>NW_028327176.1:20922500-21555208 GCF_987537825.1 Furipterus horrens | reverse complement strand
TGTGACAGATGTGAAGGCACTGTTGATTATGTTGTATTTAAAGAAAGCTGGGCCGGGTGGCACTGAAATGGAGGATAGGAGAAAGAGGAGAGGATTGATGTGAAATGCTAGGACGGTAGGCTGTCGTACCCCAGGGAGAGTGAGTCTTCATTTACACATGTAAATATGTCTTGAAGGATCTTCTGGAAGATTTGATAGACTGCAGAACTGAGCCATTATCCTCAAAGCTTATTTTCTCCTTAAAATTTCTGCTTCAAGTGGCAAGTGTGAATTTGAAATTTTACAGAACAAAGTAACTAAGCAACAAGATGGAACATGTTAAGTCAGAAACAGTGGTATTTGATTTACTATTTCATAATAGTGCATATTGTACTTAGGAATATATGGAACAGAAATGTAATAGAATCTCATATTCTTAAAATTCACTTCGTGTGCACGTAGCCTTAGTAAACCAATAAGAGTTTGCTCAAGCATTATTTGACAGCCAGAAAAAAAATGGTTTTCCTCTCTTTCTGAGGCTTAAATGCAAGGCTTAAATTATATGGAAATCTAACTAAATTGAAAAAGTGCTTCTATTTCAATATATCATACTTCACTTTAAAAATTTGGATATTTTGTGAGGTTAAAAAGAATGCAGGATATTGAAGGTGCATTTACCAGGGGTTGTCAGAGGAATGTTTCTTTTTTATTCTCTCTCTCTTTCCCGTTATTCTTTTTTTTTTTTTCCCCATCCTTTTCCTTCCTTCCACAAATATCTACTGAATGCCTGCTATGTGCCAAAGATTTTGCTAGGCACTGGGAAACAAATTGGCAATTACAATATACAGAATCAACATTTTTAGAAAAAGGTATTTTAGAAGTATATAGGAGGAACTTCAAGCCCAGATTTGAAGAATGGGGGAAAAAAAAACTCCAAAGAAGTTGATTTTAAGTGGAAATTTGAAGAAAAGAGGTCAAAGAGCATTAACGACTTCAGAACATTGAAAGAATTATTTACAATTGGTTGTTCTTTAAATATTCAGTGAATTTATTTAAAAACTATTAAGCCTTTATTTGATTTATAAACTTTGAAATAATTTTCAGAAATATCTTAAAATACTAACAAATTATTTGAAATGATAAAACACAAACAAAAATTAAAATTATTGAGAGTTAATTAAAAGAAATATATATCTTTAAGTGCTTATTTTTTTTAAAGAAGGAAGGCATGAAATGAATTATCTACACCCCTACCTTAAGAGGAAACTAAAAAGAAGAACGAAGCAAAACCCAGTGTAAGTAAAAGGAAATATGAGTTGAAATTAATGCAACAGAAAATTAACAACTAATAGAGAAAATCAACAAGTTAAAAGTACCTCTCTGAAAATATTAATAAAATTGATAAATTTACTAACAATACAATTCAAGGAGAAAAGAAATATATACTTCAAAAACATATTATTAAAGTCCAGAATAAAAAAGGGGGGTATTACTAGAGATGTTAAAGGGAATAAAATATAATAAATAATTTTATAACATTTAGTACAATTTGTATGAACTGGTATGCCTTTAAAACCAAAACTTGCTGTAACTTCTGCAATAAAAAAATAGATTAATTTGAATTGGTCTATATCTTTTAAAAAAGATAATTTCCCAGAAAGAAAACTCCAGGTCAAAATGGCTTCACTACTGATTTCCATTAACTATATAAGGAAAAAAATCATAGCTGTATCACACAAACCATTCACAAGGTAGTTAAGAAGTATACGTTCCAATTCATTTTATGAAGATGGCATAAGTAAGACAAGGAGAAAGAAACTACATATCAGTATCTCTCATGCTTATAAATGCAAAACTTTCTAAGAAAACACAACAAATAGATCACAGCAATATATAACAGGGATAATACATCATGACCAAGTAGGTTTTATCTCTGGAATTCAAAATGGATTCATATATGAAATGCAACCAGTATAATTCACAACAGTAACTGAATAAATATCACGTGATTATTTCAATAGTACAGGAAAAGTATTTTTAAAATTCAATGACAATTTGTGATTAAAAAAAAAAATCCCAAGAACAAACCAGTAATGGCAGGAAATTTCTACAATCTGATAAGAATGTCTGTGAAAACTTTACACCTGATATCAAACTTAATGGTGAAAGATTAATCCCTTTTCTCTTAGATCAGTAACAAAACAAGGACTGCTCTCATTTCCCCTCCAATATTGTAATAGAGATACCAGCATTGTAATAGGGTAAGAAAAAGAAATAAAATGAATAAAATTTGAATAAAAAGGATATAAAACTCACTTTTTCAGATAGCTCAACTATCCATAAAGTTTCCAAAAGGAACTTACAAAGCAACTATAAGCTAATAAGGAAGTTTTGCAAGATTTCACAATACATTCAGTACACCAAAATCTATTTTTAAAAAAATTTTCAAAGTACAATTGAGAAATAAAAACTTTAAAATTTCCCTTTAGAGTATCAACAATGCTTAGGAAAAAAAATCTAATGACCAATAGTTAAGACTTCTACACTGAAAACTACAAAACATTTCTGAGAGATTAAAACTTTAAATAATAGGAAATGCATATCGAGACATGGATTGAAAGATTCAATACTGTTAAAATATTAATTCTCCCCAAATTGTATAAAATTTTAATGAAAACCTAATGAAATTGTAATAAGAATTTTTTGATTAAAAAATATATGCTGATTCTAAAATCTCTGTTGCATGGGGAAAAGGACCAAATAATCTTGAAATAAAAGAACAAAATTAGAGCTATACAATCAAGACAGTATGGTATTAGTAAAAACACAGACAAATAGATCAAAATACAAAATGAGGGGTTCAAAAATAAACTTACAAGTATGGTCAAATGACTGTCAACAAAAGTACCAAAGCAATTTGATAGGAATAGAAAAGTCTTCAGAAAATGTTGCTGGACCAATTGGATGGGGCAGGGTGTGGAGTGGGTGGAGAATCTCAACCCTGACCTTACATAATACACAAAAATCTGTTAGAGTTGAATGAGAGACTACAATGTAACGTTAAAACAATGCTTCTAGAAGAAAATGTAGAATATCTTTACAACCTTAGAATAGATAAAGATTTCCTAGCAAGCACACAGAAAACACTGATCATAAAAAAGAGGGAAAAGAGAAATTAGACAATAAAAACTAAAAACATATTCAATCAGACCAATAAAATAGATAACAATAGTATTGGTTTATAAACCAAAAAAATTAATAAATATTCTTGAGTTCATTGTGTTATAAATAAATAACCAGATTAATTTAAAAAGAGGGGGATGGCAACTCTTCCTTATAGAAGAATTACAATTAATAAATGTATAAAAATGAAAAAAATGGAAAATCACCATTAGGACATCACAGTAATTATTGCTATAAGTTCCACCAATGGATGCTATAATTAGTGGGCAAAAGTTGGAGCAAATACAAAATGTCTTGTAGTCTCAAAGCATAGCCCCCAAAATATTTAAAAGTTTCAGGGCAAAGTAGTAACTAGAGTGAAGAATCCCGGTGGACACTACTTAAAGTGACCAGTGTTAATATCGCTAGTAATATATTGATACAGACAATATCAGGTACCCTTTGAAAAAGTCATCGCCCTGTGGTATTCTTAATAATGTATAACCTAATTTTAATTGGAGAAACTCAAATTGAAGGCAATTCTACAAAATCCATGGCCAGATTTTTTTCAAAAGTGCCAAGGTCATGAAAGACAAGGGAAGACTGAGCAACTGTCACAGATTGGAGGAGTCTTGGGAGAAGACCACTGAGTACAGTGTAGAATCCTTGAGTTAACCTTGAAAAGAAAAAGACCATGGGTGAAAAAGATGGTGAAATCTGAATAATAAATCTGTAGTTTAGTTATATGTTATTAAAGTTAATTTCTTCATTTTGATTAATGTTCTATGATTATATAAAATGCTAATATAGGGGAAATTGGGTGGAACATTATATGGGAACTCTGTACGAGTTTTTCTCAAGTTTTATATGTCTAAAATTGTATCAAAGGAAAATTTTAAATAAAACAACAATGACCAAAACCAATAAATAATTTCCAGGTCACTCCTTTGTGAGAGCTAGCTCATTTTCCTGGTCTGCCTGTGCATATGAATTTCTTAATACACCTGACTATCAGTGGGAAAATTTCCATGTGTGCTTATTCATAACTCCTTTTGAGGGAACTAGCCAAGTAGAGTTCTCTTTGTAGCAAGTTGATAAGGTTTGGGTCACATGACATAAGACTTGGTAAATTTCCTAAAAAAGTACATTTTGACTAATTTTTTTTCAGTCTTTCCATTTAGGCAAAACATTCCTGTCTCCCTTGACAACTAGTGTTGCTTCTCCAGAGCAAATTTAAAGACATTTACACCAGGAGTTCAATAATGTCTTGGTTTATACTAGTCTCCATCTCCATACCTACTTTTAAAGAAATGTTTGGTTGCATGAACAATAATAAAGTCTTTTGTAGAAAAAGTTCTAAATGTTAAATTTTGTGTATCAGTGAGCAAAATGACAGAGTATTCTGAACCAGCAAATTGTTAGCTGGACCCCTGAAATCAAATTACATAGATATTTGTCTATCTAGCTGTATGGCTTGAGTTTAGATGATCTTTATAATATTTAAGAATTATAAAAAACATCTTATGGCTTTAAGAACAAAAATATCTTAACTTAAAATGCTCAGTTCAGCACATAATTTTTCCACCTGCACAGTAATGACTTATGAGAGCTATTGAAACAACACTCTCCATAGTTTCAACAGTACACCAAAAAGCTTACAATACTAAATCAGAATAGTAAAGAATAAGGACACAAATCAAGTGAAATTAATAAAGCTAACTGAATATCTGCAAATGTCGCCTGTAGGTAAACTTCCCCCTGGACTGAAAACAGAAGCAACCTAGTAAACATTTTTAACAATGCCCTTGAGTAAACTGTAGTTGATTGACGAGGTTGCATCTTCACAAATGTTATTCAAAAACGCACAATGTTTATCCATTTTCATATTTCTTCTGTCATTCTCAGTAGTGTCAACTAATGATCAAATATGCCCATTATCTTTTTCTTGTAGCTGCTTTTCCACTGGGGAAATAAAAATGCTGTTCTGAAGTTAGAGATAAAATTTCACCCCATGTTGCAAGGCCATAAATCGCTTGTTTATTTAGTGACTTTCACTGTTGATAAACACTGTGCTCTGTCAAGTGTTGGTAGCAATGCTTCCTTTGTCATTAATGGTAATGTTGAGGTGCATTGAACCTAAAGGACATGCAATAATACTAACACTTTGTGTTTAGAGGTGTTTTCTCTTGAAGAACATGATTTTCCTTCAAAATCAACCTATGGTGGCACTCTGGAATAAGCATGCTGTATTAACTTCCTCAGGCCATTGGGGAAAATCTAATGAAATGTAAACTTAATGTCAAACGTAATGTTAAGTAATGTACTTGTTTTTCTCCCAGAGAGTTTATTGACTCCTGTTGCTGGTGACTAGGGTTGTAATACATAGTATATTTGTTTCATGACACTAAAGGCTGGTTTTAGTAACACTGCTGAGTGGGGGGCAGGGGTGGGGAGAGGGGGCAGATACACCTAAAAGGGCATAGAGAGTCAAGGTTCTTTTCCCAAATTATTTTCTTACTATTTATTAACTTTTGAAAGTAGGCTATTTATTCAGATTACTCTTAATTTCACTTAACTATTTAAAAAAAGACATTTAAATATTCCACATAGATATTACAGGAATCTAGTGTGAGGTAGTTTTGCAAGCCACCAAATGCAGAGCATTTCAAACATGAAAATGCATAGCACAGTAGTCCCTCTATATCGCGGTTCACTTATCACGGCATCACTGTATCGCGGGATTTTAAAAAATATTATACTTAATTATTTATCACTAATTTTTCGCTATATCACGGGATTTTGTGGTACTGTATACGTATGTTGTTAAAGTTACGTAGGTTTAAGAGTGAAGAATATGTTTAAGAACATAAGTAGTGTTTATAAAAGTGTGGAAAAGGTTAATAAGGGAGTGGGAAAGGTTAATAAGGGACTGAGAATGGTTTATAAGTATGAGGGAAGGGTTTATAAAGCCTTAAATATATGTAAATATTAAAATAAATGTAAGGTTCCTACTTCGTGGATTTTCACCTATTGCGGGGGGGGTGGTCTAGAACATAATACCTGTGATAAGTGAGGGAATGCTGTATTATTAATTATAACAACTGTAAGTATAATCAATAGTAGTAAACAAAAGTTTCTTTGATACTTAATTTCTCCCCTTCCAGTTTACATGACCTTACTTAGCACTATTTTCTTTTCTTTTTTATCTTCAGAAATCTAGTACCCTTAGATTTACCTCTATTTAAAAAAAAAAAGTCTGTGTTAAGTTACACTTCCATGTGACTATGATTTATTCTCATATATAATTTTGTCCCTAATTTTTCACATTTTAATGCAATACAGATAAATGATCCAAAGGAATGAGGCTAAAATACTGCAATAAAGTTTGATGTAGGATGAGGCCCTTCCTAGAGGTCGGACACAATATGTTTTTCCTAGTTTTCTGCATTAAGTTATATTTATAACATTAACAATCATCAGACATCTGGTGGAAGGGCTGCAGGTACCTAAATGTGTTAGGGTTCTTTCAAATGAATTTGGCTTTGATACATTTTTCAGACACTTTGCAAAGATTGGAAAAACACAAAACAATGGCTGAGAAACAATTTAAGAACTGGAGAGATGGGATCTATTGTGTAATTTATACTTACAATAAGTCTATGAGCATCCTTGGTTGTAAATTCCTCATTTTACTGATGGAACATGGGATCCAGAGGAGTTGGGTCACTTGTTCAAGATAACAGACAGGCATGTGGAGGAGCTGAGACTTGACACCGATGTTATGAACACTGTTTCTCCATAAGGAGACTACAGGAGGTGACAGGGCAGATCCCTGTTCCAGACAGAAAATTTCTGTTTTGTTTGGTTTTGTTTTTTCTACTTTTTATTGGAGGGTTCCTAATGAGATTTCATTTGAGAAAAGTAAATGAGTTCAAATGCAAACATTCATCAAACCAATTGATTAGACTGAGTGTACAGTCATTATTCCCGTCACACCTGTACCTCCCTTTACGTACATAGTTAGTGATGATTCCATTAAAAAGCAGAATTGGCAAATACATAACGGAAGTTAAAGTGGTGACTTTCAGTTTTTTCAACAGCAATGCATAAAAAGGAATACTGTAAAATCAGATGATTCAATATAAAAATACAAACATGTAACAGAAACAAAAGTGCTTCAAAGGAAAAACTCTATGAATTCTGACATGTTATTCTGTTCTAGTCAATTCAAATTGACTTTATCCTGTTCTAGTCTATTAAAATTGATGTTATGACCTAGTCTGTAAAAAAGAATTATTAATAATGTCATTTAAGTTTTTTATTTATGCATCTATCATGTTTAACAAATAAAACATTCAAGAATTTAAACTGATAGATGGTATCACCTAATGGTGAAACTTTAAATCGAAGGGACCCTTATCACCATTTCCAGAAGTAACCCTCAGTAGGACTTATTTGAAGCCCTAGTTGTTTCTCTACAGCACTAGAAATTGTTTTATATTTGGAACTTCAAAATTTCTTCTGGTAACATGAATTAGGTAAAATTAAGTGACATTTTGAGTAGGAATTATTTCTTAGTGCAGTCTTAACCATTTTATTCCAAAAATATCAAGTATCTTGGAGGCTTCCAGAAAAAATAAAATATACATCATCATCATTAGCATCTCAAGACCATGCTGAGACTTCCTGATGGTTGCCATTTGAATGGCCCACGAAGAGTTGTTGGTGACAATTTTCCATGTTCTTCTACCTGTTTCTTTTTCTTTCATTCAGTTTTCTCAAGTTTTCTCCTGTATCCTTACTTCTATTTTCTCCTCTTCCTTTTTTACTTTCTATTGACTGTGCCTTAGGCTTAGGCATAATTGTAATTTTATCTGCTTTTAAAAAGCAAATGAATCTAAAATGCTAAAGATACCTTGAGGGGTCAACCATCAAATCTTACAGAGAAGGCTGTAAATTGTTTAATTTTAGTTTGGAAATAATGTGCCTTTTTACAAATTGTTTCTTTATTATAGCACTTACCATTTATCACTTCTGGCCTTGCATTGTTTATAGTTGGGTGTCTGTTTCTGTCCCCTCCCAACATATTTGCTAAATGTGTAAATGAATGATGAGCAGATATTCAAGTTAGAAATATTTATACTTGCTAGCCAAATATTTTTGAATTCAATAGAAGTACAAAGTACATATTTTATACAGTTCGTTAAAATCAATGAAATGAAAGATGACAAATACTTGCAAGCTAGCTGCCATTCTTCTCTGCTGGGCTCCAGGCAGACTCCCTGAGCAAGGACCTCCTCTCCACTAGGCTGGGCATGGGCCTTCGCATACTCCCAACATGGCATTTTAGGAGATATGATTGGTTCACTAGACTTGGTATTCTACATATAACATAACTGCCATCACTCTCTTAGCTGAGATGAATACAGGTGTTCAAAGTTACTTTTCTCTGTATCTCTGGTTAAACTGAGGAAATTGCCAGAGACACAGGTAAGTGAATTGTGGCCAAAGCAAAAGACCTGCTTGGGGTGACACCTGTTGGCTCTCTCTCTCTTTCTCTCCTGTTACAAACTAGATTCTACTTTCTTCCTTCCATCTTTATTAAGTATCATAAGAAAACCTTTTCTGGAAATGTTGTCTTTGGGAATATATCATACTTCTGATTTAAATGCAACTTTCCCTTCAAAGCCTTACTTGATGACAGCGCAATTATTATTAACTTCAGATTATCTGTCTTCGTGGTCTCAAGATGGCTACCAATTACCCAGGCATCCCTGAAATCAGCATCCAAAGGCTGTGAAAGGAGAAAAATCACAAATCTATACCATGCACATGCCTAAATCCATCTCTCAGGAGCAAGAGTAAGAGCCACCACATAGGTTTAAGCCAATTCACACCCTCCAATTATTGTTGGCCATTTGGAAAGGAGTGAGCAAAACTGGGTTCTGGTTGAGGGAAAAATTAGATAGACAGTGTACAGTGTCTGCCGCATGGCACAAGGTGACCATCTAAGTTTTGATTGTGTGGAATCAATACTGACATATACTGCCAGAGCATGAACTCCTCACCTTAGTCCCATATCTTGCAATCTTTTGTGAAAAATAAAAGAAACATGATAATTGCTTAAGTTAAGTTTTATCATATACAGAATCTATTACTTTTCAGTGAACATAATATAACAATAATCTCATGACAGGGGAATGCACATAAATTTTGTTACAATGTTTATATTTGATGGTGTTGCTGTGGGAATAATTTTCTATAATACAGAAAATTATATGGGTACTCTTTCAACTAAGAGTCAGGCTCTGGTATAAATAACCTTTATTTTTCAGATGATAAATAGTTTTGAAGTTGCAACAGAATTGATCATTATCGTAGCTCTAGACATAGAACTCATCACGTTACATCAAATATAATAGAAAAATCCATTACATATATACAGCAACACCTTCAGTAAAACAACTAACTGATATACCAAATTTTTTAAATACTAGAGAGCATATTCAAATTTAAACTAAGAATAATATATCCACATATCTATATCCACTTAAATTATGCACAATCTGTATTGTTCTATTTAGCTTATTTACTCTGTGATTGCAGTTATGTGTCTTGTCATATTTTAATCTGTTTCTTGCTACATTCAGGACATTGCTTTGGAATGCAGTAATATGCCTATAGAACCACATTATAGTGATTTTCAAATAATGTCACTGTCACTATTGAACTCTCCACTTGGAAAAGTATCTTACCTAAGACAATGTCTCCTAAGACAAGCAAAAAATAATTTCATTAGAAATATTTTTTATGGTACATTTATAGTTATTGATAGTTTTTTTTTTCTAAGTCATCTTTGTAAATATGTAAGAACTTTGGGTGATCAGTTTTCTTCATTCTTCTGTATCTTCTACAATGTCACTGTCTTTCTAAACATCAAAATTGGATCAATCATGGAACCCTATGTGGATAACCTCACTGCCATAATCTTCTATGTATTCTTTACATTTAACCTTAGAGAGTCAAGTGAATTGCTCATTGCAGCCTCATTTCTTATACATTTCTATGGCTTCCATGTAAGACTGGACCTGGGCTGTGCTGGGTAGACTGACTTGAGAAAAAGTCATGCCAGACTTGCATAATCAATAGTGGGAGAGGACGCTGCATCATTTGAAATTGGATGACTATATTTACTTACGTGTTGGATGAGTTTGTTGTCGGGGGGAAAGAGCCTGTTCTCTCTTTTGTCATTGCGTTCACGTGGAACCATCCATGTCTGTGCCTCCCAGGAAGCATGATGTTATCTTCAGCTAGTGGAATAGGAGCCTCATTCTACTGCCTTTGACTTTTTATTCTGCCGCTTTGAAATGACTCAAAAAAGTGAAAGATTAGAGGAAAGTAGTCTGCCAAGTACCTGAAAGAAACCACCTTTTGGGGCTGAGCTTATAAATATAAGGTTATAAACAAGGTCTCCAGCTTCTAAAGAAAAATAAAGGATAAGGAGACCAAGGAATTCTCTGTCCTCTGTAGTCAAAGGATGTAGCTTCATTGTTAAAGGAAAAATGAATATAATGAAACTCTCTTGGCCCCAAATTGTGCAGAGAGAATTTGGAGAAGGAGGAAGATGAACTTTCAGAGATCCGTGAAGGGTAGAATATTTTTTACAACATGATTGCTTTACACTGTGTGAATCCACTGTTCACATGGGCCGTTGTCCTGAATACCGTTGCAAGGTCAAGGTTACAGGAGAAAAAGGGGAAGTCATATGTCTAGGCTTTTCCTATCATTGTTCATAGGTTCACAGTCAAGCCAATTTTGGAGATAAGAAAGACAGGTCTCAATGGACCTATGCCTGTCAGCGGGTGTCTTGTTCTTTAAACCTGACACAACTATACTCCCACCTTTACTTTTTATCATGCCCTTTGGGTTAACTGCATGAAGAGTATGTGGCTTTTTACGGGAATATAGCCCCACCCAGCATTCAACCCAAAGTTTCAATATTACTTAGAGAAACTTGAATGAAGGATATCTTGGCATAATGAGAGAAGCTCTGTGAATAGTTACAACTCATCTTTTCTTTCTCTTTTTTCTTTTCTCCTCACTTGACTATATATCTATTGATTCCAGAGGGAGAAGAAAGGAGAGAGATGGAGGGAAGTGAAGGAGAAACATCTATGTGAGAAAAATTTTGATTGATTGCCTCCCCTACATACCTGCAGCCTATGTATGATCCTTGACCAGGAATCGAACCCATGACCTTTCTGTATGGGACGATGCTCCAACCAACTGAGCCACACTGGTCATGCCCACAGCTTACTTTTCTGAAGCTTCTGCACTGTTTTACATCTCCCCTCGATGTCCTTGTATAGTAAGTTCTAACCTTGGATGACCTTCCTTAAGAAAGTCTGAATTATTTTGCTCGGCCCATCTTCAGTATTTTATCTTGGTTCTAATAGATGATAATGTTCCACTTGAATATACTTTTCATATGCTATGCTCTTCCTAGCAAGACAAAAAATGTTTGAAAATTATTACTGATCCATTAGAAAAGCTTCTTTCTCATTTTGATATTCATCATTGCTTTTGTTATTACCACAAAAGCAAAGCATAATCTTGCCTGAAAGGTAGATTATTTTACATTCATAACTTTGGAAATATCTGAAATGTGAAATGCTGAAGGCCTTTAATTACTATTGTTTCTTTCTGATAAGCAAGAATGTTAGACCATATGATTAATTCCTATGTCTATGTCACATGAACATTTTAATTATATAAAAATGGTTATAGTTTAAATTAGTGGGTATCTGTCATAATTCAGGCCTTATAAGAAGGAATGTCCTCTGGCCACGCCATTGCCACAAGAATTCACATTTCTACTGTTCTTCTCATATCTAATATTTCTAAATAAGAAGCAGTAGGAAGCAACAATGACAAATTCTGAGGAGAAATTCAGATTTTTAACTTCCATTATGATTATTTTTAAACTTAAGGAGTCAACCAACAGGATGGTTCAGAACACTACTGAAAAGTACTTCTCTTCTCTCTTTGAGTGAGGGCTTCTGAAGATAGGGACATAATTTATGAGTAAGCAGGAGAACAAAGAGAATTACATCACCATAGGCTAATGACAGAAGAGACCTCTAAGTACAGGAACATCTGATGCCCGAAAACAGTATGTGGAAATTAGATATTAATGGAAATGAAGACACGTAGATAATTTGCTAAAACATTTGCAAATTCCCATAAAATATCTCCTTAAATAACTAGCAGTGCTTATATAACACACACGTATAAAGCTACTTCGCTAATTTTGGTAAACTCCCAAGAATTATTTGATGAGAATTGGTCTATATGTCAACTAGTTTATTTCTAACTAGTATTCTTAAATGACTGGTTTGGCCTGTTGACTAGAAACCAAATGTTTTCTTTTAGAAGCAGGCTGACTATCATTTCAATAAGTCCTCCACTTTCTTCAGCTTCCTGAATGTATCAGCTTAGAGCATCAATTACTAAGATCAATCATGATGATTATAAATCACTCCAAAATTTTCTCACATTCTTAACATGGATTTTTCAGAAAATTTTGGTGATATTATTTGTCTAAGGCCAGTTCTGGCCACGTGATATGGCTTGAAAATATGTAGGAGAGGCTAACTGGGATGGAAGGAGAAGCTTCTGTTTGCTCAGTTTTGAACCAGCATCTTAGGAAGCAGTGAGAGCTGAACGAGTGGTGAGGGCTGTGGCAGGAGGGACAAGATCACGCTGCTGCCTGTTTAATTTTGTGCCAAGGAAGAACAGGTGCACAATGGGAAGTGCTAAACTATCTGCTCTCACCTCATTGATTTTTTCAGTGAATAGACCATGAACTATTTCTACCTCATTCATAAAATCTATGTCACAGTCACTTCACCTGTCAGAAGGCCATAAATGTGAATGAAGTAAGTGTTCTTTTTTGTTGTTGTCGTTTTGATGAGCAGTGCTTGTCACTTGCTGCCTGACTGTCAAAATGTAAGATGAAGCTCTGGGAAGCTTTGGGTTCTTTGAGTTCTTTCACTAGCTGGCATGTTTGTTCAGCTGCTGAAATTGACTTGCTAAGTAAGTGCATGAAGATACTATTACTTTTCCTCCTAAAATATAAAATAACCAATGTCTATATTAGATTAGTACACTTATAAAGCGTTCTTTCTATAGTTACAGATCTGGACCTTTTCTTGAAAATGAACTATATGACTTTATTTTTTAAAACAAGCTTTTTGGAGATGTCTTTTAGATGGCACTCCTGTCTCATCATATTATATGTAGTAATTACAACAGGGAAGTGGGGGTGATCATTTATGTAGGTTCAAGCCTTGGTGACATCCTCAACTGGACAGAAGAAGCTATCAACATTATCCCATTTTAGCACACTGTCCAATAAAAGTGCTCATACTAAATTAGTAACACAGAATATGGTAATCCACAACATAGAGTACAACCTCAGACTTTTTTGCTACCAGATAGTTATCAGAAGATTGTGAGAAAATTGTCTTAAAGACTCTCTAGAAAGAGACACTCAAATATCTATAAATACAGCTTTAGAACAGTGTTTTCCAAACTAGGCTTCCTGAATCCTAGTGTACCTCAAGAATTAAGGGGTTCAAATACACTGGAGGAGAAAATGGTTGCTGCTCTAGCTCCTTTAATTTTCCATCTCGGTTTAATTTAGCACATTAAAGCTCTGTGGTTTTGGAGCACGGTGTTTTGGCTTTTGCTGAGTTACAGCTTGGTCACAGCCACTGACCATCACTGGAGGTCATTGCTAAATGTGCTTCGGGGATGTTGTTGAGAACCTGATTTATTATAGTCACACTGAAGAGGTCCGATGGAGAGGTTGCTTCAGGTCTCATGGTCAAGTATATTTTTTTCTTAAAGAAAGATTAATTATTTATTGTTGAATATGATTTTAAAGTTCCCTGACAACTATAAACTGAGAGTTTAGATATGCTTTTACTTTACATAGAGTACTGTACCAGTAACCTTGCAGTCAAATTTGCCACTTATCTCTAAAATTCTAGACATTTGGTATATCTGTGGTATACTTCTAATTTCACTTCTTTCCCTTACTTTATTTTTGCCATCTCCCAATAGGCTTCAAAATTTTAAAACTGGCTTTATTACACATATATGTGTAGCGTGATTTATATTTTTTGACTGGGGTGGAGATATAAATGGTTTGTTACCTTTTCTTATCAAGTCTACTAGATTCTAAGCTTCCACCCCCAAAACATTCTTATCTTAATTACATGTTATTTCTGTCCCAGTTAAACACATCCTCTCATTCACAATACATATTGTATTTGTTTGCTTAGTTGTTATGGTCTAGTCACCATTACAGGCACCAGAGAAATAGCATGTATGGAATGTATCCGAAAGAACGTGAACAATGGGGTTGCCATTTACTGAGATGAGGAAGGCTGCAGGAACAGGGGGTTTAGGGGTGAGAAATTAAAAGATCAATTGTAGACAAGTTAAGTTTGAGATGAATACATGTGCAATTATGTTTTCTTAAGAACTCTTCTGACCCTCCTCATAAACAATGACTCACATCGAGGAAATGGTGGCATAGTTTTAGGCCACTAACCAGTGATCTTTCCCTCTTCCTTTGATTGGCAATCAGGCAGCATTTGACTTTTCTTGACATATTAATACATCATGTCCTCTGTATCCAGGTCTCAGGTCCTTGATTCCTAAAGAAGACATATGAATTTGCAGTGGTCATGGGGTGGGTTCTCCTCTGGCTTCAACCTCTTTATTGTTAGGTATCAGAAGGAAGATCTGTGGATTCCAGCTAAAAGCAAGAAATATCATCATTGGCAGAAACAGATAGAGAACATCAGGACTCAGCATTCTCTGCTTTTTCCTACATATAAAGCACTCACTCTGTTATGAACTTACTAGTTCATAACACCAAAACATGAGCAGGAAAGAAAAGCATATCTTTCTCCTGTCAACAGGAGGGAGTAAGAAGCCCGAGCATCTGTATATTGCACAAATTGAAGATATCAGTTTATTTTCCCATGTTATACATCCGTAACTACAGTGCTTTTTATTATTTTCTAGTGAATACTAATACTTTAATTTATACATAGTCACCCACATTAGGTTTTCTAGTTGACTTTAGACAAGGAGTGAAAAACTCAAATGCCTTGAGTGATCTGTAAAAGAAGTATAAATTTTTGAAGAGAGGCCCCTGGAAAATAGTGAGTGCTTGCCCCATCTGGAGTGGAAACCCCTCCTCAGATTCTGCCGATAATTGCTATCTAGTTATATGGGATCAGTGTTGCTGGATTTTCAGGTTTTCAGAAAAGTTGACTATAAATATATATTTCCATGTTTAAAAGCTGGGATTGACATCGGTGCTCACCAGGGATCTCTGCAGGTTGGATGCGGCTCCTGGGCCTCCTCCTCGTATGCTTTGTTGTTAGGCCTCGTGTGCTCAGCCTGCACAGGCCCAACCGCTGCTAGTCTTTAAGACCTGCTGACAGAGTGTGAGCAGAAAGCCGCCTGCTGTCTTGCTCAGGGCTTGTGGTATTTCCATATTCTGAGCAAACCAGTTCAGAATTTTTGGAAAGCTCTTCATTGTTAAGATGCCACCAACAATTATAAAGAACATCTCCTATGGGTGAAGCTGTAGTTTCCAGTTTTAGGTGAGGCTTTACAATTTAATGTAATTTATACGTTTGTCCTATTACCGTGGGCTTTCTTCTCATCAACACAATTCTAGAACAGCCATTCAAAAAATATTGTCCATTCAAAAAAATATTTAGTCTACTATGTGTCACATAGGTGTTATATAGGTATTCAATGACAAGTGCTAATTGTTAAGAAGAAAATAAATATCTATTCCTGCTTTCTTTAGCAGCAATGCCATTTTATTTTGGCATAACAACATACCTAACTAAAGAGGACATTTCCCTTTGTGCTTGGGTATAATTGTGGCCATGTGACTAAGTCCTGTCTGATGAGGTTGTTATGGGTTGAATTGTGTCCTCCAAAAGATATGTTGAATCCCCAAGCCCTAGTGCCTCAGACTGTAAGTTTTATTAGAATTAGGGTCTTTGCAGATGTAATAAATTGAGTGCATACTGGAGAAGCAGGGGGGGGGCCTCCATTTAGTAACAGGTGTCATTAGAAGAGGAGATGAGGCACAGACACATGGAAGGAAATGCCAGGTGAAGACATAGACAAGCAAAAGGGGAATGCATGTGACAATAGAGGCAGAGAAAGGAATGATGTAGTTCCAAGTTAAGGAAGACCAAGAACTGACAGCCATCACCAAAAGCTACGAAGAGGCAAGAAAGAATTCTACCCAGTATCTCAGAGGGAACATAGCCCACCAATACCTTGATTTCAGACTTTTTTCCTGCAGAACTATGAGAGAGTATGTTTCTGTTGTTTTAAGACATAGAATTTATGGCGCACTGCTACAACAGCTGACTGCATAAGTAAAAGGTTTCTGATGGGGTTTCTGGGAATACTCCTTTTTAAAAGTTGTACTTTTGCGGGGCGGGGGTGGAGCAAATATGGACATAATAATCTGAGCTCCAGCCAGTATGTGGAACCCGAACCATGTAACATATTTGAGGATGAGATGTACATACTAAGGATGGTAGAAATGAACTATAGAAAGTTTGGGTTGTGGGTAGGCTTGTGAAGCTGCTGTACCAGTCCTGAGAGCCTACCTCTGATCTTTCATATGAAATTTAAAGAAAATTCTCCCTTATTTAAGTATACCATTTGAATTTTTTGTTAACTGCAGCCAGACTTAATCCTAACTAATATACTGGTCTTCAAACAGATGTGCATACACTGTAGAGGAGAGGCAGGGGTGGAAGCAGGCAGCAAAATTCAGGAATGCTTTGTGGAAGGAGAGTTATTTGAACTGGGAAAAGTAAAAAAAAATGGAATTGGGAAAGCACCAACAATTGTTTATTTCTGTTACACTATTTTCCGATGGCCTTACTGATACTAACTACTAGGTTGTACAGAAGATCACCCCATGTTCACGTTGGCCATAATGTAAAAATGCCTGCTTTGGAGAGCTGATTTCTAAAACACAGCCAAATGTTAGAGGAACACAGATTTTGAGGTCTAGCAAGTCTAGGCTCCCTCTGGTACTCATCCACTGTGATTTTTGACTTATTATCTAATATATCAATATTTTATTACTATAAAATTTGAATAAAAACATCTGACCCCTAAGCTGTTATGGAAATACATGAGATGCTACATGTAAAAATGGCTAATAAGGAATACATGAGATAGTTCATCTGGGAATAAATGAAATATAAATGAGATTGGAGGAATAAATTAAGTAGAAGTGCCTATTATAGAGCAGATAGTCAATAAATGTTATTTTCCCTCCATTCTTTCTTCTACCAATTTTTCTTCTATAATATCAAGTAAATCAAATGTTTTAGACTGTTGAGGAGAGAAGAAAGTAATTCTTAATGCAATTTTTCTTATTTTTCCTGCATGTAGCATGACCAGTCTTGTATGTTTAATAAATGATTTCAGTGAAGATGATATTTATTTTAGGGAGATAGATAGAGCTTCTGGGACCTACTCAGTTCAACCAGCTTAAGAGTATATTATAGTTCAGGGGTTCAGCTAAGAGGAAATCTTTAATACTTGAAGGGACTTCTTTAAGAGGTACACTCTTAAAGAAAGACTGTATGCTTAACCATAACCAACTCTATTATTTTTCTTTTGAATGTTTTTATGGAAAAGTTTTTTGTAGAAATATCTTGGCTCCCAATGGAGGGAAAAAACCCAACATACTCTTTGATCTAACTTGGCCATCTAGTCAATATAATTAGGACATTAGGATATCCAAAAAATTACTTTTTTTTTTTTCTCTTAGCTTAGTTCGAGACTTAGGACATACTATGGAATTCTTGCAATATGTAATATTTCCCCATTCCATTAAGATGTTTCCTCTTTCTTTTCCATCCTGGTCTCAAAGTTTCCCACATTTTGAAGTCTATTCTTTTTTGTGGATAGGAAATATATAAAAATTTACAACTTGGGTAAAATATAGCAATCTTTTATCTCGATTAATGGTCCTCAAAACTTTCCCAGTCATTATCTCTAATCTTTGTTCCTAATGCCCAAATGAACTGCAGTGTGCTTTCAATTTTGAAACCATTGTTCACTTCTGTTATAATCTCTATTCTATGTACCTTGAGTTATCTTTCCTTTGTCAATGTAAGAAATGTCCAAATCTATAAGAATTTTTATTAGTTTATTTGAGCTGAACTGATAACAGTTGCCAGGAATCAAAATCTCAAGGATGGCAGTTTTACCACTTATTTTATACATCAGAATCAAAGTGGAAGACATAAGAAGGTTAGGGAGACTAGAGAAAACGAAGTGAGGAAATTTCTGGGATTGGATAAAAAATAAAATGAATAAAGACACATTCTTCTTTTACATAGGTGGGTATAGGATAGTTAACAGTTAACAATTAACATGATAATAACAATGAGGGGATCCTTGGTTGTGGGCTCTGGTGGGAGATTGTGCCCCACAGGTCTGGAAAAAGGGATTACTCAGGCATTCCAAAGATAAGTTACCTTAGATGCAAAAAGACAATGTACAGGCTCAGTTAAGGTAAAGACTGACCTTTGTCAAGGAAGATACCTGCCTAAGACATGACTTCTCACCACGACTTGTCCTTAATTTAGAAGTTTTAATTTCAGACCATCCTGTGTGGTTACTTTTGGTCCCTGAGTTTTTAAGTCCCACTATACAGGCCTCCCCTGAGCTTGTCAGGTTTAGTATGTGGCCCCATTTTTGTCCACACCTTAAAGCTCTAGCCCACTCTGGATTATAGAAACAGTTTGGCTCCCCATGGGAAAATGTAGACACTCTCAGACCTATAGGTTCTCTATTAAGCCAGCTACATTACTGGTCTTATTCTGATGGGTTATCAGGCCACGTGCTACAGTTAACTGGGTTTCTTTTTCATTCCACTTTACATGAGTGCATTTCTTGTTTTTTGTCTTGATGTTCACAAAGTCTATCTTCTGTGCAGTACCCTAGGGAGGTGACATCCTGTGTATCCCTGTGAATTTCTTCTGTGTTTCATTGACCAAACACTGGCTCCTCACCTGTACTTATACTTATTGCTTACCATGAGTATACTTGACATTAACTATTTGTCTCTAGCCATGGCTGTAAGTGGGGTTCATCATGCTTGTCTGCCCATCCCCTCAAGTAGGAATTTCTTATACTAAATTGTAGCTACCTCTAATTTGGTCCACGTTGTTGATGACTGAACCATTGCTCTGACTTTTCTGTCTTATCTGATCTTCCTGGACTGGATTCTTCCACTTTTACTTCTGTAATGAATTGTCTATAGTTAAAACAAAGGATAATAAGCTTTAATAAGTGTATTTTTTGTTTTTGTTTTGGTGTAGATGGAAATAAAAGATTGAAAATGTTGAACTACAAGCAAGGCCTAAATGTGGCCTATGGAAAAATTGTAATGCAAATCAGGTGTATATAAGCTTTCTTCCGCCTCCTTATAAGGTGACCTTTTTCTTTTTCTCCCTTTATCCTCCAAAACAGTCTAATCTTTTTTTAAAATGCCCTAGGTCATCCAGTTGGAAGCTGATAAGAAAACTTTAGGTATTAATAAAACATGTTAATTCTTCTGGAATTTTTGCATGATAAAAGAGCACTGCAGAGAGGATCTTGGACAGTAGATTATAAGGCTAGTTTGCCCCTCCAATGGCCTTACTTTACAAAAAAAAATCTCCTGTGTTTTTGGATTTTAATGACTAAATTGATTAACAAAAATTAGGAGTACAAATATATGGTTATTAACTTTTTTATTTAAAAAAGAATGACATTTATAAAAATGTATCTATATTATCATCATTTTCTAAATGACACAAAGTTTAAATAAGGAAAAACTAGAGAGGATATAACCTCAGAATAAAGGACAGTATTTTTTAAGATAGGACATACATTATTACTTTTGAATGCAGTGATTTTACATGACATTTTGTGCTTTTATACTAAGTATTTCACGTTGACACAATTTCATAGTAAAGAAATTGAAAAAAAAAAAGGAAAGAAGGGGGAAAAGCAAAACAAAATAAATGTTCAGCTTATTCTAGAACATTGATTTTTGTTAAGTCACAACCATTGTTGAAAATCTAGTTTTATGTACATGTATCAATGATGACAATATTGGATTGTATTGGAGTCCTGGGCTCTTGTAAAGCAAGGAGGGTTGGAAAATGCACCCCCTTTCTCTCTTCTGAGAAATTGCTAGGCTAACCACAGAGACCACCATGACCTGGTGTATTTCAAGAAAGACCCACCTCCATCCCTAGCTTCAGAGTCCCGTGTTTTCTCTCTCTTCTTTGAGGTATTAATGTTTTCTCCCTAATGCAAAAGCCTGAATAAAGTCATCTCCTTAATTGCCTGGTGCATTTTGTTTTTCACAGTGAAACTATCCAACGTCATTGATTGCCCACTCATCTATTGTTGTGATCAATTCAGCATTATCTTTGAACTCAGAGAAGTCAAGGCCCAGCTACTTTGTCCCCTTTCTTCTTGCCAAAGGAAAACAAAAGAAGGCAGAGACTGGACTGGCTACTGTTGGCTCCTTTAGACAGTGGACAATTGGCCGAGGTAACTGGTTGTTTGCTGAGCAGAACAAGTCGGTGTTTTCCCAACAGGGATGCTGTGTCCTTGCAAGATTTTATGTTTTCTTGGAGTTGGTGGAGGATGGGGTGGGTGGAGGGTAGAATGGTTTCAGTTTATAAAATAATAGTTTTAATGTAATTTAGTTTAAAAATATTAGTTTGAAATTTTCATTTTTAAAGTAATAGTTTAAAACTTGGTTTTCCTTAAGCCTTTACATTTAATGTACAAATGTGATTGCACTAATTATAAATCTAGCAAACTTTAAGGATCATTATGGGAGGGGTGTGATAATTTTCAATCAATTCAATGCAAATGAAAAAAGTTATTTAAATAATCAGGCTCATTTTAAACTTAGTCTATTAAATTCCTTTAAACCTTTTAAAATATGCTTGCATTCTTTCCTCTTTTGATTTTTTGCTAAGTGCCAAGTAAATTTGATCATCTTACCTAATTCTAAGCCTTGCCAGGGTTAAAAGATACTTTCTCGCTAAGGAAATAGCTTTACGATTCCTGATAAGGTAGCTTTCTAGTCCCACAGGAACCGGTACAGCTCATTGAACCAAAGTTTTTCTTGCCTAAATGCTGAATAGAACTGGTTAATCTTGTATCACTTTGAAAGCATGGAGTCTAGTTGTTTTTCTAATAGCAATTCTTAGTCTAAACTTTTCAAATTCAGTTTTTCCCCTAATTTGAGTCTGTAACATCTCAGAGAATTTGCAGATAACTTCCTTTAACCACTCTTTCCTTGATTAGTTAAATGCTGGATTATTTTTAGATTCTTCTATTACTGGCCACAGCCCTGTTGTGGAAATTAAAAAGACGTACAATTAGATTTTAAGTATCTTCCAATGACCTTGTCTGTCTGTAAGATAACAACTTCTCAGATCCTACTAATTACACATCAGTTTACACACACTTCTTCATGGACTAGTGTTTGTAATTCACTGGAGATGACCACCACAGCCTTGGACCCAAGAGTCCAGGATTCTAAAAGGTAGAGAACAAATAGGGAAGAAGATTATAACCTAATTGCCAACATAATCTTTGATCATATATCAACTATAGCCTCAGTTTTTTGAACTGTATAACACCTATCATAAGGTGTGCAATAAAAACAAATTATAATCTTGGAAAGTTATGAAATATTTTTTATAAATAAAATCCATGAAGTCTATAGTTATATTTTTAATCATTTAGATATAAATAATAATTCTTTTAAAAGTGACTATCTAAAGCATATTTGATTTTTAAGCAATGTATTATGAATGAAAACTTTTCATAATAAACACAATACAACAAGAGAAGTCCTTCAAATTTTGTGAGTGAGTATATATCACAGAAGAAAATAGTCTTGGGTAATAAAATAACCCAACTTCACTTAATAGATTATGTAACACAAAATATGTATTGCTCCTGAAGTAAATTAAATATGACTTAGGAGAATGAGCTAAAGAGACCGTTTTTGGGACCAAAGAGCTAGAACCTTTTACAACAGATAAAATAAATACTAAGACGTGATCCTCCCCACCTCCTCTTTCAGGCTTTTCCTATTAAAATGATAAATGCTTCCAAAACAGACATTCAGCTATATAACCAAATAGATTGAATTGGACTGATGGACATTTTACAATAGTAATTTACGTTCTTTAAACTTTTGGAAAAAAAGCCTACTTTCAGATAAAGAATAAAATTTTAACCCAGAATAGAATATGATGAAAAATATTTTAAATCCATACCTTCTTTTTGAAGTTGCATCTTTTCTGGATGCTCACTCTTCATCTCAAGACTGAGTTGGATTTACAGCCACATATCAAATGCTCAGAAGTCCTTGGTTGTCTAAGCCTGGCTGCCCTCATCCAGCCAGCTAGACTATAAAACACCTGTCTTGAGTCAATTTATTCTGGTGCAGAGGAGTAAAGTTGCGCAAAACAACATGAAAAAAGACTTCCCTAGGCAAAATGATGTTGCATTCAAAATTCCCCTTTCTTCTCATGGTCCTATGGCATCTGTTTTCTCAGCCTGCCCTGCAATCCCAGTGCTCCCATGATCATGTAGTACAGAGTGATGTTTCTTGATCATAGCATCTGTTCATCAACCCATGGCTTTATTATGGGATTTATCAGACCTACCACCCATACAAACGTATTGGTTATCTGTGCCACGCTCTCTTTACTCTGCTTTTTAAATGAGAATATGTTTCAGTAAAATGATTATATATAGAGGTAGTCTATCAGTGTGTTAGCTTGGAACTCAATAACAAAATACTGTCGGATCAGAGTGCTGGCATAGTCTGGTTCTGGTGAGAGCTCTCTTCTTGGCTTGCAGATGACTGTGTTCTTACTACATTCTTATATAGTGGAGACTTGGGGGAGGAGGAAATGGGTAGGGTGGGAGAGAGACAGAGAGAGAAAACACTCTTGTGTCTTCATTTTCTTATAAGAACACTAATCCCATCATAGGGGCTGTACCCTCAGAATTTCATCAAAACCTAATTAACTGCTGAAGGCCCCACTTCCTAATATCATCACACTTGGCATTAGGGCTTCAACATACAAATTTTGGCGGGACACGAATGTTTAGCCTACAGCAATCAGTGTATGAGTTAGTTCCTTTTGTTGTATTTCTAAAGCAACCTACTAAACCCTCTCTGGTAGATTATCATGGCAGTGTAGCAGATAGGGACAGAGAAATAAATAAGGGACATATTTTTAACAATGGCCAGCTCTTTAGCCCTCTTTTAAATGTGTGTTTTTGTTGTTGTTTAAACCATGTAGGACATACGCACCTCTGTCTGGAGCTGGTCCAGGATAAACACAATTCAGTTAATAAGAGCATGCCAATATTTTCCACCCCATAAGCAAAGGAAGAGTTATTCGTTGTTTGTCCTTAGGCCCAACTGATTTTGCAGATAGCTGTAGCAGTGACAACTTGCAATAACGAACCCCCTGAACATCCCAGCCAGAAGTTGGCTATTCTCCTTCTGAAGAGGTAAACACTACCAGCTTATGAGGACATCTTTTAAGAATGTGGATGCTTTTTCAGTGTTGGCATAAACAAATGAGTAAGAGGATCTGGAGGACACAACATAAGGAGCCAGAAAGTGAGTGCCAAGAGCCATCTGAACGGCAGGCAGGAGATTAGACTGGTAGAGCTGGGGAGGTAGGGAGTCAGTGTGGGAAAAGTAAGCTGAACAAGCAGCTCCAGCAGAGTTGTCTAGCACCCACAGCAGAGAGAAAGCAGGGATCGGAAAACTAGGAGAGATCTGCCAAACAAGGGAGAGGAGGAGGAAAGTCCGAAGCCAGTCTGAGGTTTCAGGGAAGGGGTCTGGGAATTTAGTGAGAATGGAAAAGTTAGGAAACCAATAAGTAGGCTAACAGAAACATGGGCCAGAGCCGAGGAGGAGGGCTCATTGAACTGACTTCCTAGATCCTTTTCTTGGCAGGACGCAATACCCAGTGGTGGAATAAAAGATAGTAGGTGACTCCAGGCTGAGGGGGAACATTCAAAGGACAGTAGCTTGCTGAGAGGTAAGCTATGAGGCTCTGTGTAACTAAATGAAAGGGAACCTCATATCCCCTCCACCTTCCACCAGTTTCCAGGTACCCGCAGCACTGCCTGAAAGACTGCCACGCAATCAGAATGTTGTGCCACACCAGAGGCAAGTATGAGCAGTTTCTGAGAATCAGAGAATCTCAGAGTTGGAAGACACTTGTGCCAGTGAGCAACCTTCCTGGACTGAGATTTGTCCTTCTCATCTCCTGAAAACTTTCCTTCCTACAAGACCAACCCCTGGACCTCACTGGAAGAGACTTATCTCATTATCTTTAGTATTTCTCTTTACCCAGGATATTCTAAAGGAAAGAAAGGACTTACATTTGACTGTCTTAAAGTAGATTCATTGCCCAATGTAAGGCAGAGAACCTTTTGCTTACTTTTAGCCACCTTTGACCTGTTCTCTTATGTATTGATTTCTTAGTGTGGTTGTACTAAGTGGCTTACAATAACAGAAATTTATTGGTTCACTGTTCTAGAGTTTAGAAATCTCAAATCAAGATAATGGCAGGGCCATGGTCCCTCTGAAACCTATAAGGACTTCTTTCCTTGCCTTTTCCTAGCTTCTGGTCACTTGCTGGCAATTGTTGGTGTTTCTTACTGTGTGTGTGTGTATCTATCTTCATGTGGTGCTCTCCCTGTGTGTCTCTGACTTCACATGACCATTTTCTGTAAGGACACCAGTCATATTGAATCAGGGTCCTACTTTATTCCAGTGTGACCTTACCTTAACTAATTATATCTGCAAAGAACTATTTCTGAGATAAGCTACATTTTTTGATATTAGAGGATAGGACTTCAAAAATATCTTTTTGGGGGGGGGCTACAATTTGAGATGTAACACCTTTCAGGAGACTCTTCTGGCAAGATGTGAAAACACTCTGGTTTCAGCCCTGGTCGCCTCTACACTATGTTTGGATTATATGAACTGAAAAAGGAAGAACTGACTTTATCTTCACAGGATTTTGCTCCAGTGTAACTGGTCATTCTATAAGAGTAGGATCCATGACCTCCCTTATTGTTTACCCTCAATCTATAGTGAAGGAACTTGTGTTTCACCAGCCCCCTTCTATTAGAGACATTCATGGTACATTCCCCTAAATCTAGGATTGTTATGCAATACTGCAGAGGGAATATGACTTGAGAAGGATTGCTAGGTTTATCTAATTGGTAGTTCTGAGAAGCTTTACTTCTCGTTTAACTTTAGAAGTATCTAGCACTGGTCTCAACCTTAGGGTCAAATGGGACATCGACCATGGTGGCGTTCTGTTCAAGGCTGAATGTGCTCTTCCAAAATTCATCTGTTGAAGTCCTCACTCCCGGTGTGATGGTTTTCAAAGATGGAGTCTTGGGAGGTAATTGGGTGTAGATGAGGTCATGAGGGTGGAGCTCCTGAAGGCATTAGTGCCCTTATAAGAAGAGACACCAGAGAGCTCCCCCACCCTTCTCTCCACGAAGCGAGAACACAGTGAGAAGACATCTGCAAGCCAGAAAGAAAGCTCTCACCAGAAGCCAACAGTATTGGCACCCTGATCTTGAATTCCTAGTCTCCAGAATTGAGAAAACAAATGTATTTGGTTTAAGTCGCCCAGTTTATGATATTTTGTTATGGCATCTCAAGAAGAAGATACACTCTACGTTCTCACGTTCCCTCACCACTATGGGAACTATTCAATGACAAATTCCCTGTAGGTGCTAACCAGTTCTTTGATGTATCATACACAACAGTGCTTTATAGTAAGCACTTAATCCCACATTTGTATTACATTGCAATTGTCCCATTTTACAGATGAAGAAACTGATACTTTAAAAGATTTAATGAACCTATGCTCATTTCAAATTTCTCTCACAACCTGCCCATTTGCCAAACATCCTGTGTCTTGTATACTCTCGATGTTTTGGACATAACTTTGCTTTATTGAATTTGGCTTTATTCGCTAGAGAACATTATGTTGTGAACAGTGTGGGGATAAAAGGAGGCTGTGTGGGTCGAATCCAGTAAAAATGCTGTGATTAGTTTTTTCCTGGTTTCTCTCTGGAGTGTTCATGTAATTACCATTATTACAACTTTATAGCTATCTTTGTCTTCTGAAATCCACAGAGACAAACAGGGGGTTGGAGTGGGCAGCAGAGATACTCATGGACAAGGGCAGGGGTAGGGGGCAGTCAGGGAGGAGAGGATGAGCAGCCCTGGGTGATGAGATGGCAGGTGGAGTATCTAGAGAGAACATTGCAAATTTACAGTTTCATTGTGCACAGCAGGCTTTTCCTCCTGCAGCAGTTCTGTCCTTTCATCTCCCTGATTGGTAAAGACTGCAGCTACTTTTGTTCTGGCTTATGAGCATGAGGAAATGTGTCCCAGTGTGGACAAACAAATGCAGGAAGCCTAATCAAGTGGCTGTGTGGGCCTTGAAGTACAAATTGGCTCTAAGAGATTTAACATTTTTAAAAAATCCATTATCACCCAGGTTACCAATTGCATTTTTTTTTTTTTTCATTATAAACAACATCTCAGGCCTAAGTATTTAGAGAGGGATTAGCCAGAGTAACGGCACTGTCCTTGCCAGATACACACACAGGATCTTCCTTGGGTACTTCTCTTGAACCTCACAGAGGAATGGGTCATTTTAATAGAACCAATGAGATCTGGGAAGGAAAGTCTAAAGGTAGCTATTGCAGATTATTTGGAGATTGAGTGAGTGTTCCACACTCAGGGAAAGCTGGATAAATTGGTAGTGATTCTGTTCTTGAGTGTTAGTGTTTATCAATCTTGGTGTTAGGTATTCTTGGGCAATGTGGAGAGAATGAGGGCTGTTCCAGCTTTCCCCAAAATTACAATCTTTAGGTGTCTAGGATAGTTTTGAAAGAGTAGAGATAGGAAAACTTCTTTTAAGAGAGAAATAAATATTAAGGATCATTGAGTAGAGAGGGTTATCAAACATGTGTCTGTAGACCACTCAGGGAGGCTGACAATGTAAAATCCTAGAGCCTACCTCAGACTCTATCTCAGATATTTGGGAAGGGCATTTTTTATACTTATTTCTGTTGGTGCTGATGCTGAAAGACTCAACCAAGAAACACTAGTTTAAAGAAAGAAGAACTCTATGGTTTGGCTAAAAGAGGCCATTCTAAGTAACAAAGAAGTAGCATAAAATGAAAGCAAAGGTGAGACACCAGAACTTGTTAGGCTAGAGAGGCAGAAGACAAATGCAGTAGGATAGGTGAAAAAAAATACAGACATCCTGGTGAAAATTTAGAATATCTTTTGAAAATCCAAATTTTCTTACCACCTTCTATTGTTTCTTCAGGAGATTTTAACTTCAATCCACAAGTTACTTATTTTTACATATTTTAACTTTGTTGTTAAAAATAAAGTCACCAGTTTTCAAAATTTGACCTCACAGAACTGAAGCAATACCTTCTCAAGCACTGTCAGCTGCTAGATTGTTCAGAAGGTAACTGTAATGAATTTTTAAAAAACTCACTTTATTGAGGAATTATTGACATACCAAGTGCTGTGTGTATTTAATGAATATAACTTGAAAAGTTTAGAGATAACTATACATCCGTGAAGCCATCACCACAATCTATGCCATAAATATATATATCTTCCCCAAAAGGTTCCTTTTGTATTATTATTTGTGATAAGAATACAACATAAAATCAACATTCTCGCTTAGCAAATTTTTAAGTAAATATTATGGTTAGTTTTATGTGTTACCTTGTCTGAGCTAATGCAAAGAGAGATGGTAAAAGATTCTGAATGCATCCGTGAGGGAGTTTCTGGAAGAGAGAGCATTTGAACTTGTAGATTGAATGAAGAAGATTGCCAATGCAGGTGGACGTATTCAAATCCATTTAGGGCCTGAGGAGAACAAAAAGTTGAAGGGAGGGTGACTTTGCTCTCTTTGCTTGAGTTGGCACATCTGTCTTCTCCTGCCTTTGAACATCGGCTTCCCTGGTTCTCAGGTCTTAGGCCTGAGACTAAATTGCACCACCAGCTTTCCTGGTTCTCCAGCTTGCAAACAGCAGGTAATGAGACTTCTCTGCCTCCATGAATCACCTATTCCACCCACCCCCAACTCTCTTTCTAGCTGTATATGCTTTGAATCATGTAGGCACCATGATGGGATAGTTCAAAATGTTCTATGAGATGTACTTATCATAGATCAGTTCTTCGGGTAGTTTTTGGCTTAGCATTTCTTCACCACTTGGCAGTCTAACTTCTGCCACCTTGCCCATTTTTGACACAGGCTAAAGATTCTAGTTCTATTCAGAGCTCAGATTGACTGGCTCATCCTCAATACAACCCTGGGCCTGTGGGTGCCGATTTTCTGGTCCCAGCTCAAAAATTATGAAATCTTTTCTTCATTCTTAGCTTTATGTAGTCATGCCTGTTCAGACACAGGATTTTATGGTTGTAACTCCTGTCTCTGCCCAAAGTGTAGCACTCTAGACCCTAGGTATGTACCTGATTCTAGTATCTTCAGGTGGTTGGGAGTTTCCCTCTGCTTAGCATTTTTCATGACTTTCTCCAAGAAAATTTTCTCTTTTCTCCTTTCGAGGTCAACTATTTCTTTCAGATTTCCAAAAATTATTTTATTATTTTATTTCAAAGTTCTGTGCATTTGTTGCTTGGACCACCATCTTGTCTGGAAGACCTGGAGGATTTTATCATCATTCCCACTTTATTGTTGAAGACACAGGGGATTGGGACTAGCAGAACTTATTGGAAGTGCAAAAACTTGATATTATTGAAGCAAGTTTTATATTTGCCAGTAAATAAGTAAGTCAATTTAAATGAGACAGAGGAAGTCTTATAGGAAGCTGGAGGTGAGGAGTGTGGTGGGGAATGATAAATATAGGTTATAAGAGTATCAAAGCATGTAGTACAGATTCAAATATATTCAAGTGACAGGCCAATTATGGTTGACAGTCAATATTATATTAGTTTCAGGTATCATACAAAAACGGGTGGTGAGAAGAGTCTACCTGGACCTGGCATGCTCTGCTAAATATCTTCAAATCTTAAATCTTTCAAGTAACATGCTGGCAAAAAAATCAGATCTTCTGACTACATTCAAATGTGCTGTTATTTTTGCCATCTGAGGATAAATAATTTAGACTTTGTCTTTTAAGCAGTGAGGGTCAGAAGTACAAAATCCTTGCTTTGATGTTCACTGCAATATTCTTCTTACAGCTGATCTTCATACCAAATATCAATGTTTAGTTTGCATTCCATGAGCACATACAAAGTGAGGGTTGAGGGAAGTTGCCGAACTTATGCTATGCAATATGAGATCTCATATTAAAATGATCCCTTTGCAATATGAGTAATAAGCTCATAAAATATGTGATTTGCAGAACATAAAGAATTAATAAATATTATTCAATAGGAAATAAATGAATATTGTTCAATATGTAACTAAGGCAAATTTATTTTCCCTTGTAGAAGCTCAAGTTTCCAAAGGGGGAGAAAGATGAGAAGATGTATACTCATGCCATAGATCACATTGCAAAGGTGAAGACAGGAAAAGCAGAATATTACAGGGACAGACCTGATGAGGGATGGGTCAAAGCAGGTCAAGAGAGGGTGGGGGTGTTAATTCTATTTTTATTTTTATGTTTTTGCAGTGCAACCATTTGGACTTTTCTCAGTTACGGTTGACAGGCAATATTATATTAGTTTCAGGTATATAGCTTGGAGATTAGGCATTTATATAACTTATGAAGTTATCCCCTGATAAGTCTAATACCCATCTGGTCTTATACATAGTTATTACAATATTATTGACTATATTCCCTATCCTGTATTTTATATCCTCCTGACTATTTGTAACAGCCAATTTGTACTTCTTAATCCCTTCACCTTTTTCACCTAGTTCCCCCACCTTCTCCCACCTGGCAACCATTCAGCCTTTTTAGGAGTAAGTCTTTCAGCCTCTTCTCCATGGGTGGTGCTGTCCCCGAGACAGCACCATCAGCATCACCTGGGAACTTGCTAGAACTGAATATTCTCAGATTCCCTAAATCGCAATCAGAATTTCTCTGGATGGTGCCCAGCAATATGGGATTTAATAAATTTTCCTGGTGATTCTGATGCATGCTGATGTTTAAGAATGACTGTCCTAGGAAAATAAAGTGTATATAGTAGACATTTCTGCATCCTTAACTGACATATGGTGGGTGGAGCCATCAATATCAGGCACAACTTCAAAAATAGCCAACCTGAACTAATAATAATAATGATAATAAAAGCTGTTTTTTTTTATAGCTACTTTTCTAAGCATTTTACATACATTGGCCACTTAGCTTACAGAAGCACTATTATTATTTCAATATTAAACAGGAGGAAAATCCCAGAAGTTCAGAGAAGTTAAGTAGTTCTAGATCACTTAGTGTAGTTGCATACCAAAATCCATTCTCAAGCCATCTCTTATCACAAACTTGAACTTGGACTGTTCCTTAGGTGAGAAATAGACTTGTCCTATATTTGAACCATAATATAGTTTTGGGTCTGTTTTTTTATTCCCTGCAGCCTGGACTACCCTAACAAATATACACAATAAGTAAATGGCAGAGCTTACAGTTCAGCACAAGTAGTTTGTGTTTGGATTTTGTCCAAAACTGCTGCAGATGCCAGAAATGTACTTAGAGGACGTTATCTTGTTTTTCTCTTATCTTGTCAATTGATTTCTGCCTTAAATCGAGCTTGTGGGTTTAATGATTTTATTCAGCATTAAGAGTATTTGCTGTTTGCAAGACTATACATATTCATTTCCTTTAAGTTCTTAGAGTGTTTATTCAGCAATGTCTGTTATTCTGTTTTTTCTTAAAAATAGTATATTGCCTTGATAAATTATTGCCTGTTATGTATATGTAATTATGAAGTCATATACCTTCCCCACTCCTAGAAAATTATTATTAGGCTACTTTATATCCTTTTTTAAATGTCATTTTAAGGTTTTCTGTAAGTCTCTCATCTTAATTTGTATAAAAATAAATATATCTCATATTATTAATGTAAGCTCCATGATTAATTATAACTATATTTGAAGGCTTTCATAAATTTGGTAAAAATTTAGTATGTGTTAAATACAGAACCCTAATTTTGCTTACTAATTTTCTCTAAGATAACTTTGGTCAATGACATTGAAATGTATATTTACATAGAGTATGGTATCATACATGCAAATGGCTTCATGAAGGTAGCAGACACACCATGGAAGAAATATTAAAATACTAAAATAGAGGCAACATGCTGGACACAGACGGAGCTTCTCTTGGCTTTGTCATTTAAGAACTGTGTGAGATAGCATGGCACCCTCTGTCTCTCTGGAGAACAGCTTCTCATTAGTGGGATGACAGACTTAGATGATGCTTAACATTCTTTCTTGCAATAAAATTCTGTGAACCTCATTCTAAGCCTGAAGGTTAATTTCAATAACGTTTCCTGCTGGGTGAAATTTCCCAAGAAGTGACCCTTGATGCTTAAGCTTATAGAATATAAGGTCAGTGCACCAGTCAGGGTGAGGCCAGTCAAATGGAACCCATTCTAATTTGTTCATTAGAGGGCATTTAATATGAGAAAAAAAGTTTAAAAGATTTGAGAAGAGCAGAAGAGGCAATAATAAGATGCTACTCCCAGCTCCTGTGGTGGAAAGACAAAGGGAGAAGGTGGTGTTACCAGAATCCAACAGGAGGACTGTCAGAAAAAAGTTGGGATCCCCATGGTAGGAGCTTTGTTGAGCCAGTGCTGGAATCATGGTGGGAAGAGTCTCTTGAATGAGATGGACACATGTTGGCAGAACTCCATGAGTGAGCTTGAGCCAGAAAGAGATACAGCTAAAGCCAGAGATAAATCCTGTTGTAGAGCTACCAGAGAAATTATATGGCTTCTCCCCTCCTCTGCTCCATCTAATTCTTTTCCAGAGCCTCCTGTTGCTCAAATTTACCTGGAAGTTGGTAGAGAAAGAGTCCTCACTAATGTAGGTTACAGGGGTCAGTCCCCTGTAATGAAGAACATAAGAAAAGGTTTAACTGCTTAATGCAGTGAATACTTGGTGTCTATCACAGAATTGCTCACTTCTATTTTCAGTGAATTCCCTATCTTAAATGTCAGTCTGAAAGGTCATGTTCTTGTTTCTTAACCCCAACTTTGATGAATCATCTAAGGCAACTTTGGTGAATCATCTATGGCAATTGCACCTAAATATTCCTCCACAATTTCTATCATCATAATCACCTCCACGCCAAATAGTGATAGGATGGACAAACCCTTCATGAAGGGAGCCAGAATAAATAATTTGTTTTTGAGCCAGTCATCAAGAATGCGACTCTTTCTCTAGTGGGAAAAGGAGGGGTATGGGCCTTCTGTGGCAACAGGAGAAGCATATCATTTCACTTTCACAGGCGGAAGCAAGTGTAAGAAAAGGCAACTAGCCTTGACCCTGGTGGCGCGTCTGCACTGCGGGCACCAAGGAGGGCCTCCCACTGAAGGCTGCATTAGTAAGTAAACAGCAATAGTGCCTCATCTGAATCAGATCAAGGAGATTTCTTTCTTGTTCTAGTTTCTTACCAACCAGTAATAAGGTTCCATGGCACTGGACACTTGACATAATTTCCCAGATCATCTTTCTACTTTTGTCCACTTGAACCTAGTAGCATGATTCTCAACGGATTTAAGTTGATGGTTAAGCTTCTAGCCTAGATCTTCTCAATTTTAAAGCAGGAAAAAAACTCATGGGCGTGGACAACAGTGTGGTGATTGCCGGGGGACAGTACAGGGGACTAAAGGGTAATGGAAAACTACAATGAAGGTTAAATTTAAAAAGCATATACATATTTCCTGATATCTTCATAATTTACAAATTCTGATTCAATAGGTCTAAACTGCACTCGCAATTCTGGAGTTCTAGAAACCTCCCAGGTATTGTCAATGGTGTTAGCCCTGGAGCCTCACTAAGTTTCGTTGCCGTTGTTGAGATTAGTGGTCTAGGAAGTACTCCTCAGAATTGTACCCAGAGACCACATTCTATAAACCCACAGAGTAAATCCCGAAAGCAGCAACAGAGGCATATACTCATATGTCTGCGTGGGTGTGGGATCTAGACCACTGTCTCTGATCCTCTTATTCTACCTGAGGACCTGGAAATGGCAGGAAGGTTACATAACTCTGCTGAGACTAAATGATCCTGGTGTCCTTGCAGTAATAAATGAAGATGCTTCACTTTACTCTGTGGTTGCTCTGTTTTAATAACTAGCAAGGGGATATCCTTCTGGCAGAGCAAACAAGCTAGAAATAAACTGAGATGGGAGTAACTGAATGGGTCACAGCTAAGTCATGAACCATGTTGATTTCCTCAATTTACTGTCGCTTCTTTGGTGCCTATTAGGGCAGCCAGCTGGTTTTCCTCTCAGATACCATGAGCATATCCAACTTGGTTTTCTCTACTGCCACAGCTATTATGAGGATTGTCCCCACAAGGAAAAAAACTGAAAGATGAATGTCTTAAAATTGAAGATTCCTTCTTAACAACTGTAAGGAAATTTGACAGCTCTAGATTTCTGAAAATAAGATTATGTTATTTCTCAGGGAGTTAGTAACGGCTGATAGATTTGTGTTTTGATCTGTGCTGTCTCTACATTGAAAATCTAGCAATTTATCTTCTTATTTATTTTCATGGACTCTCCAGATATTTTAAAGGAAACAATGAAATTATTTTCTAGGGAGCAATAAAAGAGTGCTGTTTTTATTTCACATATAGACTGAAGTGAGTGATGAGTAAAACTGTTGGTATCAGTAAAAGAGAAAAAGTGGTGAAGTTCCTAAAGGAGAAACAAGCAAATGAGCAAACAAGCAAATGAAAAACAGTAATAAATTAGGAATTGGCTGAGGATGAAGAAGAGACTTAAGAAGAATGTCCGGGTGGCACACGAGGTTGGGACATCACCTGAACGCCCAAAGGTTGCAGGTGTGATTCTTAGTCGAGGTGTATATGGGAGGCGACCAATGTCTCTCATGTCTCTCTCTCTCTCTCTCTCTCTCTCTCTCTCTCTCTCTCTCTCTCTCTCTCTCTCTCTCTCTCTCTTCTCTCTTTCCCTCCCTGCCCCTCTTTCTAAAATCAACAAAAGCACATCCTCTGGTGAAGATTTTAAAAAAGACAGAGACTGTCAGGGCATTAAGCTTCTTTCCTCATAATTCTTAGTGATTTTGAGGTCCTTTGTTGACAATTAAAGGGATTATATATACAACTGATGATTTCATGACTGAATAGATTTTTTTTTTGTCTTTATCTGATTGGAATGTCATTATTGGAAAAGAGAAAGGAGACTCTGGCAAATAAACTTCAGTATTCTCACGTGGGAAGTCAGATAACATACCCCATTCTCGAGACAGCTTTACTAACTAACTATATAAAATGCTTAGCATTTTGACTTGCATAGAACAGAGCCTCAAGAATTTTCAATAATCCAAATGAGTAAGTTTCTATCTCTTCCTCTGCCTCATTTAATCCTAGAACATTTTTAAGAAGTAAGTCTTGATTCCTTTTGAAAACAAGTGCCTGTACTGAAGCTTAGAGAGGGGAGGTGGATTTGTTCAAGGTCACATAATTGGAAATTTACAGAATTAGGTTTAAACCTCAGTTCTCTGATTTCAAAACAATGCTCTATTCACTTCACCACTCTGCCTTACAGACACACGTTTTCAAGATGTGACTCTTGGAGGCCTCAGAGGAATATGAGAGAGTCCCCTTTAAGGATCTTGGAGCGTGGTGTTATATGGATGGTGGATGAACTTCTCTCCGTTATGCCTAGAGGTGTCTGATTATGTCCAAAGCCTTTAAAAAGAAATTTTATTTGGCTCATTTCTAGACCAGAGATCATCAATCTCATTAATATTTTGTCATCTGTTGGTAGACCTGTTGATTTCCCTTAACTGTTCCATAAGCAGTCACTTATTCTGCTTGTAATTTAGCAGGCTGCTCGATTGTTGCGGTTTTATCTTCCCTTCTGCACACTTTCCTTCTCTTCACCCTCACTGAACCTTAACACTTTTATGTGAGGACTAGTGAGGTTTGTTCCCTTTACCGCTTCACTTCTTCTGCTCCCTGCACCATGCAGGATTGATTACCTTTAGAGCTGGGTTGAGTTAACTCCGTTTTATTTATCTTTCGAGATGTGTCTTTAATTGCTAAAGGGACTGCCTGCTATTTCTTTTCAAATTGTACTGAAATCGCGGACTGAATTCCACTACAATTACCTGGAGGCAAATTTGATGGAAAATATTTCATGTTACTTCCTGAGGACCCTAACGAAACACACACTGTTTGTTTCAAACTACCAAAGCTGGCTTTGGTCCTAAATAAAGTTTCTGAAATTCTTTTCAAGCCACGCATTTAATTGTTCGTATTTTGGAAATTGCTGGCTTTTAAACAGCTAGGTTCTCCCAACTGTGCTTGTGAATTATTTGATCTCATTTAGAAGCAAATCACTCATGCCCTTTGTCAGGGGACTATTGTTGATACAATTAGGTCTCCTGCATCTGTCAGGTACTGTCTCAATTTTATGTGCAAAGATCTTAATACAATGGGTTAAGTGCATGCCCCTGCCTGGTTAAACACCATATTGCTCATTGTTTTCTGGGTGGCAGAGAAAAAACCCTCCATCTGCAATTACTCTTCCATTTTAGCCTGAAAGACCAAATACAATAAATACTGCCTTCAGGCTCTGCCACATACCTGTGGGTTGGACTTGGAATCTAAATACTCCCTTTACCCTCAGTTTTGTAAAAAGCTTAACCAAGGCAGACACTCAAGTGAAGCTGGTGTGAGATATACCTGGTGCTGCCTTGAGAGAGTGTCTGGAACTTGCCTTTTCCTGTGTGGCTGCAGTGGTGAATTCCCTGCTCACTGACACACGGTATCTGCTGTAGATACTCAGGTTGCCTTCTGGGATGTAGGTAATATTTGTGGCTTCTCATCGTTTTTTGAGGATGTGTTACAATCTGTGGCAAAGTGAGTGCCCAGATCCATCTGCAGATGTTGCCAATTAGGGCCAGTGCCATTTTCCACAGCTGTGGGCCTTAACTCTGCCACTGGCAGGCTTAGAACTCTAATTCTTGCATCAGTCAGAGCCTGTGCTGATGGAATATTTGCAGCTCCTTTCTTTCTGGATGAGTGAGCTCTAGAAAAGGTTTGTTTTTTTCCATGAGAGCTCAGTCTCGTGTCCCGACCTCGGCTTGTACTAATGGTATCTAGTTCCCATTCCAGTCACCTTCTGGGCCTGGCTTTGACTGGCAGTTAGGGACCCTAAATCCCTGGCCTGACTCTTGGACCCCAGGGATGCTGTTGATACTTCTCTTGAGCCATCGCCCCCCTCCCAGAGAGGGCGTGATTTCTACTTGCACTGAACACTTCTGCCAGTGAAGCCCTGCCCTGCCTTGCCCTGCATCCTGAGGGCAGATCTCTTGGACCTGAGACCTGACTCAGATTGAAATCAAGAGCGCTGCACCCTTTGGGCTTGGTGATCTATATTCTTGGCTCCCCTCTAGACTGAGCCAGCCACATATTTCCATCTGTTTTTCCCCATCTCCTTTTCATTCCAACTTTAGTATATGTGTTCTTAAAGTGAGCATTTCCCATCCCTTTTCAAAGCTGCCCTTGGCTCATGATTTCTTTTTGCCTGGGACCTCCAGCATACAACCTACTATTATATGTACTATTTAGTTGAATTAATAGCACCACACATAATGATAACAAAAAAGAAAAAAATATTTAGAGTTTTCTAATATCTTAATAATTTCTTTAAAATTTTTTTCTGGACCCCTCCCTGAGATTATCTTTAAGATTTTTCTGTTTTAAAACAAATATTTTTAAAATTTTCATCATTTTTTTATTGTTATTCTATTAGAGTTGTCCTAATTTTTCTCACTTTGTCTTCCCATTCTCAAGCTAATTCCCACACATGGACATCTGTGTGGGGACAAAAACAAATATTTTAGAATTAAATTTATTGGGGTAATGTTGGTGAACAAATAATAATATATAATGTTAAGGTGCACAACTTTATAATACATCTGTGTACTGTGTTTTATGCTCACCATGTGAAGTCTAGTCTCCTTCTGTCACCTTGCATTTGACCCCCTTTACCCGCTTTGTCCTCCCTGCACCCTCAAACAAATATTAACCAAGAACCTAATAGGTGGCAAATACTTCTGTGCATTTTCTTGTCTTGCAGCTAAGTAACTACATTTTGAGCTAGTATCTGTCCTCCTATTGGGATAGAAATAAACTGAGGCTTAGAGGGAGAAGCAATTTAGCCTCAATCACACACACACATGGTATACAAACATGGCATGATTTAATCCTAGGTGCTTGTAACTTACAAGCAATCATTCCCTCTTCTGAGCCAAATTCCTTAATTTTACAGTTATGGAGAATAATGCTCAGAGAATTAAGACACTTGTACCAGCTAATTGATTGCCTTATATATAGGTGTCCTGACTTCCAAACCGATGCCTTTATTAGACCACATGCCTTTTAGCTTAATTAGTTAAAGCTATTGAAGTAGATTATACTAACACCCATGTAGTGGTGGAACATCATCCTTTATTTTCTTTGCCCTTGACATACCCCCTACCACCTTCTATGGCCCTTGATTCATCCTTTGTATATTTTTTTCTGTTTATCTGAATATGCGCCCCCCGTACCCCCCATGTTTAGGGCTGGCAGCCTCAGGGGATATTTGAATTGCTTGGACCTGAACAAAGTTGCTGGGTTTTTGTTCATTGTTTTGCTTTTAAATAAAATCCTGACAGAATTAACTCCTACCAGGTTAGCCCTCTGGTCTCCCTATTTCTTATACCATGAAATTGTTGCTGTTTAAGCATCAAAAACCTCATCCTAAATCAGCCAAACAAATTAGTTAATGTCAATATCCTGAGGGTCTGAAAGAGTCAGTGAAGCATAGAATTTTTGAGCTAGAAGAGATTCTCAGTGTAGGTCTAATGGAATTTAAAAAGTGGTTCTATTGAAATTTTGGCATTGTGCCTAAAAGGAATCTGATAGATTCAGTGTCTGCTTTCAGTTACCCTTTGATTCCCTTTTACATGTGTCCATGCAGGTATAGACTTGTGCCCTCTCAATCCATTTCTGTGAAAAAGTGATAGAATAAGGTGTGAATGGCCTGGAGAGCAAATCATGGATCTGTTCTGTGTAGGTAATGCCAATGTATACTTCCAAACCAAATGCTTTTGAAAATTCTGTACTAGCAAGAATGATCCCTGTGACAGCTGTCTTTGTAGTCAGCTAAATAGAAAGGCTGACTTATGTAATTAGAAAGAAATGCATGGTGGAGCTCACCTTGGAAACCTTGGATCTGAATGGCAGCTATTGGTTTCTCTGCCTTCTTCACACTCCTAAATACCATTCAGCGCCAGTTTGTGCAAAACTCTTTGATTTTCTGAATTAAAGCCCAGCAAGCAACCTATGAACAATATGAGTGAAATGTTTTGCTACAGGACTGTGATACCAAAAGAATTCAAACAACCACACTATATACCGACATTTACCGGTTTGCACATCTGTGACTGTGTTGTCACCGTTTCGTAATGTCACTGTATTATGAGTCACGTATTTGAACAAGATGATAAGGGACTAAGTCTCCCAAGCATGTTTATTTTCAAATTATTTCTCATGACCCAAATTCATTGGGTTTACAGGACTCATAAATTGCACTGGCATTTAGAGAGGAGACATTATGCCCAGAAATAGTGTGTTTATGTTAGGTAAGCCCAAGGCTTAAAATATATTCAATATTGCTTTGGGTGAGCAGAGGCTACTGAGAGAGAATAATGTACTTTCCAGTCTCTTACCACATGAAGGAGAGAGACATCTTTGAACCACGGAGCTGAGCAAAGTCCACATGTATAAATGACCTCAATTTTGCAGCATCAGTAAGGCTTTCTTCTTTTCCTGGGGAACTTGAAGATAGGAGATGAGAAAAAGAAGTATCAAAACCTCTGTTAATTCTTTAAAGATATGTATCTATTGCATACCAACTACTTGCTGGGCTCTTTTTTAAGCACTTGGAGGTACTGGTGAAGAAAATTGACAAAAATTCCATGAAGCTTACATTTTAGTGGAAGGAAATTAGCCAGGAATACACTAAATAAAGCAAATCCATACCATGATAAAAGAAAAGAAGCAATGTGGGAAAAACTAGAGCAAGGTAAGGGGGCTAAAAGGGTTGCATATTTACATAGAATAATCTAGTATCTTTCTGAGAAGACAGCACTTAAATGAAATGCTGATGGAGGAGAAGTGAGCCCTGTGGATATCTGGGGGAAGGGAGTGTCAGGAAGAGGGAACTGCTTGCACAAAAGCCTGGAGGTGGGACTGAGCCTGGACAGTTCCAGAAATGGAGGAAAAGCTAAGTTATCTAATGGGAAGTAAGCAATGGGATAAGAACAGAAAGAAAACGTTTGGGTGTGGTGGGGAGTGAGAGAGGACTGATCTTGTGGCTCCGTAAGCTTTAATGCTGACTCTGATCTTCTGTAGTGCTTGGCGCAGAGGAGTAGCATGAACTGATTTTCAGTAGGAAAACACTGGCTGCTATGATGAGTGGAGTGGCATGGGGAAGTGTAGAGACAACATGATTAGTATTCTAGATGGTAATGCCAGGTTCACCTGCATACAAGAGTAATTGAATTTCTATACTGGCAGAGCAGCCAAAGTTGTTGCAACATAGATGTAAATGTGTCAGAAAGCAATAATTTACTTGAGTTTTAATGCAGAATTAATGCTAATGGAGACGGAGTGCTTGGGAGGACTAGCTCTTCCATTTTTCCATGATATGGGGCAATGTAAATAGAATTGCTCTTATTGTTAGAGACCAGGAAGTTTTTTGCCCAGAGTGATTTGAACTGTATCACATGGTCTTCAAACTGCTCCTCACTTCAGTCTGGTGAGATGAATAAAAGTATCATGTTTAGAAGCTGTTATTTCAATAGTGGCAAGAAATCATTCAACCATAGAGAGATACTTATATTCCAGCATGAAATAATAGAGTAAGCTGTTGAGGTCAGGGGTAGAACTCAAGAGACAGGACTTGGAAGTGAAGTTTTGGTGGGTGAGAGGGGGACGACTGTCTTGTGAGTTTCATTATAGACAGTTCTAAGCAACCCAGCACAAGGTAAGATCTTCTAGTTTTGGGAGGGGACAAGGCCACTGAGAGGGAATATGAGGAATTACCTTAAAAAAAGTTCACCCAAGTCGCACCCCAAGCACTAGAAAAAGCTGGCATCCATGTGTCTGGCAGCTGATCTACTTGATTTCATTGGGTGTGCTCTGCAATGCAAGGATGGAAACACTTGGGTGGAAAATTGCCTTAGCCTTTTATTTGGAAAGACACCTTTTGATGACAGTAACACTGATCTAATTTTGATAGTTGGACTAAAGAGAAGCGAGGAGAGATGATAAAATGAGAAAGAGTTTCCATGAGTGGAACTGAAATTTAAAAGAGCCGGGGAAGAGCAAAAGCCTTGGAGTGAGGCAGGAGGAGCTGGGGAATCTGGGCCCCATGAAGCAGCACAGCCTGAGGCTGACATTGTCACTATGGCCATGATCCACCAGACCCCCATATCCACGGCCACTTTGGAACATCCTCTTAATTTTGATTTTGTACTAAAATCTTGTTGAACCAAGTCCTTCTAAAAAGGTCTTTAAAACAAAATATATATGTATTTTTTCTGTATGACACTTTTCAACAAGTAACTAAGGCATGTAGGAATGGGAAGGGGACACACAGGAGATTTCCAGCCAAGATGGAGGACTAGACTGGCACACTCCATCTCCCTCCACAACTAAGAAGGAATACAACTACTGCAAAACCATAAATAACCAGAAGTTCCAGAAAATAAATGGAAGTCCAACGTATAAAGTTATAAAGAACTGGTGCTTGTCTGGATGGGTAGGAAGGGCAAAGCCGGAGCAGAGAGGTCAATCTGTGCTGGCAGCAGCAGCAGTGGTGATTACGGCAGGACAATGGTAAGCACAGACACCCATATTTAAGGGGAGGCGAGAAGCGCCTGAGGAGCACCCTCAGCTGCAGACCAGACTCATCAGCTCACAATTCCAATGCCGGGGAAGACAAATCCTCATTGCCTTGGAATGTGAGGCCAGGAGAGAGTGGGGATGGAGGAGGAGGCTCCTGGTCTCTCAGCATAGAATCCATCTTGGACCCCACCCACCCCGGAAAACGGCACAGCATGGTGAGAAGGGTCGCCCGGTTGTGACGAGTGCATGGAGCTCTGCCTCCTATAGCATAGGAGGTGTGACAGCCCTGCCCAGGAAGCAAAGGTAAACACAAAACTGTCAGGATGGCACAGATCATGATAGAGATCCCAGTGACACAGCCGACCAGACAGCAACTATCTAATCTAACAAAGAAGCAGATAAGAAATCTTTCTGAGACACAGTTCAGAACTTTGGTTATAAAAATGCTTACAGACCTAACAGCAGATCTTAAACAAGATGGGGAAGGAATGAAGGCTAGTCCTGCTGAAATGAACAAAAACACATATGACACTAGTGGTGAGGGAAAGAAAAACAGGGATCAAATCAAGAAATTGGAACATAGGGAAGGAGCAAACAGTCAACCCAAGCAGAAAGAGGAAACGAAAAATGAGGAAAATGAGGAGAGGCTTAGAAACCTATGGGACAGCTATAAGCAGGCCAAATCCAAATCATAGGGTTGCCAGAAAATGAAGAAGAAGAACTAGAAATTGAAAAATTATGTGAAAAAATAATGAAGCAGAACTTCCCGAACTTGGGGAAGGAAATAGACATATAGGTCCAGGAAGCACAGAGAGTTCCAGAAAAACTGGACCCAGGGAGAACCACACTAAGACACATTATGATCAAAATATCAAAAATTAAGGATGAAGAGATAATCTTAAAAGCAGCAAGAGAGAAGAGAATTACATACAAAAGGGTCCCAATAAGGCCATCAGCTGATTTCTTAAAAGAAATTCTGCAGGCAAGAAGAGACTGGCAAGAAATATTCAAAGGAATGAAAAGCAAAAACCTACAGCCACAATTACTCTATCCAGCGAAGCTGTCATTCAGACTATAAGGGCAGAGGAAGTGCTTCCAGGACAAAGTAAAACTGAAGGAGTTCATCAGATCCAAACCACTGTTATATGAAATGTTAAAAGGACTTGTTTAGGAGAAGGAGGATCAAAACTATGAACATTACAATGAAAACTCTATCACAACAACCAGCAACAGAAGCTAGGGAACTGAAACAAAGGCCAACTAAGTAGGCAACAAGAGTGTGAAAAGAATTGTAGGTATGGGGAACATTTTGTGGGGAGGTCAGCAGGGAAGAGGAAGGGGGAAAAGGAAGGGAGATGGTGCAGGAATTAAGAAGCATAGTAGGAGAGAGTGGAGTAGACAGGAAGATGTTGAGAGGAACTATATGCACAATCAATGGGCATGGACTAAGGGGCGGAGACAACTAGAAGGCAGGGGTCACTGGGTGGAGGGGAATAAAGGGAAAAGAAATTGGGACAACTGTAACAGCATAATCAACAAAGCATATTTTTAAAAAATGGGAAGGGAAAACTATACAGAATATGTTTTGTCTCAGGTGGATCTGTCACTAGCAGAAAAGGCTGGACCATTAGCTTCTTTAGTCTCTGGATCATAGGCCTATTTGATACCATTTCAGGGAAAAGTGGAAGGACCATTATATCCTCTCTTCCCTCAAATATTTTTTCTAGCTCTGTGTGGATTTCATAAAATATTTTAATAAGAGTAAATTCTTTCTATTTAAGAAAATAACTTAAGGAAATACATTTAGAAGAGAGAATATTGATATTCTATGATGACTAAGATAGCTTTCTCATTTCATCTTAAAGTATCACAGAATACCAGGCTAACAAGAAATGAAGAAAACTCTGCAGCAGGTGCAGAATCTTAAGCTGTTGTGTCGTGTGCAGGCTGATGGAAAGCTGTCCAACTAGGGTGATGAGATCTACCTTGTCTTTCACAGTTTCAGTTGCTGTGATAATCCCCTGCCTTATACTTTATATCTTTCTCTTCTCTGCCCTTTGCTTGATGTCTTTTTATTACTTATTATTGTAGTCTTGGCCTAGTCTTCAAAATTCACTAGTTTAATACAATAGGCAGTGTCACTTTTATGCAATAATTTTATCACATTGGTAAGAACTCCCCTTTGACTTTAAGGAATCACATAAAAGGCATTCAAGGTTACTACCTGAGAGCACCTGTCCATAAAGATGCCAGGAAGGACTGCAGCCTCTGAAGGAGACATTGGCTGCCACCTATCTAGAGTGTTAGTGCCAGGAAGAAGAAGGTGAGGGACCACGCTTTGTGGCATGTAGTTAAACGGGGGTTCAATGTGCACTCTCTGGCTATTCATTACCCAACAACCATTCTCTTTCTGCTTTTTTTCTCCCTCTGTTTTGGCTACACATTGAACAAATATAATGACAATTTTGTGATGAGGCTGAGAAACATAATATATTATATTTTCTTAAAAAACGGCCTTAACAAGACTTTTGGTCCTGCATACTCTCCTGGAACTTTGTCTTATCCCTGTTAGAAGGTGGAGTATATTTCTTCTTCCTTTTTGAAATTAGAGTACTATTTTGACTTCTTCAATAAATAGGATGTTGCAGAAATGATACCACCTGACTTCTGAGGCTCTGTCAAAACATGGACTATGGCTTCTGTGTGTGTCTCTCTCACCATGCTCACTCTCAGGACCCAGCCACCAGGTGTAAGGAAGCCCCACACTGAAGGAAGAGCTCACGTGTAGATATCCTGACAGTCAACCCCAGCTAAGGTCCCAGATAACAGTTGGCATCCAGTGCCAGATATCTGAGTGAATGAAATTTCACAGGAGTCTAATTCCTAGCCATTGGACGATGCCAGCTGGGGCCAAGTAGAGAAGAGGCGAGCCGTCACCGACAAGCTCTGCACAAATTACAGATTTGTAAGCAAGATAAATGGTGTTTAAGCCACTAAGTTTTGGGATTGGTACAAAGATGTAGATGATGGGTTCGGGAACCAAAACATGTATTTCAAAAAGAGGAAATCTTAGTCTATAATAATGACAGGTTTTTTTTCCCCCTTTAAGAAGCAATAATGATACAACATGATTATAGCAGGCATAGCTGCTTTGTCCTTTAAACTAATTTACCTACAATACTCCCCATAAAACATTTCTGACATTAAATCATGGGATAGTGAAGTAAAGAAAAATGTGTAACACTCTGCTAGGGTTTCTAACATAGACAAGGAAAAAAATGCATATATATAAATGTATAATTGAATATATATTACTATATATTAAAATACATATACATATCTATAAAAATACCCAGACACTACTGTGCTTTACCCCGAAGATGCAGCATTAGGGGTTCTGGCTTTATTTGGGAGTCCTCTAATCTAACACTTCCCACTGCAAGGATGGGCCCAGGCTTTTTTGTTTCCTGTCTCCCATTTCCTGTGTAGTTGTCAAAAATGAGACTCAGAGTCACCAGAGATTATCAGGTGCCTTCGAAGTAGCCAGAAGCTTTAGAGTTTGCTTAACTGTAGATTATTGCTTTCATTTAGCTTTTGGCCTTTGAGGCCATCCATTGCACTCTTATAAAGCAAACTTTTTTTTTTTTCTAATCTAGTATTTTTAGTTGTTTATAGCAGGAAGATTAATTACCGGTGTATGTGAGCATGGATGTACCAAAAATAAAAAATTGACATCTTTTTAAATGTTTATTTTAAGAATAAATAGTTTACATTGAGTAATTCAGACCCTCTTGTTTGTTTCCTCTTTGGTGTCATAGTATCATTTTTAAGTAACTTAATTGGGACAACAATTCCGTTAATAGTCAAAGCTTGAGGTTTATTTTCTGCATAATTCTTCAAATAATTAAGAGCTTGAAAATATATAGCTTCAACTTCTCATTTTTTCAAACTTCTTGAATCAAATGCACAACTGCATAAATTACCTCCCTGACTCAGCTTTCTTTGAACTTGATTTGAGGCCTAAACTTTATTGAAATCATTGTGGTTGTTTTTTTTCTTCATGGACTTGATCTTGAGTGTCATGATGACACTCTCAGGTATCAGCTGCACTTTAGGTTACTTTTTAAACCTATTCTATTTAGAAGCAGTTTCATAGCCCTGAAAACCAGAAGAATTAAGGCAGGTAGAAGCCAGCTGTTTAAACATCTTAAGTTTCTAAGGAATTCTATGATCCTTGCTAAAACCTATGGACCTTCTTGCACATAGTGTTAATGTGGTGCTTCCATTAGACAACATGTTCAGCTACAAGAGTGTAGAGAGAGATGCCAGCTAGAGCTGCTGCTGGATTTGACACTTTGTTAAAATTTTAAAGCTTGCACACTAGAGACAATTTCTTAAATGGCACTTTTTGCTTTTAAGGCAGAACAGACATTATCTCAAGTTAGCTCATTTGTGTTTGAGTCTCTGTGATTTTTAAGGGCATTTTTTTTAGCTTAAAGACTTAGAAAAATGAATGTCTTATCTTTTATGACTTGAAGGTCTCAATGAGCAAATCATAAATCAAGTGTCAACAGATGCTACATGAAGCACACCTGAAACTCAAAGGTTCAGAACTTTGAATGGTAATTTTGTCAGGAAATATATATAATTTCAATGAAAGAAACAAAAGTTATTCAGAGAAAAAAATGAACCAAATAGAAGGATTGACTTGAAGGAAGGTCATTCAAAGTAACATCTGTGTCGGAGGAGGTCTAATATGAAGTGAAATGTATTCACAACGATAATTAGAGATCTTTTGATTTTTTAAGTAACGCCAATTACCTGTACTAACTTGGAAATATGATAAAACTAATGTGTAAAACTTTAAAAGTCTTGATAATGGTGCAATTTTTCTGAAGTCAGATATCCTCCTCCAGGCTTATCAGGGTAATCTGGCTTACTGAAAACTGGAAGCATTGCTTTGAGAAATATGGGAGAATTGGAACTTTATTTTAAATGAATTATCTGTCTTTCCTCAAGTTGAACTTCATTTAAAATAAGCTTAAAAGTTTCCGACTTTTGACATTACAAAGTCCTATCAAAATAACAGTAAATCAAGAATAATTTAAATGCAAATCCTTAAAGTTTGTTAAATAAATAGAATTAACCAACTCTAAGAACACTTGATCCAAGTTTTATAACATACAATGCTGTGTATAAATGGCATTTGAAAGCAAGACACCTAAGGTACTTCATTAATTGGACCTATTCAAAAATTAGTACTCCAAGTAGAAGCATTTAGAGGTAACATTGAATTGTCAAAGCAAGCAGAAGTTGAGATATGCATTAACTATGTAAACATTTCAGGTAAATTGAACCTGTCCCTTATCCATAGCTGCCGAAAGATAAACCAAGAAACCCATTTCAGACAAGAGACTTCAAAATCAAGGTCTTGAGCAGTGGTAATTAAACTCAGAGCTTGAGAGCCATATGCTTGACCAGTGAGAGAGGAAGCAAGAACTAGGAGCAATAGAAAGATCATCCTGCTGCCCTTTTAACAATTCCCTCCTGGTTTAAATAGACTGAAACACAGCAAAGTAATTAACTGAACCCCTTTTTCAAAGGGTTTTGGGATTGACAATTCTACATAAATTCTTCCTCATTTATATCCATTCATTCTTGTTGCATTAATTCATTCAACAAACAGATGTATAATGGACACTGTTCTAGGTGACAGGGCCACTGAAGTGAACAGAATCAATGGTGTCTGAAGTCACGCACAAAATCTGTTGTCCTACACCTGTTGATTCTTTATTCACCACTCCAGTACTTATTCTGATTAAGCCAATGTATTTTCCCAACTATACTGAGATCCAGATTCTTGTCCATATCTGAGGCATTTATAATCTATAGGTAGATAAAAAACAACAGCTGCTATAAAGCGATGTTATGAGTGCCACCATACCACTGCCTCATATTGCTAGTGTCTGGGAAGGCTCCCTAGAACAGAGGATTCATGTCTTGAGGTTTGAAGGTGATTGCAAGTTAGTAAAAAAAGGAAGCAGGTAGATGTATAGAATGATCTAGGTTTTGTTAAAAAAGCATGTACAAAATTACAAATGAAGAATGTGGTTATAACACAGCTGGGAATGGGGATTCTGGTTAAGATGAGGGCAGAGAGGCAGATACACTCAGGGTAGTTTGAAGGGCAATGTTAAGAAGTTTGACTTGTCACCTGAGAGCTTTAGAGAACTAATGGAGGCTGTGTTTCTGGAAGAGACTGTGAGATTTTTGCATCCTTGGGACGTCATCCTGGCTTCAGGGTAGAGCCTATGCTCCAGCTGGATTATCTATAACTGAATTAGTTACTTGAATGTAGGTTCTGGCTGCCACGCTCTCTGTTTTGACTGTTCTGTCTATAAGAGTGCATTTTCTCATTTCATCTCTTCCTAATCACAGCTGTTTCTTGACGCCCAGTTAAATTCTCACTTCACCATTCTGCAAACTTCAAGAGATGTTACTGAGTACCTGTGATATCAAACAGACATGGTTCTTACCTTTGTGGAGAATTTTCTGTTTATGACAACTGCAAATAAATTCTCTTTAATTCACATTTCTGTAAGAGTTTGTTCATACCACTCATGCGACACTTATTAGGAATTCCATTTCTATTTCTGTCAGGAAACAGGCAACCCACTCAAATCGAGCAATTTGCAAAGAACTGAAGGATAGGACTATGTACAAACATGTAGGAATGTGCTCTGATCCATGTTGTTGTTTAACATCCCCTCAAACTTTGTGACATAAAATAATAAGCATTTATTATATCCATGAATTCTGTGGGTTAAGAATTAGCATAAAAAGAATGATTCTTTTCTGCTCCATGATGTCTGGAACTTCAGCTGGGAAGATTCAAAGCTGGCTGGGGTGAGATTCATTTGAAGGCATCTTCACTCAAATGTCTTCCACCTGGGCCAGTGCTGTTGAATGGAGCATGTATATATGGTCTTTCCATGTGGCTTGGCTGGGCTTCTTCACAATGTCATTGTCGTGGGACAGTGAGACTTTTTATATGGTATCCTGGTGCTCCAAGCAAGACAGAAGCAAAATGGCCCTTTATGAGATAGCCTCAGCAATCATAGTATACTGGTTCTGCTGCTGCATTCTATTAGTTATGAGTGAATCTCCAATCCAGTCCAAGTTCAAGTGAAAATGTCTTAGGCTCCATTGAGCAATGGAAGGAATATCAAAGGATTTGCATACATGTCTTAAAATGTCATAGCTGAGTTTATGGAAACTAACAAGGGATGGTGCATGACCTTAGGTCTAGAACTAGCAGTTACTGAATGTCTACTTCTACTGCAAAACAAGCAAAGGAAGGGAAAATTTACCAGAATCACAAGCTATAGGAGAGAACCACATAATGGTACAATGACCCCCAGTAGAAAGATATAGCTAAATGAGGGCGAGAAGAAAGAACGGTAGAAAGTGGAACTGAAAGGACAAATGGAAGATATCCAATGCATTCTTTTATTTTAGTTAAATACTCCCCACTTTCAAACACATATCCCTATCCTTCTTCCCCCATTTGACAATGCACAAACAGATAAGGTATGCTTTATATAGTAGGAGCTTAATACCTGTCTGTTGAGCAAAGAATGATTGATAGCTAATTCTATGAATAAGTGCACCGAAAATATTTTTATATCAGATTCCCTTTTTCATTCCATGTAGATTTAGAGATGATACTACTTATATACTGGATAGTAAATATGTTACATTATTTTCACTATATACATTTTTTTAAAACCTAAAACATAGGATTTACAACAGCTTTTATCAACAGCATTTAAAATGGAAGCAATAATGAACATGGATTCATTTATAATAAAGGAACCATATTCCTAACTTATAATGTGAGCCAAGAGGATAAGAGAATTTGGGGGCAGCTTAATTCTGTTGGTCATAGTGATCCAAGGTGTTATTGCCATTTCTGTGACATGAATATGGAATGTCTTTTTTTGTGTGTATGTGCGTGTCAGTTTTCTAATAGAGAAGGACATTAAGAAATTAAGGGAGAAAAGAAATTTACTGTTAAAATATGCATTAAACTCTAAGAAAACCAAGAAAAGTTGGGAGTTGGTGAGGCAGTATAGGTAAAAGATGTCATTTTGATAAACTGAGGTAAATGAACCCTGTTATGTACTTCTATTGGGGTGGTTGTCCACTGTTAATGAAGAAACTAAAGCAAGGGAGAAGGTGAGTGACTGTCACTAGGCACATTCCAGCTGAAGCCACAGGAAGGCTCAGAGCATGCATTATTCTTACTACTTACTAGTGTTGCATTATGGATTAAATATAATAATATGTATGAAAACTATATGGTACAACAGAAAGGTAAGTTCTTATTTCAAGATATTTAGGGCAATACTGGGGTAAAATCATAGCTGCTGGTTCAGGAAAAAGTTCTAAAAGTACTAACCAAAATCATCAAAAAGCATCTATTATGTACTTGACTCTCAGTGGCCTTCAGCTCTTCCAACTGGATTTTTATTGAATGATGTATATAAATGTGTCCTTCTGACCCCTAATAAACTTTGGCTGTGACAAAATAGCCCAAGTAAGTACCAGATCAAGGACAGAGATCGAGATTCTTAAGCTTCATTCTGTGGCCTTCCCCGTAATCATGCTACCTCCCAATTCATGAATAGGGAGTACATTAAAAAATGAAAGAAAATAATGTACTATGTCACTGGAAAGAGGTGCTTATTACATTTAGAATGTGCTCAGGGCACAAATTATATACATGAGACTTGGCTCTCAGTTTTTAAAACCATGCTTTTACAGGTTTCCTGAAAGGGCCTACAGTGGTACATTTATTGTAAGGAGAAATCCTACTCTGTCATATCAGTGTTAATGCTCCTTATACATTGATAAATGTATTGTATTTCTTCATCCCCTCCCCCAAAAAACTGCTGAGTATTTTGTGGGGAGAATAATTTTTTACATGAAGACTAAATTATGTTAGGTTGATCAATATGAATTCAGTATCTTGATTAGGAGTAGTATTGACATTTTTAAAATTCCAGTTCTATGGCATCTTCTAACATCTAATTATAGGTAAAAATGAGCTCTCAGGTGACTGATCAAAGGATAATTATTGTTTGGCTTGTAGAATTCAAATGCCAGCAAAGAAAGCAAAAAGCCTGGATGCATATTTTAGCTGGCAGAATACAGTTGATTCTTAAGTTCTTTTTTTCCCTAGCATCTCCTATCTTGACTATTACATATTGTGTCCCTATACTCCACACTGCATTTAATTTAATGGCACACAACTCTAATAAATCAGCATGTTCCATTCAAATTCAATAGTGATAATGTATATTTTTATTTTCATACAGCACTATGAAACAAAAACATTTCACAAAAATTTATTGCCTCATATGAACCAGAGGTAGCTTATGTGTTATAACAATAGTTTACTTTCTCTGCTGTCATTAATATATTGTGTTTCCAAAGTTGAGTTGAGGACAATTATTGTCAATTTAAAAAAGAAAAATAATCTTACCTAACTAGTGATATGCTATAATGTAGGATGAAATTATATACTATTGATTTCACTTGCAGAAGGAATAGTTATATGGTAGTGATTCTTATTATGATGTTGCTTTGTTCCAAAAAAAAAATCACTATACACATGTTTAACTCCCTTCAGTGAATAGTTTCCTAAACTTTTATGTTATATTTCAAATTAAACCTTCAAATTGAACAAACTCATATTAGAACACATCTTCTTCCTTCCCAAATCTGCATTTGCCATCCCTTGTACCTAATTTCCCTGATTCTGTCAATGGAATAGCGTTCTAGACTTAGATTAATTTTAAGCTGATTTCTTTTATTGACCACACTCTCTTTTTAATTAGTCATTACATCCTATCACCTTTCTTTCAAATATCCACTCATCTTTATATATTTTCTACTTTAGAATTCATGCTGTCATTATAATTGATGCCGAAGGTAACTTGAAGAATTTCCAGGAGGGTCGTCGTCGGCAGCCGTCTGTCTCGAGAGACGATGGCGTAGCTTCTCGAGAGTCTATCTGCACCGCCAAGAATGGCTGTGCAGTCCGATTCGGGAGTGACAATCCCTGCCGCACTTGGTACAGGTGAAGGCAGATGGCTGTTGTTGCTGCTGCTGACGCTGCTTCTGCCTCGATCTTTTCTGGACCACCTCCTCGTTGCGCGCAGCCTCTGCGCGTGACGTACCTTGCCTGACCGCGAGCCTCCAGGCTAGGCGGTCGTCTGCTTGAACTTCCCATGTGTTGAGATTGATGGAGCATTGTGTCATGTCCTTTTTGCAGATGTCTTTGAACCGCAGTTTTGGGCGCCCTGTCATCCTCTTGCCTTCTGCTAGCTCGCCGTAGAGGAGGTCTTTGGGGATACGGCCTGCATCCATTCTTTTGACATGGCCGAGCCACCTGAGGCATCTCTCGCTAAGAACTGCATGCAAACTGCTCATGTTGGCTCGCTTCAGCACCTCGGTGTTGGGGACCTTATCCTGCCAGGCGACATGCAGGACGCGTCGGAGGCACCTCATGTGGAAGCTGTTGAGTTTCCTTTCGTGCCTTGCGTAGGTGGTCCACGTCTCGCTGCCATAGAGGAGAGTGCTGAGTACGCAGGCTTGGTAGATGCGCAGTCTGGTTTTCTCAGTGAGGCTGGAATTGTTCCACGCTCGCCGGTTCAGTCTGGCCATAACTGTGGCTGCCCTGGCGATTCTCCGGTTGACCTCCAAGTCGACTGACAGAGAGCTCGAGATGGTGGACCCGAGGTAAGTGAAGTCGTTGACAACCTCCAGGGTGTATCCGTCGATGGTGATGCATGGGGGAGTCCCCGTGCCTTGAGCCATAACATTCGTCTTCGTCAGGCTGATGGCTAGTCCGAACTCCTTGCATGCGTGGGAAAGGCAAGTGACTAGCTGCTGGAGTCCCTCTTCGGAGTGTGATGTCAAAGCTGCGTCGTCGGCGAAGAGCATCTCACGGATGAGCACCTCTTTGACTTTGGTCTTGGCTCGTAGACGGGCCAGGTTGTAGAGCTTGCCATCGGATCTGGTGTGAATGAAGACACCCTCGCTGCAGTCCTTAAAGGCGTATTGGAGGAGCATGGAGAAGAAGATTCCGAACAGCGTAGGCGCGAGGACGCAGCCCTGCTTTACTCCGCTGCTGACTGGGAAGGCCTCAGAGGTTGCGCCGTTGTAGGACACCGTGCTGTGCATGTTGTCGTGAAAGGACATGACCACAGCAAGCAGATGTGGTGGACAGCCAATCTTCCGTAGCAAGCTGAAGAGTCCGCTTCGACTGACCAGATCAAACGCCTTCGTGAGGTCAATAAAGGCGAGGTAGAGTGGTTTATGCTGCTCGTGACACTTCTCCTGCAGCTGGCGTAGGGAGAAGATCATGTCCACTGTTGAGTGGCCAGCTCTGAAGCCACACTGGGACTCTGGGTAGACGCGGGAAGCAAGGGTCTACAGGCGGGCAAGAGCGACCCGGGCGAATACTTTGCCGACGACGCTGAGGAGAGAGATGCCCCGGTAGTTGTTGCAGTCGCTGCGGTCTCCTTTGTTCTTGTACATGGTGATAATGTTGGCATCTCTCATATCCTGGGGGATGTAACCCTCCTTCCAGCAGAGACAGAGTAGATGGTGGAGCGGCTGTAGCAGGACTGGTTTCCCGCTCTTTAGGATTTCTGGAGGGATTCCGTCGCTTCCTGGTGCTTTCCCACAAGCGAGGCAGTCGATGGCTTTGCCGAGCTCTGCCGCAGTAGGTGGGGTGTCTAGCTCCTCCATGACTGGTAGGTCTGGGATGGCGTTAAGAGCAGTGTCTGTTACGGTGTTCTTCGTTGCATACAGCTCAAGGTAGTGCTCGGTCCACCGCCGCATTTGCTGTTCCTGGTCAGTGATGACCTCACCTGTCTTGGACTTAAGGGGGGCGATCTTGGAGGGGATTGGGCCTGTTGCCTTCTTGATACCCTCATACATTCCTCGTGCGTTGCCTATATCGGCGGCTTCTTGAATGCTTCTGCACAGGTTTAGCCAATAGGTGTTGGCACAGTGGCGGGCGGTCTTCTGGACTTTGTTCCTGGCAGCCCGTAGAGCTTGAAGTGTACTGGGTGTGGGCGTGACCTTGTAAGCCAGTAGGGCCTTCCTCTTAGCCTCGATCACGGGTTCCATTTCTTCCCAGTGAGCCTCGTACCAGTCAGCGTTCTTCCGCTCTTTCTTCCCGTAAGCAATAATGGCGGAGTTGTATATGGCGTCGCGGAGACGTGGCCAATTGGATTCGATAATGTCATCTGCCGCCACTCCCTCACCGAGTGCATCTTCCATCCTGTTGATGAATTGCTGGGTCTTAACTGGGTTGCTGGCACAACTGGTGTTGATGCGTGGGCGACCCTTCATCTTGGAGTGGTGCAACCTCTTCGGCATTATGCGCACCTTGCTTACCACGAGGGCATGGTCCGTGTCGCAGTCTGCACTGTGGAAGCTGCGGGTGAGGAGGGTGCTGCCAATATCCGTTCTTCTGGTGATGACGAGGTCAAGCTGGTGCCAATGGCGGGAGCGGGGGTGCCTCCATGACACCTGGTGGATCTCTTTGCACTTGAAGAATGTGTTTGTCACGCACAGGCCGTGGTGACACAAAAGCTCAAGCAGTCGCTGACCATTCTCATTGATCTTTCCTCTCCCAAAGTTTCCAAGGCAGGTGGGCCAGGCCATGTGGTCGGCTCCTACTCTTGCGTTGAAGTCTCCAAGGAGATAGAGAGCGTTACTTCTGGGAATCTTGGATAACGCTTCGTCCAGTGCATGGTAGAACTGTTCTTTCTCTTCGGTGGTGGCGCAGAGGGTTGGGGCATACGCGCTAAGAATGCTGACTGGGCCGAAAGTTGTTGACAATCGGAGGGTAAGTAATCTCTCTGTGCCTCCTGTGGGTGGCTCTATGGAGTTAACAAGCGTGTTCTTCACAGCGAACCCAACACCGTGCTTCCAGGAGGGTGGGGCACCAATATTGGATGCTAGACAGCCAAGAATTACACAGCCACTGGAAACACTATCTATCTTGCAATCTTTATTTGAGCAAGGAAGCTGAAACTCAGCTAACTTGAGGGTTTTGCCCAAGGTCATAAAGTCAGTAACTGGCAGAGGTGGACTTAGAATTTCAGCTCTTATTTATTCCAGTCTGCTGCCAACCTACCTAAAGAAGAGGGACTTCTCTAATTATAATGCTTGATATTGCTTTGTGTGTGCAAGTTTCCCCAAGAAACCATAATTTCATCAGGACATTACTTAAATGCTTGTACAGTAAGCATAATTCTCTGTGAGTTAGAGGGAGATACAGAGGACATCAGGAGGAAAACAGAGAGATTTTGTTTACCAGATGGTAAAACTCTGCTCTCTGGGTATGATCGTGTGATCTATAATTGGGAGCTCAGTTTGTATTTAGTTGATGCAGAAAAGGGGTCATGTTAGATGCCACAGAGGAGTCTATCAGAAGGAATACCAAATTTTGGGTTACAGAAGAATCTGCAAGATGTTGGGGGCAGAGGGGTGGTATGTTATAGTACTTCAGCTAAATGTATTTGAAATAATGCTCTATGAATCTTTTCATCACCAAAGAAATGCATTGTAATTCTGAGTTATACTCTGAACTGAGACTTGTAAGTTTGTATTTACATAATTTTTTTACATTGGTTTTTGGGTTTAGAGTAACACTGTATACATAGAAAATATTTATCTAGCTTGTCTGGCAATATTTGAAAGTGTTCCTAAAAAGGTTAAAATCAAGTACTATTGCACAATCGAGTTATGCTCATTATTAAAAGTTTAATATAATGTTATAATATCTAGTTTTAAGCTCCTTTGTTCTCTGCAATGCAAGGCAGGTAATTATTCTACTAGTAATGGCATACTATACTTTCTTTATCAAGAGCTTAGCCAAACTCTACTTTGATCATTTATGTTCAATTAATTTCCTCTTTTGCTTAATTAGCTTGTTATTTTTTAAATACATCCTCTGCTATGGAAACACAGACAGCTTCTACTTCAGAAGTGGACCAAAAATGCCTCAGGTTATTATTTCTAGCTTCAGATTTCTCAGACTCTGTGGCTAGAACATCACAGGTTGTCTCATCAGGCTTCCTCGTTAAAGAACAACCACTCCATAAGCCATGAAATTATCTCTTCTTGTGGCTTGTCTAAGGTCAGTGATTTTTTCTGGGTTATTACTTTCTCAGATCTTTTGCTATTAAACATTTTTGATTTGCATAATTTCTTCGATGAAAATAAAGTAATTATTTTCCAAAAGTTTAATAGCATTTTCTGTCTTTTGTTTATATTTATAACTTTATATTTGGGTTTTGCAACTACTGTGTTTCCCCGAAAATAAGACAGTGTCTTATATCAATTTTTGCTCCTAAAGATGCGCTAGGTCTTATTTTCAGGGGAGGCCTTGTATTTCTAAGCTTGAAAAAAGTTGCACTAGGTCTTATTTTCGGGGGATGTCTTATTTTCAGGGGAACAGGATATGTAATTTTTTCAGTTAGTGGTTAATTTATCGGTTTAAAATCAGTTATTGATCCTTTGTATTAGATATTGTAATTATTATGCAGGTAGTTGTTAACAGTGTCTACCCTTAATGCCCTTAATGAGTTTATGATCTAGTAGAAATAAGAAATGTACACTCCTACTTTGGTATACATTGTTTTAATTCCAAGTCTGTCACATAGACACAAATATTGAATAAGCTATAAGATCATAGTCACATATTTCCTACTGTGGTCATTGTAGGCATTAAACAAGAAAATATATACAAATTACTTGAGGTAATAATGCAAAATTTACTATATGCTAATTTTTATATTTTCATTATACATGGTAGAATTATGTGTTATGGGAGACATCAAGTAGGTATTCTGAAAACTCCGCTGAATCACAATATCTCTTAGAGGACTGATACCATTCTAATTTTTTTAATTGGGTATATAATAGGGTGATAAATGTTAATCAGACTTCTGATAGGATATACTCCTTTTATCCTATACATTTTCCATGTTCTTGTGTAAATTTCTACTGGTTACAAACAAATGAAATAGGCAAAGAGAAAGTGAAAGATTGGAAAAGGGAAAACAAAAGAGGAAAAATAGACAAAATCAGGAAAATGACATAGAAAAAACAAAAATAAATGTGGGCAAAAGACTAAAAGTATCAGTAGGATGCAGAGCACTAGTGAGAGAGGAATAGTATTAAAAAAATTTCAACTGAGTAAAGTTTAAAGATATATTGGCTTAATCAATGATTTATGAATTGGACAGCATCGGATCTAGCAGGTAGAAAGGAGCTCTGAAGGGTGGTACAAAATAAAAGACTTCAGTAGGCAGAAGAGCAGGGGAATGAGGAAGTTGTGCCAGGCAAAAAGCAGGTTGGGTATGGAAGGTTTCTTTCCTTTAGGGGACAACAGGTATGTCTGGCTGATTACCTCATGAGTACAGGCGAGGCAATTCTCGATGGACTGACTTAATATTTCATTTCTGGGAGAAATAAAACTGTAATTAAGTATCAGTTTGGAGTTTTGGTGATGAAGAGTTTAGCATAAGTGACTCCATTTTGGGACTGTTGTCTTGTTTTTAACAACAGAAAAAGGAGAATGAGACTTACATATGAAAACAAGTAAGAGAAGTTATTATTAACTTACCTCCAGTGTATTTGCCTAAAATGAAGAAGAAAATCAACATTATTAATTTTAAAAAGTAGGGACTAAAATGGTGATTACTGTCTAAACATTTTCAAATTTTTGATTGTGGCAAAAGAGGTTTAATATCTCTTATTTATAAATCCACATTTACACATACTTATATATCACTTATTTTTTTATATATCACTTATTTTTTTAAGGTTAACCCTGGCTGGTTTGGCTCAGTGGATTGAGCGTCGGCCTGCGAGCTAAGTGTCGCTGGTTCGATCTTCCAGTCAGGGCACATCAGAGAAGGAAAACTCTGATTCCAAAAAACCTCCGCTGCCTTGCGGCATACCTCTTCAGGGGAAAGGCTAAGGGAGTAAACCCCGACAGAAAATCCGGAGCCGGAGTCCCTAAGGCGGTTTGACGTTGTAGTCAACACCGGCAACTCCTGCGGCGCACCTGAAGCCAAGCTGTATTGACTCCGTCTTTCCCTTGGATCCTTCAGCTGCGAAGAGAGGGGGGGTCTGCTGCATGGGCAACAGCAGATCCTCCATATCACCCTGCCCAGGCTCTGTAGCTTCAGCTTCACTGGAGAGGACACTCCAGCGTCATCGCAAGATGTCGATTCAACACGGGAGGAGACAGATACCGTGTCACTCCCGAGTCGGACTGCACAGCCATTCTCGGCGGTGCAGATAGACTCTTAAGAAGCTACACCATCGTCTCTCGAGACGGACGGCTGCCGACGATTTTTTTAAGGATAAAAACATCAATGGCAGAGAAGGGACATATATAAAAATGAAAGATTATAACTGATATTTATAATTGACAATTACTGCTGATTATCTACCTTTTTTTTTTCAGAACCCAACATTTTGGGGTATGGGTTGGCACTATTTTCAGGAAATGTTAGCCTTTAGACAATCCCACTTCTCCCCAGTGTTCTGATTTTGGGGAAATTTGGTCACTAAAAAAACCCTGGTGTTGTAGAATCTTAACTTTTAGAATTATATGAATTATTACACTTGAAATTCATAGCTGAAATTTCTTCACTTGGAAATTAGTTTTCTAAAAAAATAATGAATTTATAAAATTACTATAATTATGTATCTAAAAATACACAGATACATATATATATATGTATATATATATATGTATGGCTTAGCATTCAAGATCAGCTAACCTTTGTTTACCTTTGAACATACAAATTAATGAGTAGGTTATATAATTTGAAATCTATTAGAAATATAATTATATATTAAAAGCAGATAATAATTTGTTTACCTACATACACATAGACATTTTAGAACCAATTTGTCAATATCTAAAAAAATAAACATAACAAAAAAACCCAGCTTGTTGGCATTTTGATTGAGATTGCATTGAGTCTATAAAAAAGTTGTGAAAAACTAATACTTTAAAAATATTGGATATGGTTATTACCAGGGGGGAGAGCAATGAGAGCAGGTAGAAGAAGGTAAAGGAAAAATCAATGATGAAAGGAGACTAGATTATGGGTGGTGAACATACAATACACTGTACAGATGATGTATTACAGAGTTGTACCCTTGAAACCTATTTAATTGACCAATGTAACCCCAATAAATTCAATAAAAGTATATTTTTAAAATGAATAAAAATATTGGGTATTTCATCCTTGAACACAATAGAACTCTTCATTTATTTAGATCTACATTAATTTACTTTATTAATGGTATGCTGTGTTCATCATATAGATCATGCTCTATATTTGTATATATGAGGTCTGTCCAGAAGGTATTCAATCATGTAATATGAAAAATAGAGACATTTATTGAAGAAGATACAAGATATGAGAAACTTTGTACACAGGACAATGATGCCTCGATCCCCTTCAAAGTAGGCACCTTAGGACCTCACACATTTCTCCCAGTTGCCATCAGCTGCTCCATTGTAGTTTCCTGAATCTCATAGAAGGTCTGAAATCTCTTCCATTTCAAAGGTGATTTTAGTTTTGGGAAAAGCCAGAAGTCCCAGGGCACCAAATCTGGGCTGTAGAGGGGCCGAGTCACCTGGATGATTTGATATTTCACCAAAAAACTATGCATGAGTTGTGCTGTACAAGTGGGCATGTTGTCATGATGAATCTGCCAATCACCAGGTGCCATAGCTGCAAACTTCTGAGTCATCTGAATAGTTTTTGTGGGGGAATGTTCAATCTTCATACAAAAATTTGATGCAGATATATTGCTCTACTCACTCAGTCATTTTGAATGTGACAGCCACACAGTGCACATGCTCACTCAAAGGAGTCTACTGCCCCCACTGACTAGTACAGTGAAGCTGTCATTGTTCATGCATGTGCATTCTGGTCTACTCTCCTTGGCTGGCAGGTTACATCAATGTTGTGCAAACTGTTCTTATTATATTAACTATGGCTGGGCTTTTTTTGGACAGACCTCATATATATATCATTACTTTTTGGTGCTATTGAAAATGGTATTCTTTTTAAAATTTTAAATTGCGATTTTTAATTGCTGATAATAGGAATATGATTGGCTTGTATGTTGACCTTGTATACCACAATCTGTAAAGTGTAAATTTAATAATGTAAACTCATATGTTAATTTGCCCTACTTTTTTGTTTATTAAGGAAAAAGTTGGGTTATTGATTTAAGACCCATTTTCTTCTTTAATAGAAGAAATTAATGCTATTTTTTCTCAAGTATTGCATTAGACAAATCCAAAAACTTTTGATATATTATATTTTAACTTTTATTCAGTTCAAAATATTTAAATATATTTTTAATTATTCTTTTTAGACCTTTCACATTTAATATGATTATTGATATGATGAACTACTACTATTTTGCTAGCAGTTTCTTACCTGTTTCACCTATTTCGTTTCTGTGTTCCTCCTTTTTTTGTAGTACTTATTTATATAATTATATTTTGCGTATTGACTTACTAATTATAACTTATAATTTTACTATTTTCTCTAAGAAAAAAAATATAACAAGCCACAAGCCTATGGTGAAACACTATAGAATATATATTCATATGTATACACACTTATATGTGTGTGTATGTGTGTATATGTACATATGTATGTATATATATATGTGTGTGTGTATATATATACACACATAGAATATATGTTCTCCTCTTATTTTAGACTGTTACCTTTTAGCACAATTAATAATAAAAGTAATTTTAATTTTTTCTTTATTTGTTTAGTTTTCTGTGCTTTTTTTCTTTTTTCTTTGTATAGATTCAAGATTCAGTTTGGTATTACTTGTTTCTGTCTGAAAACTTTCCTTTAACAGTTCATGTGGAGAAGTTCTGTTGGTAATAAATTCCCTGTTTTTCTTTAGAAAATTTTCCTTTGCCTTGAAAGGAAAATTCCACTAGACACAAAGTTCTAGATTGATATTTTTTTCTTTCATCACTTAAATATTTCACTCAACTGCTTCTTGTTTGCATGGTTTCTGACAAGATGCAAGTTATCCACTGTAATGAACATTCTTGTTTCTTCATAGGCAACGTGTCTTTCCCACTCCTACCCAGTCTTCTCTGAAGATTTTCTTTGTTTTTGGTTTTCTGCCCTTTATATAAGATATGCTCAGGTATAGTTTTAGGGAGTACTTATGGATGTTTTGGGGGGAGGAGTTTGGATCTGTGGTTTGGAAAATTCTTGCCCATTACCACGGATACATTTCTTTTGTTCTTTCCTCTGGTTTTCCATTACAACTATGTTGCAGTTTTGAAATTGTCTGACAGTTCTTGAATGTTCTGTTTTTTTTTCTTATTTTCACTTTTTGTCTCTCTTTCGGTTTGAGTTTGAGAAGTTTCTGTTATACTAAAAATGTGTTCCTAGTCATTATCATTGATGAAATGGGATTATGTCTGCCTTGTAGGTAGATTGGGTATGTTAGACATTATGGAGAGCAGTTCAGATGTCTTTAGTCTGCTGCTTTAGGAGTCAAAGTCTTTTCACATTTTCTAAAACAGTGTCCATTAAATTCATGTTTTGAGGAGTTTTTTGAAAAATGAAACTAGTAAAACTTAAAATTCTAGCTAAAGAGAATGCAGGTACTTTAATATACTTACTAGACTGACACTCCTCATTTGGAACAGTCATTCTTAGAGAATTACAGTTTTGGAACTCATGGAAATGAAGAGTAAGTTTGGGAGAGTTGATGTCCATCTAATTGTCTTACTTAATTGACCCTATCTTGATGAAGATGGACAAATGTAGACAAATATTCTCAATTTTTAATTTTTTTTCTGAGGTGGAAAGGGAAGTAAAAACTAGCATGTTGGAGAAAGGGAGAGAGTCTCTTTTTGGAGATTTTATGGTAGGAGAAGATCTCCATGTATAGTATTGATGACATGGTGAACAGATTAATGGCATATTTTATTTTATCATTATTATTACTCCTATGAGTTATTTGAACAACTTAATTTTTTTTCCTTTCATGTTCTTCATTCTACTGCAGATATTTATAAATCACCTTTGATATGTAATGCATTCTTTATTTTACGCACTGGGATACAAAGATGAAAATATGAACTCTCCTGTTGGTCCAATCAGGTGATAGTATATACTTCATAACTAAAAATTCTTAATTTCTTCCTCTTAGGTTCTTATGTTTATCTATAGCCTGGAGCATTTTTTCAATATTATGGAACTTGGATTTTGGTGTTGACAGAATAAAAGTATCGCTTTAAGGCCTAACTCCAGGAAGTCTTACATTCTCTTTTTCTCTATTTCAATTTTGAATACCTTCAAGCTGAGCACTTAAATAAATATTAGCTACTACAGTTTGAGGATTTTACTTTGATCTATATATTTGATTTATTGATTGTTTTCAGTTTGTAGTAATATGTCACTGATTAAATTCACATTGTACAATTCAGTAGCTAAAGTTCTTAGATTAAAAACACATGTGACTCAAGAAAAACCATGTTTTATAGACATTTGGATACTCTGTTTTTTCATGGTTCAATAAAAACCTCAGCCTATTGAATTTCAACTCCAGTGCAAGGCTCATCTCTTTAGTTAAGCCTTTTTCAATCTGGCTATGAGCATCCTTTCTCTTTGAGAAACTGAAAGCTCAGCGTTTCTTTCATATGCTGTTTTATACCTAATGTGTTTCCAGTGGCAATAGTAAACACAACTATTATTATGAATTTTATATATAAATATGTATCTTAGAGTCTTCCAGAAACAGCAGCAACAATAACAGCAACAACAAACTCTAGTTTTAGATTCTTGCAGTGAGAAACACATATGTATTCAGTTATATCTACAAATTTTAAGAATGGTTATATTAAATTAATAATAATAACCTAAATATATATATGTATATATGTATATATATGTATGTGAATAGCTTGAGAGCAAAAGCATGAAAGCATAGAAAACTATAATATGTAAAAAACCAGGACATGGCTTTTCTATATATCTCTTAAAGAAAGAAAATAACAATGCGATTTACCATTTAACACTTTTTCTACCAAAGAATCTTCAGTCTCAAATACCTTTATTTCTCTGCAGATATGAGTATGTGTGTAATTGGTTCACCCTACTAAATGCTGCGTATTATGTTGTAGACTAAACTTGACCCAGCTCTCTCATTTGGGTCCAGTCCAATTGACTTTTAAACATCTTTTCCTTAATGTCTGGTATAGCTTAAATTCATCATGTCTAATACTGAATTCCTCCACGTGCCACTTGCTTGATCCTTTTTTATACCAAATAAATTAAAGCTTGAGACTCATGGAAGATTTTCCCCTTTTCCTACCTGCTCAAGACAGAAAGCTCTACCCTTTATATATGACCTATTCTATCAATTAAGTGGATTAAACAATACTCTGCACCTTACCACCACCGTCTGATTTTTGACTTTCAACATTTCTCATCTAAATTTCTGAAATACCCTCAAACTCATTCCTTTGGTTTAAAATAAGTTTTTCTGCAATCCATTTTTCAAATTTCTACCTTGCCTTCAGAATAAAATGTAAGCTTTTATACATAATATTCCAGAATTTTCATGACATGCTTTCACTGTATGCTTGTTTTTACTTGTTAGATTTAAAAAACTGGTCATTTATGAAGCAGCTTTTAATCTCATCCTCAAACTCTTTTCTGCCTCTTTCTTTCTTCTTTTTTTTTTTTTTTTTTTTTTGGTTTTTGCCCCTATTACCCTTTTAGCCAGTAATGTCTCCTATACCTTCACTAACTTTTCTAGCACTTAATTTGGGATTTTGTCCCTCAGATACACCATGATTTATATACTTCTACTGATCTGTGGACTCTATTCACTTCCATGTCTACTTTACATTATCTGATCATCAGAAGGATCACAACATGAAGCTCACCATCCTGAGATACAGCTCCTCCCTGAAGAGTCTTTCCTTCAGTCAACATCTTCACTGGCTTTCTATCCCAGTCCTTATTTGGTGTTTCATTTCTTTTTGTAGTGATTGCTGTTGGTCAAGATTTTAATAACTAAAGTTTTATCATCCCAGTAAACCCATTAATCTACATTTGCTCCTTTTCCCAGAGAGATTTCTACATTGGGTGGCATGCTAGACTCAAGGATCCCTAAGGTCCCTTTTCACTGAGATTTTTAGATTTTATTATTCTGAAGTCTTTTACTTTCTGTCTACAATATTGTAATGGAAAAAAAGATGCAGGGTTGTATACCCTGTAACCTGGAATTCTCTGTGTCACCTCACATTGTTTTTCTACACACATCCTCATAGCAGTCCTTGTTTTTTGTTTTTGACTCCCCTTAAATATGCTTCAGATTCCCCGCCTCTATTACAATCCCCAGGCTTTCCACCAACTCTACTCTTACCAGCTTATCAGGTAGTCGTATTTTAGGCCTTAGCCCTGAACTTAAAATAGTGCCAGTCTTTTCAGCTCATTATGAGTATATGCAAAGCAATGCTTAAGACATTCTTAACATGGACATTGAGAAATAGAAAGGCCTCAATAAATGTCACTTACTGTTTAACTCATTAAAATGTAATGTTCTTGTAAAACTGCAAGACCATGGTTCTGCATTGACGCTTATCTGTGGGGCGGGGCATATGTGTGTAAGTGTACAAAAAAGTAAATAAATAAAAGAAAGTGAGTATGAGACTGGGGGATGTGAACAAAACTGATAAACTGAGCTTTGACGTGTTTGATCTTCAGTGGTCTCAGAACTCTGTTTCAGATAATGTAAGATACAAAGATCTTGAGAGAAAACAAAGAGTCCTTTATTTAAGTGCTATAAAAATTCTGCTGCCTCTTGAACAATTATTGAGCCACTATAAGAATTAGTTTCCTTAAGATAAAGAACATATTATTTTATATGTTTAAACATATGGGTAAAAGGCAGTAAATGAGCTTTGTTCCCGAAAATGTTCCCGAGCTATAACTTTGATCACCATGGATCTGTGGTGTTATGGAGTATATTTGGAAGGAAACTCTCTAATCCTCATGACTCACAGAACCTGCCATTAACAGATATTGGGGGCTTACTTTGTATCTGTAATTCTACTACCAACTCTAATCAGAAAGGTGGAAGTATCTCTAATAAAAGCTCTTGTCCAAACAGGTAACCAAATTAAAGATATGCTCACTTAAATTGGTTTCTTTTCTATCTTATGTTTCTGTCTGCTTCTCTTTCTTGGTTTTCCTGGCTTGGCTTAGAAGTCTGGAGGTATAGGCTAGTTATTTACCCACTTCTCAATACTTTATATTATATTCAATTTTGTAACTGGTCCATACCTTAGACACTCAGTATGTACTCAGATTTGGATATCATGAGAAGTAATTATAGATTTCACTTTACCCATAATTTGAATATGGACCCTCTAAAACTAAGCCTTCCTATACTTCTAATACTGTCTTTCCAATCCTACTTGAGTAAAAAAACAGATCCATATAAAAAAATTGTAGCAAATTAAAAAGGATCTCTAACTGTAATTTAGAGCTACATGAATGTGTGGTAAATGGAGTAAGTTTAAAAGGAAAACTTCTAATGCCAATGACTTCTTCTAGAGCCTTCCATTAAAAATAATTTGGGGCTTACTTTTGTATATCTTTTTCTACCTCCCAATCTTACTTTGAAAGCTACCAGGGCCAGTGACATAAACTTCTACAATAAAGCCTAATTTTTTAGAACTGTTTTTCAGCTTGATCTTCATTCATTGTATGATGGCAGGAAAAACAAATCTCTCTTTTTCATCTCTAGGTATGTGTGTGTGTATAAGTGTATGAATTAAAAGAAATGTAGTAATATATGTGTTACTCAATACTTATTAGTTTATAATTATGATGAAATTATTACTATGAAAAAATTAATACATTAATTCCAATCTCTAGAACCACATTCTCAAAATCTCTTATTTCCTCCTTTTACAAACAAGAGGACAAGGATAAATGGAGGTAAATCAATTTGCTCAGGGCCATCAAGCCAGGAAATGTGAAAGCTAGTAGTCAAACCCAAACCTATATATATGATTCTTAATTTAGCATGTTCCATTTTAGTACATTGTTTTACTGAATCATGTAAATTGAACATGGAAGAGAGAAGCCTATCAAGGGTACAGATATTGGTGAATTTAATGTAATTCTTAGAAAATTTAGGGCTAAGGGAAGTGATTAGGAAGTGATTAGAAAATAATTGACTAAAATATATTTTGGACATTATTTCAATATTAACTAATTTTCTCCTTGGTCTTTGCTATCGTATAAGTGTTTTTTTCTTGTAACATAACTAACAGAGAGCGTGCAGGAGGATGACCTCTATGCTTATGGCCCCCACGAGGGATTAGGGGGTTACAGCTGGGAAACACTCTGTATGTATATGCAATACCTGAGGGATTTAGAGAGAGAACAAAGCAGTTACTCTCCCCTGCCTCTCCTTGTTGTTTAGTAACAGATTTCTTCTTGATATAGAGATAATTTTGATCAAGCACTAGAATCAAAGATAAATTTATAGACAAAATAAAGGAAAAGGTTGGATATTAGAGAATGATCTGAGACCTATACTTGGGAAGTGTTCAGTTTCTAATATTAGGCTACTGGAGAGAGCAAGAATAACAAATGTAGCTTGTCACTCACACTAGAAAGTATACTTCACCCAAATATTGTAGTTGCAAATAAAACAAGCAAAGTTATGTGCTCTGTGAAGGTAAAGGGTTAAATATTAGTAAAATTTTTACTAAAAGACTTTAAAAATAATTTTGTTAGAATGGATTCTAATCTGATTATAGGGAAGTTGTAATATGATTGGAAATTAAATTTAGATATTAGTTCTTATATTTGAACAAGTAAGTAGGGCTAAAATTTTTATAATGAAAAACATCATACTATAAAATCATAAAGCATTACAAAACTCAAGCAGGTATTTAATATCTATCTACACACTATCTAGGCACATTGTAATATTACTTCTGAAAAACAATGAGAACCAGAAAAATCTTAAAAACAGAAAAAAGAATTTAAAAGAAAAACTACCAAAGTTGATGCAAGTAAAAAACTTATCCTATGAACTTATGAAAAACATGTAAGTAAGAAGGATAAAACCTGCAGAAGAAAGTAGAAAAATAATTTCAAAATCTAGCAAGTGCAGGTTTTAGATATGAATTCCTAGCACCTTTAAGGCACAGTTTCCCAAACAGCTTGAGTGGCGTACTGCGATGTTTAGGTCAGTGTTCTGGCATCTTAGGGACTTAAGTCATTATTAAAAATTAATAAGATTCCCACCACCACGAAGATATTTTGTTTATGTGAATTATATCTATAAATATTTACTATTTTTGAAATTAAAAGTGAGAAATTTAAGAAGTATTTTACTGTATTTAGTGATGATACGTTAATATTAACACAAAACATATTTTGTTAAATGCAAAAAGTACCTTTTCCAAATAAGAGAACTCAGAGGAGTAGTGTCATTATTCTACATTTTAAAAAATCTCTCTACTCTCTGGTTTAATTGAGTGGAACTTGATTATCATATATGATTTTTAAAATTCAGTTTGTAGTAATATAGTGTTTAGATTGAAATGTGAAAAAAAAATTTGGCCTCACAAATATGTATTTGGAAAAGGAGACATATTTTAATATTTTTTTCACATATTGGAAATATTTTTGATACTACACCAAAACTTGACAGATGACAGTTTCTTAAAAGTTTCAATGTGGCATCTTAAACCTGTAAAAAACATTTCCACTCAGTTTAATTAAACTTAATTGGTCTAAGATGTCAAGTGAATATTTTATTCATGAGAGCTTTTTGATATAATACATTGATCAAATGGAAATGCCATCTTCTTGAGTTACACAGATCTTGCAAATGTTGATACTTTTCACAATACAATATAAAAATAACATTTGCTAAGATCACCGCTCCTGTCATGTGAAAAATCTTTAGCTCGTGAAAGATTCTTCCTTCGCTTTATTGTGCAGGATTCAAATTTCCAAAAATTTTATTTTTGCTTGAAAGCTTCCATTTCAGCATTGGCAACAAATGCTGTGAGTTTTTCTTAAAATGAAGTGCATACTTCATATATTTTTGAGAAAATATTTGCCAAACAACCTTGTCTGAATAACCGTATTTTGTCAGGTATTCCTTCTTGTAAAAATATATGCAATGAAAACAGCAAGTAATTCAGTCTGTAACTCAAAATGAAATCACAGAAAGCTTCTTTGAGATACCACTGTACTTTTGATATAAAGCAGACATGCTCTCTATATAAGTCCTACTTTGTCACACAGAATATTTTAAAAAATATATTCAAGTGCTGATATTTAATTAAATAGTATTTTTCTGATTGATCAATAATGTTTGTAAATGAACCTGGATGTTTCCTTTTTCCTTTGTGTGATGGTGAAAAATACAATGAATACAGGTACCGTTTGGTGTTACTGCTTTGCCTCATGCTAAGATGCCTGCAGTTTTGACCCATTGCTGTTTTTGCTTTTAGGAGTGCATAAAACCACAGAACAAAGGAGGCAAGTAACACTTTACAATTATTATGAAAATAGTTTTTACTTTCTGGACTTGTGAAAAGGTCTTGAGAATTGCTTAGGATCAACAGAACACATTTGGCATCTTTGGGTCTAGAGATAATGTTACAACTTTGGCAGTGATAGAAAACGGAAAATTATAAAAATAATTTAAAAGTAATAGATACAGCTTTACAAGATTGTAAACATTTTATAAAGCCTAGAATTCACAGATATGGAAACATGGCACAGCAAAGACATAATTTAGTGAATCAGATTGTAGATTCTCAGTCTTGAAAGAGTTTAAATATATTCTGGAATGAAATAAATGAAAAAATGGCATTTTAAGTGGAAGGAAAGATGGTTTATTCAGTCTATGGTGTTTTATAATTGGTCTTATGTTTGGTTGGAAAAAATATCACATATCAAATAAATTCTAGAGTGATTTAATAATAAAAAGTAAAATGAAAACTAGTCGAAAAGGAAATTAAGCCTGTATTTGTGAAACTTTTGAGGGTATCTTCCTAAATAAGGTTAAAAAACTATATATACAGAGGGGTGGGAGTTTGCCACAAAGTAAATAATAATGAATGCCGGAATGTCATAAAAATGATGTATATATCTTATACTTATTTTAATAAAAAAGACAAACTACCCAAAAGATCACTGAATTCTCTTAGAGGTTTTTCATGCTCCTGCTAGTTTTATTATTCTCCAATACTTAATATTCCTCATACTTTAAATGATGTCTCATATCTAATTGTTTTCCTAGCTGTGCGTTGCTAGTGTCAAATGTAAATGACTGTATAATAATTTTATATCTGGTTCTTTTTGCTAAGCTCTCCTATTATTACAATAATTGTTGATATTTTTCTACATGGAAACCTTAATTTATTTTTCTCTTATTGCATTGGCTTAGATCTTCAATAAAATGTGATAATACACATTTTTTTAAGTTCCTGATTTGAAAGGGAATAATTCTAACATTTAGATGGTACTTGCTATATGTTTGCATTTTTATATTTCCTTTTATTCATCACTTATTAAAAATTTTTTAAACATAAATGGATATTTAATGTTTTGAAATGTTTGCGGTATCTGCTGTGATGAATATACATTTTGTCTCTTTTAACAAATTAATTTTAAAATTTTCTAATATTAAAATTTTACCATTTACTTTATGAGTTCATTGAGATTATCTTTTTGCCTTAGTGGTCAATTTATATTCCTTCAGCTCATGAGAAGTAGATATATTCTCTGTTTTTTGAAGATTAATTATTATTATTTTAAACCAATGATATTAGGTCCTCTCTACTATTTTCTTCTGTATATGTCTTGTAAGAGAATGGTTAGAAAGATTATAATAAATACTTTTATACTTTTTCTTTTCTTTTTCTATTTCTTGTAGTCCAGGTTTTCTTTATATAGATGTTATCCATATTTGTTACATAAAGATTCATTTTCATTATGAATTATATTTTATATTGATAAACTATTACATTTATTTTGCTTAGACACAGGTTAACCTTATTTGATGGTAATTTTGTCGTGACTTTAAATTTTTTTATACAAACACATTCTTTAATGTTTTTAGAAGAATTCCCAGTGGGAAGAAAAAGCGGGACACCATCTAGGTGTTAATAAGGGGAATTACATAGGGGTAAAGTTAGTGGCACAGATCACACTGAGTTTTCATTAAGAATGCTAATACTTTTAGGTACTGGCAATGGTTTTTGTACAAATAACTGAACTTCTTTAAGTCTCAATATCTTCATTTTAAAATTGAAATAAAGATAATGTGTAACTCTTAAGCTGATGTGATGATTGAACATGCTAAGTTACCTAAATCATAGTGCTCGTATAGAGTATTATTACTATTATTATTAGCCTATCTACTGTATATTGGACTTCAAATAGGCACAGAGTTACATAAAGTAGATAGAAAAGAGATACTCTGGGAAGAGAAAACGGTCAGGACAAGGATTTTGATTTGTGAAACAAGCATATTTAGTAAACCTCTGCAGAAAAATCTGTATTCAGGACAGGGCGAAATAATATATAAATTAATCAGGAACTGTTGGCTGATATGCTGTTTGCTTTTTATTTTGTTATATTTATTTTAAAATATATTGACCTTTAAAATAATATCCTTGTAGTCTTGGCTGGTGTGGCTCAGTGGATTGAGTGCCGGCCTGTGAACCAAAGGGTCACCAGTTCAGTTCCCAGTCAGGGCACATGCCAGGGTTGCAGGCCAAGTTCCCTGTTGGGAGCACGTGAGAGGCACCCACATGTTGATGTTTCTCTCCCTCTCTTTCTCCCTTCCTTACCATCTCTCTAAAAATAGATAATTAAAATCTTTTAAAAAATGGTATCCTTGTATTATGGAATATGAGCATGGTGATGAAAATATATTTTTCACTACAGTTTATATTTTGACCACCTTTGTTTCCAGAAAATTTGTAAATGTTTCATGAAAGACTGCTTTTGGATGTGTATTTGTTTTATATTATCTGAGTATCTGGCTGCAGAGAAGCATTATCTATGTCCTAAATACTGAGTAATTGATAAACTTAAACCCTGTTTACTGAGTTGAAGTTAGAAATTGACCTTATGGGATCAATTATTAGCTGTCTGAAAAAGGAGCATTTAAGATAAGCAGGACAATGAATTAAAAGATTTTAAAATATTGACTTGTCAGTATGGGAAGCCAGGGTGCTTGGTGGTGGCAAATGTAGCTCAGCCCCAGAGTGGAAAACCACTGGGAGCGTGGTGGCACGCAGAACCCACTCCACACACAGGTTTTCCCGCAGGGAACCAGGCCTGTGTTTATATAATAGTTAAAAAGCTTGCTTTCTGCTCATCCTGGGCTGAGAACAACAGATATTCAGCGTGTAAACTTGAAACGGTCTCTTAGAGCCTATTCTGGGCTAGTTTCTAAGAACAGGATGTGGCTAGACAAGTTATCCTTATCATCCATGCATGTGTAACATTCTTTTCTCTAATATGTAAAAGTAATAATCATATAAGGCAATGATTGGCACTACGATTCACAATTTTCTTAGATGTAATCCCCCTAAGAAATCAATAAAAGCCTGTTAAGGCAGGGGCAAACCGCGCTGTTTCCTCTAGAAAGTGGCCAGTTCTGTCCCCTCTTCTCCACAGGATTCTTGCAGTCACTGTGCATTTATTCCTTCATCCACAATGCCGTGGACTCTGCTGGTCAGAGGTCCATGTCATGTCAGTACAATTTTAAAATCAGAAAAAATAATTCTAAGAAAGTATTTTTTAAACTAGAGACCAAGGATAATTGTATGTAAACACACACACACACACACACACACACACTACTTAGCTGAAATAACCTTGCCTCACAGTAAAATGTTTTTAGCATTTTAAGTCTAATATTTCTATTGTTGATTTTGATAGTGCTTATTAAATCACCATATTGGGAAAACTTTCTCTCCTTGTATATGTGAGGTTAATACAATAATTTATAGTATAATGGAAAAACTGAGCATGAAAATAGCACTATTCTTGTTGCAATAGCCATTGGGTTCTAGGCAATATAAAGTGACACTGAAGGTCAGTCTCTGGGTGGCAATCCTTCTATTGTCAGATTTGCAGACCTGTACCTCCAAGGGTCCACTGTGCTCTCCTTGTCTTCGCTTTTTGTGGGCAGGAAAACACATCAGTTATTTTGTACATGGCAGCATTTTAACATGATGAAGAATTTAAATGTTTTTCAATAAATTTTCTCACAAATAGTTTTAGAAATTCTCATGTCTTTCTAGCACCATATCTTAGACAATGTAAAACTCTGACACTCAAGTTTTACAGGAAAGATGTAAATATCTTAAAGACAGGCTTTTTTTCAAAGGTGTGTAAAATAAGATCAATAATGATGTGAATTGACAGTCACACAATTTAACAGGAAGTCATCTGACTGGTTGAATAAAAAAAGAAAATTTTTTTAGAGGACAATAGTTGTAAAAGTAAAAAAGTTTTCACTTTTTAACTCATCCAACTTATAGGCATTCATTCTATAGACGTACCTGGACAAACGTTTATGTGTAGAGATATGAATATAGACATGAATGCTCATTGTTGTCTGTTGTAGCAAAGACTAGAAATAATTGGATTGTACAGTATTAAAGGTTATGTGTTTAAATATATAAATGTAGCTATGTGGATACTGGTATATTTGTTGACATATTTTCCTATATTGCATTTGTATCACTATCCCATTAATGTTGCCTTCCAATAGGTGTAGGCCACGTGACAGTTATGACATCTGTCTCTGCCTGAACATGGGCAAACAAAACGTCGGCATCAAAATCTGCAAAATGGGTCTCAATAGGCTGGAAGAATTCAGAACTCTTTACGTCGGCAAAACAAGATGATGATGAACTGGGGTTGGAGAAGATAAGAAATTGAGATCTTTAGTAATATTCCTGAAACAAAAGTCAAAATACACTCTTAACACATAGTTGCTAAGCCAGCTTAAAAGCCCAGACCATTAATTTTTAGTTACTTAGGGGTTTGTTTAAGAAATACTTCATCAATAATGTTCTTGATAGCAGGGGCATAATATTATGCTGAAAAATCTGCACATGGCATATTTTACTAAGGCAAATCAGAGAATGCCTGCAATGAACAGAAGAGTTGTCATATATTGTCATTTTCCTGTCGCAAATACTTATGACCTTAATTTCACATAGCAAAATCGTTTTACTCCTTGCAATTTAATGTCACGCAGTGGTCTACTTCAGGTGGTATTCTTCGGAGCTCTCACAGCAGGCTGATCTTTTTCTTATGTAAATAGATGATTAAGCGCCTTTGTTTTATTGTCTAATTGTAAACCAACCATTCGATATGTATGGATTTCTTACATCAACGCTTTAGAGAATGAGGGCTTTTGCGTTAGTGGTGTTTGTGTATTACTGTTCAGAGCTAAGACTGTGTATTGATGAGCTATCGCCCTCTGCAGCTCTGATAACCTGCTGATGCCCCGTTCTTTGAAATAAACCAATGTTTTTCTCTATTAGCTCTTCGACCTTACAGTGGTTTCTGTTACATTTTCTTGTGGGTAAATAAGGCTATCTATCTGAATTAAATTTGATTTGCCTTCTTGCACTGATCCTGACACTCATTTTTATTTTTACATTTTAATATCTCTGGAACTGAGACATTTTTCATAGCTGATGATGCCTTATAATTGATGTCAACTAGGAAGATGTTGTGGTCAACACATGTGAAATTCTTCAGCACAAACAAGCAAGCACCAAACCATTTTAGATTGTATATAATGTAGTACTTATAAGCTTCTTAAATGTTTATCAAATTAAAATATGCACAGGGCTTAAAATAAAACAGGATAACAGACTATATTATGAGAAACATTATTTTTGACTTTATAGCTATATCTTTAAAAAGCACTTACCTGTTCTTTCTTGATTTATTAACTTATTGTCTATATACTCCTTGCTATAAATGAGAATTTTATTTTTTATACTCTCATCCTCATTTCAGTTTAGTTCCCCAATTTTCCTCCTACCCTCAGCTCCTTATTTCTATCATTTGTACTTCAACTCTTATATTGCCTAGGTTGACTGTATTATATTATATTTCATAGCTGTAAATAATGCATCAAATCCTTAACCCTAGATCAATTCTCTCTCACCGCCCCGCCCCCCAAACTTCAGAAAAATGTGTTTACATGATGGTAATAGAATAAATATTATCACTGCAAATCCTGAGTAGAACGCTCTCATTATGTTACTGAGCAAAGTGGGGCTTGTTCAGAGGGCACGTTGGTGAATTACCCAACACTTAATGTTGAGAAACACAGGTCTTTATTTACAATATTCCAACTTTGGTGGGTCTGGGAGCACTTCAGATCAGAGCTCTGTTCTCCCATGACACCCAGCACTTCCCTGGTTCACCAAAAGGCTATAACCAAAACCAAGCCCAATAGTTCCCCATTCCTTATCTATCAGCTCTCTCCTTCAGGATCTGAGGTACATCATCATCAACCTCCATATAATAGTCCAGGAAAGCATGTGCTGTGTTACACTGGATCATGGCGAAGCCCAGGAAAGGCACAAGTGCTAAGAGAGTGTCCTTTCCATGTGTCCTGAATTCCAAGAGTCTGGATAGTGTCCAGGTCTGCAAGGCAGAGTCCTTAGTGGCTTCGGAGTCAGCTAGAATGGGTACAATCAAAATAGCACCAGGCTGCATGGCCAAATCCTGACTACTAACTGCATAGCTGCTTGCTCTTTCTCACATAGCGGCTACAACATCCTCCTACATCATGGCACCCACTTCCATCATGCTTCTCCCACATGCTCCTTCTTGAGGCTATCCACCCTTTCTTTTGAAATCCTGAAAGTCACGTTCACCTTTTGCCCTGGGGCAGTAACACAGCTATTATCTAGCTCTCGGTTTGCCATAGATATGCAAGGTACCTTAAAAGCTATATTATCTTCTTCCTCCATCCTCCAAACCATGGACTGTGGGGAGTATCTGTATACTGTTTCAATTATATTTTATTTTCCTTTTCCACAAGTAAGATTTTTGTGCTATTCAAAAAATATTAGTATCAATTCTTTTTACTTGTATTTCACCCATGTTACTTCAAGTCGTGCCTTTCGTGCAAGTGTTAATTTTTTAAAAATTTAAGGGCTTTTAATTGCCATTCATTCTTCTTCTTGGGAGAAATATGCCTCTTTTCCCACACATGTGATATCTTTCACCCATTCAAATTTTGTTTGGACTTCACTCTATTCTTCTAGAAACTCACTGTTTTAACTTCGCACATTTGCTCTATACCATGATTTTCTTGCCCAACATTTAAAAAAGTTTCTTGAAATTTATAGCAGGCTTTATTCGTTGTTACACATCTTCATTATAACCTCAAATTTTTAATTATTCAATTTCATTTATGAAATCTCCCATCTATCGGTTGCCTTCCCATTTTGTTCTGGAGACTTTATGAAATTCTCTGTTTTTTCTTCTTTCTGAATTAGATTTTTACTAAGTCTTTTGCAAAGCTGTGACTTTGTGACTTGCATTCACCTATTTATTTTATCTCTTTATTATCATTTTTGTTTTATTTCAATGCATCTTCAAGCAATTTTGCAGGAGGCGATGTGTTAAAAGTTAAACTTCCTGATTTTTTCATGTTTGAAGAAGACTGCATTCACCTTTAATTGAAAGCAAGGTTGAATATAGAACTCAAATATTTTTTTCATGGATCTTTGAACATACTTTTTCATTGCCTTCTAGCAAACAATATTGTCACTGAAAAGTATCCTGCCAGTTCGATCCTTTTTTCTTGGTAGGTGGTCATTTTTCTTTCTTTCTCTAGATTTTAGTACCTCATATTATTCTTTGAGCTTAGAAATTTCACATTGAGGTTTTTAAGTGTGTTAATTTTCATTTCATGAGCCAGTTACTGTGGGTAATAGTAGTTAGAAGATTCCTGATTCCTGATTTCCTTCAGATCTGGGTCATATTCCCTATTACCACTGTTAAAAAAAAAAGATTAGTTCATTATCTGCAGTCTCTCATTGTTAGATAGCAAATATCAATTACTGAACCCATATTTTTACATAGAATGTTATTCTGCATTCTTGGAGATTTCTCTTTGACTTGATTATTGAATGATTCCTATAATCATTATTTTTGTCATTATAATTTCAGTTATTCAGAGTTCTTTCTTTTTTTCTCTTTGCTGTTTTCCTTTACTGTTATGGCTGCATTAACTGCTCAATATTTTTAAAAGCACTAACATTTTAAAGTTATTTTACCCAAATTATTTTTTATATATTTCCTTCTTTTTTCATCTATTATCTCTTTCTTTCTTTCTCTCTCTCTCTCTTTCTTTCTTTTTTCTTTTTTTCTTTCTTTCTTTCTTCTTTATTTTTGTGTAATAAAAATTTTAATAAATTTTAAATCATTGGCAGGCATATTTTCTTCTTATTTTCTCAATTTTAAAGCAAATTAATGAGTCTTTGTTGCAAAGGCACCAGGCAAAGTACATACAGTCACACACTCCTGGTAGGAGTGTAAATTTATAGTTTCTCTGGATGGGCACTTAGCAATACATTTCAAAAATCCTAAAAATTCTTTTGATCCAGAAATTTCACTTCTAGGAATTTATATTGATGAAATAATTAGAAAACTGGTTAAAGATTAATGTGTGAGATTATTCATTGCAATATAATTAACACAGGAAAAGACTAGAAACAATATAAAAGTCTTAAAATAGAAAATTAACTAAATTTTGGTTCATGGATACAATCGAATACTGTTACAGAGTGGGGGTCTCCAAAAATCCCCATAGCCTGCAGATTGGGGGATGGGGAAAAGGAAACAGCTTTTAAGATACCTTTGCATAACTATGGAAAGAAGCTAGTGTCTCAGTTATGCAAATGAATTTGGTCCTTCCCAGGACCCAAGAAGATGGGAGGAGTGTTGACCATGGAATGGTATAGAAAGAGCATACAGAGCCTGCACAAGTTTCTGTGAATGGTCAGAACTGGTTACCATGCCCACCGTGTCATAGTACGCAGTCAGGGATTTAAAAATAGGTGGCAGACATTTTAGCTAAGATCTCCATGCGGTTTTGAGAAGAGGAGAGGAGATCCACATGGTTTGCATGAAGAAGATCTCCATGCAGTTTTGAGAAAGGAGAGAGGGGATCCACATGGTTTGCAAGGAAGGTAGAGAAGGAACTCCATGCGGCTTGAAAGGAAAGGGAGAACTCCATGCGGTTTACAAGGAGGCTGGGAACTCCACGTGGTTCTGCATTAAGAGCTGGAGGGCGGCACAACACAGGCAAAACCTCCCCAATCAGGCTCGAACGATTGGGAGCTGCTGGTAAAACTCAACTGTGTCTGGGAAGTAGGAAGACTGTATCTCTGATTTCTCTAAAACTAGCCTGGTTTGGTAGGGGGAGGCAGAACTATGTGTTTGTGGGTGTTTTAAAGAAAATAAGACAATGGCAGAAATCCGCAAATAATCTAATCTAAATCTATATAACCATTAAATAAACAATTCTTTTTTCTTTTCACCAAACTCTGGTAGTGAGAGTTATGCTTCTGGTGGTGGGCAATCGGGCACCTAATAACTGAACAGCCCATGGGTTCTGTTACAATACCAAACTATTATAAATGATATTATGGATTTATATTTATTGACATGGCAGAATGTTTATGATATTTATAGGTATGTTTAGTCTTTTTTTAAATATGTGAGCGTGCTCTGCCATGGTCAGGATATAATCAAATGCAGTTTGTTTATTCTATTTGTACTTAGGGATGAGTCAATAACTGAGATTTATGTATGTGAATCCTTGTTGGCTGGCAGATTTGTTTGAGGTATGGGGATACTTGGATGCCCCCAAATATCTTGGATACCAAAGCCCATATTACCTGTCCTAATTCTCCCATAGTCTCTTCCATTTGTTTGGAAAAGAATCTTCTTTCTTTATTTTCATTTAACCTTCAGTATAAACACCAAGTTGTAGCATGCTTTTATCTGATTGTAGAAGGAAAGTAAAAGCTTCATTGAAGAAAGTCAGTTAATTCTTCTGTTTACCATATCACCTTTCCTTTTTGTTTTCCAAATACATGAATTTTCAAGTTCTTAATCTTTTCAAGGGATTACTAGCAAGGTCAGCACATGCCTTGGCTGTTGTCTTCCTTTTGGGTGTTCTGGAACGTTTCTTTCTTTTTTTTACTCAGCTTTTTAACTAATATTTATTTATCTACTTTTTAAATTCCAGGGGGGAAAATTGAACTCTTGCTTCAGCTGACCATATCTGAATTGATTAGATAAAATATGTGACATATGTTGTTAAATGGGTTTTATTTTCTTTAATACAAATAGTATTAATAATAAATAGAAAGAAAACAAGGCAGTCTTCAGTGGTGGGTCAGGACATAGTCTCTATAAAGAGGATCTGGAGGCAAATTAAGGCCCAGTTAATTTAGTGATGTGTGACCTAATAAAATATTTCACCTCTCAACACTCTTTTATCACTTATTAATGACATAAATAATAGAATTTACCTCATAGTACTCTTTTGAAATTCGAAGAAAATTATGCATATAAAGAACACATGGGGTTTTGTGCATGGTACACAAATGCTAAATGTTAACTGTTAGTCTTACCTGTATTATTAGTATAAAAAAGAAAAATGCTATTACCTTATCTAGTTTATTGCTTTTATTTTTGTAAGCTTGCTTTAAGAGCTTGTCTATCTATAAAAACAACTTTTTTCAGAGTTTGTTCTATTATCAAATGTTTATTGAGACAGAAAAAGGAAAAGAAAAGAACAGGTGTCTATCTTTAGGAGCTGCATACTATTGGAAGAATAAATCTTCAAGAATGCCCTTACAGTTCTGTGCAATAAGTACTATAGTATTTATCCACAGGGTGCTGTGGAAAGACAGAGGAGGATGGCTAAGTCTCCCTAGAGGAGAGACAAGGTCAAAGTGCTTCAGCTTAGCAATTAGCTAGTCAGCAAGCAGGGTAGAGAACCTCAAACAGGGAGGAAAGTAAGTGTAGAGGCTTCAAAAATTAAAAATTCATCAAGAAGCTTAGAGTATTTTGAGCTGAATTACATTAAATGAACACAATTAAAGTGGCTAAAATAGAACTGAGGTATTAAAAATGGCATGTGTAGATTACTACACTTTCAACTGAACTTGAAAAAATTCAAGAGGATAAATGTATTCTCCTCCATGGAAAAACGTCAGTATTGATAGCATTACAATTTACTAAGATTTCCATCTTCCTTTAATATCTGTCACTTTGTAATATTTCTCCTCTATGCTCTCCTTCTCTTTATTTTTCTTATTACCCCTTAAGCATTATGCATATTACTGCTCAGCCAAACCCTCAGGGAAAGCATGTTGCTGATCCCTGTGCTAGCCCAGCTGTCTAGCAGTAAAGGCTATCATCTCATTCTGTTCACATTTTTCAAATGTACTCAGCAATTCTGCAACCTGACAGGCAAATGGTCTGGCACAAATTCAGATCCTGACACTAACCATGTTAGGTGACATGAGTATGAACAGAAAAGCAAAATAATTCCATTCCCAGCTGGCTATTGAGCACCCATATACATGACAACAAATTATTGTCATGTTGGCACTGTTAATATGTCTCAATCTGTCATAGCACTGAAGAATTCAGAGCCCTGATTCTCTTTGAAGTCTTTGCTTCAAAGAACAACAACAAAAAAATTAGAGTCCGTAATCCCTGTCTTAGGCTGGTCCCAAACAAAACCAAAGTTTAGTGAACTTCAAAGAAAAAGGCAACTGCCCATCCTTTGGAAAAAGAGATGGATGAGAGCAATCATGTGGCATATATAAGAGTAAGGATGAGAGTAAACAATGTTCAGATCAATTCAACTCAATCAGCCATGAGTTTAAAAAAAAAAAAAAAAAGAAATCATTAAACGTAGTCAACTGCAATACAATAATTTACATCAAAAACTGAAGATGACCAAACAGATCTTTTTTTAGAGTGCTCCCAGAGTCAACTGGTCACTGATCTAAATAACAACAATAAAATCTCTCCAACAGATATTTCCAAGAGTCAAATCTCTTAGAATATGTGAAAAGGAAAGAACTTTACTGCCTCAGGACTGATGAGGAGGTCAGAAAAGTTGGGAACTGGAGAAAGTCTACTACTCCACCAGTCTGCAAATGCATCAGAAACAACCATGTTCCTGTACAGAATATTTCTCTCTTCAGAGTGTTTGCCTGCCTCTATTCTCTTTCATCCAGAATGTTTTCTGTCTCCATCTACTCTCAGTTGGAACAGATATTTTACTTAAATTAACAAACAAAATAGAAGCAAGCTAATCAGCAATGCAAGCTGATTTAACTGTGGGGCCCAATAGAGGTGTTTTAAGATGATATTGGAGGATAATATTGTGTGTCAACTGTAACTAAAAAATTAAAAAACTAAAAAGATGATATTGGAAGGATTTGGATCAAGCCTAATCTATTAGATGTTTTTACTTAATGATCAGGGAGGACACAAAACAGTGTTACAAATTTCTGTGTTATTAAATTGTATGGTGTTAAACCGTATAGAAAGACAGGAAATAAATTAAGTCAAAAAATTAATATGGACAAATAAAAAATAAATACAGACAAATGACAAAAGAAAAAGAAAAGAACATTTAATACTGAATAAACACTCATAAATTCTTACATGGTTAAAATATTGACCCCAAAATTCTGCCATAGCTCTTTGTTTATCAGATGATGGAGTCAATGAGAGATCATTTCACACTTGCCAGAATGGCCATCATCAATAAATCAACAAACAACAAGGACTGGCGAGGATGTGGAGAAAGGGGAACTCTTTCGCAGTGTTGGTGGGAATGCAGACTGGTGCAGCCACTGTGGAAAACAGTATGGAGATACCTCAGAAAATTAAAAATGGATCTGCCTTTTGAGCCAGTGATCCCACTTCTTGGAATATATCCAAAATAACTCAAAACACTAATTTGAAAGAACGTAAGCGTGATATGTTCATTGCAGAGTTATTTGCAATCACCAAGATATGGAAGCAGCCCATGTGTCCATCAGTAGATGAGAGGATAAAACAACTACGGGACATTTACACAATGGAATACTACTGAGCCATAAAAAAGAACAAAATTTTACCCTTTGCGACGGCATGGATGGAAAACATTATGCTAAGTGAATTAAGCCAGTCAGAGAAAGACAAATACCATATGATTTCACTCACATGTGGAATTTAATGAACAAACTGTACTAACAAGGAAAATAGAGATAAGCTCATAGATGGAGAGCAGATGACTGCTGGGGTGGGGGTGGGGTTAGCAGATGGAAGGATTGAGCAAAAAGAGAAAAGGACTCATGGACATGGATGACAGAGTGGTGATTGCTGGGGGCCAGGGGGCTGTAAGGGGACTAAATAGTAATGGGAAAAATACAATAAGATTCAATAAAAAAGTGAAATGATGGAGTGACAGTCGTAGTCAGTAACTAAATAAGATTCTAAGAACTTTGGGTCATTTAAGTGATCTATACTAAACAATTTATTTGCATATTTGTCATTCTAAAATATGTTGCTTCACATAGCAACCTAAATACTTTTAATATGATAAATTAATTCTGTTGTTTTAATAATTTCCTAATACTCCACAGTTCTGAAAAAGCTCTTTGTAGTTTTCCAAAATGTGCTGCAAATTTAAATGTGAATCAAGAACGGCAATGATAGTCGTCGTCGTCGGCAGCCGTCCGTCTCGAGAGACGATGGCGTAGCTTCTTGAGAGTCTATCTGCACCGCCGAGAATGGCTGTGCAGTCCGACTGGGGAGTGACAATCCCTGCCGCACTTGGTACAGGTGAAGGCAGATGGCCGTTGTTGCTGCTGTTGACGCTGCTTCCGCCTCGATCTTTTCTGGACCGCCTCCTCGTTGCGCGCAGCCTCTGTATTACATAAAAATAATGTCATTTTTGCTCTGAAAAATTGTTTGAAAAATAATTATACTTTCTATGTAAGGCTACCTGAAAACAGGAAGCTATTGGCAAATTATACATTTCATTACATTGAACAATGTGTAGTTGAAGAAATTGAAAGAGACCTATTAGGTCAGGCAAATTTGTTCAGCTATCAAAGTGGAGAGCTTGTGAACTGTGGTGGACAACTTATATTCAGAAACATTATGGAGTAGGAGAGTTAAAAATTTGGCTTGCCAATCTGTTAGTACAAATTTGAGAACTGAAAATACCAGTTGAATTTGTGAGAAGCTCTGAAGGAAGAGTGAATGTTCCCTTATGAAGTATATTCTGCAAGGGAAAAGAAGAAGACTGTTCTAAAGCATGAAATGATAGAAAGCCTTCAATGTCAAATTGCTGGCATACTGGTCTATAGATTAGTTGTGACAATGCTAACATAATAAAGAGTAAAAGCATTTAAGCACGAAGAGATGTAAATTATAAATATATGGTGAGTCTGGTGAAATAGAATGACAAGATTTTTTTCTAAGAAAAAGTAAGAACTGTACCGAAAAATTCAGTTGTGTTAGGAATATTATCAATCTAAAAACATTTTATATTAAGTAGAAATGGGACCATCTAGAGTAGATACATGACTCAAATACCCTTCTAAGAAATGCTCTTTAATACTTGTCTTAAACAAACAAAAAAAAGAACCAGTGTGAGAGCCAGGAGGATCTGTGACTTTATCATAGCTCTGATGCTTTTGAACTAAAGTCGAATGGTTAAAAAGGGGAGACTGAATAGTGTTCCCTGAAAGGAGTTTACGTCACAAAATCACACATGTCGTGGTATCCGTGCACACTTCTCTCAACTCCTTTGCAAGTCATTACTCGGAGTTCCATAGGTAGCATTGGTACAGGGCTAGTGCACATGGAATAACTGAATTTTGGTAGAAAAATAGCAATGAAATTCAAATATAAGTTAACATACTTGAAGTCTTGAAAAACTATATTTTACTGATTTAACAGCAATTGATGAAGCCAAACAATTAAGAAAAATTAAGAAAAAATTATTTCTGGTAGCATTTGCAAGAAATCTAGAAAGTGACTGTTTTTTATACATTTTCTATTTGAATTTAAATAGATGATCTTCATTCATTTGGTAAATATTTAATAAGCAACTACTCTTTGCAAGGTACTCTTTTAAGTGGAATCAAAGAGACAGTGGCAAATACACATTTACAACATTATTTATTCCAGATTTTTTTTACTTAAAATAGTCTCCCATAAATCATTAACTAGTTTTCCAGGTGTATCTTTATTCAAAATACATTTATTCAGCACACTTATTTTCAACAAGAAAACATCAAAATATGATCTAATGGACTCATGAATCTCTCAAGTTAGTTTTGTGTTGTTTTGGTTTTGAGAAAAGTTGTGAATTCTGGATACAAAGACTTTAAAGTTATCCACATAGCGAAATATCTCTCTCATAAACAATAACTGTGACTTTTTAGGAAACCCTTTTTAATGACTATTGCAATTCTTAAGAATCTTATGACCATTGACCATGGGAATTTTTTCTAGTTTTTAAATATGTGAAATTTTGGGACAGTCTACAAGGAAATCAGCTGACTTCTTTAAGAGAGCTAAAGAAGGACATCCAAGATGATCAATAGAGAAAAAGTTCTCACATAACAGTGGCTGGATCTCATAACTGTGACTCTCTAATTCCTTCTTTTTCTTGCTGTTTTCACCATCTCGCTGTTTTTGAAGAAAAGCCACTGGTTCTATTACTACAAAAAACATACCAGATCATCCACAGGTTAGCAATGAGGGATAGAAACATAAAGTTGGAGTCCTCCAGTACCAATATTTGAAAATCAGTGTTCAATTTTATTAATAAACCAGTGAATTTCCTCACATAGCTCCTCTTTCATTGGATGCTGTAAACCAAGGTTCAGGAGGCAGTAAAATGATCCAAACTGGGAGACTAGAATAAGGAATCAAATAAAAAAGCCTCTGACCTTTGGCACTGACAGCTTGGCTTCTTAATTTCAGCCATTCTAGTGGGGGTGTATCTCTTTATAGTTTTAATTTTTATTTCTTTGATTACTAATGAGCCTGAGCATCAAAGCACATGGTTTTCAGTTGTTTATATGTCTTCTTTAGTGAAGTATCTGTGCAATTCTTTGCTGATTTTTAATTGGGTCTTTTGTCTTTTATTATTGAATCGTAAGAGTTATTGATATGTTTTGAAAAAAGTCCTTTGTCTGATGTATGCATTGAAAATATAGTCACCGGGCCGCGGCGGGGAAAATGGCGGACGGAAAGGCGGGAGAGGAGAAGCCTGAGAAGCCGCAGCGAGCTGGAGCCGCCGGAGGACCTGAAGAAGAAGCAGAAAAACCTGTGAAAACTAAGACTGTTTCTTCCAGTAATGGAGAGGAAAGTTCCAGTCGCAGCGCTGAGAAGCGATCAGCTGAAGAAGAAGCTGCAGACCTCCCAACAAAGCCTACAAAGGTCTCCAAGTTTGGATTTGCCATAGGTAGTCAGATGACAAAGAAAGCCTCAGCCATATCCATCAAACTTGGGTCAAATAAACCTAAAGAAACTGTTCCAACTCTTGCTCCAAAAACCCTTTCAGTAGCAGCAGCTTTTAATGAAGATGAAGAAATGCCTCCAGAAGCGAAGATGAGGATGAAGAATATTGGAAGGGATAAACCAACATCAGCAGGACCAAACTCCTTTAATAAGGGAAAGCATGGGTTTTCTGATAACCAGAAGCTGTGGGAGCGAAACATAAAATCTCATCTTGGAAATGTCCATGACCAAGACAATTAATGATCTGTTTTGAAATTGGGGTGTGGGGTGGGTGTGAAGTTAAAAGGAACAGTTTCCTTTTTAAAGAATGGTATAAGACTATCTTTGGAGCCGCCTTATTTTTTTTTTAAAGATTGAATGGTACACTAATAAATGAGAGTTTGAAATTAGACGTAATTTATGTTTTATATACAGATTTCAAGACATTTGCTAATTTTGTAGTTTCATGTGATTACTTTCCAAAGGTTACAGATAATTTTAAAAAAATCAGAAATGGTACCTTTCTAAGAATTGCATATTTTTTTAGACACAACTATTAGCACATTAAGAGGAAAGCAAAGAGTTATTGTCTGTTTAAACTGCAAGTAATCACTCTCTTAACTTAACTCCCTTATTAACCTAAACTTTCTGGCTCCCAGGAACAGCCTTATAGAGAAGGGAGTATTGTATTGGGAGGAAAATGTTACTGGAGTATTGACTGAAAGTAAATTAGTAAAATTAAAATACTGCTTTTTTTTTTCTAATGGGCATTTGTTTTGTTTCAAGTCATAAATAGGTAATTGCATTGCTATCTATGGATACAGAAGCTTAGCTCTTAAAAAAAATTTTTTTTTAAATTTTATGTAAACCGTTGAGTATTTGATATAGCCCACTTCACCTTAATGGGTCTTATCTGCCTTCATTAGTCTTCAAAGAACAACTGTTTGCTACCAAAGGAAATCAGTATTTTGAATGTGCTTCTCTTGGTTTTTGTTATTAGCTTAGTTTCTGTAAGCATTTCCACCAGACCTGAGGCAAGTCATAGGAAGCTGTTTCTTTTAAAATACAAAGCACCACCAAAAATTTTAAATGTACATAATACTTAAATATTTGGCTGTTTTTATTTTTTAGAAAGTAACAAATAGCATAAAAGCAAATTGTATGAAGATGGAAAATGAGAAAGATGCACTTTCTGTAACTTTGTCAAACATTTAAGTTACTAACTTGTGAAATCCACTTTGATTTCTACTTACTATAGGAATTCTTTATTAATACAATGGTTTATTTTAAGTGTATATGTTAACCGGTGGCCTCTCAAAAGCACATTTTAGATATCGAAAAGAGAGGGACAGAAAATGCATCTTTAAACATTTTATGGAATCTTTTACCACATATACTTTGTTAGAGCTATGTGTTGTAGGGAATTTTTTTTTTTTTGTATTTTTGTATATGACTTATTCTTTAATGTGACAATTAAACACATCTTTAAAGGCATAGTCATGGGTAAAAGAAAAATGCAGTATAATGATTTTCTTGAAAATTTCTACAATGTTAAATTTGCAGGCAGCTTCTGACTGTCTTAGTGGTGGTAACTACTCACTCAGCTCTTTTAAAAAGTAGTAACTCCGGAGAAGCAGCCTGTATATATTCCTAATATTTTGTTCACTTTCATTCATTAGTGTAAGCCCCAAGTAAAACAATGGAAATGTATATAGAACTATTAGTTCTTACTTATTTGATTTAATGGTATCAGGATATGTGAATTTAACTTGCTTTAATGTAGGCAAACTTTGTTTTTGTCCATTTTACTGTTTATGTTAAAATAACATCCCTCTCTGCATATTTGTTTCTTGACTCAAATATTAACCTGTAGTCAAGATGGGAGAGAGAAACAACTGAGATGAATGTCTTTACTACAATACCAATAAATTTGTCAAACTCAAAAAAAAAAAAAAAAAAAAGAAAATATAGTCACCAAATCTGTGACTTACCTTTTCATTTTCTTAACAGTTATCTTGCAAAAGGCAGAAGATTTAATTTTGGTGAAGAGCACGTTATGAATGAGCCATAATGCAGTACAGTTTGTCTCTTGGATTTCTGGGATGTTTAGAGTTTTAGCTTTTACGTTTAGAATTATGATTTCTCTCCAAAAGTTTTGAAGGTACAGAAAATTTTCTCCTTTCAACAGGTTGTCAGTCTTACTTTTCAATTATGCAATGCATTAATTTTTCTTTTATATTTTAGTTATTTTAAGCAAATTGGAAGAGGCACTTTGATGACAGGTCAGCCATTTGCCACTCACTCTAAATGGGAAGTCTGATACTTCTTAGCAAGTTTTACTTATTTTTAGAGTAGATCTTCCTAATTTTATTAAATCGTAGTAATTTTAAAGTCTTATAAAATGATCTATTTTATTGTTAATGTCAGATTTATTAGCATATTCTTGTATAAATTAGCTTACATTTTCTTCTATTATGCTTATATTAGTATGTCATTGTCCTCTTCTAAATTTTTAGTTTTTTATATATTTTTTAGATTTGACTAGTTCCTCTTTTATATGTTATAAGGCACTAGCTTTTATACTCATTTACTACATCTGCTGTTTTCACTTACAATTTAAATAGAAAATAAGATATTTTTTGCAGACCACTTCTCATTAGAATGAGCTTAGAGTGAATCCGGTGCTATTTCTGTATATCTCATGTGTATGAGTAGATATATGTAGAAAAATGCTTTGGTTTTCAATTTAAGTGTTACTTTCATGTTGAAAAAGAATAGAGCTTATTTTTTGAGAAAATAGAGCTTAATATTTTCAATTCAGGTGTTAGCATTCAAATACATTTCACCAAATAAATCAAGTGAAATTGGCATAATTAAACATGATGTAGGGTAAACAGAAGTTAGGAATCAATAAGAGGTTCAGTCTGAGATCTCATTATTAAGTGATTTATAATAATTTTTTCGTTTTTCAATGAACATCAAATTCTATTAACAGGTAATGAGATTTTAGATTCTTGAAAAAATGATGAGTGTCCTGAGAGGTTTAAATGTGTGTTATTTCCACACATTGTTTAGAAATTGGTTTTGTCTGAACAAAATGATCTCTTGAAAGTAGGACATGGCTTGATGGTGGGAAAATTATTGCTTTTTAAAAATGTTATAGAGTGGATCTTACTAATGAATAAGAATAACATGTTTTAATGATGAGTATTAATGAGGCAAAATAACATCCCTAAATAAAAACATTAGGTAACCCAAATAGTTTATTATTAATCCACAATTTTTATCTACTGCATAATTTAAAATTTCTTAGAATTGCTTTGAATATCTTATCTCAAGTTTTATAATTTATTTTAAAATATAGTTGAAATAAAATATTATGTTTGTTTTGGGTGTATAAAATAGTGGTTCAACACATATATACTTTACAAAGTAATCATCATAGTAAGTTTAGTAACCATCTAACAACATACATAGTTAATGATATTGTTCACTGTATTCTTTAGGTTGTACATTACAGTCCCATGACTATATTTCTTAATTCCCTCTCTTCTTTCCTAACCATCTTCTCACCTCAATCTCTTTTTGTAATCATCAGTTTTTTCTCTGTATCTATGAGTTTCTGTTTTATTTTGTTTTTTCATTTGCATTGGTTTTGAGATTTCACATATAAGTGAAATTATATGCATTTGTCTTTTCTCTCTGACTTATTTTACTCAACATCATACTCTCTAGGTACATCCATGTTGTTGCAAGAACAAAATTTCCTTTTCTGTGGCTGAAAAAATATATATACATTATGAAGACAGGGAGGGGAAGAGAGAGAGAGAGAGAGAGAGAGAGAGAGAGAGAGAGAGAGAGAGAGAGAGGAGAGTCAGTCTGAAATAGTATTCAACCGTTGTTAATATTGTTAATATAATGAGAATGGTTTACATGACATTGATATAACTTGGCAGCTAAGGAGAGTAGACTGGAATGCACATGTGTGAACAATGATGACTTCACTGTACTAGTCAGTGGGGGTGGTAGACACCATTGAGTGAGTATGTGGGCTACGTGGTTGTCACATTCAAAATGACTGAGTGGGTAGAGCAACAAATCTACATCAAATTTTGTGTTAAGCTTGGACACTCCTCCCTGGAAACTATTCAGATGATTCAGAAGGCCAAAGCTATGGGCAACTGGTGATTGGCAGCTTCATCACGACAATGTGCCTGCTCATGCATCATGTCTCGTGCAGATCAAATCACCCAGGTGACTCAGTCCCCCTACAGCTCAGATTTGGTGCCCTGCAACTTCTAGCTTTTTCCAAAACTAAAATCACCTTTGAAAGGAAAGGGATTTCTGATCATTGATGAAATTCAGAAAATTATGATGGGGCAGCTAATGGCGTTTGGCAGAACTGTGTGAGGTCCTGAGGTGGCTACTTTGAAGATGACTGAGGTGTCATTGTCCTATATACAATGTTTGCTGTAGCTTCTTCAATAAATGTCTCTATTTTTCATATTACATAGCTGGATACCTTCTGGACAGACTTCATTTATATATCACAACTTCTTTATCCATACGCCTATCAGTGGACACCTACATTGCTTCCATATCTTGGCTATTTTAAACAATGCTACAGTGAACACAGGGTTGCATACATCTTTTGAGTTATTGTTTTTATTTTCTTTGGATAAATACCCAGAAGTGGGATTGCAAGGTTGTAAAAAAGTTATGTTTTTAACTTTTTGAATAACCTCTATAATGTTTTCTACAGGGCCTTCACTAGGTTACAATCCCATCAACGGTGCAGGAGGGTTCCTTTATCCCACATTCTCAGCATCACTTATTATTTTTTGTCTTTTTGATAATAGCCTTTCTGACTGGTGTGATGTGGGATCTCATTGTGGTTTGGATTTGCATTTCTTTAATGATTAATGGTTTTGAGCATCTTTTTTGCGTTTGTTGGCCTTCAGTTCTTCAGCCCATTTTTAAATTGGATTGTTTGTTTTCTGATGTTGAGTTGTATGAATTCTTTATATATTGGATATTAATCTCTTATTGGATATTTAATTTGCAAATATTTTCTTCCACTTAGTTTGTTGCTCTTTCACCTTGTTAATAGTTTTCTTCACAGTGCAAAAGCTTTTTAGTTTGATAGTGGCCAATTTATTTACTTTAGTTTTGCTGCCTTTGCCCCAGAAAAGATGTCAAAAAAATATTGCTAAGACTGATGTCAAAGAATTTACTGCCTATGTTTTCTTCCAGGAGATATGGTTTCAGGTCTTATGTTTAAATCTTTAATCCATTTTTAGTTTATCTTGTATACAGTGTGAAATGTGGTCTTCCTTCCTTTCTTCCTTCCTTCTTTCCTTCCTTCCCTCCCTCCTTCCCTCCCTCTTTCTTTCTTCCTTTCTTTCTTCCTTCCTTGCATATATCTGTCCAGTTTTCCCAACATCACTTATTGGAGAGACTTTTTCTCATTGTATATTCTTGCCTTCTTCATCACTGATTAATTGACCTTATAAACATGACTTTATTTGTAGGCTCTCTATTCTATTCTGTCCATCTATACTTCAATATAATAAAGGACATATATGACAAACGTACAGCTAGTATCATACTCAAGAGGGAAAAGCTGAAAGTTTTTTCTCACATCAATTACTTTTGACATCTATTTCCCAGATCCACACATCTGTCATTTCTCAGTATTCTGTTTACAATAATCCATTGGAAGCAGAAAATGTAGCAAAATAATTCTTATATCTTATTAAAAAGATATATTTTTGTTTCTTGAGTTTTTGTAGTCTATTTGATTTAAACTTAAGTAGAAGAACTTTAGAGTAAGAAGATGGCAGAAGTAGTAAAGTTTTTCATCTCCCTGGTTTTTTTCTCTCACCTTCCAAACTAGCATTTCAGTTCATAAAACAGTAGAAACAAAATCAACAATAATCAAAAAACTAAACTACATAGATAACACTTAAAATATTAAGTGACAAAATAAACTCCCAAATAATAGTGTTTAGGACCAATCCGCTAAGATCCATAAGACCAAGTTGTGCAGGAGGAAATGTGAATAACAAAGAAAACTTAGATGTCCTTGAGTGACAGATAATCTGACAGCAGTTCACAACAAATGATCTTCAAACTGAGGGGTTTCTTTTCAGCGTTGAAAGCGTGGTGAATCTATACAAGAATAGTAAATTCTATGTAGGCAGTGCAGGTTCCAAATCACAGGTGAGTGTGAAGAGACTTGAAAAAGGCTGGAGAACGCCAGGCAGTACGGTTCCAATTGATTATTGGAATGAATTATGTGAAACGAATCATGAAAGCTGATGTCCAGAACAAAGCCATATTTTGAGGGGGAACTGCTGGAAATAGAGTCTAAATTGAATAGGAGATATTTTATGAGCAGGAGATAAAGAAGAGCCAGATACAAGAGTGTGTATTTAAGAAAGATAAAAAAACTCTCAGAAGGGAAAAAACATTATTGTTGAGTAGTTAGTGGTTAACAGTAGAAGCATAATGTCAAGAATTATGAAGACAGCAAAGCTATCTGAAATGTTCCTCATCTGTAAGAGTATAAAAACCCTCAACCCAAGTCAAGTAACAAAAGAATTGTGCTTTAAGCTTAAACTATTTATTATTAAAAACAGTAACAGTAGTGAGGAAAAGACTGGTTTATAGACAATGAATGTATGAAGAACAACATGCCCCCCAAAATGTAAATATTTTAACATAGTAATTAAAAGTACAAAAATTAAGATATAGATAAAATGAATAAAAAGCATATTAGAAAAATTTAGAGGTGACACGGTGAGATATAAAAAGACTTCTAAGATAGCTGATAGAGCTCTGAGAGAATTAAAAATCAAAGAATAAGTATTTCAGAAATAAAGACTGAACAAGAGAAACACTATAACTAACAATGTTAAAAGATAAATAGAAGACAAAAGGAAGGAAATATCTTTTTATTTAATCAAAAAGGATTAGATAAATAAATAACAGATTTGAGAGAAAGTGGGAGAGAGACTCTGTATCTATTACCTATTTATTATCTCTCTATCTACCTATTTATCTAATCCAAGGTATGTGTAATAAAAATCTTTGACCAGAAAATCAAAAGCCAGGAAACAAACAAATAACAAACTATTAAAATTATAATTCAATAAATAAACATTTAAAAAAACCTAAACTGGCTTTTTGAAAAACCACACTGAATAGATATATTCAAAATAGCAAACACCAGAAAAACGGTGTCTTTTTTTTTTTTTTATTTTGGTTTTTCAATTACAGTTGTCCCCTTTTCCCCCAATTTCTCTCCCCCACCCAGCCCACCCCCTCTCCCGCAATCATATCCCTCCCTGTTGTCTATGTCCATGAGTCTTTTATACAGGCTCTTTAATTAAACCCTTCCCTTACTTATCCCCCTTCTCTCCCTCTCCCCTCCCCCCTATTGACTGCTATTCTGCTTTTTGTTCTATTTAGTTCCTTTGTTTGTGTTGTTCTTTAGTTTCCTGTATTAGGTGATATCATATGGTATTTTAACGGTGTCTTTAATGAATAAAAAATAGACAAAATGGACAAATCATTTATAAAGGAAAGAACAATCAGATTTACATCAGGTTTTCCAAGAGCAAACATTTTGCCAGGAGAGAATGGAGTAAAATATTAAGATATCCACAAATGAAACATCTTCAAATATAAAAACATGAATTGAGCATGCAAGAAGTTAGGATACATTTTTTTCACGAGCCCATACTAAACTAAAGAAAATCAGACAACCAAAAGACTGTAGAGGTATTAGAATAGGGACTGGTGGCAAACAGTCAATATACACTTTTCCTTATAAAGTAATAAAATGATATGAGTAAACAGTATATTGTAAATATATACTCTTGGTAATGTATATACCATATAATATGTATCATATAATATGTATTCTAGATACACCATAATAGTCTGTGCTCTAATAATGTACAAACAACATAACTTTTTTTTATTATATTTTATTGGTTATATTGTTACAATAGTTCCAATATTTTTCTCCTTTGCTCCCCTCCACCCAGCACCCCCTGTCCTCCAGCAATCCTCCACCAAATACATGTCCATGGTTCATACATACAAGCTTTCCCGCTTCACCTTTTCATATATTCTTCTTCTTTTTTTAAATAAATAAATTATTAATTAATTATTTTAACCCTGGCTGGTTTGGCTCAGTGGATTGAGCGTCGGCCTGCGAGCTAAGTGTCGCTGGTTCGATCTTCCAGTCAGGGCACATCAGAGAAGGAAAACTCTGATTCCAAAAAACCTCCGCTGCCTTGCGGCATACCTCTTCAGGGGAAAGGCTAAGGGAGTAAACCCCGACAGAAAATCCGGAGCCGGAGTCCCTAAGGTGGTTTGACGTTGTAGTCAACACCGGCAACTCCTGCGGCGCACCTGAACCCAAGCTGTATTGACTCCGTCTTTCCCTTGGGCCCTTCAGCTGCGAAGAGAGGGGGGGTCTGCTGCATGGGCAACAGCAGACCCTCCATATCACCCTGCCCAGGCTCTGTAGCTTCAGCTTCACTGGAGAGGACACTCCAGCGTCATCGCAAGATGTCGATTTAACACAGGAGGAGACAGATACCGTGTCACTCCCGAGTCGGACTGCACAGCCATTCTCGGCGATGCAGATAGACTCTTAAGAAGCTACACCATCGTCTCTCGAGACGGACGGGCATGGGCAACAGCAGACCCTCCATATCACCCTGCCCAGGCCCTGTAGCTTCAGCTTCACTGGAGAGGACACTCCAGCGTCATCGTAAGATGTCGATTCAACACGGGAGGAGACAGATACCGTGTCACTCCCGAGTCGGACTGCACAGCCATTCTCGGCGGTGCAGATAGACTCTTAAGAAGCTACACCATCGTCTCTCGAGACGGACGGCTGCCGATTTTAACAATAAAAAATAATAATCCCTCCCTCTCAGATATTAAGACCCTTTGTAATCTTATAAAGGACAATGGGCGAAGGTCTCAAGCTCCTCTAACTGCTTCAAGCTGGACATGGTCATCATCCTACCTACCCTTGGGTCCAGAAATCCCTAATAAGAGTGGGGGATGTAGAGGGGAGGGTGGCCTTCCCACATGGGGAAGGATTGTGCAGACTCCAGGTCAGTTGGCTGTCCCCGGACAATGGCATGCTTGGTTTAACAGGCTGGCATCCTTGTTGTATTCTGGGGGCAACAGATTTGGCAAGAGGGTTAAAATACATCATTAAATCCATAACTACTAGATGACAAAAGGCAGGGATTAATTTTTCAATGTCCCACATTAGGGGAAAAAAAGGGGGGGTGGCTTCTTTGGAGGAAGGTGTGCCAGGCCCATCTCACCTGTCCAAAATCCTTTTGCCCATTATACTTAGTTTGGGCTGAGGGAAATATTTTAGGTTTCCCCCCCTCTCAGACCTCTGGGCCCTTTCGGTCCAAGCCATTAGGATAGAAAAGAGGAACCAGTTTTAAAGTGAAGCCCACAGACCACCCCGTTCTTCACCAACCCAACCACTTAGTTCAGCCAAACTGTTGAGTCTCAGGAGGCAGCGCTGCTGACAGGATTAAGTGAGGCCTATACATACAGACAATCACTCAGGTAATGAGATCGTAGGCTTATGCCCTTTGAAAACAGAAAACACATGTTAATTTATGTAACATAACCCACAATCAAGTCTCTAAATCTGTAAGACTGTCTTATTGGAAAGACACCCAGTTGCAAGGCATTTGACATTCTTCTTGCCTATAATTTAAATATCTTTGATGATACCACAGACATAGTTTAACTTTCAAGTGAAAACATATTTTAAATGAAAAGAAACTTTAAAGACAGTTAGCTGCACAACTTTATAGTCTACCACTGATCATTGTGATTTTCCTTGAATAATGATTTTTCTCCCTAAGATTACCCTCCTTGTCATTAAAGGGACTATATTAAGTCCATTTTTAATTTATCCTGTTCATTTGCATAAACACAACAAGAGCAGCAAATGATCACTTACAATCTTTAGTTCTGCTTTGCTGGAACTTACTCAAGGAACATTTAGGGTGACCTTCAGTCTGCCCTTCAGGGCACAGAAGCTGATCCACCTACCTGCCATTCAGCCTTGCCTGTAAACACCTGTCTTTTCCAAATCCTTCTGGTTTTCCATTATGCCTTAAGGTCCATTCTAGCCATCTTTCAGGAAAACAACCTTCATTCTTTCCCTGGAAAGATTGCTGTGGACCACACAACCAACCAAGACACCAGGCCTTTTATCTTGTGGGCTTTTATTACCTTCGAAAGTCATTCCCAGTTCCTCAGGGCTTTTTGGTAACAACCAGAGCCCAAGCATGTCTTCTTTAGGCATGACATTCCAGTCAAAGTCTTGGTAAAAAAAAAAAAAGAAAAATAAAACCCTCTATTAACAACTGGTCTTATTAGTTTTATGCAAAGAAACTTATGTCATTACTTACTTGTTTAGAATGTCAAACTCTGGAGGGATCAGATAGGGAGAAAAATATACAATGTCAAGGAAAATCCTTGTCCTTCTAATATTCACTGAACTGGCATTTCCATTCTTCATATTTTCATTTTTCTCCCACTCAATTTTTTTGTTTGTTTTTCCATTACTGTTGTCCCACTTATTTTCCCCCTCTTGCTACCTTGCACCCTGTTCCCTCCTTCTCCAACATTTAGTCCCCACTCAGTTGTACATGTCTGTGGGTCATTTATACATGTTCTTTGACTAGACCCTTCCCTTTCTTACCCCCTTCTCTCCCCCCCCCCCCCGCCTCCCCCCTTGTTACTGTTAGTCTACTCCTTGTTTACATACCTCTGGTTCAATTTTGCTCATTTGTTTGGGTTGTTCATTAGTTTCCTGTAATAGGTGACAGCATAAGGTATTTTTCTTTTGTTCCCTGGCTTATTTTGCCAAGAATAATTCTCTCTAGTTCCATCCATATTGTTGCAAATGGTAGAAGTTCCTTCTTTTTTTCTGCTACATAGAACTCCATTGTGTAAATGTACCATTGTTTTTTGATCCACTCATCTACAGATGGGCACCTAGGCTGTTTCCAGCACTTGGCTATTGTAAATAGTGTTGCTATGAACATAGGCATGCATAGGTTCTTTTGAATTGGTGTTTCAGGATTTTTCGGATATAGTCCTAGCAATGGAATTGCTGGATCAAAAGGTAGTTCCATTTTTAGTTTTTTGGGGAAATTCCAAACTCTTTTCCATAGTGGCTGCACCAGTCTGCATTCCCACCAGCAATGTATCAGGGTTCCCATTTCTCCGCATCCTCTCCAGCACAAGTTGTTTGTTGATTTGTTGATGATGGCTATTCTGACTGGTGTGAGGTGGTATCTCATTGTGGTTTTTATTTGCATCTCTCTGATGGCTAGTGGTGTTGAGCATTCTTTCATATGTCTATGGACCCTCTGTATGTCCTCTTTGGAGAAGTGTTTGTTCAGGTCCTTTGCCCATTTTTAAATTGGGTTGTCTGTCTTCTTGGTGTTGAGTCATATGAGTTCTTTATATATTTTGGAGATCAATCCCTTGTCTGAGATGTCATTGGAAAATATATTTTCCCATATGGTTGGTTTCCTTTTCATCCTGCTGATTTTTTTTTAGCTGAGCAGAAACTTTTTAGTTTGATGTAGTCCCATTTGTTTATTCTTTCCTTTATTTCCCTCGCCTTAGGAGATATATCAGTGAAAATGTTGCTATGTGGAATACCTGATATTTTCCTGCCTATTTTTTCCTCTAGAACTTTTATGGTGTCACGGCTTACATTTAAGTCTTTGATCCATTTTGAATTTATTCTTGGTGTATGGTGTAAGTTGGTGGTCTAGTTTCATTTTTTTGCATGTCCCTGTCCAGTTCTCCCAACACTATTTGTTGAAGAGGCTCTTTTCACTCCATTTGATGTTCTTTCCCCCTTTGTCAAATATTAGTTGACCGTATAGACCTGGGTTTATTTCTTGGGTCTCTATTCTGTTCCATTGATCTATATTTCTGTTCTTATGCCAGTACCAGACTGTTTTGATTACCGTGGCCTTGTAGTATAGTTTGATATCAGGTATTGTGATTCCTCCTACTGTGTTCTTCTTCCTCAAACTTGCTGTAGCTGTTTGGGCTCTTTTTTGGTTTCATATAAATTTTTGAAGTATTTGTTCTAGGTCCATGAAATATGTCATTGGTATTTTAATAGGGATTGCATTGAATCTATAAATTGCTTTGGGTAGCATGGACATTTTAATGATGTTGATTATTCCCATCCATGAGCATGGTATATGCTTTCATTTATTTGTATCTTCCTTAATTTCTTTCTTCAGTGTTATGTAGTTTTCTGAGTACAGGTCTTTTCCCTCCTTGGTTAAGTTTATTCCTAGGTATTTTATTTTTCTTGTTGCTATGGTAAATGGGATTTTTCTTTCAGTTTCTATCTCTGAGATTTTATTGTTGATGTACAGAAATGCCTTTGATTTCTGAATATTGACTTTATACCCTGCTATTTTGCCGAATTCACTTATTAGTTCGAGTAGTTTTTTTGTGGAGTCTATAGGGTTTTCTATGTACACTATCATGTCGTCTGCAAATAATGACAGTTTTACTTCCTTTTTCCCAATTTGGATTCCTTTTATTTCTCTTTCTTGTCTGATTGCTGTGGCTAGAACTTCCAAGACTATGTTGAATAGGAGTGGACATCCTTGTCTTGTTCCTGAGCTCAGGGGGAATGCTCTCAGTTTTTGCACATTGAGTATGATTTTGGCTTCAGGTTTCTTATATATGGCCTTTATTATGTTGAGGTATGCTCCTTCTATTCCCATTTTACTGAGAGTTTTCATCATAAATAGGTGTTGTACTTTATCAAATGCTTTTTCTGCATCTATTGATATGATCATGTGTTTGTTTTCTTTCATTTTGTTTATGTGGTGTATTATGTTTATTGGTTTGTGAATATTAAACCATCCTTGCATCACTGGGATGAATCCCACTTGATCGTGGTGTATGATCTTTCTAAGGTGTTGCTGGATCCGGTTTGCCAATATTTTGTTGAGGATTTTAGCATCTATGTTCATCAGCGATATTGGCCTGTAGTTTTCTTTCTTTGCTGTGTCTTGACCTGGTTTTGGGATTAGGGTAATACTGGCTTCATAGAATGAGTTTGGGAGTCTTCCCTCTTCTTGGATCTTTTGGAATAGTCTGAGGAGGATAGGAGTTAGGTCTTTCCTAAATGTTTTGTAGAATTCACCTGTGAAGCCATCCGGTCCAGGGCTTTTGTGTGCCAGGAGTTTTTTGATTACTGCTTCAATTTCACTAGTTGCGATTGGTCTATTCAGGCTTTCTGCTTCTTCTTGATTCAGTTTTGGAAGACTATATGTTTCCAGGAATTTGTCCATTTCCTCTAGGGTGTGAAATTTCTTGCCATACAGTTGTTCGTAATAATTTCTTACAATTCTTTGTATTTCTGTGGTATCGGTTGTGGTTTCTCCTTTTTCATTTCTGATTTTATTTATTTGGGTCCTCTTTCTTTTTTTCTTGATGAGCCTGGTTAAAGGCTTGTCAATTCTGTTTATCTTTTCAAAGAACCAGGTCCTACTTATGTTGATCTTTTGAATTGTTAGTTTAGTCTCTATGTCATTTAATTGTGCTCTGATCTTCATGATTTCCTTTCTTCTACTTGATCTGGACTTTGCTTGTTGTTCTTCCTCTAGTTATTGTAGCTGTAGGGTTAAGTTTTTTATTAGAGATTCTTCTAGCTTTTTTAGGTAGGCCTGTATTGCTATGAACTTTCCTCTCAGGACTGCTTTTGCTGTATCCCATAGGTTTTGGGTTGTTGTGTGTTCATTATCATTAGTTTCCAGAAACTTTTTGATTTCCTTAATGTCATTGTTAACCCATTCATTATTTAATAGCATGTTATTCATTCTCCATGAGTTTGAATGTTTTTGAGTTTTTTCCTTGAGGTTGATTTTCAATTTTAAGCCATTGTGATCTGAGAAGATGTTTGATATAATTTCCATTTTCTTGAACTTGTTGAGGCTTGTTTTGTGTCCTACCATGTGGTCTATCTTTGAAAATGTTCCATGTGAACTTGAGAAGAATGTGTATTTTGCTTCTTTGGGGTGAAAAGTTTTATATATATCGACTAAGTCCATTTGATCTAGTGTGTTGTTCAGTGCCTCAAAATCTTTAGTGTTTCTTTGCTTCAAAGATCTGTCCATTGTTGACAATGGGGTGTTGAAGTCTCCTACGATGAGTGTGTTGCTGTCTATATCTTTCTTGGAGTCCTTCAAAATTTTCCTTATATATTTGGGTGCTCCTAAGTTGGGTGCAAATATATTTATAAGGGTTATATCTTCTTGATGGATTTTTTCCTTAAGTATTATGAAATGTCCTTCTTTTTCTCTTTTTATGGCCGCTGCTGGGAAATGGGTTTTGTATTCCTACCCCAGCTTTTTTTTCATTTCCATTTGTTTGAAATTCTTTTTTCCATCCCTTCACTTTCAGTCTGTGTAGATCTTTTGTTCTAAGGTGGGTCTCTTGTAGACAGCATATATGTGGGTCATTCTTTCTAATCCATTCAGCTACCCTATGTCTTTTGATTGGAGCATTTAATCCATTTACATTTAAGGTTATTACCAATAAGTACTTATTCATTGTTGTTTTCCCTCTTTATACTCATGTTCCTCTCTGCCTCTCTCTGTTTCTTCATCTTCTTAAAGCAGACCCTTTAGCATCTCTTGCAATGCTGGTTTGGTGGAGATGTATTCTTTTAGTCTTCTTTTGTCTTGGAAACTCCTTATTTCACCTTCCATTTTGAATGAGAGCCTTGCTGGGTAGAGTATTCTTGGTTGTAGGTCTTTGTTTTTCATTGCTTGGAATATTTTTTGCCATTCCCTTCTGACCTGTAGTGTTTCTGTTGAGAAATCTGATGATAGCCTTATTGGAGCTCCATTGTATGTTATTAGTTGTTTCTCTCTTGCTACTTTTAGGATTCTCTCTTTGTCTTTGAATATTGCCATTTTAATTATAATGTGTCTTTAAGTGGGCCTGTTGGGGTTCATCTTCATTGGGACCCTCTGTGCTTCCTGGACTTGCGTGACTCTTTCTCTCCTCATGTTAGGGAAGTTTTCTGTCATTAGTTTTTCAAAGAGGTTTTCTATCCCTTGCTCTTCTTCTTCTCCTTCTGGAATTCCTATGATACGGATATTATTACGTTTCATGTTGTTCTGCAGCTGTCTTAGAACCTCTTCAGTCTTGTTCAGTCTTTTTTCATTTTGTTGCACTGTTTGGGAGTTTTTGTCTACATTGTCTTCCAGCTCGCTGATCCAATTTTCTGCTTCCTCTAGCCTGCTTTTAATTCCCTCTATTGTGTTCTTCAATTCAGAGATCGTATTCTTCATTTCCTCCTGGCTCTTATTGATAGCTTCTATGTCCTTTTTCATGGTGGTGTAATTCTCTGTAAGTTCCTTGTAGTTTTTCTGGAGTTCCCTGTAGTTTCCCTGGAGTTCTTTTTAGTTTCCACTGACCTCATTGAGCTTCTCCATAATCCATGTTTTGAATTCCATATCTGATAGTTTGTTCCCCTCTATTTCATTTAGCACTCTTTCTGGGGATTCTACCTTTCCTTTCGATGGGGGTTGTTTCTCTGTCTCACTATTTTTGTGACTCCTATTTTTTGTTGATGCTTCTTAGAATGATCTGCACTTCCTGGATCTGCCTCTGATGGCGTCAGATCATGTACCATTCTGGCCCGAGGCAGCCTGTTGGAGACTTCCAGGGATCTACTCTCTTTGTCTGTCTTCTTTAGTTGTTAATCTATTCTATCTGTGATTAGCCATCAGGCTTAAGGACCGTGGGTGTGGCAGTTTAATTCCTGTAGGCAGGGCTTTTGCTTCCCCTCAGGCTGATGCTACTTGGAGGGGAATGGTCTGCCTGCAGCATTGGGGATGAGTCAGCACTGGGACCTGGTCGGCTGCTCCCCCAGTTCTCCCCTCAAAGCCACCGCGCCAAACTCTCCCCAAGTGTCTCCAGTCCTCTCTGCCTTCCCTCTGCTTGAGCCCAGGGTAAGTGGGGGCCAAAATATTTTCATATGTGATACACTTAAGAGCTCTTTTTCTCCTGCTGTTTCTCTCTGGCTAGCAAGAAACCCTGTGGCTTTTTCCTTTTCACAGCTGATACTATTTTACTTCCCACTCTGTTGCTGTAGGCTGGGGAGCCCAGCTGGGGGTTTGGACCCTGCCCTTCTCAGGGGGAACCCCCGGCTGCTGATCTGTTTCTCAGTCCCTTCAGCTGCCACCCGTGGGAGCCCAGCCAGCCCTTCCGCGTCTCCTCACTCCCTACTGGTCACATTGTGATGTAGCAGCCTTTTCTATCTCTCCGTGGTTATAAGACTTCTTTCCAGCCAGTGTTCGGTTGGTTATTCCAGATGATTTCTCCAAAATATAGTTGTAAATCCAGACTGGTCCTGGGAGGAGGTTAGTGTAGCTTCCACTTACTCCGTCGCCATCTTGGATCCTCCACAACATAACTTTTTTAAGTGAGGAAAATGGGAAAACTACATAGAAAGTAGATTAAGCCTATTCATTGTTTCAGATTAGGTGCAGAATTAGAGGAGAGGGAAGACTAATATGACTAGCTAATTTCAACAATGTTCATAGCTGGGAACCAAGACTGATATTATAATAAAGATGTAATAAAGATGACCATTCAGATAAACATTCCACAATTGCATAATCAAAGGAATAGAAAACAGCTTCATGTTCATTATATAGTATACTGGTGTTTGCAATTGGAAAAGCAATAAGGGATATCTCTAAATACTTCACCATGAGATCTCCAGATTATATTAAATAAAAAAGAACATGGTAGGGAAAAGGACATATAGTGAACCAGCATATATTCATATATCTTCCCATCCCATCTAACAAAATTGGGTGCTTTTTATATTAAAATGGAAATATAAATAAGAAAATAAGTGTAAAGGAGAGAGTATAGTAGAAGGAAGAGCAACAGAAACTGGATTTTCTTGAAAGTAACTTATTTTGTGGATAGTACTATTAAAATTTTTACTTATTTTACATGATTATAATTATAAAATGAAATTTACTTATAATTTCTAAAAGTTAAAAAAAGATGAATATAACTGTACATCAAGAATTATTTTAAATTTTTATATCTCAAATGGTATAAACTTGAGGAGAAGTAGACAAAACCAAGTTCTTATAATATTTTCATTAGTAATTTTGTTGGTATAATGTTGGTATTGTGATTCTGACACTGCTTGTAACATGTGATGAAGAAAAAAGAAAAGAATTAGTTTGCTGCCATTGAAAATTGAGATTTTCAGAATGGGAAAAAGAAGAAGCATATACAAGAATAAAGAATTAAGTTTAAATTCCCTGAATTCTGAATTTAAATAGGAAATTCCAGGGTAAACTCAAGAAGTATTTTATCAAAAACTGTAATTTTCTTGTTCCTTTCAATGAAAAGGTCTAGAAACAATGCTTGAATTATAGCCTTCAATCATTAAATTTTACTAAAAAGAACTAAAATTTTTTTGTGAAATAGCTGATTTCAGACCTAGGAAGATCTAACATGTGCCAGGAGAATTTTGTCATTACCAAGGGGAAAAAAAAAGAAACCTATAAAAGAGTTCTGAATTTGGTTCAAAGGATCCAGAAGTCAAACTATTTAGATTTCACTAACCAAATTTGGGTCAATTTGAACATGAATACAAAGCAATAGAAATTTATTAAAACATTTCAAATATATTTCAATCCATGAGTTTATAATGCTACTTTAAAAGCCCATTAACACATTTGAAGGATGCTAAGGAACTAATTCATTATTTTTGAAAACCTGGTAAATAGAGGGATCAAGAATTTGTCTGGCCCTCCTTTACTATGCAAATAATAGCTCAGGATAACCAAAATAGCTGATATGGGCAAGAATATCTTCAGAGAAGCAAATCTGATAATTGGGTGGTTTGGCAGAAATGTTAAACAACCCCACAGAATGTAATTTGTAAAACCCAGCCTGTGACCCAGTTTCTTCAAAGAACAAATTGCAAAGGGGGAAAAAAAATGGTTGGAACTTGCCACAGTGGCAGAAGGGTGGTTTCTCAATTTTCCAGTTCCACTATGTGCATTGCCAAAAGGTGCACATGAATTTCCGTGCCATCCTGGGTTTGGGAGTAAATATTGAAGGTTTTTGATCTACATTATAGAACATATTGGGAGGTGCGCTGTCAGCTGTGCCCTGATGTAAACAGAATGTTCACAAAGACTGGCATCTGTTTTATGGATGCCTGGGGAGTTTTGGTAACCAGCTCTCTGATGGACAGCATCTCAAGAACGAGAATTCTGGCATAGTTTTCAAAACCAAAATATTTTAATTAGAAGTAGCAATCATGAAACAAAGGTTTAGGAAAAAAATGCCTATAAGGTCAAGCAGCTTAAGAAATTTCATATTTGCTAATTATGTGTCCATAAGATTTCCTACTTTGTGTTAGATATTTAGAGAAATGAAGTATTACATCTAATATTTGAAATAAACATATACATATGAAAAAAATAAATTTTAGCTTGCTTCTTTGCTACAATATTTTATTGAATAGGTAACACGATTTAAGTAAAATAAGATTCTTATCAAGCAGTACACAAAAGCAGACATCAGTGTTAGATTGCATGGAGCTTGTTTTTTTTTTTTTTATTTTAAATTGTACTTATTTTTAATGCACAAGTAGAGCATAGTCAGTGGCTATACCAGCCAAAATTCCCAAATTACAATGGCCAAAATAGTTTTCTGGCGGAGAGTTCCTGTGGGGTCTGAAGTCATCCTTCCGTTTTTGTTTTTGTTTTTTTTACCCCTATTTTATCTTAACCAATCTGGAAGACCCTAATGGGGCACATTTTTGGAAAATGATCTTCAGAAAAGTTCATTGTTCCTAGAAGACAAGGAGGCAAGACGTTGCCAATTCCTAAATGTCTATCCTGAACCAGATGAAAGATTCCAAAACAAACAAACAAAAAGCTAAGGACAAAATCCCGGAGAATCTCTCTTTTTTAAAAACAGGCATTTTGTTTTGGAATAATGTTTAACTTCCAGAGGAGCTGCAAAGGTAGTACACTGAGCTCCATACCCCTACACCCAGTTCCCCCGTTGTTAACGTCTAATATCATTACCATTTACCAAAATAAACACTGATGTGGGTAAATTACTATGAACTACATTCTAGACTTTGAATTTCACCAGGTTTTCTATTGCTGCCCTCCCCTAATGTGCTTTCTGGTTTACTTTCCCCATTACTGTGTTACGTTTGGTTGTCATATCTCTGCAGTCACCTCAAGTCTGTGATAGTTTCTCAATCTTTGCTTAGTTTCATAACTTTCACAGTCTTGGGAAGTGCTGGCCAGGCATCCTGTAGAAGGCCCCCATATCTGGGTTTGTCTGTTTATTTTCTTGTGATAAGACTAAAGTTGGTGTTTGAAATGACTGTAACATGTCCAGCGCCCTTCTTGTCACATGATATAGAAGTATATGATATCCACACGGCATCACTGGTGATGATAACCTTTATCACTTGGTTAGATTAGTGCTTGTCAGGCTTTTGCACTGTAAAGTTACTATTTTACCTATTCTCAGCTTTATTATTTAGAAATGAGACACTAATCTACTTCGCTAACAAGGTAATAAGGGATGAGCAATCAAGTTTCACCCAGGATATCTCTTACCCAACAGGTACATTTTTGCTTAGTGCAATCATTGTTCAATTATTGGTGAATGGTTTTCAATGAAAATACAATAATTTATAGTTCCTTTCATGATATCTTTTTGTATACTTACCCCATATAAAGTCAAGAGAGTGAATTCATCTTTGCTTAACTCTGTACTTCATTGAAAACTCCTCCACATATCAGTGTGCACCAGTATTTTTAAAAAATAATTTATTTGTTTGTTTATTTATTTACTTATTTATTTATTTTTAGAGAGAGAGGAAAGGAGAAAGAGAAGGAGAGAAACATCAGTGTGTGGTTGCCTCTCACTTGCACCCCCAACTGGGGACCTGATATGTAACCTAGTTATGTGCCCTGACTGGGAATCGAACCAGCGACACTTGGTTCACAGGCCAACGCTCAATCCACTGAGCCACAGCAGCCAGGGTTTGCATCAGTATTTTAAAGTATTATAGTTATCATTCTTTTAGCATTGTGATTATTTTAAAATTGTTGTGTCATTCCTCTAATGTGGGTTCAGAAAACCTTGGTTAGCCAAATATTGAAAAAAACACACAGTGTTATTGCTCACATATTCTTTCTTCTTTCTCTTCTCTGGTCTCTCTCTCTCTCTCCCTCTCTCTCATTGCTCTTTACAATGGTGTTTTTGCATAGTCTCCCACCTTACAACCCTGATTTCCTGATTTACTGGCTAGTAGAAAAAAATCTCCCATTGCCCTCATGCCTCCTGATTTTCACTTATTATTCTGTTTTTTTCTTGTTTATCTTCTTATGACTCTAGATCTTGCTTTTCATTTTTGTCATCCTCATTTAGAAACCTGATTCTTTTTTTCTTTTTTCAAAAATATTTTTATTTTGGGATTGTTTTTCATATTTTTATTATTTATTATTATTCTACAGAAGTAAAATTACTCTAAGTGGGTATAAAAGTTTATTTTTTTAAAAATATGCTCTATAGATTATGATGTTACAGTTGTCCCAATTTCTTTTCCCTTTGTTCTCCTCCACCCAGTGACCCCTGCCTTCCAGTTGTTCCCCCCTTTAGTCCATGCCCATTGGTTGTGCATAGAGTTCTTCTCAACATCTTCCTGTCTACTCCACTCCCTCCTACTATGCTTCTTAATTCCTGTTCCATCTCCCTCCCTTTCCCTCCTTCCCCCTTCCCGCTGACCTCCCCTCATAATATTCCCCATACCTATAACTCTTTTTCCTCTCTCGTTGCCTACTTAGTTTGCCTTTGTTTCAGTTCCCTAGCTTTTGTTGTTGGTTGTGATACAGTTTTCATTTTAATGTTGAAACCTGATTCTTTTTGTGTGACCATTGCCCTTGGTGTTCTTGACCCTGACTCCGACTGTCACATATTTTACTAGCTCACATAAACTTGTGCCAGCCTTTGTGGAACCCTGGCACAAAATTCCACTTACATAGTTTATGAAATAGCTAAATGTAAAGATACATATAGAATTATGGAAATGTTAAAATGGAAACAAATAAACTGAAGCTTCAAGAAGACCATAGCTTGGAAGGTGGGTCTGTATTCATGGTGCTCCTGAGGAATCTTGGCAGTAGAATTTGGGTATCAGATATATCATGGCTCAAGGCTGTCTATTGGATTAATTACTTCTTTGCAAGGTAACCTCCAGCTTGGCTGATCCAGAGTTTCAGCTCTCTTGTACCTGGCACAGGGCTTTGACTTGCCAAGACCCTGACTTTTCCTCACAGCATTTTTTCCAGCTTTTGTTTTACTACCAACTGACAAAAATATTCTTATCTCCTCTTAGGTCAAAGTGAGAGGGGGAGGGTGATGGGAGTTAAACTTTCTGAAACAGAGGATACAGTACATAGCCCCCAGCCCACCTAAGCACTGGCTGCCCTTGAGTTAGGCAGGGCTTTTCCACTTGTCTGCCAGCTGTCATTATGCAGTAGCAACACAGAGTTCAGGGTATTCCTCCTCAACTGTTGCTACAAGGAAACTCAGTTCCCCTTATAAGGAAGAGCAGACTAAGCTGATTACAAGCAGTCCATCTGTGCTGGCATGAATATCTTTTCTGACAAGCATCATGCCTTGTGGATGTAAACATGGAAAATTCTTCTGTTATCTATAAAATGTCAATAAAGTGGACGTATCCAAAATGCTAGTTATTTTTAAAGATACAGAGAATACCCGTGTCTGGAAGGAGTAAACGGAATGTTACATGAGGTGTGATTTGAAGACTACTGAAATGTCTTCCTCCCCCAATATTTCTTCATTTTTCTTCTATCGAACTATTTCCTCATACTCTTGATAATGGTATTCATCTCCAAGAGGACACCTATCAATATAGTAGTAAAAGCTTGTTGACAGAGGGAGCTACTGAATACTCTTTCTTCTTTGCAACCATATTTTATAACGCTTTCTTACATAATGTTTAGCATATGCCACTTTACTTACTAATACCATCCTGGTCTGAGGACTTCTGAGAACAGGAGTTGCCTTGTCCATGAGTGCTCAGAAATTTTATTATGGTGCCTTGCGTATATAATTCACCATTAATATGTGTTGAATTGAATGCAATGAAAGAATAACTAAAGAATCTGTAATCACATTAATGCTTTTAACAAGACTCAGTTTAATAGATTAGCTATCTAAGTATGCCTAGAGAATGACACAAGAGCTGGTGAGTTTTGATATGCTGCGGGTAGCAGGTTGGAGCACAGATTCAGGGAGGGCATGTTTAAGATGTTTTTAAAATCATTGGTATGGCAGGAGATATTCAGAACTGAAAAGCAGTTAGAGGGAGTCAAAATTTAAAGAAAAAAATGAAAAATACTTCAAAATGACTTAAGAATTCTGAGGTCTTGGTTTTACTAAGAATTTGCAAAGTCCGGAGATTAAAATACTGAAATATTAAACTTTTTTTTTCTTTATAGTTCATAAAATCTGTATCATCAACTCCAATGAGAATAATCAGTATTGATAATTTCAGCGGTTCAGGCTATTAACAAAGTTAAAATAGGGCACAGATTAAAAAATGCCAGATATATAAGATTTCCTGAAATACAGGGTAAAATTGACTTTAATTTGCTTTTGATTTATTTTGGTCTTACTTTTGTTCTTGTCATTGCTGTTGCTTTAAGAAAGGGAGCTTGTCCATATGCTGTTGTGCCTTTCCAAATTATGAGCCCAATTAAGGTTATTGGCATGTCACATAATTATTTCAACAAAAAGTTGTTTAAGTCATTCAATTACCTTTTGCATGTCAGATGTTAGAAATGTTGTTACTATGAATAATCTCTAATTATTTAAGTGTTATGCTTGATTAATATATCATTAACAAAATTTATTAATTAATGTTCTGGGTGAAAGAAGACTCCTGTTTAAACTGTGTAGCTTAAGATACAAACTGAAAGAATCTCATATCTGTAAAAAAAAATTGTATTCTTACAAGTTTGTTTTGTTTATTTAAATGGACAATGTCACTTCAGTGTCATAGATTTGTACCTTTTATAACAATTCATTAATTTTTTAATGAAAATTAATCTCAGGCAAGAAAATATGTGTGCACACTTTTGAAGTTCTTTAGAAAAGTCTTTCTTTGTGAGAGAAAATGGAAATTCTTCGGTCACCAATTATATTTTTGACACCAGAGAGCTCAAAAAATACACAATATTCTACTTGAAAGGAGCTGATATTTGATGTTAAAAAATATTCACTAGCTAACATCTCCACATTTTTTATTGTAAAACAATGCATTTGCATTTAATGATATTTTTTAAATCTATAAAATAGAGATAAACTCTTGTAACTTTAAGATACTTATCTCTGGGAGTCTCATAAAGTGCTTGGAGAAATGTAAATTGAGATAAACTCTCTGGAAGATAATTTATTTTTTATTTTTGAAAGAGTCATACTTGGACCAATTCTAAGTATTGGTTTTTTTTGTTTTGTTTTGTTTTGTTTTGTTTTTTTCATGTGAAAAGGAATCCCAAGAACTTTTTAATTTGTTTGCCAGTAAGTTCATAGGAGTTAAAAAAAATGTCAAGGGATCAATAGCTTGTCATGTTATAAATACATTATCTCTTTTTCCATTACCAACCTTTTCAAGAATTGTCAATATGTCCTACTTATGCTTCCCCAGTACTAACAATATGCTTTCTATCCTCACTACTTCATTAAAATTTCTTACTAAAGAATTCTTAACAATCTGAACTAGGGGCCCATTCATATACTTCATTGTCCTTAATATTTTTGTGATTTGGGACTTAGGTCCTTTAAGCCCTTCTGGAAAATATCTTCTTCTGTGGTCCCCAGGATAATGTTCAGCATTGTCCTTCTATGTCCCTGGCCCTCCACACTTCCAAGTAAGCACAATTTTTTTTCCTTCTCTTGTATGGCTTTCCACCTAGGGCTTTAGATGCATCATCTCATTTACTTCTCACAATTCTATAGGGTATTCTCAAGCTCAGATTTGTGTTTCCCGAGTACAGTGACACTGCTAAAAACTCTGCTGAGACTGTCACCTCTTGGAAGCTATTTTTTCCGTGCTTTCTTGTCCTCTTGACCAACAACTAATGGGCAACTTGGAGATCAGCAAACACTCTGAATCAAAGCGGTAAAGATAGGATTCATTTTACTGTGTTTCCTTTCTCTTAAGGATCTTGGCATTTCAAGTTCTAACTGCTTTGGTTGTTCTTCAATGTATGTAAATATATTTCTTAAATATATTTAATTTAGTTTTATAGTAGTTGAGGAGAAGATTCAGTCTGATCCAAACTGTCCCTTTAAGACTGGAAAGGAAAGTCTTCAGCAGTGCATCTTGAATGGCAATCTGATAACTCTATTTTACTGGCCTATGATGAGGTCGGAAGATTGTGCCAGGTATATCCTAAAACCACTTCCTAGAAAGTCTTACATATTCCCTACCCCACAACCATCAGCCGAATCAAACAGTTGATTTACATTTCTTGCATGCCTTAGTTGATTTACATCTGGGAACAAGCTCCTAATCTCATCACATTGTAAAGAACAGCAGCTGTTTAAGAACTTGACTGGTTGCTAGTTGCGGGATCAGAAAATGAAACACAATGTACTCAAGAGTAAATTTAGCTGTATGCTAGTAACTTATGACATATTTATTGAGAATTTCTTTTTGTTGAATGCTTATTCTGAGACTAATCCATTCATCAAAGCTCTGATAGTGACCTGTAGTTATTCTGAATTCTTGGTAATTTTGATGTTATTTCAAATTAAAAATCACTAACCATAAGAGAGATGCATATTAAAACCATAATGATATACCACCTCACACCAGTCAGAATGGCCATCATAAACAAATCAACAAACAAGTGCTGGCGAGGATGTGGAGAAAAGGGAACCCTACTGCACTGTTGGTGGGAATGCAGACTGGTGCAGCCACTATGGAAAACAGTAGGGGATTGCCTCAAAAAACTAAAAATGGAACTGCCTTTTGATCCAGTGATTCTATTGCTAGGATTATACCCGAAGAATTCTGAAACCCCCATTCAAAAGAACCTATGCACCCCTATGTTCATAGCAGTGCTATTTACAATAGCCAAGTGCTGGAAACAGTCTAAGTGCTCATCAGTAGATGAGTGGATCAAAAAACTGTGGTTCATTTACACAATGGAGTACTATGCAGCAGAGAGAAAGAAAGAACACCTACCTTTTGGTACAACATGGATGGAACTGGAGAGTATTATGCTTAGTGAAATCAGCCAGGTGGGAAAAGACAAATACCATATGACCTCACCTAATACAGGAAACGAATGAACAAAACAAACAAACAAACAGGCAAAGTAGAACCAGAGGCATCTAAACAAGGAACAGACTGACAGTGACTGGGGAGAAGGGAGGTGGGGAAGAAGAAGGGAAGGAAGGAGCACGGTCTAGTCAAGGAACTAGTGTGAAAGACCCATGGACAGGGACAACGGAGTGGGTATTGAATCTGTGAGGGGCAGTGGGCAGGGTGAGGGGGAAAAATGGGACAACTGCAATAGAAAAATAATAAAAAATTATTACAATGAAAGAGCCTCCCCCTCTCTTGTCATAGGCTAATTCTTTTTCCATCACCCTGAACCTCATCTGTATCTGATTGTCACTCTTACTCAGGACTTACTCCTCTTCTCACTGAGCATTTTATAGAACTCTTATGGTTCAAATTGTCCATATTCTGATGGTACTTCCTAACCACATCTTTATCACTAACCCTAACTTCTCTTCTGAGTTTCCTATCTCCATTTTGCATACTTGTATGTCTCCTGCAGGCACTTTATTTCTGTGTATATAAGCTGAACTCTATTTACTTTGCTAATTTCCCAAATGCATTTTCTTACTGGAAATAACACCATATCCTCCTTATCAACCACATCATAACAGTGGTAAAACAGACTAGAATTTCTTCATTCTTGCAGCATCTAATGCATTCCCAATTTCATCTGAATTTACCTTCCAAATATTGATTTTTTTTCCCTACTGCTCTTAGTCCCATTATCACTAGAGTAATTCAGAATATATTCTCTCAATTATATTGCTAATGTAGTCTTAAAATTAATATCCATCAACATTATGACAAGAGTAATTTAAATATTCAAATATTATTTTGCTCAATATCTCAAAGTTCTCCACTGTATTCCCAGTAAGGATGAAATCAAGTTATCTGTGTGTCTTCCCTGGTATACCATGCCCCTCACTGATCTCCTAACTTCCTCCATATCTACTCCTCACATTCTGTCTTCTCATCACAATAATTTTCAATCAAACTCTGTTGAATGTAGGCCTTTTATCCCCCTACCCCCTTTTCTAGGATTTCTTCAAAATAAGCTCTCTGTTTATGACATCTGACATCCAGCTTTCTTTTAAGATCAAAATCCTCTTTTTAGGTGTATCTAGAATACTGCTCCAATACAAACCATGCACTCCCATTAAATGGGATCCTGAATTTTATTTTTTATTTTACTAAGTCAATACATACCATGATATGCACATTAAATAAGGTCTTAACATATTTTAATACTTTGATCAAAATGTTAGTCATAGTGTAATCTTAATTTAATGCATTCATAGACTATTAAGAGAGCTGGTGATTTGACAACAGGAAATCAGGGGTTTGACAAACTCCAAATCTCACTACTAGTTTGCCAAATTAACCTGGTCTTGTTAAATGGTTTTATTTTCATTACATTGTAGTTCTTGGTGCTATTAATTGAATGCATTTTATCAGAGATAACCAGTCAAGAAGTCCTCCATTACAGGTATGCTATGAGAAAAAAGAAAGTAAGTCCCAGTTCACTGATATTTTTAAACAACACAGTTTTATTGAGATATGATTTATAAAATATATACTTCATGTAATTGTGTACTTAACATATATAATTCAATACTTTTTAGTATATTTACAGGGTAGTGCAACCATCTAATTTTAGAATATTTTTGTCCCTCATAAAAAGAACCCAGTACCCAATAGCAGTCAACCCCAATATCTTCTATCTCCTACCCTTTCCCCATTAATTTATTCTACTGGGCAAATGGGACTTTCTGATGGGAGTGTGTTCAGGCTATGGAGATGAAGACATTATTCTGGATGACCTGAGTGGGTGCTAAATGCGTCACAAGTATACTTAGGGAAGCAGATGGAAACAGCAGATCATGTAATGATGAAAGCAGAGAGATTAGAAGATGCTACATCTTCTAAGGTTTTGAAGGTCGGAAAGGGGCTATAAGCCAAAGAATTCATCTCTAGAAACTCGAAAAGGCAACAAAATGAATTCCCTAGTTTCTCCAGAGGGAAGGAGTGCAACCCTGCCAACACCTTAATTTTGGCCCAGTGAAAAATAAATCACCAGGTTTTTGATGACTTTTTATGGCAGCCATAGGAAAATAATATAAAGACAAAGACTAAACAAGAAAGAAAAATATAGACTAATGTATACAAAAATCCTCAACAAAATTTTCCCAAACCAAATCTAGCACCACATAAAGCACTATGAATAAATGGAGTTCATCCAAAAAATGCGAAGTTGATTTAACACGCAAAAATCAATTAATGTGAAGCACCATATGAATGTAATAAGAGAAGATAATGTGTGATCATCTAAATATGTCTGCTTTCACCACAGAAATTTGTTAAGAAAAAGAAGTGAAAACATCTAACTGGGAAAGGAAGAAGTAAAACTAGTTTTCTTTATAGATAACAAAAGTCTGTATACATAAATTTGTGAGAAATCTACTTGAAAACTATTAGAACTAACATTTCTAATTTATGTAGTATGTATAAAAACTATTAAACCCACAAAATTATTTTTAAAGATGTACTATTTTCAGTGGCTTTTGCTTTTAAGGGTTTAAACTCTAAAATTCAGACTTGAACCTGAAACTATTTTGTTCAAACGATATTTAGATATGGAAGAGATATATAAGATGATGATCTCATAAATAAACATTTCTCATAAATAAAAGACTAAAGAATTAAACATTTAGATTTCATAGAAAAATGAGAATTATAGTAGCTGAATAAATACGATGACTTCAAGTTATTGTGTCCATATGCCCAATGTAAAAATCTAGATGAGAAATAACCTCAACAAAAACAACAAAAAATGGTGTCATAATGGGGTTATTAAAAATTTTTTTGCTCCCAAATAAATTGTGTGGATGTTTGTAAACACTTGATTGACTTTTATTTCATGTCTTTAGGTCATATGACCATAATACCATCTACTGCATTATGCAATACATTTTAATGGAAAGTACAATATACCAGAGATTTAAAATCCAGGTTTATCAACCTGTCTCTGGCTGGTTTAACGTAGAACTGTTAAAATGTTTCTTAACAGCTTTGTGTTAGCTTAAATCAAATGATGGCAATTATTGTACTTTATCTATATCAAATTAATAAAAACTAGACACATATGAAATGTTTTGAAGTCATTTTGAATAGTGCTTGATACATTCAAGGTAAAAGTGATTCTACTTGGCTTTAGAAGTATCCATTCCATTTTTATGGAACCTCTTTTATTTACTTTTTTTCTGAGAACATGAGAGAATTACTGGCTCTTAGGGCTTTACAGATGGCCAACCGCAAAAAAAATAAATTAAAAAAATAAAAACTTTTTTTATTGTGCTCTATGTGTACTTGTTTGTCCCATAAAGGAAAAAAGATGCTTCATTTTATCATAATCACTACCGATTTTTGAGACTTTATTACCTGCCAGAAACTGGAAAAACCTTGTTTCTAATCCTTAGCACAGTCATTTGAGGTAAGCAAGATTTCTACTTTACAGATTAGAAAAGTGGAATACATAAGCATTGAGTAAGTTTCCAGATCAGATTAAAATTAATTACAAGGTACAGGGGAAAATTAATAAGACAAAAGCTCAATATGTCTATGCAACATCTTGGTGGAAATTTTCAGGGAAGGCATGTTGTGTTGTCAATATTCAATGTCTTTGTAGGCCCAATTGTTCACTATAAAGAAATGTGTTCTTAATCCCACCCCCTTGGACTTTATAGGGACTGTGCTTCATGAGCAAATGGCTGGGTACTAGGACACAACCAATACCCAGTCCAGGAGAAAACATTCTCCATCTGCTATGGGAGTACAATAGACAACTTGTAGGCCTATGTGAGTAATTCAAGTAAAGTTGGGTCTATGATGTCAAAAACCTGGAAATATTTTAGAAACTTTATTAAAGCAAACCTTGAAGGAAATTAATATTAACCCATATTTTATTCACGCATTTAAATATTTCATTAAGATCTCTATGCACAAAATGACAAACTGAAAAAATAACTGGGAAGAAATTGCTTTTAAGTTGAAAAAATTTCATGTAATTGTTGAGCTATGACAACAAACTAATAAAAAAGCTATTTATGGCTGCTTTGCAGATAGCTCCTCAAATAGCATTATATCACATTGATGGAAATAAAACATTGACTTTTATCACATTGCCTTGAGGAAGGCAATATGGATGGTTAAATCAAATAGCTTACTGTAATTTTGTCTGCCCTGTTCCTCTGCTCATGATTTTACTGGCAGTGACCACTCTAATTTTTTCTATCGATCTTTGACCAGTGGATTCCCCCATAGAGACATGGGTTAGATTTCTAACTTGACAATGCTATATACACAAGCACACTTGAAGAAAATACTAAAATTGTGAGGTCAGGCTAAAATATAACATATGCTATTAAAAATTATGAGATGGTATGATTCAAGCTATGTATATATATTTTCAAAAATATGTTCTTACTCTTCTTTACCACTAAATGAGAATGAATAATGAAATACTCTTTGAATAAAGACTATTAGAAATCAATAAAATCATCAGTAAGATCAGCAAAATAAAACTTTACCATCCAGAGAGACAGTTCAACATCCTCAGCATCAGTGTGTGTGGGCTTTCTTTATATCCATAATTTAATATACAAAAAAGATGAGAAGATATTTGACAGATTCTTTTCATTTAATATATATAAATGGGAAACCTCTATGTGGAGATTGCTGCCAAGTTAATTATTCTAAATTTTTACTCATTACATAGCTCCCTATTCAAAGAACTCCTGTTCTTTGAAGGTGACTGTGAGGTTCTCGGGCATTTATGACCTTAAGAACAGAACCTGTACCTGGTTCACCTAATAGTAGACCATGAATACTGTATTGTACTGTCTTTCCTCAATCTTATCATACCTTTCAGGTCAAGGATAAGTATGATGTACGTCAGCACATTTGTGTTTCATTCTTTCTTTAAAGTATATTTTATTGATTATGCTATTACAGTAGCCCCAATTTTTCCCCCTTTATCCCTCTCCACTCAGTAACCCCCTTCCCTCCAGCAATCCTCCTGACCTTAGTTCATGTCCATGGATCAAGCATATAACTTATTTGGCTTCTCTGTTTCCTTTACTATTCTTTTGTTGATTTATTTTTTTCATTTTTTTATTGTTGTTCTGTTACAGTTGTCCTATTCCCCCCTCCCCCCATCACCCCTCTCCCACAGTCAATCCCCACCCTGTTGTCCATGACCATGGGTCGTTTATACTAGTTCCTTAACTAGACTCTTCCCCTTCCTTCCCTCCTCCTCCCCTCCTTTACCATTCTTAACATCTCCCATCTATTTTGTGCCTAATGTTTGTGTGTTCACATTAGGATTTCATTTATTTTCGTATTTTCTCTAATTTATGTTCAATCCATCTTGTATCATTGTGGAAATTGTAAGCTTCTTGTTGGTAACAACAAGACAGCATTGTGTAATGCAGTGCACTTAGTAGGTATTAAACAAATACTTGGTAAGTTTGCATTTACAGTAATTTAAAGTAAATATTTCCTTTATACTCAGTAGATCTAAAAATATAACTGCCTCAGTTGCATGATTAAATCTTCTCTCAGTATCTATTTGCTAGTCACTCTAATTAGATTTATTCTGTTTGAAGAGACTCAGTAACTCTAAATGCATTTTGAAATTTGTTCAAAATTGCCATTGCTAAGGTAGATTTCGGTAGTGATGGGAACACCTGATGTTAATAGTATCCTTACAGTGTGACAGGGTTGTCAAAGTGGAAAGTAAATGGAATAAATGGAAATGAATCTTAAAATGTAAAGTGAGATCTAAACATCAAGTATTATGACTGGTATACCCATATTCTGTCCCAATGGTATATCAATCCTTGATCTACCCTCAAACTAGAACCACATGAAGAGTGAGATAAAGTATTCCATCCCTTGTGAATGAGGGCAAGATGTTATTTCTTAATTCCTACTGCTCCAAATGTAAATCAATAACGCACTAATAAGCAGAAAAATGAGATTATTTTTTCTCAATTACCATTCACTGCCCTTTTAAACAAAGAGAAATAATTGATTTTCTCTGGTTTCCCAGAAGTAGCTGGCAGAAATAGAAGTGGTATTCCTGACCTTCATGTTGTTGTAGAATCTGTGAAATTAAATCAGGATGATAGAAAGTGGAAAGAAAACAAGTGTTTGTATTGATCTATAGAAATCGAGTAAATTGGGTAAATATTTGTCAGTATGGTGAGATAGGGCAGAATAGGTAAAATATATTAGAGTCAACCATATTCTACTCAATTTTTGGCTATGCATTATGAAATAAAAATCTAGGCACATGGATTAAAATAAATAAGAGTTTTTATTACTGATGACAATATATTTATAATCACCAACTAGATGAAAATGCTTTCAGAAGCAGCAGACACTTGTTCACCTAAAAACCTATCTGTCATTTGGAAATAAGGTTAATTATGAATTGACAAATATTGTGTCAATTTTAAACACCTTAGTGTTTCTTGTTAATATTGAAGAATAATTGGAGCCACAGGTAATCTCTCAGTCACTCTGTAGGACTAACAAAGCTGGTAATTTTTAAAAAGTTGTCTGACATATTCTTCCTAATGAAACACAAAAAATTAGCTATTGAAATATCAACATAATTAAAGGGTTCTCATGAAGGATTTGTAGTTGACTAAGCCTATATGACAATATTAGGTCTTCATTTTTTTATGTTTTAAATTTCTCTTATTATAAGTCTTCTCTCTTTTGTGTAACCTATTTCATATTAGACTGTGAGTGTCATGCCCTCTTCTTTAAAGCAATTTTATTTCCAGATTCATCTGATGATTTTTTTAAATTCAGGATTTCTACCAATTTTTCTTTGTGGATGAGGAAGCTGTTGCACAGTAGTGCTGGCTGCATGAAGAAGGTTAATGATATCTTGTCGAAGTGATGGCAGAAATGGGTGAGTTGTACTCTGTATGAAATGGAGCACAGCAGCAATAAATAATGTGTTCATTTGTGGTCATTTGGGGTAGTGCAACCTTAAGGAGACGCTGAATGTGCTACAGTTAGAAGAGGCTTCTTTGGTTCAGTTTTCCCATTGCTAAAGGTACTGAGAACATGAAAGGCCTTTAGATATCAGAAGATGTTGCATGTTGATTTATTCAGAAATGATATTCAAACTCTAAATGTTAAAAGTACTTTGCCAAATTAGCACAAAAAAAATTGAGAAAACTATTTTAATGCAGTATAATGAATATTAGATTAGATTTGCTTGTAGTTCTATCTATGAATATAAAAGTTAAGGGCAAAAATACATGTGCCTGGGGTTAGAAACTTGAAAAACCAACCAACCAACAAATGACTAACACTGATTTCAAATTTATTCTAGTGAAAATTTAGTCTTATTTTGTGACTTTCTCTGACTTTCCTAGTATATCTTGAACAGATGAGGACGGGTGCTATTAATTTTTATGTCCTTATAACTTAATGCAGTGCCAGAATGTAGTGAACAAAGAGTAAATATTTCAGGTATAAGTAAATAGATGAGTCAATGGGGTTTTAATTTAATAAAGACATGTGAGAGGTTTGAAGATTCCATTGGGAAAAATGTGGGGTTTGGGTTTAATTATTTTCTCCAGACCCATTTGTGGACCCTGGGTGACATGGTGTTAGGGTTAGATTTAAGGCCAGGCTTAAGAGGCACTCATGGGTAGCAACACACAAAAGTGCAGATTACACAGAGTCTTCAAAGCGGACTTTGTGGGTAGTCTAATGGAGTGTAGCATTAATACCTTTTTATGCCAAGATTTTGTTTACCCTCTTAAAGCATCAATATTCAATTTCTTGGAAGGAATTTGATGAATCATCTGTAGCAAGCACTTTGTCATTCCCATTTGTATACCACATCTTGAGTAGTTCATTATTCATTGGGCATATTTGAGTATCTGTGTATCACCTATCTGTCATCTACCTACCTGCCTATCTATCTATCTATCTATCTATCTATCTATCTATCTATCTATCTATCTATCTGTCATCATCATCTATCCCTGGCAGCCATTCTAAAAGATATCTATAAAGGTCATTTCAAAAGGCATTTGAAAAACTGATAATTTCTTTGTGGTTTACAATGAAGAGTTCACTACATTTAATACTAACAGGGAAATTTGCATTTTGTTTTCCAGTTTGGTACAGCTTATTGTTTCCCTGGAACTTACATAATGACGTACCTAAATGAGAAAATAGAAGATTGCCAAAAAGTTAAATTAGCTGATCTGATTTCTCCTGGGAAAACTTCCATCAATGGGCTTCCTTATAATATAATAAAGCATTAAAGAGCATGTATTGACATAGATTTTAGGTTGTGGGTATCTGAGTATGCTTATTTACTTTAGACCCAAATGGTTTCACTCTTTCTCTTTTATTTTATTATTTTTTAAATATATTTTTTTATTTTTTATTTTTTGTTTTTCAATTACAGTTGTCCCATTTTCCCCCCATTGCTTTCCCCCACCCAGCTCACCCCTTCTCCCACAGTCATATTCCCCCCATTGCCCATGTCCATGAATCATTTATACATGTTCTTTGACTAAACTCTTCCCTTACTTATCCCCTTTCTCTCCCTCCTTCCTCCCACCTAATAACTGTTATTCTGTTTCTTGTTCTATTTATTTCATTTGTTTGTGTTGTTCCTTAGTCTCCTGTATTAGGTGATATTATATGGTATTTTGCTTTCTTTGCCTGGCTTATATCACTAAGCATAATTTTCTCTAGTTCCATCCATGTTGTCGCAAATGGCAGGAGTTCCTTCTTTCTGTCTGCAGCATAGTACTCCATTGTGCAAATGACCACAGTTTTTTGATCCATTCACCTACAAATGGGCACTTAGGCTGTTTCCAGCACTTAGCTATTGTAAACAGGGCTGCTATGAACATAGGGGTGCATAAGTTCTTTTGAATTAGGGTTTTAGGGTTTTTCGGGTATAATCCTAGCAGTGGAATTGTTGGTTCAAAAGGCAGTTCCATTTTTAGTTTTTTTGAGGTAATTCCATATTGTTTTCCATAGTGGCTGCAGCAGTCTGCGTTCCCATCAGTAGTGCACTAGGGTTCCCTTTTTTCCACACCTTCACCAGCACTTGTTGTTTGTTGATTTCTTGATGATGGCCATTCTGACAGGTGTAAAGTGGTATCTTATTGTGGGTTTTATTTGCATCTCTCTGATGGCTAGTGATGTTGAGCATTTTTTCATGTGTCTATGGACCCTCTGTATATCCTCTTTGGAGAAGTGTTTGTTCAGGTTCTTTGCCCATTTTTTAATTGGGTTGTCTGTTTTCTTGATGTTGAGTCATATAAGTTCTTAATATATTTTGGAGATCAGTCCCTTGTCTGAAGTATCATTGGCAAATATGTTTACCCATATGGTTGGCTTCCTTTTCATCTTGCTGATGTTTTCTTTTGCTGAGCAGAAACTCTTTAGTTTGATGTAGTCCCATTTTTTAATTTTTTTCTTTATTTCTCTTGCCTTAGGAGATATATCCATGAAAATATTGTTACGTGGGATATCTGAAATTTTCCTGCCTATGTTTTCCTCTAAGACTTTTATGGTGTCACGGATTACATTTAAGTCTTTGATCCATCTTGATTTTATTCTGGTGTGTGGTGTAAGTTGGTGTCACAATAAAATCTATGTTCTCAATATCAAGTAAAAATCATGCTGCATACTCCCAAATCATGTCTCTTAACCAAACAACAAACAAACAAACAACAACAATAAAATGGTTCCTCAATTGGAACTAACCAATGCATTTATGTACTCTTGAAAGATAGTTTTATGGGGGACACAATTCTAAGACAATGGTTATTTTCTTTCAACACTTCTGCCAGTCTGATTGCCATTCCTTCAAAATTAATCTCTCTTCATTTGGACTGATTTAGTATTCTTAACTAATGAACGTCTGCAGTTTTGCTAGAATGTGTTTAGGTACGGATTTCTATTCTGCTTAGTATACAATATAACTTAGAAAGATAGGAGATAGATAGATAGATAGATAGATAGATAGATAAATAGATAGATAGATAATATAGATAGATATTCAAATGTTTCAGTTGTTTTGAAAAATTCTCAACCATGGTTTCTTCTATTATTACCTCTCTCCACCCTCTATTCTGTCTTTCTTGGACTGTGGTCAGGTGTCTTTAGACCTTCTTATTCTGTACTTCACAACACTTAAACTTTGACTTCACATTTTGGCTCATCTTATCTATGTACTACATTCTCATTAATTTCTTTAGTGCCCATTTTCAATTTAGTGATTCTTTTTTCTTTTGAAGATGGAATAACCTGTCATTTAATCCATTCATTGAGTCTAATTAATTTTATTTTATTTTAAATATATTTTATTGATTATATTGTTATAGTTGCCCCAGTTTTCCTTCTTTTCCCCTCTCTGCCTGGTACCCCTCTTCCATCTAGCAATCCACACCGCCCTCCACCCTTAGTTCATATCCATGGGTTGTGTGTGTAAGTTCTTTCTCTTCTCCCTTTCCTATACTATTCTTAAGGTCCCTGTCCATTTTATTCTTACCAATTAAGCTTCTTAATCCCTGAACCATTTCCCAAATTCATTCCCTTCTCCCTCCCAGCTGATAACCCTCCAAATCATCTCCATATCTACAATTCTTTCCTGTTCTAGTTGCTTGCTTAGTTGTTTTTGTTCTTATATTTTCTGCTGTTGATAGTTGTGAGTTTGTTGCCATTTTAATGTTCATAATTTGGATCTTCTTTTTCTTAAATAAGTATCTTTAACATTTCATGTAATAATGGCTTTTTATTTTTATATATTTTAAAGTCTATTTAAATTTTAAATTTTATAATTTAATAACTTCACATTGATCCAACAAATTAAGACAGGGGAATTGAGCATTTGCATCTCTGTATCAACAGTCATTAGACTTGGTATTAACCTGGGAGGTGATGTAAGATTGGGTAACACAGATCCCTTTGGCTAAGGTATATTCATGGACAAGGGCAAAGTACAAGCTGTCAGTAGCCTGCACCCCCAGGAGCTAGGGGATTCATTGCCTTGTTCCTCAAGGGAGTAACCTAGGGCACCACAGCCCCCACTACAGTCTTCTCCTTGCACTCCTCAGACCTAATTACTATTTAGTGATGCCATCTAATATGGGAATAACTCTTCTAGGATTTTGGTTGACCCCAAATTCTGAGGAAACAAATAAGGAAAATTGGAGGGATAAACTACAGCCTCTAGCTGCTACAGTTTGTCTCAAGGCTGTGCTGGACAATTTTCTTATTTTTCTACTAACCATTCTAGATTTCTCTAACTAGCACCTCTGCTCTTTTAAGGTGACTTACCTGGTTAAGTTACACAGACATTTGTTTCTGAGGACTGTGAAGGTCGCCATGTCCTTCTCAGGTTGTGACTGCTCTACTTGTTTATTCATTGCTCAAATTGACTGCAGTATTACTAAGTAAAACTCAAGTGGGTTGCCTGAATGCCACACATATTCTTTCCTCTCCCTATTGTTTAAAAACAACCCCCTTCCTTCTTGTGATCAGGGTCAGTTATCAGCCAGCATGGTGACTCTTTCCCTTGTCTCCTTGTCTATTGCCATGAAGAGTTCAAAAGGATTGACTGGCAAGCATAGATTGAATTTTAATGTGTTTCTTGCTTGATAAAAGCCTCAGTTCTTTGGGGAGCTGGGTCTCTAGACCTAAAGAACCTACATTTTCCAGGATAAGGAGCATAAATTCCCCAAGTAGGTTACTGGGAGAAATGGTAAGCAGTGCCGATCCTATTTCAAACCCTTGGGTCCTGAAAACAGAGGGCATCACTCAAAGGTATATATTGCATCCTAAATAGTTCCCCATCCTTGCAGGATATCCTTTCTAAGCATCCTTCAAAACAAAATTCTATCACTCTACTAGGCATCGGATGCCATGGTCATATGCCCACTGCTACATTGCCTTTGCTGTAAAATTGTTTCCTTTTCCCAAGACATTGTTGTGTAGGTTCTCATGTCAATGGATGAAACATTAAATAGTGGTGCTAGTCAAGGCTCTATTGGCAAGTTAGCCAAACATATTCCTGCAATATGGTTGAGCTCAATCTTGATGAATAGCTGCTCTTTCCAAAGTAGAAGAGGTCCAATATAATCAACTTACCCTGAAGTGGCTGATTAGATATCTCAAGATGTAGTGTTATCCTGGGGACACAGTATTGGTTTCTGTTACTGGAAGGTTAGAACATGGTCGTGGGAGAAAATAGATTAGCCTGGGTGAATGGGAATCCATTTTTTTTTTTTTTTTGGCTCATGTATAGTATCCATTTGTGTCACCATAGCTACTCTGTCCAATAGCCCATTATGCTAGCACAAGTGTGGACAATGGCAGATCCTGGCTAAAAAGCAACTGACAAAATCCTTTTCCCTACTTGATCGTTCAATGCCTCTCTCATGGTGGATCCTTCTAGATGGGCATAAGTGTATGGTATAAATATAAACATCTTCACACTTTGTGCTCATTTCCATAAACATAGCAATATCCATTTTCTCCAGAACATTTTAGACCCAGTCTTCCAATCTTTCTCTATCCAGGATTCTAATCAACTGGCCAAGCCAATCACCACTGCCTTAAGCCACCTTTATTTTCACACAAGGTTGTATGCTGAGGACATGTTCTTCAGTGATGTCTCTTAAGTTCTCTTGTGACTGGGACTGTAATAGTCGCCCTCCATTCTCAGCTTGCATTCATGTACCAAGCCAACTTATCCATGAGCCTTGTCTGGACATTTTTCTTCTTCATTAGCTGGTCACTGGGGACCAGTGGTTATACGATAATAGATACAAGCTAACAAATAATGCAGCATCAGTGGATTAAAAGGTTCTGCTTTAACTGCTTATGAACTTTATCTGTGCCCTCTCACCCTGCTCAAGTCCAGTCCTGGCTATGTCTTGTCTTTTCCTGAAGTAATGCTGGGTCAATGCATCTTGTGTTTATAATGATCAGTTTCAGTCACAGGGTCACTTGGGGTCCCATGGACAGTTTCCCCATCACTGTCAAGCCAAATACTATTCCAGATTTTGTTTTGCTTAGTGTAGATTTCACTGCTACAGATGAAATGACCTTGGCCTGGCACTCTGGGTCCTACACTGTGGCTCTTCTATTAGAGTTTGACATAAACTACAACTAAACCCTTTTATACTACACATCTTTCTAATATCATACCATCTATCAGGTGACACAAATCAGTTCTTAAAACTGCTCTACTAAAGCTTGTTCCTCCTACAGATAATTTTCTGCCCTGAAGCCCATTCAAGACAAGAAGCTTTACTTATCACTAGATAAATGCATTGGAGTGATATCCTCAAGTGTGAAATATGCTTTTTCTATAACCAGAAGCAGTATTTTAAACATTGGGCTTCTTTTTGATTGGTGGAGGTTGTAATATAAAATAATTTGTCTTGAACATTGAAGGGAATATTTTGGCATGACACCAACCGTTGGACACCACTTCATTATTGTGGTAAGCCCCTGAATCTTCACAATTTTTATCTTTTACTCTCCAGAGTGAATATGTCTTAGCATGCCCTTGGACATACTTGCCAGATTTTGCTCCCCTGCTCCAGTGTATGTGATATGCTGAATAGAGCAGACTAATTTCATGTCCTGTAAAATATCTAGATAATCCAGGGTCTTTTGGACTATCTCATGACAAAATATGTGAGAATTAATACACATTAATTAATTGGAATGAAGAGTAAGTGTATATCATTGTTCACCCTGCATGCAAGTTAACTGCTTCTGATCAAAGATAGCAAAAATTATTCACTCAAAACCACCATGCACATAAGGCTATGATAATCTGTTTTCGGATAGCTACCTTATCTGGCAAAGTAATTGCAGTTTGGGTTATTACCTAGTAAGGTTTGCAGTAGTTAGCTCTCATAAGCCAGGATTCGTGTTTTGGGAGGGGAGGTTATATGAGAGGAGAAAAAATTATTGAATTAAATGGAGGGGATGTTGGAGAACACACTAGTGACCTTTGAGTCTGTAAGGATTACACTAATTTCTGCCGTTCTTTAAAGAATTTAATTTTGGACTTCTTCATCTATTTTAAATGTTAATTTTTATTAAAGCATAATTTATATACCATGAACTTCACTAAGTTCAAGTGAATAGTTCAATAAATTTTGGTAATTGTATACAAACATGTAACTGACACTATAATAAATATATAGATAAATTTCTTCACCTTAAATACATACTTGTGCCCCTTTGCTGTCAATCCCCTCCCCAACTTCTAGGGACCAGGAAACCATTAATCATATTTCTGTCATCATAGTTTTGCCTTTTCTAGTTTTTCATATAACTGGAATCATATAGTATGTATTATTTTGTGTTTTATTTTTAATTAGCATAAAGATTTTAAGATTAATTCTTGCTATTGTAAGTATCGGTAATTTACTTCTTTTTATCACTTAGTAGTAATCTAGTCTCCAGTAGATGGTGTTTGGGTTGCATCTAGCTTTTGGCTATTATAACTAATGCTAACATGAACAGTTACATATATGTTTTTGGTGAAGATCTGTTTTCATTTCTCTTTGATTAAATTTGATTAATATGTAACAGTAGAATTGCTGGGAATAATAGTTTTTTTTGTTTAACTCTATGACATACTGCCATACTATTTTCTAAAGTGGTTGTGTAATTTTTAAATTTTCATTAACAATATATTAAAATTCTTATTCTTGCACATGCTTGCCCACATTTGGTATTGTCAGTATACTTAACTCTAGCCATTTTAGTGAGTGTGTAGTCATACTTCATTATGGGCTTAGTTTGATTTATTTATTTATTGTTTTTCTATTACAATTGTCTCATTTTCCCCCCATTGCTACCTCCTACCCTGCCCACCCCCTTTTCCACATTCAATCCCCATTCTGTTGTCTATGTCCATGGACCATTCATACTAGTTCCTTGACTAGACCGTCCCCTTCTTCCCGTCCTTTTCCCCTTTTCCCCTCCCCCTGGTCACTCTCAGTTTGTTCCTTTTTTACCTGTCTCTGGTTCTATTTTGATTGTTTGTTTGTTTTGTTTATTAGTTTCCTATATTAGGTGATATCATATGGCACTTGTCTTTCTCTGCCTGGCTTATTTCACTAAGCATAATTCTCTCTAGTTCCATCCATGTTGTTGCAAATGGCAGGAGTTCCTTCTTTCTTTCTGCTGCATAGTATTCCATTGTGTAAATGTACCACAGTTTTTTGATCCACTCATCTACAGATGGGCACTTAGGCTGTTTCCAGCACTTGGCTATTGTAAACAGTGCTGCAATGAACACAGGGGTACACAGGTTCTTTTGAATTGGTGTTTCAGGATGCTTTGGGTGTAATCTTAGTAGTGGAATTGCTGGATCAAAAGGCAGTTCCATTTTTAGTTTTTTGAGGAAATTCCATACTGTTTCCCATAGTGGCTGCACCAGTCTGCATTCCCACCAACAGTGCACTAGGGTTCCCTTTTCTCCACATCCTCAGCATTTATTGTTTAGTTTGAATTTTTTGAAGCTATTGATGTTGAATATCTTTACATTTGCTTATTAGTCCTTAATATATGTTCTTCAAAGTATCTGTACAAATATTTTACTTATTAATTTATTTTTAAACATTTATATTTAAATGATTACTTATATGTTTTTTCTTTTTTAATTTTATTTTTTCTTTATTTTTACTGTTGAGTGTTGCAGGTGTTCCCATTCTCCCTCCTTTACCCACCTCCTCCCAGCCCCCACATCCCTTTCCTCTGACTATCACCACACTATCTTATTGTTGAGTTGTAAGAGTTTTTAAATATCATTTAGTTAGAGGCTCTATGCTAAATATATATTTTTTAAAACTTTTCTCCATGTGTGGATTGCTTTTTTGTTTTCTTAATGATGTCATTCAAAAAATAGCCCTGACTGAATAGCTCAGTTGGTTGAGCGTCATCCTGATACACCAAGGTTGCAGGTTCGATCCCCACTCAGGGCACATACAGGAATCAACCAAAGAATGCATAAATAAGTGGAACAACAAGTCTATATTTCTTTGTTTCTCTCTCTTTCTCTACCCCTCTTCTCTCCAAAAAAAAAAAAAATTAACAAATTCAAAAAATAAAATAAAAACAAAAACAAAAGCTTTTAATCACAATAAAAGCTGTTTTAGAAATTTCTATTTTATATTCTGTGCTTTTTGTATCCTGTTTTGTAACCTAATGTTTTACTCTAGAACTATGTCAGTTTTACCTCTTACATTTAAGTCAGTAATCCATTTTATGTAAATGCTTACATGTATTCGAGATCAACTCATGACTGTAAAGAACCAGTCATTTTAGCCCTCTTTGGACAACTTTGATGACCATTAAAGCTGCACATTTCTCTGTGCATATATTTAAGTTTTTTTTGAGCCTCCATCATAGGTTCTCTGCTTCATCTGTACAATTTTGTTTCCTTCCCTCTGTTCCACAAATATTGATGCCAAGGGTGCTTCCTAATAAACATCTTGTGCATTGAGCTTTTTCTTAGGTCTGCTTCCTAGAATATCCAAACTATGACATTAAAATATGAGATAAATTTATACACACATGAAGTCACTGCTTGCATCTCCTTTGTATCTGAGTAGAGTGGTAATTTTGGAGCCTTGCTAGAAACATTCAAGATATTTATAGGATAAAGAAATGCCATTAAGTTGATTAAATTTTGAATTTCTGTGGTTGTGCTGAACTTTTTTTCATTATAATTTGTGTGGGGAGTACATGAAAGAGACTAAGACAAAATTAAACAACTATTCAATGCAATTTTGCTACATTAATAAAATTGAATATTCAGTCATGTAAAAATTTGACCATTTTACTAAATTCAATATGCTTATTTACTTCTAAAATATTTTGTACTTTTTATATACACTGCCGGTATAACCCTGGTTGAAACAAATTCATGTTTTTTTGCTTTATCCTGCCCAAATATTTTTTGAACAGATAGCTGAGTATGGAAAATTAGGAAAAAACAAATTACTTGGGAGTTGATTACCGGGTCCCTACAGGCCATATAGCAAAACCCTTCCCTTCGTTAGCAATAGTAGCTAACTTTATGTCTTTAGATGTCTCACTTCTTCAGTCCAGCACGATGTGAGACTGCTTTCTCAGAAATAAGAAACCAAGAATATTCTATGTTTGTATCATCTTGTTTTACAAAAATGGCTTTGTCTTAGACATATTCATTTTGCTATCTGGGATCCCCTCAGGAAGGTTCATTTTAGAAAAACAAGAATCCTCATACGTCACTATGAATAAAAACCAATGCACAAGCCTCTGAATCCTGAAGCTTTAAGTTCCTATGGCTGAATTCTAACTATAAATTGAGTTCATTTCTAATTTTCCTGGAGTTATACTAGCTTCAGTGGAACACTGTGTACTGCAGTATCCTCTTGTCACCGAACCTGGGCATTTTCTTTGTGGAGAAATTTGACTTTATGGAAATTTAACATTCATCATATTGGACTAGCCCCTTTCTCTGAAGTACTATAATGGCTGCTATGGATCTAGAATTTATCGTGTACCAGGCATTATTCATGCTATTTACTTGTCTTGCCTTGATGACAATTATCGAAGGTATTATTTTTCCCAACACCCATTTTACAGTTAAGGAATCCATAGGTCACACAGTTTGTAAGTGAACCTATGAGACACAGTGACATTTATGTATGTATGTACGTATGTATGTATGTATGTATGTATGTGATTCATTCATGCAACAATTCTCTACTGATTCTCTACTGAACTCCTACTATGACCAGAAACTGTTTTAGACACTGGCTGTTGAATAGAAAACAAAGTCTTTGACCTCAGAAACCATATGAATTTAAAGAGATATAAAATAGTCTAATAAATATTTTCCAGGTCACATGATGATAAGTGTTGTGAAGAAAAATAAAGCAAGGGTTACATAGTCCTCAAAACTGCCCAAGAAAGCAAAAAATACCTTTATTTCTTATAGTTGGGACACTGAGAAGTACCTTGTCCAATATTAGTTTGTGCTTGTAAGTGGGTTTCTTTGAATTCCTAATTCTGCTAATTCCGGGATCTGGGATCTTTTCAATATCATGTGCATCCTTTTCCTCATCTTGCAGCTCCCTTGTTTCTTGTGCTTCTACAGTCCTCTTTAAAACTTTCACTCCAGCACAGACTCATCTCCTTTTTTTCCTCCCAAAAAAGCACAAAGGTAAAGTATTTGTCACCAGAAAGTGCAAGAGAGAGAGGAGAGAAGGAACAGCTCAGAACTAAACCTAGTATGATGAGTAATTGTGTAGTTTAGCAAGATTGTTTCTAAAATGTCTCCCACCCCCTGCAAAAGTTTTCCTTTTCTTTTGAGTTCTTCTGATGTCCATGATAACCTAGGGAACTATCTACTCATTTATTTGTGCTTACTCTTTTCTTATCTTGTCCTCCTGTCTGTGCTATTTTGGGAAATTACAGAAGTATTCAGTTTAAGGTGTTAAAATGTGAAATGGCTTAATTCAATAGGACACCATGATAGACTTAATTTTTAGAGTTGACTTCAAGGTTCACCATTTGAGTTGACACATAGAAAGATTTTTCTTAGGTGTATAGGAAAGCCTGAATTTTCTCAGGAACTGTTTATTGATCTCATAAAATTACACTATAGTAGCAGTATAATTGGCTTGTGTGGAAGGGTTGAGTGAAAAGTATTTTAACCACTCAATAACATCAATATGTTCTTTTGTATCTTAATCTATTTATACCTGTGATTTTCTAGCTTAAAAGGAAAGGAAGTATAGTGAATTCTTCTAGTCTTTCAGGATACGGTACAGATTACATGATTCTTCTCTGTTTGTCTAAAGACCTTTGTATTTAGTTCTGTTATAAAACTTAGCATGTTGCATTATAATTACTGTTTTAGATATGAGTTCACATATATAAGAATTTAAAACCCAATGGATTTTTCTTTTAATTTTAATTTATTTTTATTTTAAATTTCGTTTTAATTTTTACTTTTAATTTTAAAATAGTATTATTATATTTTATATTCATATTCTTATCTATATATCAATATTATACTACATTGTTTCATATTGGTACTCTTCTCAGGAATTTAGTCAAATTGTTGACATTCATGGAATGCTATTTGCATTTAACATATTGTTTATAAAGGAGGTATAGATGTGGTTTAGTACTTCTGATTTCATTAATACTAATGAAAATACTGATTTTCCTAAAGGAAGGATTCACTATTATCAGTGATAAAATTTATTATCAGACTCATTCTTTAAAGCAAGAAACTATGTTTTAATTAACACCATTATTATCAATGTGCAAATGAAAATGCAATAAATTTCTAAAATGTGTCTGAGATTTGCCTTACTGATCATTTGAATTCCTTTTACTCATTATAAGAAAAAAAATCAAAGTTTGATACTGAATGATTTTGCAAAATTGTTTGTTACAGAAACTGAATGAAATCATAGACCCTTTTATTGACTTTTTTGACAAATATCTGCTGGGACAAAATGGTATTTTACACATGTAGGCATATGGTTTTTTCAGATTTGGGGGGAAATTTCAGTACATTCATAGTCAAGCTGATAGGAGATTTTTTTGAATTTCTATGATTTATGAAAGGTTTATGAGTAGGAACCCCCTAAAATAATAATACTGTTTCTTATAAATATTGATTAGTTAATGTTATTACAGAATGCAGAAGTCAATGGATATTTTAGGTTGGGTAAAAATCAGTGATTGATTTAACTTCTTCTTAGACCCAGGGCTCCTCAGCATTAGACTTTTAAAACAGGCAGAATTCCAAGTCAAAACCTCTTTAGCTTGGCTTCCAGCTTGCCTGGTACTAACTGGAACCTGGGCAAACCTCTTAATAACCTCTTTGAACTTCAGTTTAATAATCCGTGAAATGGGCATAATACTATTTATATCAGAGGGTGCTGTGAAAATTAAATGCTATAGTATACATTGAAGCATTCTTGTAAGTATAAAGTGCAATATAGGATGGGAACTTAAAACATTAACCCTTCTTTATTAACTCAATTGACCACATTATAATTGGCTCTGTTTGGAGTAAAAGGTCATATCAACAGCCTAGCCTAACTATATTCTTATTTTTCACATTCTTTCTTAGAGCTAAATTATGTTATGTTCATATAGATATTCAAGATTTACTTGACAGATTTTTAGACCAAATGTGGTTGTTAAGATATTTTTTCTTCTTTAAAATTCTACTTTTATCACTTCTAAAATGTCACTCTAAGGACACATGCTGACAGATAATTGAGCATCCTACTCTGGAGCAATGTAGAAAGCAAATGTGTTTTTGAGGGAAAAGAAAATTAGAAATATTAAGTTCATTAGGAAGCACATAAGTTTTGTGATCTGCATGTTAGCAACACCTGCCTACCTAGAGAGACTTGTCTTATCAGAATTATCACACCAATGAATTTCAAAGCAGGAAATATTAAAATATGCTTTGAAGTTAAAAAAAAATCTGTATAGAGGAAATGAGGTTACTGACATGATCTTGATGGATAGAAAGAATGGAAAGATTTAAAAACAAAAAGAAGTGAGTAACAATACCAGAGTTCCTTTGGCATAGTACTTTTCAAGTCAAAAGTATCCATTTAAAAATGAATGTGAAATGGCATATATTTCTTAAATAACTTTACTGAGGTAAGGCAAGGCAACATCTAAAGTAGAGCACATCACTCACACCTACACACATACACACACCTACAAAACATATGCAGAACTCTCTTATCACTCTTTGGACTCTGCTGTATCATAAGTGTATTAAAATAAAGATGATAATATGAAATATATAGCATGAAGCTACAGCTAGCTATATTAGATTGCTTTTACTTTGGTCACCAGTTAAACTGGAAATTCCTTCAATGAGAGAAGAGTCTCTAAATATTCTCAATTAAGTATCTTGATTAAAAAAATGTGTCATCATTTCAGAAAACCAAAAAATCTGGAATGAGCCATATACTTATTTTAGTATTTCTTGTCTTAAAAGCAATACAACTTCAAGGAACAAGGTTGTTTTATGCATAAAGTTGACTGATCGTGATTGCTCACAGTCAAGGGCAAAATTAACTGGAACACCTGAAGTCTGTCTTATTCGACTTTATTATGGGGAGAAAAAAATAATAAAGTAAAATTTACAAAATATATTGTCAGGTTAAAATTTGAACCATAGTTTATAAATAGGTTTTAATACTATCTGTACCAGAAAGCAATTTGAAAAGTCAAAAGACAGTTTAAAAATATTATCAGCGTATCACAACCTGGAGTCTATAGAAATGCTCCTTATCACTTGGGTAGTGTTGAACTTAAGGTATAATATGTTATGTCCACATTTGGCAAAAACTAAGGACACGCTATCTAGAATCCAATAGGTACAGATGTCACTAAGTCTCTTTCATGGGAAGACATGATACTACCAGAGGAACACTCCAAAATTTGATTGGGTACAAAGTCTACCAACAGGGTTAGTCAGTCTCCTCTTGAAGGACTACCAAGTAGAACATTGAGTGAAATAAATAGGAAAATACTTAAGTGATAATGTATAAGCAGGTAGTTGACAGTTGACTGGAAAACAGCTCTATTTTGTTGCTATAAATGTTTATTTAAAAATTATGAAGCTCTATAAACCATTGCTTCTCATGCTTACTCTGATAAGGTCATGTAACTTAATAAATCATGTAGTGGTATATATACATTGCTCCATTGATTTGACTCAGTACTGAAATTATAGCATTGAAAGATGTGTGATCTGAGCAAGTTGAGATTGGCTCTCTTAGTATCCTGTGTGATTCCCTAGAATGGTGGGGTCATCCAATAGGGAGATAGAACACTGAAACACACTTTATATCCCCATATCTTAATAAATGGCTGATCAGTGAAGCTTTCACTTAATATGCAGTGTCAGAAAAAATGGATGTAGGTGCAGTAATATCTGTAGATGCACAGACAATGACTTACACTCACTTGACTATGAAGTCTTTCTACTGGGTTTCCTTAACAATAATGACAGATTGAATTGCATTGAAGTAATTCCATTTGCTCAAAAAATACATATTCCCTCACTTTTCGTGGGTATAACGTTCTAGATCCCCCTCCCCCCACGATAGGTGAAAATCCACGAAGTAGTAACCTTACATTTATTTTAATATTTATATATATTTTAAGGCTTTATAAACCCTTCCCACACACTTATAAACCATTCCCAGTTCCTTATTAACCTTTTCCACACTGCTATAAACACTACTTATGTTCTTAAACATATTCTACACTCTTAAACCTACATAACTTTAACAACATACATATACAGTACCGCAAAATCCCGCGATATAGCGAAAAATCCGCAAGAAATAATTAAATATAACATTTAAAAAAAACCCGCGATACAGTGAGGCCGCAATATAGAGAGGGACTACTGTATTAAATATATATTAAAAAGTAGAAAAATCTGGTTTTTAATTGCAGGAATTTTACAGAAAAATTTTCTAGAATTAATAATGATTACATCTAAATAAACAACAGTTATTAGATATTCGTTTTTAAAAACAAGAAGCTATTTGAGATTATTTAGATGGAAGATTGTTAAAACTCTTCAGAATGGAAGTTTGAATTATGGTTCATTAGCACAACTCTACAAGCTCAGTTTGAGGTCTGTATGCACCCACATTCTGCAAAGCCTTGAAGAGTGTTCAGATATAGCATTACTAAATGACTTTTTATAAGCTATGGCTAAAAAAAGAGTGTTCCACTAGACAATAATGCTGAAATATGTCAGATCAAGATATTTTAGGTTGTTTTCCTTCTGGACATGGAAAAGAGGATGTAAAAATTATGCACTGACCTGTGAATTAGGCTGCCTATAGGGAATAGATTTTTTGTTTTTTTCTTTCTTTTCATCATTGCAATTCCTTTCTTAGAGAACACATGATATAACATTTTCTTCATATATTAGACTTAAAAGCAGATGACTTCTGAGAGATGTCTGCTGTAAAATTTTCATCTGTCAGCACACTTATGGAAAATGTTTTTCCTTTCCACTATAAGGCAACATTTGTACAGCATTTTCATACCCTGTCACCCAATTTCCAATTTGCATGATAACAACATCATAATAGCATAAGAGATATTAAGGAAAAAATAACTTGAACTGCTTATGACTCCAAAATTGAAGAGATGCTATAAAAGCATGCTTGACTGGAAAATAGTTCCATTATCCCCTTTAGGTAGGGTTGTGATGAAAGCTTAATGACTTACAAATATTAGTTTTCCTTACCCAATGAGATCAGAATGTTTTTCTTTCCTCTTACCAAGGTGCCCCTGTGATCAGTTGCAGAGCCTTCAGAAGGTGATAGAAAGTTTTCAGTCGTATAGAAAGGTTGTAGAAGTACTATTGGCTGTGGAGCATTTATCCTAGTAGTTGGAGGAAGTTCTAGAGAGGACCGTTGTATCAACTTTGGACACTACAGTGTAGATTTGGTATATGTGAATCCATATTCTCAGAGCACGGTTTGTGTACATGAATTTCTTTCTTTATATCTAGCAGCTGGGCCATGATATTGTGCCGCTCATGGGAATTCTCCTTTCGCCAAGGTAGAATTCTCAGCCATGTCTCTGTTACATTTGCTCAGGTCCAATACATTTTCTGGTGAGAGGATATTGCCTGTTACGTATTAAAAGAAATTGGAAGAAACTATTTTCCTTCTTATTCTCTTCTCTTTAAGACTTGCTGTTGTTACCTCTGTTGATAAAAAGAACAAGTAGAATAAAGCTCACATTATTCTTCCATTCGATACAACTAAATGCTCAAGTAGAGAGGAACCCTGCAAGACATTCCTTGGTATCTTATTGTTGACAGAAGCAATAAAGATAGGAGACCTGATAATATGAAATATTATACACAATTTCTCTGAAGAGCCTTTTGATCCCCCATCTAATTGAAATGGGATGCTTGTAAATCTAGATTTCTGTATCGTTTCCTGAATTGCTAAATCAATATTTCTTTTCCTGAGGCTCTAATATGCTGCATCCTAGGTAATCTTGTTAAGCATACTAAAAGGTTTGAGAAGTACTTATTTGAGATTCATGTCCTATTACAGTTGCTGTCAATGTCTCCTGGGACACTTGTGAAAACCTAGGGATCTGTGTGCAACAGCAGAGCGGCTAGGTAAATTTCAGTTTTTTATTTGTCCTCCAGCAGCTGATTCAGGAATGCTAGGTTTGCCTGCCTGAAAGCAATCTTAATTGTAGCCAACCACAGAAATTGCGCATTTTCTTATTACCATTAAGTCCAATCAAAGATTTCATGGTTTGATGCTTGTCAGCATAATTTTGTTGTTTTCTTTCATGTCAGTCTTTACCCTTGTTCACAAGCTTAATGGGTTGTTCCTCTAACAACTTGGTTGTTTGCATAGGAGAACAACAGCAAAATAGTATCAAGTTCAAAGACTAAAGTCAGCTGTTCTACATCCCTTTCAACTTCAAGCTGTGAGTGAAGAGCAATCCTGGAAATAAGAGAACTAAGTTCTCTAGTTATATAATGAGATAAATGTTTTATGCATTTGTACCTCAAAATAATTGTTACCCAGAAATTTGAAGTTAATGGTGTTTTCCTATGACTATTGCCTCTCCAGGGAGACAATGATTCTTTCACTATATTTTCAAAATATGCTGCTGATCTTCAGGGAATACATACCATCCTAAATTACATACTAAATTGTCTTTATCATTTAGTTAAACAGTTCCTTTGGTACTAAGTCCCTAGGTCATTTTTTTTATGATGCGTTAAATTCAAGATTTCCTGTTTCACTGTGGTAGCACTGAATATTGTTTAATAAACACTGCTCATTTAAATGTGGGCTGTTAGGACACTATTATAGTACATTTTAGATGGGCTGTAACATATTTTAAAAATATAGCTTCTATAAAAATGAATAAATTCCCTGTACTTATATAATATTTGTTCATATCATCTTTATATTTCACAACTGTGTATTCTGAATTTTTAAGCTGGGAGCTTTAGTTTTGGAGGCCAGTGTTTGATGATCTTGCATTATGCAAAATAAAGGTCATTTTTTTTTTATATATTGATCTCTTGACTATATAAAATCAAGCAATCGCAATAATATTAATATAATATTTCAACATGTGTGATAATTTTGGTAAACTATTTATTCATAATTTTTTTCTTCTGGAATTGTGAGGAATCATTTCATCTATTGTCAGTGGTTTTCTTATCTATGAAATGATGGCAGGAGGACTAGATTCTTTGGTAAGGTGCTTTCCAGTACAAACATGCTCATATTTGGGGGTTGCTTATAAAGAGTCCCCCATGGCACACATACATCTATGTGTTCACTCACTCAAAAGTCCATTGAGGGGAGTTACTTTATGCTGAACATAATCCTGAGTAGTGAGTATTGAAAGGAAAATATCTTTATTTTGCTGCGTGTGTGTCTTTGCCTCTTTACACTCATTTTCTATTGTGCACATGCATGTGTACACTGTTAACTCTGGAGCTTTGAACACTTCTGAAATTCTGAACCTCGAAGCATAGTTAATTTTGAATGGACTTTAATTTTAAAGACCTTACCTAATAAAATAGAGGAACCCGGGAGATGCAGTTTCAACCCCCCAGACTTAGCAATCCAAGACAACATGCTTGAGGCTGAGAGAGAACAGTTCAGGAAGTGGCACTTAGATGTAGAAATTACTTATATAAGAAGGAATTGAAATAAGAACACATATTTCCAACACGAGGAAAATGATTAAACAAAGTAAATTATTATCCACAGCCAAATGTTATTTCATCACAAAGAGTCATATATTAGAGGAAATTGCATTGGTCACAGAAAACATAATTGCAAGATCTCATTACAGTGAAAATAAAGCTTCTGAGATGTAAGTATAGAATCTAGTTACCTATCTTCATAATCTGGAATATGCTATTCAAAGTCATTAATTATAGCTGTCTTTTCATAGAAGAAAAGTTAATAAGTTGTGTTTTATTCCTTAAATATTCCTTAGTTTTCTAATTTTTCTGTAATGAGCATGTATTATATTCAGAGTGAGAAAAATTATTTCACAAATTGCATATATCTAACCCCCTTTTAGATATTATGCTAAGTGTGCACAATGAATTTTACTTTCATTTCCCTCTGTGAAACCCAAATGAGTTATTCCAATTTTTACATTAATTGTACTTGTCTTTTTTCCCCTTGAAAATTGATGTCACTTAGAATAAACATAGGAGAGTATTGCAGAGAGCAGCCAAAGAAGAGGAAATGATCATCAGAGATTTATCTTACTGTTGAGAAAATGATACTTTTTTTTTTTTTTACATGAAGATTCAAGAAAGGGAAAGTAAAGGTCAAATGTAAGCTTTGGGACAATCTGTCTAATTAAAATCCAAACAGTGAGAAAACTATTGGCAAGAATTGAAAAGTAGAAGTACAGCTTGACAAATAATCTGTTCAGAAAAAAAATAAATAAAAAGATGCATAACCCATAGACATAGACAATAGTGTGGTGACGGCCAGAGGGAAGGGAGACAGGGGCTCGGTGGAGGTGGGCAAAGGGGGGAGGGGAAATGGGGACATCTGTAATAGTGCCAACAATACAAGTAAAGTTAAAAAATAAGAAACAGATTTAAATTTGAGAGTAAATATTTTCATTAGCAACATAGAAACATGAATATATTTTTATATTCCTAATTAAAATGTAGTCACATATATGACTACATGTAGTAGTCATTGTCCCTTTCCTAAAGGAATGTACATTATTTGAAATGAAAATAGTTAGTTCCTAAATGCAGAACCATACAAAGCACACTGTGTAGAGCGTCTATAGGTTATGAGAGGTTCAGGAAGAAAAGTGTTTGGGGTCAGAAAAGTCAAAATTCCTTCTATGGAAGAAGGTAACAACTAAATGACAAGAAGAATTTAGAATGTTTTAATTACTGTTAACTAAAAATAGTTTATTGCATTACATAAAATAAGTTATCACCGCAGCCTCATGAGGTAGGTATTGTTATTGCTTCTATTACATCAGTGAGGACACTGAGGCAAAGTGAGGTGAAAAGACTTGACCCAGGTCACATAGCTAGTAAGTGGAGGATCCAGGACTGGAATTTAGACACATAGACTATAGGGACTTGCTGTCACTGCCACTCTGCCTTGCAGCTAAATTAGTAGTTTTGCAGATTGGGAGACATTGCTCATTGCAGAATGCACATGGAGTTATGTTTTAACTCAGTCACACTTTACCAACCAAATCATTTTGTCACTTGTTATCCATTTAAAAGAGATAAATTATACTCTGAATGATAAACTCATCAATTTCAATTAGCTAAGCTTTCCTTAATGATAAATTAAGCATTCCTTGTGACTGAAACACTTCTACTTTCTGTGGTGTGTTGGCCATTTCTAATGGATGAGGAAGCACGTTTCCTTATAATTCGCTGTGTCAAAAAATCTGTCATCTTCTATTCAAATTCTTCTTTTCCCCTATGACCTCTGCTTTAGCTCTGGGAGGAAAACAAAGAATGCAGTAAAATTTTATTTTAATTTACAGGAGCATATGTGTCATGACTGAAGTGTCAGAAACAGATACACACACAGAGACACCTTTTACATTAAAACTTCTGTTATTTCCAAAATTTGCTAAGTCAATATGCTAAAACTGTATTCATTTTAATTTATGTTTATAGTATGTGAAAAATTTCCTTCCTTTGAAAACCAAAGACTTTTAGTTAAAATTCTGAGATTTACATTAACCAAAAGGAAGTTGTACCCATACTTTTATATTTGCTTAGGGTTTGCCTCTTCATAGAAGTCAATTTGACATATTATCCAGAAGCAAGTATTCTGAGGACTTACCTCATTGTTTGCGGAGGTACAACTAATGTCAGGTTTAATGCTATGTATTAAGCTGCTGGTCTCTACAATTTAGCTTATTTATTTGCAACCCTACTTTTTTTCCAGTAGTGTTACATCACAACTAATGCCATTTCATTAAATATTTATTGAATTTCTTCTTTGTTGTCAGGGTTTAAGAATTCCAGTAGGTAGAAATCAGATTCTCCATCCGTAAGAAGCTAAAACATAGAAACATTTTCCAGAAAGTATTGTTTGAAATTTGCAGTTTAGAATTCATTGCAGAAAACTTGAAGGAATAGTTTAATCACTTTCGCTTCTTGAAATGTTGTTGAAAGGAAAAGAGTAGGTCAAATTTCTAAGACTGTGTTAATTCTTATAATGTACTAAGGTTTTTGCTAGGGGATTGATAGATATTAATTATCTTGTGTAACCTTTACAAAACACCTGAAATGTGCTTAAATTTAATTCTGCTCAGCAGGTAAGAGTGCAGGAAGGTCTTACATAGGTGAAATGACTCGCTAGACAAAAGTCAGGCAACAGCTGAATGGCAGGGATGAGATTTGAACAAAGATGGTTTAACTCCAAAGCCTGTTCTCCTTCCACTACATGCTTTAAAAATTAGACACATTGACGGGAGTGAAATTCCTTTTGTTGGGTAGGGAAGAGAGATGCTTGAGATCTAATGCAAGTGAAAATCTGAACTGCAGTAAAAGTCAGTTAACTGAAAGCTCTTCTCATTAGCTTGGGAGGGATAAAGATGGAAAAAGAAATATTGCAGCTAGAAAGTTGATTAAAAGTTTCTACTTTGAGAGTAAATGAATTAAAACATATGTGATTAATGACAAATTAACACATGATAATCTATACCTTAAAATGCAAGACAGAATGAATATAGAGTTGCAGACAGACAGGAGAGGGAACTATTCAGAGGAGAAATGTCACTGTCACAGGGAAAGCTAACATTATTTGTTTCTACAGTAAAGAGGTCAGCAAAAAAAAAACAGCTAGCTCCTATAAAGGGATTAGTGCCTACATGCCTTGCTTTTACTTTTATATCAATGCCTTCTCTGAATATATATCGGGAACAGATGACTGACTTTGGCTGCCTCCAGACACCCTGAATCCTGCTGCTTCTGTCTTTTGACACTTAACCTAGTTTTATGACTGCCTCTGAGTCCCTTACCTGCGGTGTGTTAATACATGGAGCTCTCTTTCATTCCTGACTGTAATGTCACAGACCTTTGGCTAGGAGTTGTCCTTTAAAAGTCCTGCCCCTTACCTGTCCATAATTCACTGCAAGCATCTGTGCCCCCCTTAAGTGTTGCTAGATCCAGGGCACCACACTTCTAAGCATAATCTACCTTTGATCCCACTTCTGAATTGCTCTTCCGTGTTCTGGGCCTAACCGAGGCTATTATAGATTACAATGATTCATTTTACTTAACATCTAAAATCTTAACAGACAGATACTCATTGTATGGGGAATCCATGTAGTACAAGTACATTTTTAAAATACAACTCATTTATAGGTCCCCTATATATTTTTTGTTCCACGTTTCAAAACCAATTAATAAACGTGTAGTTCCTTAAACTTGGTCTGGCTTATACTTAACACACACACACTTAATCTCTAATATAGTTAAATGACTATACACTTGAATTGGAATTTTAGAAACTAACACAGGAAGTTAAATTTTAAAAGTACATATTGTAGTATGAAATACTATTGTTTTGAATTTATCATAAATAAAGATACTTGAGAAAAAGATTGTATAAAGGTGTACATAAGTGATTTTAGTGGATTTGAAGTTTCAAGGACTACATAGATAGGAGACACAGATAGGCTCTTTATTTTCTAGAATTTTATAATTTTATCTGATAAGTTTGGAGGCATTGGGTATAATATAATAAACAACATGAGAAAGGAAAGGGAGTAGCAAGATTGAAAAGAAAAAAACAGTTAAGTATTAAGGACAAAGAATGTGCCTGAGAAGATTAAGTAATGATTAGAAGACAGATGAGAAAATGAGGACATTTTTAAGTAGATTTTTGAGCAAGTTTAAAAACCACTGTTTGAGATAGAATTATCTGCATTAAGTTTAAGTTATCCACAATACAGTTTGAAAAAAGAAAATCAGGTCAAAGAAGTCCTTGAGTCACCTAACACTGTTAAATTAAACAAGGGGGTCCTTAGACTGAAGTGGCTCTCAGGCCACAGCAGACTATGAAAGCAAACCAAAGCTCAGCCTGTAAATGCCTAAAGGTCAGGACTCTAATCACAACCAGCCAACCAGGCTTTCAGCGACAGCCAACCCATAATGTCCTGGCTTTGCTTCCAGACCTTCTCTGTATAAGCCTTTCCCCACTTCCAGTTTGGTTCTGCCAGATTTGAATCAATTTGTGCTCAGATAAACTCTGAAAAATTTTAATTCATGTCAGTTAAACTTTTAACACCACCAAATAACTGTAACTATTGGACAAAGGCTTTACTAACTTTGGGAGGAATAAGAAAATTGGATTTTGTGGTGAATGGGAAAGGTTAAAGATAATTAAGGCTTGAAAGTCAGAGATTTATGACAAGGAAAAAATCTATAACAAAACCCTCTGAGAAGCACTGAGAAAAGGCGACCCATCTATGAGGCTTCATGTAGCTCCAACTTACAATCAAATCCTCTTTAAATGACAGCTTTCAAGTATGTGATTCAAGACATGGTAATTTTTTTTATTATGGGTTTAATTTTACTGATGAATTATTTGCCTTTTTTATGCCCTCAAGATTATAACATCCATGATTGTAGTTATTATTAATAAACATTTGAAGACGAATAAGCAGATTTGCATCTAGAGAGAAAATGTTTATTGGAGTACTTATTTGTTTGCATAAGTATGTAGCACAGATAAACTCAGCTGAAAAAACTGGATTAAGCAAGCCAATAAATTTATGTAAATAGAGAGAATATTCTAAAATGTTGAATTAGTTATTATTTATATAGAATAAAATATAAAGGATAGTCTCACAGTGTAAAAGTACTTTGGTCACTATTAATATCAATGAAATGTGACTGCTAAGAAAATAATAATACATTTATAAATGGAAGGTACATATTGAAAAATCTTTGTCACAAAACTAATTCTGCATTGTAATTAACATGGGGTCCCTAGAGATATGTTATTAAAAAAAAGATAATTGAGATGAAAGTATGTCTACATTATTGCTGTTTAATTTTTAAATTTCATTCATAGTCTTCTGTATTCTGCTTTTTCCAAGCCATAATTTTTGAATTTATATTTTCTAATAATATTAATTATGTATGCTTGTGAACATTACCAAATCCTTTTAAAAACAACTTAAAATACTTATACATCTATACTAGATTTTTATGTGACTATCAAAGAAAGGATGCGGCAGATTTAATGTACTGATTTGGTATGATTTTAAGACAGTCTGTACTGGGAAAAATAGAAAAATGAGCAGAAAATATGTATGTACATAATAAGTTAAGGGGGAAAAATACCAAATAAGATGACACATAACCAATGCCGAGCTGCCTTCTGTGTTGCTCCCATATCCTACAGAGAAGAGAAGGCTGAAAAGCAAAAAGCCCAGAGCACAGCTACAGATGGAAGTAGAGGAGAGAGACCAGGTCTTAGAGGCTGTGGAAGAGAACAGGAAGAATCTATTCACTATCCACAGAGCATCTAGATGATCTTAAGAGATTATTCCACTTGAAACATGAAAAGGTAAAAAATATTGTGGCAACTGTGTAAACATACCATAGGTGAAAGAGGAGAAGAAATCTAAAACAAACAAACGGGTGAAAGTCCAAGAAAGAGAAGGAAACTTCCCAAGAGAGCTCCCCATTTCCAAAGAATTTAATGTGCCTATTAAATAGAATATAAGAACTCAAACATAAAATCACAGACATGGACTGAAATGAATGAAATTTTTAAGTGTATAAAAAAAGAAAACCAATGACAAAAAGACCAACATTAAGACGTTAATAATACCTCCCACCTGTCCGTTGTCCCTTAATAGTAAAGGGTAAAGGGGTCAAATTTGCGGTGATGGACGAAGATTTAACTTCGGGTGATGAACACAGAATGAAATATACAGATAATGTATCACGGATTTGTATATTTGAAACCTATGCAAATTTATTAACCAACCTCATTCCAATAAGTTTCATTTAAAAAGTTAATATTACATTTAAAAGTTTGAAGAACAGACAAGATATTGCTAATAAAAATTAATTAGCAATGTAAAAGAAAACCTTTTAATTAAGGTAACATAAAGAAAGGATGCAAAAACTATAAATAATATAATGGATATTAGAGCAGTTAAAATCTATTGTAAATATCCCAGAAATAGAAAGCCAAACAAATGGAACAGAGAATACTGAAATGTAACAGGAGAAAACTTCTTGAATGAAATCTGATGGTCATACCAAAAATTTTGTTCTGATCATAATAGATATAGGAACAATTAACACAGAGACATATGATATTTACATCACCAGACTTCAAGAGAAGAAAATGAACTCTGGGAAGAAAATACAGAGGGAAAAAAAAACCAAAACCAAGCTGCTCTCAGACGTCTCTACAATATTCAATGCCAAAGGCAATGAAGCAATACCCACACAATTCTGAAAAAAAGAAATGCTAGAAGATATATTCACATATGTCATATCAGTGTAAAAGCTACAGACCGATACTTTCGAATACGAAATTATTCAGGAAGTAAAATATTCTTGAGCTCTCACTGAAAAACAAAAAATAAAATGACTCAACAATGAAATCAAACCACTTAAGAAATGGAATCAAAGTAGAACACTAAAGAAAGAGATTTTTTTATATTAAAAGAGCCCCTGGTATGATAAAAGCATTTAAATGTAGACAAAAGACTAAACATTCAAGATTAAAAACAGTGATTAGACAAAGAGGATGAAATGTTCCCAGATCAGCCCTCATCATACTTGGTTATCACAGGGTCTGGCACCATGAGGCTACTTCCTAGCATTGAATGGCAGGCAGGCAGGTCTGGTTTCTGGACTCATAGTAATAAACAACTGTACTTCTGTTCTTAGAGCCAGTGTCTTTCCAAAAATTTCATAAAATGAATGAATAATACAAAGATGAATTGAGGAACAACTTTTAAAATGTCTTTATGATGAGGTGTAATTAGTATTTAAATTAAGCCATTTGACTTTAAATGTCTATTTTTAGCTATTTGAAATTAAGCCAGTTTTGTGACTCACTCTACTGGCAACAACATGACTAGATGACTTCTTTTGGAATTTACTCATTGACTTTCATTATGAAAAGGATAAGAATGTAATGTTCTCTGAAAAATCATTCCCCCAAATATATTCAGTTTGGTCATTGTATGGTTTGAGAAGAAGGAAAAAAGGTATATGTGTATATTTTAGATAACCCAAAGCAGAAAAATATCAACAGAAGGGTTTATATTATTTAGATGAAATTGATAGCTGTTAAGAAATTAAGTAATCAAATAAAATTTACAAAAGAAGCAATAAATTTACTTCATAATGAGCACATCACTAGATTTATAGGTAGAAATTGGTGAGTTTTTTAGGCTGATTTGTTATTACTTTTCTGTGAAGTGATATTCTTAAACGCAAGCAGACTGATTAAAAAAATCACTTTCTAACATTCAAAAGCTGAAAAGTGAACAAACAATTCCTAAAGTTGGAGGATTTGGATGTTTGGACTAAGAATATACAAACTTTAAGAATTATCTATCTGCCTGTTGAATGCTATCCTACTCATTAGCTAATTTCTGACTGTGAAGACCAATGTGAAGTTAAAATATACCTTTATAATACTTTCTCTGAGAGAAAAGGTAGCATACGTTTGTAATGGAATGTTTTGACTTAAACATTTTTGATAAATATTATCTTCTTTCTGTTGTCGAATAAGATTACTTAAATAAATAATAATACGATTTATTCTAATTTTGCACTCCAGCTCTTTGTACTAGTTTCTTGGAATGTCCAAACAATGTTAGGGTTTCAAAGGTAACAACACACGCACCTGACACTCCAAGGGCTTATGGTTCCTCCCCCTGTTCAGTCTACCCAGTTAACTCCCAAGCCCTCTCCTAGTATTGTCTCTAATCCTTTCATTCATTCATCATATAGCTATCATGTGCCTATTGAACGATACAGAAAAATTCCAGGCCTCCAGAAAACTTTCATTCTGGTAGAGTAGACAGATAAAATAACCCTGTTAAGAAGTCTTCTTTTCCTGTTGCAATAACATTGCCTTTGGGCTAGACTGGGGCTTCTTCACCTCCGCACTGATCACATTTTGCCTGGGTGACTCTTTGCCGTGATGACCGTCCTGGGCACTGCAGATGTTTGGCAGCATCTCTGGCCCTTACTCCCTGGATTCCAGCAGCATCCCAAGTTGTGACAACCAAAACTACTTCCAGACATTGCCAAATATCCACGGAGGAGCCAAATGACCCAAAACTCAGAATCACTGCCCTAGACAGCTCACTGGGGCATCCCTTCAGAAACGTCCCATTGTTATGCTACGCCAGTGCGGTGTCAGCATCTACTGCTAGCCGATGCTCCTTTTTCTGTTTGTTCTAGACAAGTGCAGCCACTTTCCAATTCTACAATTTTATAGGCCAAAAGATCTTCACACCTGGGAGTAGATGCTGACTTGGCAGCAAATATGGAGGAAGTTTCTGTCAAAGTAGTTGTTTTGTTTCAATGTTAAATGTATTTTACTTGCATTCTGAGTGTGGATGCTACACATTGATAATCCATTGCTGTCTCTAATTGAATCAAGGCATGGTTGCTGATATGTGTCTTCGTGTGTCCCACAGTATTTTTGATCAATACATGACTTTCTATAAGCCTATTTCTTGATATATATCTAAATATACTGGTAACTTAATCCTCATTCAAACTACAAATTGTTTCCTATATAGAGACTTATGGGTCTTCACTTTGTCAGAACACCTTCTCCTTACTGGCTTAAAACAGGATCAAATCAATGAGAAAATTAACTATAACATTTTTCAGAAACTAAAGTCTATATCTCTGTAGCTTATTACAGTATTGGGTGGGGGGCATTGAGTTACTCTGTGATGGAAAATTTTTATATTCAGGTTTTTCTCTAACTCTGTGGCAAATTTTGGAGACCTTGCTCTGTACACATATCTAAATTGAACAATCCTGTTTTTAATTGCAACTTTTTCATCCTCTTTCTATTGTCTATGGGAGGATAGTCATTAGTAGTGCTTACATTTCCATTACAACAGGAAAAAAAAATAAGTGTGAGTGTATTATTTTATTATAAGCCATAGCTGGGGATCTATTTATAGTCCGTCCAAAACAATATGAGCTCCTCTGCAATGCTGCTCAATTTAAACCCAGCACCAAGTGGCACTCAAAGAGGGAACTACCCTGATTTTCCCAGCTTTGTGGATTCATGTGTGTGCTTTTCCTTTGCGAACGGGTTGTGGCACAGGTTCCAGTGGCTCACGTGTCTGTGCTCGGCTCATTCCAGGTTTCCTTATACTTCTTTCCCTGCTGAAGACAATTACTGAATGAGCGATCTGATCTGTTCTCAGTAAGCCAGACTGGAGGAAGCCATTTTTTGAGTAGCCGTCCACTACAATGGTGACAGCAGGTGACCTGAGAGTGTCTTAAATGTGCACACGTGCGTGCGCACACACACACACACCCAAGTGACTTGTGTCTGCCATATGGTTGATTCAAGAGCTGTAGGACTGTTTAATTATTTGTTTTATTTAGAGAGAGGGGAAAGGAGAAAGAGAGGGAAAGAAACATCACTGTGTGGTTGCCTCCCACTCGCGCACCAAACTGGGGACCTGACGTGCAACCTAATCATGTGCCCTGACTGGGAATCGAACCATGGACACTTGGCTCGCAGGCTGATGTTCAATCCACTGAGCCATAGCAGCCAGGGCTTAGGACTCTGTTTATACAGTAGTATCTTATCCCTCATGTTGAATCGGGTCCTTGGTTCACATGCTCCCTTTGACATATGTGATTAGAGAATCTAATGAATTTTAGTAAAGTCTTTTGAGAACTTTGTCACTACTTTGTAAAATTAATGCAATATCTGAGACTTCTTTTCTTTTTCACGTTAGAAGAATTTTCAAGAAAAAGGTTAAGAACATACAACCCAGAAATCTTCTCTTCTAAAATCTCAGAACATGTTAGTTTTGACAAAATTTCAAGGCAATAGCATGACACTTTCCGTTGTACTCTGCTCAGTGGTCCCAAATAATGACCATGAAATTTTCCTCCTGTTTCTCCACTCATCTGTAGTCTGGAACTTCTAACAGCACCTTCTTTTAGCTGTAGCAAAAATTACTACTAGGCAACAACAGATTTTAATGGCTGTCTAGTCTAAAATATGTAAATATGTGTTATTCTAAAATATTAAAATTACAACCATAAATCTCCTTTGAATTCCTGAAGGATTTTTTTTCTTTTTTTGCACTCTACCAGCCCTTTTATCCCGAAATACAAGAAGATAACAACAAAAAAGGAAATGACAAATCTGAACTACAGATGTTTTCTTCTTTCTTTCATTTCATTCATTTTTAATGCAGATGATGGGATCTTTGAGACTTAGAGCCATTTTTGACAGCTTTTTCATGTTTAGTTGAGCTGTGACTTATGCTGTAATTTAGGTTTGAGGCACTCTTTCCAAGAATAAGTCATTTGTTATCCATGTATTCTTTAGTGATTAAGATGTGAATAAGCAGGTGTTATTGTCTCTTTATTGTAATTTATACAGTCCTATAAGTATATCTTTTTTAACCAAAAACTCAGTTTTCTTCTGACTTTAGTCAAAAATAGTTGACTATATTTTGTTTTTAGTGCAACATATTTGAAGAATGTGAAGGCAAAGAACCTATCAAAATGAAATCGCATTATTTATTTAAGAAAAAATTCTTCAAGTACATAAATAATATATCTTGTGTGTTTATGATACTAGCTCCTTCTTTAGCACTTGTCTCAGAACTAGTCCCCAATATTCTACACTATCTAGATGCACAATAAATAGCATCTCTCTAAAGAAAGTAATCAATTCATGGGCTCTTTCTGAAAGCTAAGACAGCATTACAATAGAGAAAAACAGTATCACAGATCCATAGGCTATTCTTCTTTGCAAAATGAATTTTATTACAGGTTTTCTGCTTTGTAAAAAAAACAAACAAACAAACAACAACAACTCTAGACGGCACTCAGTGTATTTCGGTGTGTCATATACATATAGTCTGTCTGCAAAAGGCCAGCCATTGTTAATATAATAAGAACAGTTTGTGCAACGTCGGTGTAACCTGGCAGCAAAGAGGAGAGTGGACTGGAATGTGCGTGCATGAACAATGATGACTTCACTGGACTAGTCAGTGGGGGCTGTAGATGCTGTTGAGTGAGCATGTGTACTGTGAGGCTGTCGCATTCAAAATGACAGAATAAGTAGAGCAACAAATCTGCATCAAATTTTGCATTAGGCTTGAACGTTCCTCAGTGGAAACGACTTGGATGACTCAGAAGGCCGCAGCTGTGGGCAACTGGTGGTTGGCAGCTTCATCAGAACAACATGCTCACTCAGGCATCACATCTCGTGCAGAGGCTTTTTTGGCAAAACATCAAATCACCCAAATGACGTAGGCCTCCTGCAGTCCAGATTTGGCAATCTCCTACTCCTGCCTTTTCCCAAAACTAAAATCACCCTTGAAGGGGAAGAGATTTCAGACTGTCATTGAGACTCAGGAAAATACAACAGGGCAGCTGATGGCAATTGGGAGAACTGTGTGAGCTCCCAAGGTGCCTACTTTGAAGAGGACTAAGGCATCATTGTCCTATGTACAATGTTTCTTGAATCTTCTTCAATAAATGTCTCTATTTTTCATATTACATGGCTGGAGACTTTCTGGACAGACCATATATTCCATTTATTCCTTATTCCTAAATTGCTGCTATTACCTTCTTGTTGCCCCCTAAATTTGTCTTCTTATTGTGTGGTGAGATTTGGGATGGGAATGAACACTGAGAGACCAAAAAAATGACAGAATGACTGATACACCCTTCTTTCTTTCATGGCAAAGAGCACTGAGTGTGGCATCCCTTCTAAGTAGAGGCCAGCTTCAAAGTTTGTTTTAAAATCATCATAGGAAGCTTTTCCAAGTCTGTAGAACTCAAGAGGTCTTTACTTACCTCTTCCTCTTTGTGACCACTGTCCATGGAATGAGCACTGAGCTAAGTACTGAGGTAATGAAGATATCTTGTTGCTCTCTGAAATTCATTTCCTTTTTTGTCCCAACATGTTTACTTTTACAGATTTTGAAAACTCTGTTACTTTACCGACAAACCCAGCCTCAACTGATCAATTCTCTGAAATAAAATTCTTGCTCTGTATTACTAAAACCTCATATATGTTTTAACCAACTCAATTGGCACTAACACAATAAATGGAGTGCTCCCAAAGAGCAAAGACAATGCCTTACACTATTATGCCATTTGGTATTCATTATCATATCCAGAAATGTATGAAAAATTCTAGTCCCAAATCCACTAACAATCAAATATGGAACTTTAAATTTATCCACATGTCAAATGTCCATAAATAAACAAACAAATAAATGTAATATATGTACAATCCTGTGTTAATATAACAAAACATTCATTGGATTATTTCTGCTTGGCTGCAAGAACTGGTTAGATATCATCCATTAATTTGTTCAAAAATAAAAATTCTGCTTTCCAGAAGAGGAAAGATGGATAGACATTTCTCAGTTTAAAGTTTTATTTTTATTTGTACTTTGAAATAAAAACATCCAAAATAATTTATTCTCTATTGTTTTAATCAATTACCATGTGAATGAAAGAGTAGCAAATTAATGTTAATTAATAGAATTAGAAATAGTCAATAACTTTAATTAAAATGTTTTGAATGTTTTGGTAATCATGAGTATTTATGAATTTATAAGTATTGGTAAGACTTGATGTGATAACTTATTTTCTTTACCCTAAACTCTGACACTTACTATGTAAGACAAGCAACGCCCTTAGAAGGTCTGAACCTTTGTAAAATGAAGAAATAATTCTACCACTTTTATTTTGTATTGAAACCAGCATATAGACTCTTATATGTGCATAAGTAGAAATACATCAGTATAAATAGGACTAGCTAGAGTATATGAATCATCTCACTGGCTAAAGAAAATTTAAATAGGTCCAAAAATAACAAAATTTTCCTAAGTATGTAGATCAAAGCTATGGTTGAGTAGGCTACAGCAAACCGAACTGTGCCACTAAATAAATACAAGGAGAAAAGCCAGGTAAAATATACTCAAAGAACAGCTTGAGGTCATGCAGAACTATTTAGTTAACAACATCAAGAGACCAAGGTCCTGGAGAAGTAGAAGTCATAAAGAGAAGAGTTCAACTTTCTGTCATACTTTATCCCATATGGAATTTGCCAAATCTAGTGCTGGGTAAGAAGTTGAAAAATCAGGCAGAGGACAGCTAGCTACCTGCTGAGAACCAGAGAAAGGAGCAGAGCTTTGGAAATCTGACAGTGCTGGAGAACAGAAGTCCCAAGACAGGCAGGGTTTGCAACGCCAACATCCAGGGGAGAAGGGAGTAGCTGAGAAGTGAGACAAATTCTCTGTTTGTTTGTTTTTTTTTTCCTCATAGACTTTATTGAATTCTTAATGTGCTTGGAGGAAGAAACTAAGAAACTAAAACAATACTTGCAAATCAACACAGTTATCATAAGTCTCTTGATAAAGAGGAGACAAAAATGAGAGTTCTTGAACGATAGAGAAGGGCCTTTAGTAGTTACTCTCTGGTGGTCAGTTGAGATCTATGAGAACTAACCTAAGGAGCTGCTGTGACCACAGATACATAAATCTTCCCCAAAGTGGCACTATATCCTCAAATTAGATTATTCCCTGATTGAATAAAGTAATCCACTCCCTCACAGGCTGCCTAAGGCAGGACAGGATCAATTCAGTCTGAAAGAAGGGAGTCCTATTTAATGGCTCTAAATATTTTATGTGCATTATTCAGCATACAATGATAAAATAACTATGCATTCCCCTTCTCAAGAAAATAACAGAAAAACCATCAATAACAACAAAGCACAGATGATCCAGGTGTTTTACTTGTGAAACCAGGCATAAATTTGTGATCAATATGTCCAAGAGCATAGAATTTTATCAGAGAACAGTTTATCTAATGGAAAAGAAAAAACGGAAATTCCTGAGCTAATATGTAATAATGGTAACTAATGACTCAACAGATATAGTTACCCACAGATTAGACAAAACTGAAAAGTGGTTAAAATAATGATGGATAAAAAAATAGGTGAGTAAAAATAATCTCTGCTGAAGGAGAAGAACATGTGGAAAGCATAGAAGAACCTGTAAGGAGACATGTGTGACCTAGTAAAGACAACTAAAACACATGTAATTGGAGTCACAGAAGGAAAGAGAAAATAGAGGGAAAAGCAATATTATGAGATAATGTTTAAGACTCCCCCAACTTAAAACGACTTGAAGTATGCAAACCAAAAGTATTATGAATCCAAAGCAAGTTAAATATGAAGAAATTCAGACATCAGCATATCACAATAAAACTTGAAAGAGAAGACAAATGGAAAAGTCTTGAAAGCAGAGGGGTAAAAGAATATTGAGACTGTGAACTGGTTTTAAACAGACACAAAAGAAGTGGTTAATGAAATGGAATGGCATCTTTAAAGAAAATAACTGCCCCATTAGAATAATATAGCAAGTGAAAATATCCTTTAGAAATAAAAAAGATGAAGATATTTGCACCCAAACAATGGCTAAAGAAATTATTCTCAGCATATCCACACTTACATAAAAGCATGACAAGGGAATTCCTCAGACAGAAATGTGATCAATCGAAGTTGGAAGTTAAATGCATGAGGGAATGAAAGCTCTAGAAAAACTAATTATATGTGTAGATATTTATTATACAAACAATAATATTAATGTATTGGTATGCATATAATTTACATAGAGTTAAAATGCATGGCAAAATAACACAATAAGAGGAAGGAGAATATATAGAGTAAATGTATTGAAAAGTCATTGTACCCTGGCTGCTGTGGCTCAGTGGATTGAGTGTTGGTCTGCGAACCAAGTGTCGCTGGTTCAATTCCCAGTCAGGACACAGGACTAGGTTGCATGTCAGGTCCACAGTTGGCGGCATGAGTGAGAGGCAACCACACAGTGATGTGTTTCTCCCCCTCTTTTTCCTTTCCCCTCTCTCTAAAAATAAATAAATAAACAAACAAATAAATAAATTTATTTTTTTAAAAAAATGGTCATTGTATGTTCAGGTAAGAGGTAAAGAAATAATTTATTTCTAATTGTAATAAATCAAAGTTGCATAATATAATCACTGAAGTCATTGTAAAGAATTATAATTAATAAGCTAATTAAAAGAAAATGGATCGATAGTGAAATAATTAATTCACAAAAAGGAGGAACATAAAATGGGTGGGACTAATAGAATAAAATAGTAAAAGCTAAATATAAAACCAAATATGTCAAACAATACATTTAGTGTAAGTTTACACAATGCTGCAATTAACATAGTACAGTAAGACTTGATTTTAAAAAATAGTCACATTTACTGACAAAAGCACTAACTATAGTGACACAAAAAGGTTAGAAGTTCAAGACTGGGAAGAGATATATCACGCTGAAAGAAAGCTACTATGTTAGTAATGGAAATAGAGGGAACTGAATGATGAGAAATGTAACAAGAGATAATTAACAGAACTTCATAATCATGCAAGGGTCAATGTGCTAAAAAGATAGCATTATTACCTGTATGAACCTAACAGCAGGGATCCAAGATATATAAGATAAATACTAACCGAATTACATGGGAAATAATAGATCTAAAATCATAGTGAAAGACTTCAACAGACCTCTCCAAGTAGCTTACAATACAAACAGACAAAAAACAAATCAGTAAGTATATACAGAATATAAACATTGTGATAAACATAAGTGCCTAGTTATGCAAGTAAACCACTGCCTCCGACACTGACATTTTCAAGTGCATATATAACATGCATTATTCAGTTATGAAATTTTTTTCATATGTACTTGAAATGTTGATATATTCAACTGTAATTTGGAAACTAAGAAATGCAGCTAAAAATTCACAACCAATAAAGATATAGTAATGGAAGTTGCAAAATATTTTAAACTAATTAATAATAGAAATTTCACATGTGAAAATTTGTTATAAATATGTGCTTAAAAATTTTATGTCATAAATTTTATATATTAAAATGTTTATAATTATTCATTATATTTAAATACTCCTTATATCATGTTAAAAATAAGTGCAAATTAATTTAAGAAAAGTAGGAAAAACAAAATACAAATAAGGGCAAAATTATAAAATAGAAAATAAATGTATAATCTAAAAAAATCAATTTCTTTTCCTGGAGGTAATTATAGTTTTATTTACTTAATATTTTGTTGTTTAGTCTTCTTTGCTAGCCCTGGCTGGTTTGGCTCAGTGGATTGAGTGTCGGCCTGCGAGCTAAGTGTCGCTGGTTCGATCTTCCAGTCAGGGCACATCAGAGAAGGAAAACTCTGACTCCAAAAAACCTCCGCTGCCTTGCGGCATACCTCTTCAGGGGAAAGGCTAAGGGAGTAAACCCCGACAGAAAATCCGGAGCCGGAGTCCCTAAGGCGGTTTGACGTTGTAGTCAACACCGGCAACTCCTGCGGCGCACCTGAAGCCAAGCTGTATTGACTCCGTCTTTCCCTTGGACCCTTCAGCTGCGAAGAGAGGGGGGGTCTGCTGCATGGGCAACAGCAGACCCTCCATATTACCCTGCCCAGGCTCTGTAGCTTCAGCGTCATCGCAAGATGTCGATTCAACACGGGAGGAGACAGATACCATGTCACTCCTGAGTCAGACTGCACAGCCATTCTCGGCGGTGCAGATAGACTCTTAAGAAGCTACACCATCGTCTCTCGAGACGGACGGCTGCCGACGAGTCTTCTTTGCATATTCTAATACAATTTTCAGACTCCTCTTACAGCTCCATAAAAATATGTCTAAAATGTAATATAATTGTCTTTGTTATTAGTTACTTTATTTTTATTTCTCATTTATATTTAAATTAAGGTCTTTTAATGATAGCTTTTGGAGAAATCACATTCCCTCTCATTTTAACTTAGGATAGTAAAGGGAGTTTTCAAAAATAGTGCTGTGGTTCTGTTTAGGATTGAGAACACTACTAGAAACATGAGAAGACCACTCCTTCGTGCCTTTATTTGAATTGATTTGATTTGATTTGATTTGATTCAATCTATTTTGTATTTTGTTTCATTACCATTTAGTCCCCTTATACTCCCCCGCAAATTATTATACTGCTGTCCATGTCTAAGAATCCTTTTCCTTTTTGCTCAATCCCTTCACCTCCCTTACCGCTTTCCCCCGCATCCCCAAACTGTCATCTGCTCTCCATGTGGAGTCTGTCCTGTTTTGCTTGTTAGTTCAGTTTCTTCATTAGATTCTACATATAAGTGAAATCACGTGGTATTTGTCTTTCTCTGACTGGCTTATTCATTTAACACAATGTTCTCCAGGTCCATCCATACTATTGCAAAGGGTAAAATTGTCTTCTTTTTTACTGCCAAATAGAATTCCAATGCATAAATATCCCATTCATCTGTTGAAAGACATTTGGGCTGCTTCCATATCCTGGTGATTGTAAATAATGCTGCAATGAAAATAGGAGTGCTTATGTTCTTTTGAATTAGTGTTTTGGGTTCCTTCAGATATATTCCCAGAATGGGATCTCTGAGTCAAAAGGCAGATCCATTTTTATTTTTTGAGGTATCTCCATACCGCTTTCCACAGTAGTTACACTAATCTGTTTTCCCACAACAGTGCAAAAGGATTCCCTTCTCTAAATCCTGGCCAGCACTTGTTGTTTGTTGATTTATTGATGATAGCCATTCTGACAGGTGTGAGAAGGTATCTCGTTGTGGTTTTAATTTGTATTTCTCTGATGATTAGTTATGTTGAGCATCTTTTCATATGTCTATTGGCCATTTGTATGTCCTCTTTGGAGAAGTGTCTATTCAGCTCCATTGCCCATTAACTTTTTTTTTTTTTTTTTTTTTTTTGGTGTTGAGTTTTGAAAGTACTTTATAAATTTTGGATATTAACCCCACATGAGATGTATGAGCAAATATATTCTTCCATTCTTTGGGTTGTCTTTTTATTTTGTTGATGATTTCCTTTGTTGTGCAAAGACATTTTAGTTTGATGTAGTCCCATTTGTTCATTTTTCTTTTGTTTTCCTTGCCTGGGAGATATATCCGTTAAAAAATTTCTAGAGTAATATCTGAGATTTTGCTGCCTATGTTTTCTTCTAGGATTTTTTGGTATCTGGTCTAACATTTAAATCTTTGATCCATTTTGAATTTATTCTTGTGTGTGGTGTAAGAAGTTGGTTTTATTTTTCTGCATGTTATCTGTCTAATTTTCCCAGCACCGTTTATTGAATAGACTATCTTTAACCCATTGTATGTGCTTGCTTCCTCTGTAGAATGTTAATTGACTACAAAGGTATGGGTTTATTTTGGGGTTCTCTATTCTGTTCCATTGATCTATGTGTCTGCTTTTATGCCAATACCAGGCTGTTTTTATTACTATGTACTTGTAGTATAATTTGATATTAAGTAGCATGATTCCTCCAACTTTGTTCTATTTGGTAGGAGACCACTCTTTCTGGTTTCAAGAACTGTAGCCCAAGCCACAAACCAGGCCCCTCAGCCTGTAAGACTTGACTGGATAACCAGGAAGGTCAGAGGCAAGCATGACTCAAAGGCCGCTCAGAGGATTCCCATGGGAATTAGATTTAAAGAATGCATAGTATGCTTTAAAGCTTGCTGTTCTTTTCTTATCTCTTAGTTAACTATAAACAGTGTGTAGCAAAGAATGTGTGAAGCCTTATACCTGATGTCAGTATGGTGCTGGAATGTTTAACAGGCCTTGACATAGAATGGTCACTGTATTTTTTGCATTGATATCTGTAATCAGTAACTGTCAACTGTAACCCAAGTGTCTGGAGCTAATTAATGATTTATGAATCTTAATCTTGTATCTCCCAAATTCCCTCCTCAATAAAAGGGAGTAAGAGGGAACATTCAGGGCTCTTCACTAGAGAGTTTCCGCCTCTTCTCCTTCCAGACAAAAGACAGTGTCCAGGTAATTTTGTTCTCTCTCATCCGTGATCCTGAAACCTCTGCTGGACAGGGTGTTTCAACAAAGCTGTGGCATTGGAGGCAGTCCACCTCACTTCTTTCTCAGAATCGCTGTTGCTATGAGGAGCCTTTTGTGGTTACATACACATTTTTGAAATATTTGTTCTAGTTTTGTGAAATATGTCATTGGAATTTTGATAGTAATTGCATTGAATCTATAGATTGCTTTGAGTAGTATGGACATTTTAATGATGTTAATTGTTCCTATCTATGAATAGAGTATGTGCTTCTACTTATTTGTATCTTCTATAATTCTTTCTGCAGTTTTTATAATTTTCTGAGTACAGATTTTTACATCCTTACTTAGGTTTATTCCTAGGTATTTTATTCTCTTTGAAGCAATCGTTTTCTTAATTTCCCTTTCTGTTAGTTTGTTATTGGCAAGTAGAAGTGCAACTGATTTCTGGATACTAATTTTGTATTCTGCTACTTTGCTGAATTCATTTAACAATTCAAATAGTTTCTTGGTGAAATCTTTGAGGTTCTTTATATATATACAGTATCATGTTATCTGCAAAAAAAGATTTTTACTTCTTCCTTTCCAATTTGGATGCCTTTTGTTTCTTCTTCTTGTCTGATTGCTTTGGCTAGGATTTCCCATACTATGTTGAATAAGAGAGGTGAAAGCAGACATCCCTGTTTTGTTCCCGATCTTAAGGGAAATGCTTGTAGTTTTTGACCATTGAGTATAATGCTGGTAGTGGGTTTGTCATATATAGCCTTTATTATGTTTAGGCATGGTCACTCTATACTCACTTTGCTGAGAGTTTTGATCATAAATCGGCTCTGGATTTTATCAAAAGTTTTTTCCATATCTATTGATATGATCATATGGTTTTTATTCTTCATTTTGTTTATGTGGGGAAACACATTTATTGATTTGTGGATGTTGTGCCAACCTTGCACTTCCAGAATAAATCCTACTTTATCATGGTGTATATTTCTGATGCATTGCTGTATTTTGTTTGCTAATATTTTGTTAAAGATTTTATCATCTATGGTCATCAGGAATATTAGAATATAATCCTATAATTTTCTTTCTTTGTAGTGCCTTTATCTGGTTTTGGAATTTGGATAATGCTGGCCTCATAAAATGAGTTTGGGATACTTCTCTCCTCTTGAATTTTAATTAATAGTTTCAGAAGGAGAGGTTATTCTCTAAATGTTTGGAAAAACTCACTTGTGAAGCTATCTGGCCCAGGGCTTTTGATTGTTGGGAGTTTTTTAATTACTACTTCAATTTCATTAAGCATAATCTGTCTATTCAGATTGTCTGATTCTTCATGATTAATTTTGGAAGATTCCATGTTTCTAGGAATATATCTATTTTTTCCAGTGTGTCTAGTTTGTTGGCATATAATTGATCCTAATGTTTTCTTACAATCCTTTGAATTTCTTTGGTGTCAGTTATTTCTTCTTTTTAATTTTCAATTTTATTTATTTGGGTCCCTTCTCTTTTTTTTCTTGATGAGTCTGGTTAAAGATTTGTCAGTCTTGTTTATCTTTAAAAAAAAACAGCTGTTGGATTCATTGATTTTTTTGTATCATTTTTTTAGACTTCTTTTATTTCTGCTCTAGTCTTTATTGTTTCCTTCCTCCTACTCACTTTGGGCTTTGTTTATTGTTCTTTTTCAAGTTATTTTAAATTAAAGTTAGCTTGTTTATTTGAGTCTTTTTTTTTTTTTTTTTTTTTGGCCAGGAAGGTGGGGGGGATAGGCCTGTAATGCTATGAATGTCCCTCTTAGGATTGCTATCCCAGTGTCCCACAGATTTTGGATTGTTGTGTCCTCATTTTCATTTGTCTCAAGGTATCTTTTGATTTCTTCTTTGATTTTATTGTTAACCCATTCATTGTTTAATAACATGTTATTTAGCTTCCATGTCTTTGCATATTTTTTGATATTCTTATTATTGATTTCTAGTTTCATAGTATTGTGGTCAGAGAAGATGTTTGATATGATTTCAATCTTCTTAAATTTATTGAGACTTTTTTGTGTTCTAACATGTGGTCTATTCTAGAAAATGTTCTGTGTGCATTTGAAAAGTATGTATATTCTGATGCTTTTGGGTGAAATGCTCTGAAGATAGCAATTAAATTCATTTAATCTCATGTGTCATTTAAAGCTTCTGTATCATTGTTGATTTTCTTCCTGGAAGATCTATCCATTGAAGTCAATGAAATGTTAAAATCCCCGACTATGACTGTATTTCTGTTCATCTCTCTCTTAATATCCATCAAGATTTGCTTTACATATTTATGTGCTTCTATGTTGGGTGCATAAAAGTTTACTAGGGTTCATCTCATTGGGTTGCTCCCTATATCATTATTAGTGTCCTTCTTTGGCTCTTGTTATAGCCTTGGTTTTAAAGTCTATTTTGTTGGATATAAGTACTGCTACCCCAGCTTTTTATTCTTTTCCATTATCATGAAGTAACCTTTCTGAACCCTTTACTTTTAGTCTGCATGTATCTTTCTATCTGAGATGGGTCTTGTTTTCTTATCCATTCAGGTACCCTCTGTCTTTTGGTTGGAGCATTTAAGCCATTTACATTTAAGATGATTATTGATAGATATGCATATAGTGGGATTTTATTGTTACACTCTTTTCCTCTGGGTTTATTTTTCTTTCTCTTCTTTTCAGAGTAAGCCCTTTAACATTTGTTGCAGTACTGGTTTTGTGTTAACAAGCTCCTTTAGCTTTTTCTTATCTAGGAATCTCCTTATTTCTCTTTAATTTTCAATGATGACCTTTCTGGGTAAAGTGGCCTTGGTTGTAGGTCCTTGCTTTTTATCACCTTGAATATTTCAGGCTATTCCCTTCTGGCATGAAATCTTTCTGTTGAGTAATTAGATGTCAATATAATTGGTGCTCCCTTGTAGGTACTTACCTGCTTTTCTCTTGCAGCTTTTAGAATTCTCTCCTTCTACTTAAGCCTTGTAATTTTAATTATGATGTGTCTTGGTATAGGTCTCTTCAGGTTCAAGTTGTTTGGGACTCTCTGAGCTTCCTGGACTTGTGGGACTTTTTCTTTCACCAGATTAAGAAAGTTTTTGGTCATTATTTCTTCAAATAGTTTCTCTATCCCTTGCTCACTCTCTTCTTCTGGTATTCTGATGGTGCAGATCCTGTTATGCTTTCTTTATGTTGTCCAAAATGTTTCTTAAGCTCTCCCTATTTTTTAAAATTCTTTTTTCTTTTTGCTGCTCTGCCTGGGTGTTTCTCTACCTTGTCTTCCAAATCACTGATTCTATCCTCTGCTTCATCTAATCTACTGTTTATTCCTTCTAGTGTATTATTTATTTGCTCTTGTATTCATTTTTTATGGTTTATGTCTTTTTTTGTGCTTTTGAGTAGCCTTATAATCATTAAACTCTCTATCTGGTAAATTGCTTGCCTCCATTTCATCTAGTTCTTCTGGAAAATTCACCTGTTCTTTCATTCAAGGTCTGTTTCTTTGTCTTCCCATTTTAGCTGCTTTGAATTTTCTACCTTAGCTGTTAAACTAATCAGTCATCAAAATGACTGACTGCTAATCTAATCTAATCAAGCTGTAATCAGCAGCCTGGCTTAGGAACCACAGGGTGGGGCAGAGTAATTGCTGCAGGTGGGGCTCTTTCTTCCCCTTAGGCTGATGCCATTCAGAGACGAGTGCTCTGTCTGAGAGAGCTGGCTGGCTCCTGCAATATGGGGAATGACTCAGCACAGGGATCCTGGCAGCTATTCCTGGAGTTTTCTCCCCAATTCCACCAACCCCAGACTCTCCTCATGCATCTCTAGTCCACTCTTCCCTCCCTTTGCCAGTTCTCAGGGTAAGTGGCACAAAAGAAATTTTGCACTTTGTCCCTTTAAAAAGCTCTCTGCGTCTCCAGCTGTCTCTCCCTGGCAGACAAAAATGCTGCTACTTTTCACAGCTTAATGTTATATGGGTTCCTTCCAGCTCTGGGGCTATGGGGAAGGAGCCCAGCTTAGGGTTTATACCCCACACTTCTCAGGAGGAACCCCAGTTGCTGAAATATCCCTCCAGCAGTTCAGCTGCTACCTGTGGGAGCCCAGTCAGCCCTCTTGTATCTTCTCTGCACTCCCTACCAGTCAGGTTGTGGTGAAGTGGCTTCTTCTGTCTGTCCGTGGTTATAAGGCTTCTCTCCAGCTAGTGTTCAGTTGGTTATTCTGGATGATTTCTCTACAATTTAGTTGTAATTCCAGATTGGTCCTGGGAGGATGTTAGTTTAGCTTCCACTTACTCCTCTGCCATATTGGATCCCATCCCCTTGGCCTCCTTTCAGACCAACCTTTGGTACTGCAATGACCCCACCTTTCTGATTTATCACAATGGTCCTTGACTGATATTAATCAATCATGGTACTTTTTCCTGTTGCTTCTTAAACACTTTTTAGTCCAGCAATCCAAGTTTCCACTTCCAATTTCTCCAAGTTGATGCGCAAAATTGAAAATATTTTTCACTTTTTGGTGTTGGTGTGCTATGTCATACATTTATTATCCTTTTCTGACAAACCTGATGTGAGACAACAGGATTTTCTAAGTAGATCTAAGACTTAACCTTATGAAGAGGTTAAATTTTATTTTTTATTTTCTGAATTCTAAAGTAATATTGTTTATAGATAATATTTCTGGTAAATTATCATGAGTTTCCCTTCTCTATGAAATAAACCACTCCAAACTTAATGAGATAAGTTTGCTTATCATTCTGTTGATTAGTTGTACCTTACTTCTGGTATGGCATTATTTCTGATATAGGCCAGCTTGTAATTAGTTGATGGCTCAGCTGGACAGAGATAGTCTAAGATGATCTTCTTCACATATCTGGCCTTTGGCAGGGTCATTGTTCTAGTGGATCTCGGAGCAGCTTGCTTCTGCCACACACATCTCTAATTCTCTCCTGCGCTAGCCTTCTGTATATGGTGGCCTTAAGTTTCCAAGAAATAAGGTAGGAAAAAACCCAATGTCAAGCAATTTCCAAATGTTTGCTTCTTTTACATTTACTAATGTCCTTTGGCTAAAGCAAGTCCCAGGGCTAAGACCAGATTATGCCATTGGAAAAGAGTTGCCTCTTGGTGTGAGGAGCTGCAAACTATTGTAGCCATGTTTTATTCAATACACTACCTTCCTCTAAATTTCTAAGCATTTTAGAATGAAATTGTTATAATTCCCCATTTTTAAGTATAACCTAAGTTTGCTAACATTTAATCTAATAATTCTTTTTGAAATCCAAAATTCAAGATTTTTCCCCTTTGTCAAATGAACACACACACACACACATACACAAACCAACCTTCCAAAGGTCCAGAGTCATATTCTCTAATGAGTTTGCATTATTACTTATTTCTGCCCTTTTATTTACATTTGTTAAGTCGAACCTTGCTTTTTCTACTCCAGAGTGGAGAGCTACAATATAGACCCAATTTAAAAGTTAATTCTGTACATGGGTTTTTAATTACCATATTTACTCTGAAGCTTAGAAATCCTAGTAAAAGTACTGCTACAATCACTTCAGGCTGGCATCCATGGCTGGCATTCATTCGGTCATTTAGTTTACCATGCCAGGCATAAACCACAGACAGGTAAACATAACTAAGAAGAATGTGTATGTTTTCCAAATTGGTTATGCAGAGTAAACAAAATACTTTCTTCAAAGTAGGTGCCTTTATAAAGATGGCCGAATGCTCATTTATAAAATATTTATATAGAATCCTATTTTAAAATGAAGGAAAGTAAATTTTGTTCTCCTCCATACTTTTTATATGCAGTTATCTCCTTTAAAAAAATATAACATTTCTATCAGACTTAATCCTTTGAGCTGTCTAAAGGAGGTTTATAACTCACCAATATCCTTACCCCAAAGTCAAATACCATGCAGAATGGGCAACACAGGCTTCGATAGCCTGAAGTATTTCCTTGGGTAATGGCCTTTCTCTATGCAACTATGAATAGCACCTTTACATACCTAGAATTCTAGAAAAACTTAAAGGGATAGACTTAGTTGGTGCTTCTAGTCATTTGAAAAGCAAATTAATTTTTCCATACCTCTGACTCATTTCACTATAAATGCAAAATAAAAAGAACATTTAAAGCAAGAAAACATGACACAAATCAACTTGCCTATATTTTCTAAATTTTAAAAGTAGACTTTCCACTTTGCCTTTATAGAAAAGAGAACATACTCTCTCCTAAAAGATGACAAGTTATCATTAGAAACTCAAGTACAAACCCTAGAATTAATTATAGTTGTACCTACCCAAGAGTTTGTTTTACAAGTCAATTTACCATATTTTATAAACTGCTATAGTTAAAGGAGCCACATTACATTCCTTACATTGCAAATGTTTAACATCAGAATTTAAATAAACTAATACTTCAAAATTTATTTAAAACAGTTACATCATAAATCCAAATAAGCATAACCATTTTTAAAGCACTGAGTTTCTAATTCTAATGTATCTACTACTGTAATGTACAATAACTAGTGAAATGTAATTTTTTCACTTATATCACTGTTTCAAATATACGCATTTAAAATGGAAATTAGAGTCACTGTATTTAAAACATAGTCTTTGCTGGCCAAGTAGCTCAGTTGGTTAGAGTGTTGTCCCAATATGCCAAGATAGCTAGTTCAATTCCCAGTCGGAACACATACAAGAAGCAACCAGTTAATGCATAAATATGTGGAACAACAAATCTCCCTTTCTTTCTATGGAATGAGTGAGTGAATGAGTGAGTGAATAAGTAAGTTAAGAAATAAATAAAACATAGTCTTTGCTGTTATGAGATATATAATGGCAACCCAGCATTTAGTTTTGATTTATTTAATGTACTCTTAACAGGAAACTCATTAGTTTATAATAATATGTATTCTGACTGATTACATCAAAGGAATGATGGCATTATTAAATTTTGAAACCTATCCTGAGAAACATTTCTCAGATAATTTTTTATTTTACTGATAAAGAAAGGTAAGCTATGAGGTGTTTATTAAGTTTTCAGAGCAAATTAGAATGTGCTGTAAAAGTGACAACTTTATTCAGGACTGCCTTTACTTATTTTCACATATAGAAATTTATACTGTGCATTTAAATCTTTGACAAATTACCAAACAATAGGTAAGGCCTCTGAATGAAGTGTGGATTTATGATTGGAATTTACACATTAAAAATAGGGCACGGAGGTCCCTAATAGTATCTTTAGATGAATGCGTTCCAGTCCTGACAGTGGCTTGAGAGAGGAATCTCAAACTCTGCTATATGAAAAACCCCGAGCCAAGCAAAATTAGGAGACAATAAATCAAAGATGCATTTGTTTTGGCTATAGTTCAAAAATTTATGCAAAGGTTTGCTGGTGTCTACTTGAGCAAAAGGAGGAGAGCAAGTATAATACTAACAGATTTTTATTGCTGAAAAGATGAACTTTACCTTCCAGATGAGAAAAAAATACATTTACTATTCATATTATTTGCACCTATAATTTTTTGCCCTTGAAATGCGTCTGCCAAAAGTGATTTCTTTCAGTAGCCATACATGAAGTTTTCATGGAAAATGAACTCAATTTACCTTGATTACCTTTTAAGATGCATATATATTGCTACAGTAAGCCTTTTGAAATTGGTTCCTTGTCTACTTCATTTGATAATGACAAAATACCCTGAAGCAGCAGCTCAGGAGATGACAAATTGCATTATTTCACCTTGCTATCAGTCAGACTGACTTCACGGCACCAGGAACAAGTGGAGACAGAAGAATAAAATTACAAGAGGTTTTATAGCTGATAAAAAGAAACAAGGGACAAATGTCCATTAGTCACACTTAGGCTATTATATCATTCAGTTAATTTCTCAGGTTTTTTTCTTCCTCCTTGTATAGCACACAGTGAGCACAGTATTTGCTCTCAAGAACTTTGCAGTCTAGTGTGGGTGAAGGAAATGTAAACTAATGATCCCATCGAGGATAATGAAAAACCAACCCCCAATTTCCAGGGGCTTAAATGCAATCTGTTAAAAGTCTGAGCTATGTATATCCTAGGCCAACTGTTTGTTCTCCATGAGATGGCTTATTATTGAAATTTCTTAGCAAAATGTGCTTCTACTCGTCTTTCAGTAGAGAAGAGAAAAATAGAGAGGTAGGCATTAGGAATTAAATGCTTCCCATAACTTATTTCCCAAACAGTTCGTTGTCCATAGCAAGTTATATGGCCATGCCTACCTTCACAGGGATGGGGGAAATACATTTCAAACATAATCCAGAAGGAAAGGATCCATAATATAAGTGTTCACTAATAATGTCTGTCACATTAACTATAAATAAAGTGCCCAAAATGATGAAGATGAAATTTTTAAAAAATTTATAAAAAGCAGTGGAAGTATTATTTTAGAAGACAGTCTAAAGGATTATCTTGAAGAATGATTAAGCATTCATCACGTAGAAATGGCTGTCCAGGTGGGAGGAGGAGTGGCTGAAATGGAACAACCTGAAAGGAAAAGAAGAGGAAGGATTTAATGCTGTGAGAATTGACTTGGGAATTTTTAAATTCCATGCTAAGAAACTTGGAATTTTCCTTATAGGAAAGGGGAGCTCTCCAGAGTTTTCAATGGAAAAGCAGGGGAATAATATTTATCTTAAAAAAATAAATCACTCTTGTTGAAGAAGAGAGAATGAGTTTGAGAAGAATGAGACCATAGGGTACTGCAGTCTAGGCAGGAGATAATGTGACTGTGATATCTACAACCAAAACAATGACACTAGACATGGATTTAAGAGGGGCTAGGACATAGGAACCAGCATGGTCTTTGATGGGCTGCTATCTGTTGACATTGTACTGTGAAAAAAACATGAAGGCATAAGCTCTCTACCTGTAGGTAGCTTATAACCTAGCATGAAACCAGGCATATAAAGAAACAACAACAGTTCAAGTTTAAGTGTTTGGACAGGCAGCACTCAAGAGAATGTCCCAGAGAAGATCACAGCCTTAAATTCTGGAGTCATACCAAAGTTTTCTGATTTTTAAATGGATATAACTCAGAGTTATTTCTCAGATTCCTTCTCTTTTATTTCTCCATATTACATTGAACTATTTTATACATGTCTAACAAAGAATATGTTCTTACCTGTAATGACCTGCCTGCCAGGTCATTCTGAAGCACCCATTTCCACAAACTTATTTTGAATGTTACTATCATCCAGAATTACAACACTTCTGAAATAATGAATTTAGTGTATCTTAATCTCTAACCATATCGTTGGGTGATGAGATTTGAAACCTGAAGTCTTGATGATAGAGGGTCAGTTGTATTATAGTTAAAATAGACAGAAACATTCCTCAGTTTTTCAGTCTTTTATTCTGAAAGACCAACTTAATTTGCACCATATATTATTAGTATTCTTATCAGACCTGGAGACAAACATGATACAGGGGGAATTACAGTATTATTCCTGGCCTTTATTCTTTCTATTTCTTTCTTCTTTGCAGCCATCCTCGATAATTTCTTTGGTGCTCACTGAAAATACCTTCATGCTCTATTTGTACAATAGTATCTGACGAAATTCTGAAATTTCTATACGATTTTCTTCCTTGCTATTTCCAACTTCTACTAACTAGGTAGGAGCATTAGTAACGTCAGTAATTAGCTCTAGAAAATGTATGACCCCTCCTTTTTCAAGCAAAAAACCGAAACAAAAAAAACAAAAAATGAGCAAAAAATACCTTTATGATTTAGTACTACTTAACATAAATAAGCTATTATTTATGGCTTAGAATTTATTCACACAGGGATATTTATAGAACTGCTATTTAATGTAATGGGAATTGACCTGATTATGCCCTACTTTCTTTATGCCATTCACTTACATAGCCCTGACGTTGTTATATGACCACGTTACATTTTAAGCCCTCATCCAGAGAACAAAAATTCCAACTACATAATTGAATAGCATTTGGCATACCCTCATTCATCGACTCGTGCTGCTTTAATGTCTTCAGTTTTACCGATGAAATGGAAATTATTTGAAATTTTGAGCAATAGGGTTAATTCGTCACTAAAAAGAGATTGCTGTTGAAAACCATTTTATTTACTTTATTAGACACCTATATTTGTTGATAAATGCTAATAGTCTAAAATATGCATATAAAGAGATGCTGAGGTTGCATCTAAGCCTCTCAGAATCATCAAAACAAACTGGCTGAACCTATTTTCATCTTAAACTTTTTAAGCACAAATATTTTGAAATAAATAATCAGTCCTGTATAGTTTTATTTTTAAAACAACCATTTCATTTGTTCACAGAATCAATCTCTCTATATATTTGGAAGTTAAAAAGACTTGTGCTATTGATACAGTAATGAATCACAAAGTCTGATTTAAGAGAGACCTTAGAAGCTATTTCTACTATAAAGATGGAAAATTAAGGCCACAAGATGTCAAACGTCTCCCTCCAGATACTTGGACAAAGACAGGCATGATTTAGTGACCAAACCACAGACTTGGGAATTAGAAAGCTCTAGTTTTATTTCTAGCTGTGCCAAGTATTTTTATACTTCAGGTTTCTAATCTCTTGTACATGAGATGACTTGTATAATCTTTAAATTTCCTCACAATTTAAAAGTCCAAAATTTGAAGTTACGGTCACACTAGAGTTAAAAAGAGTAGTCAATGACTCCCTTCCCTGGGGGCTTAGAGCATTAATGTCAATAGAGACAAGTATACAAACTAAACTTCAGCAACAGCTGGAGGAGGCAAGCCATGAATGACCACATTTGGGGGCCAATAGATAGGTGAATGTGGTTGACACCAAGAACAATGCACGAGTGAGAGAGATCAAGTCAAGATCTGGCAGCCCAGGCAGGTCAGCGCCTACAGAGCCTGATGGGTGACAAGTACAAGGGCTAGTGAAATGAGAGGGCACAGAGCAGCCTTGCAGGGTCTTGGGAAACCAGAGACTCTATGTCTCAAGAAGTCTGAATAACCAGAGTGGCTATATCTCAGCGACTAAATATGGGGTTGATATTAAGTCTAGGGCTCTGAGTCTAAGGTCAGGAATAATCTCAGAGGTTAAACAGTCCTAAAACTACAGAGGTTATACCTTGTTATATTCCATAAGGCAATGGATTAGGAAACAAGGATGATTCTGACATGTTTCTCCCTCTGGCAAAGTTATCAAATTTATTATAGTATATATTTAACATTTATATTTCAATATAATATAAATATATTTATGTAAATATATTTAATATAATACAGGTATTATATTTACTGCTTTGGTATTTATCGTATATATGTCTACATATTACAATGTTCCTTACCTTGACATCTCATTAGAAAAGATCTAAGCAGGGATAAAAAAATGGTTAGATCAGAGAGACAACTAAATTTTTCTGAGTATAAAGCAGATATCAAGTAAGGTTGATAAAGTTCTATGAAGGATGAAAGTTCTGATGACTCACAAGTTATGAGGATTTGAAAAATAAAACAAAAGGAACTGGTACTTCCAGAAGATATTTTTGAAGAGGATTTTTCTGAGAAGGACTTTATGTAATTTATAAAATCCAACCCATCTAAAAAGATCTATAAAATATTCATTTCTTAGTAATGGGATATGTATGCTTATGGTACTGGGCAAAGATAAATGCTCTCCTTGTGTGTTCAGTCCCACCTAGACTCCAAAAATATTCACAACCTCGAAAAGAGTGGTTCTTAAGTGGTATTTTAAAACAGTCTTTGGGGAAACTTATTGACAAATTACAGCTATCTCCTTCCAGCCCCAAACACATTCACGTACACACACTGCGTATAGACAAACGTCAGATACTGACAGAGGTATGCTAGCACAACATAATGATGCTGGTATCCCTTTTATTTTACAATACATACTTTAAGAGCTACTTGCATTTTTGTTTCTGCTTCATAGTGATAAACATGCTCATCTTAGATTTTTTTATTACCCATTGTACAAAGGATTTTTATTTCTTAAGTTGTCATTTGCTGTACTTCATTACAGATAATGGAATGGAGTTCATTTCTGGTTCCAGGTGCAAGAATGCTGGTAGTTAAACCTCTCAGGTATGGAAAGGAGGACAGGCTCCTTCCTTGCCCTTCCTGCATGGACTTAGATCTGTGTGCACCTGAGAATTCTCTGGCTCTTGCCCACAGCTATGTTTCCAGCTGGGAGAGATACAGCTCCCCTTAGCAAGAGGCAAATACTTTCCAGTCCTCAAAGGGTTTTATCTGTTCTGCTACAGATAAGCCAAGATGTAAACTTGACCCATTGGCAGCCCACAGGAGACATTTATCTGGAAACTTCCCTTGAGGAGACACAGCACTGCTGAAAACAACAGCTGAAATCAACACCTGACAAGAAAAGGGAAAAACTGGTTAAGCTAGTTCAAACCATGAAATATTTTCCTCAAGTAGAAATACCCTCCTCGTTAGCCAGTGCCCTTTGCTCTTCTTCTTGCTTCTTCATCACTAAAGAATGAGTGCTCATCTGAGGATTTTCTCTCAGGATTCTAATTCTATTTAGCACCCTCTCCCCCATTTTTAGGTCCCCCATTTTTAGGTACAATTTCATTCTTTGCTTTCTCCCATCCATATATCCCTAATCCATGCTTTTCCAATGTATGACCTTTGTCCACTCTGGCAGTTCATACCATTTCCCCTGGAAATTCTTGCCTTGAAACCCCTACCACTCCCAACAAATTATAAATTTCCTCCCCTCTGCTGACAAACTTTCCTTAAAAATTCTGTCAAATGGAGGGCATCCTTTGTCATTTCCTTCACATCTTGGTAAAAAATGGAGAGTGTTTTTCCACTTGTCCAATGCTGTTTTTAGATTTTAGTGTTACCAGTATTACCCGCCAGCCCCTTTTCTTTTGAAATATATCCTCATCTGTACCACTTTTGTATATCATCCTTTGCTAACATGTTTTTAGTTTGCTCTTGCCCAGCTGAGTGGCTACCGTGTGCAAAATGTGATTGATATACTGCATATTTACTTAGAAAAATATAAAACGGAAGTATAGATCGGGTATTATGGAATATCAGAGGAGGGAGGAATTTCTTCTTGTTAGCATAATAAAAGATAGCTTCTGGGAAGAAGAGACAGCAAGATGAAAGTTGAGCTTGTAAACTAGGAGCGAAGACAGGAATGAAAACAACTATAGGGAATGGAGGTCTAAAGCCTCAGGATATATGCTCCAGGACACATGAGCAGACCAGTTTGACACCAGCAGATGCTGAGTTTAGAGAGGTGTATGTGGAGGTGATCATGAAGGTATCAGGGTTGCTTCAAACATAGGTAAAAGGAAGGAAACAGTCAACAATAGAATGCCTAGTTCAGAAGGTGAAAGGAAGGAAAGGAGACTAAAAAGTGATGATCAGAGAGTCAGAGGACAATTAGAAATCAAAACAGCATAGAGGTGAAGAGTCTTATCAAGAAATCGGCTATTCAGAGACTCAAAAACTAAATTATAGCTCAGGAGGATTAAGGTCTGAAAAAAAGTTGTTGGTTTTATCCTTAAGATGTCATTAGTTAATCCTTCTATCACATCACATGATTATCTGTGTGTGTGTGTGTGTGTGTGTGTGTGTGTTAAACATTAAAAGCCGAAACTTTTGGTGAAAGAAAGAGCTTACTGAGCCACATGCTACCAAAAAAAGGAAAAAAAGAGTAGGTCCTGAGACATATGGTCTAAACAACCAGCAGAGAAGAGATGGAGGAGACCAACATGTCTGCCATCCGGGAGCTGAGGGGGGTTTTATACACAGATTTGGGGAAGAAGGATGTGAGTTGTTTTGAAAGAATTTACATTGGTTTTAGATAAGGGGGTGGGGTGGGAAAAGGTGAAGCAGGGGTAGTTATAAGATACGTGTGTAGTCCACAAAGAAGAAATATTTACTATTTCTGGTTTGGTAGGGGGCAGTAGTCCAGAAAGTTCATGCATAAGCAGGATGCGGGAGTGTCTGGCAGTCAGCTATTTTTTTAGATAGCCCTGTGGACCTTGACTCAAACTTTCAGCATACATTCAGGACTGTAAGTAACCTTTTGTGAGGTTTTTCTGGCCCGCAGCTATTAACTGAGTGCTGCCGTTGTCTCTTTCTCCCACTCTCTGGCCTGTTGTAATTTCATTTAGGACCTCTCAGAACTTTTCTCTTGTGATGTGGGACATTTAACATCTAGTTTGCTAGCCGTTTTGAAGTCTGTAATACACTATCCTTAGCTAAAGCTACAGTGATAATCACATTGCATTATGTAAGTGAACCAAATTAACACACTGAGCACTTTATGCTCAGGCAATAATATCTGAATAAAAATAATAAAAATAAAACAATACAAGTAAAAAGTCACTAGTTAATTTCCAAAGGAAGATAGCAATGGAGTCAAGGGCACATAAATGCAATGAGTTAAATAATGAGTTGGTAATGAAAAAATAAAGGAGCAAAAATGGGCTGTACTTTTTGAGATTAAATAATGAAAAAAGGAGACTGAATCAAATTTTACTAATTCAAAGAAAGTATATGTAAGAGTCAGAATGTACAAAAAAAGTAAATAAATAAAAGTGACTAGGTTATAAATTTTGTAATCTTCTCTCCAGACCCTACCTTTCTGATATGAAAGGATTCTTGTTTGGCCTTTAAACTCCCAACTTCTCCTTGCTCTTTAGAACCTGCATGAGAGGACATAAAGAAACTGTAAGAAAAATTTTAAAAAGGTTCAAATAATATGTTACATAAAAACCCAAGCCAGAGTGAGAGTTGAAAGAGACAAAAGCCTATCCAAGCAGGTTTGTGAGAGTTTTGTTTGTTTGTTTGTTTGTTTGTTTGTTTTAAGAAAACCTGGACTTGTATGAGAGCTCTTTGGAGAAAGCTTCCATTTCTGAGGTAGTGAGAGAGAAATATGGGGAAAGAGACCTTTCCAGAAGAACTGATGTGTCTTATGAAAATGTTCCTTCTTTATAATTGCCCCCAGGATTTAATGAGCATCTTAAAATTAACAATTACTTGGAATGCTAGATTAATTATTCTATAATGCCCCATCCTACTAATAGTGGAGAGTGGGGTGGCACTATTATATAGTTGTCACATAGATGTGTATGCTGCATTCAGGGACACTGTTCTGTATGGATTTAAGTGTGTAAGTGTAACATAGTCAAGGGATATGGAAAACACAGGAAGAAAAGATAATTGATAAAGCAGTCAGGGAGCATGAAATCAAGGAGATAAGAAGCCAAGCCTAAAGAAAGGAAAGGAGCCTCATCATCTGTGATGAAAAGAAGTGTGGAAAGTTCTGGGTGAGACACAAAGGAGCTGATGATTTTCATGTAGGGAAATGGATGGAATGCCGTCATCTATACAGAAGGAGGGGTTTGGAAGTTTCAGTGTAGGGGAAAGACTTGGAATTGGCATTTTGATAATTTTGATAGGGAATAAAAATCTGTCTAGAAACATTACCAAGCAGCACAGGAGGGCTGGTGAGAGAGGTACAAGATTCATTGCTAGTGAATCTGATCAAATTGTCTTATGAAACTCACAGCACCATTCAGAAGTAGAAGCAGGAGAATTTCATAGTGTAGACTTTACAGTGAACTATAAGCAAGTAAACACTGATGGTAGTTGGTGGTCTGCCATTGATTACTGATAAGTGCATAGCTCTGAGTTTTCTTAGCTGTATGCACACACTCCTACATTGTATTCTCTGTGGGGATCTGAAACGGGATAGTGATAGGACAAGTGCAGTGGGAATGAAGGTTGCAAGGTCAGAAAAGGGAACGAGGGGTTAATAACTGATCTTGGAATTTCAGGTCTATAGCTCGATCTGCAGATGTATTAAGAAGGAAGAAAGAAGACAGGACAAAAAATGGTCCATATGTAAACAGATTAACGTAAGCACAGCTTTATTGTGGACAGAGGTCCATGGCATTGACATAATCTAAATATAAACCTTTCACACTCTGGAAGTGACTGTCCAAAGGTACATTACTGACCAGAGATATTGAATAGTATATCTCTTTTGACTTTTCTAGTGCTGGGAAATTGAGGTTTCATTGACTGCTGCCTAAAGCACCAGTAGTAGAAGGCTCCTCTTTATGTATTCTTCAGAGTCTGACACAATATATTGGGAACTCAATAACCTTAATAAATAATGATGACACTCAAACTCTGTCACTTTCCTGTTTTATATGCTTGGAAGTTCAGAGCTTAACGATTTTACTTACATTTTTTCTTCCTTCACCTCATTTTTTAAGTTTCAAATACTTCTTAAGTAATCATGTCTTTTTCTAAACACATCTCTTTCATACTTTTAAGGCCTTCTAACCTTGCTCATAAAATTGTCATTTTGTTAGCATCAGCTGATGAGCTCTGACTCTGATTTTATGTTCTTATAAAACGTATACTGCAGATATTTGTAGAAAAAGTCAGTCTTTTGGGAGGTTGTGAAAGAATGGCACTACTACTAGTACTTGTATTAATAGTAATAATTTTTAGCCCATTCCATATAAATCAAGTACAATGGTAAATGTTTTACCCAGGCTAACACAATTCAGTTTTACAACCCTACGAGGAAGGTAATATTGCCCCTGATAACAAAGACAGTGAAGGAATGATTGCGATTGCATATACTCCTTAACCATTCAGTTTGTTTCCTATACTTCCTTCCTTTGCCAAGTGATGCTGAAGGATAGGCAGCTATCCCTCATTTCCAACAATAAACTTTTAATTTTGAGATAATTTTAGATTTATAGAGAAAGCGCAGATCATTCCCATACATCCTGCCCTCGATTTCCCTTGCTGTTAACATCTTCCATTACTATAGTTCAACTGTCACATCTAAAGATGAATCAGTACGTACGCCTTATTCAGATTTCCATAATTGCTAGTTTTTTCTCTTCTAGGATCCCATCCAGCATTCTACATCACATTTAGTCCTCAGGTCTCCTTAGGCTCCTTTAAACTATGACAGTTTTTCAGTCTTCCCTTGTATTTTTTGTGTGACCTTAACAGTTTAATTTCATGGGTTTTTGGAAAGAATACTGGAGAGGTAAAGTGCTAGTCTCACCGGATCATATAAAGGATACCGATTATCACCGTGACTTTTCACTGTTTATATTGACCTTGATCTTTGGCTCAGGTAGTGCTTGTCAAGTTTCTCCTCTCTAAAGTTACTCTTTTTTCTTGTTTCCCTACTCCACACTTTGGAATAAAGTCACCATGTGCACTCCATAGTTCATGAGCTGAGATATGCTTCACCTCCTTGACAAAGAATAACGGTATACATTTTTGGACTTCTGCATGGCAGACTTGTCTAGTCTTATTTATTTGTTCATTTGTTTATTTATTTAATCATTTATTTATAGTAGTGTGAACTTAAAAATAATTTTAATACTTTGGTTTATAATCCGATACTTCCGTTTTTATTTTGTTGCTCAAATCATTACAGCTTAGGCCGTTGGGAACTCTTTCAATTGGCTTTTGCATCCACTAGTCATATTTTCATTGTGTGTTTTTCATGTCCACCTTTTGAAAAGAGAGGGCACTTTGTGAACTCTTTTAATTCTTAAATCCCTATTAAGAGGGCAATCTTATATTTTCTGTGTTTTGATATGTCAGTAAAAAGCAATGCACAAAGTAGCACTCATGTTTAATATTTATCATAATTTGATGCCTACTATAAGCATTTGAATGCTGCATTATGTTATTCTTTCATTTAGACCTTACAGTGTTGGTGTGTGTGTGTGTGTGCATGTGTGTTTTATAATCACATAAATGCTTAATGCTTTAACATGCCAGCCTTTTGCCTGCTATATTTTAAAAGGTGTGAATTTAATAAAAACTGATTCTTAATTATATAACATTACATAGCAAAGAAATTTGCCATTGTCTAGTACTTGGTTAAACTCCTTCCACAATAGTCTTTACAATACATTATTTAGAAAATATATTGAACTATTCATAATTTTAGTATACACTATTTTATTATAATAGATATGCCCTTTGATACCATTGAATTTTACCCCAAACCATAAATATATTATGATCCATTCATTGTATTTTGACAACAGAAATCAAGTTATTATTTTTTGCATTCATTTTCAGTTTATTTGTTTTAGTTTTTAGGTTTATGATCTATTTTCAATCAAGTCTTAGATTTGGTTATTTTTATTTGTTAAATTAAGTATAATTTAGCAGCAGAACAAAATATACTTTGTTAAAATAATCGCATTGTTGAAATATAAAATATTCTGAGTATACTTTTTTATCATAGTTTTATACAGTTTTGATCATAGTATTTTTACTTGAGGATGTTTGTGTATTAAAATTTTAGAGTAAAACAATAAGAACATGAGGATCTTTTTATTGTGAAGTACTTTCTGGAATAATAGCCATTAAATTAACTTAATTCTTTACCAGTGTTCTCTATCACGCATTTAAAATCTTTTCAAGGTCAAATGGTGAGGGGGACAAAACATCATGGTTTTTGTCATTTATTCATTGCATACTTAGTGTATCCTATGTACCAGGCACAGTTTTATTGCATGGGATACAGAAATAAATAAATCAGAAAATAGTGCCTATTCTAAGATGCTTACATATTTTCTGCATCAGCACTGTCCACTCGGGAAATAATGCAGGCTTTAAATGTTAGCCACATAGGTAATTTTGTATTTTCTGGTAACCATGTGAAAAGAGTAAAATGAAAACAAGTGAGATTAATTTCAATTATATATTTCAGTTAATCAAATATATTTAAAATGTTATCTTAACATACAATAACATAACATAGAAATTTGTTAAAGAAATATTTTACATTCTTTCTTTTCCATACAAAGTTTTTGAGATCTAGTGTGTGTTTACACCTAAAGCATATCTCAATTCAGATTAGCCACTGTTCAAATGTTCACTAGTCACATATGTATTGGTCAACTGTATTGGTTACCCCAGGCTGATACCATAGACACCATAATCACAGATAATTGTAGGAAAACTTAATATATTCTTGGAAGATTTGAAACTGATCTCTTTTATTCCAAATCATAACAGAATTTGAAATGTGAGTGTGCATTTTTGATATTCTAACAGAAAAATCTTCAAAAGTTTTTAGTTATTAAATACTTTTAGGATGAGAGCAAGAGAAAACCTTTATTATAAATGTTTTTAATAATTGGATACCAGTAGCACAATTTCTAATTTATTAAGGAAATTGAGGATAACTAAATTTATTTAGTATTATTCACAGAGACTGCAAAAATGGATCTACTTTTGAAGGTTCAAATGTGCACATTTTCCTGGTAATCATTTAGGTTTATCTACAAACTCATAAACAAATTATGCAGCCTCACAGTCCTCTCTCCCATTCAGTTCTATTTGTTATCCCTCTCCTGTTGCCTTCTGAGTCACTCAAATAACCTTGCTTCCTTGAATTGTGTCCTTTATTTATTTCTTAGACAAGGTCAATGATTAAATAATTACTAAAACTCTTCTAAATCTTTAAATGTTTTACACAATAACCAATGTTTTGTTTTGTTTTGTTTTTTGCCCCATGTGACTTCTATTTTTTTTGTCAAATGGAAAGATTAATATGGGAGGTAATGAATAGGTGAAAAATTTCAGGACAAGGGGAAGAGGTGATGCAAAGACTTGTAAAATAAAAAGTTGGTCAAAGTGTTTTGATCATAATCCTTATTTTCAAAGTTTAAGTTATTTTCATGGACATACTTCCTTCATTTATAACAGGAATGTTTTTGATTTTTTTCCAAACCTCCACTACTATTAGAATAAAGACAGATGCTCAGTGAATTTGTCTATGGCCTTATAAATCATTACAAGTATGAAAAAGATGGACTTTTGCTGCTCAATAAATATTGAATTTGTAGACAACATTTAGATTTAACTTGTTTAAAAGAAATATAACAATATTATATGTAATGAGTGTAACAAAAAATTTATTTTACTAACAACATCCCCAACACTTCTTCCACAGAAATCTGCTACTCACTGTGTGCAAAACTTCTTCTCTTCACTTTATTTAACTACTTGATCATAGGTTAAGAGGTGAAGGATGGGGAGTGGAAGTTCATTGTAGAGACCCTTGAGTGTCTCTATCTGTTTGTTAGTGAATAGTCTTCCCAGCTTCCTCTGTGAGTTTTTCTCTCCTTGCACTAATTAAGAAGTTGGCTCAAGACTTTTTTTTTTATTATGTTGAGGTAAATTGTTGTATTTACATCTAGGCCATTAATTTAGTGTCTTAAGGAAAAGCATTCATCTCCAGAATTTATTTCCTTTCTGCTCTAAACAAGTTAGGTTTGCCTGAATTTTATGTCAGAGGATAATTATTTTTATTTTGTACTGACTCTATGTTAATGTATAACTAAAATTTTCAGTCATACTCTTAATTTTACTTCTTAATTGATAATAAGTGTTTAATTTATTAGGCAAGTATGTAGTCGGATCTTAAATGTGGTTGGGAGTAATGAAAGAGAGAATTTAAGAAAAATCAAGTCATAGTTGTAAAAAAATAGCACAAAGAAAAGAGTATGTTATTCTCACACAGCTCTCATGTACAGCCTTGAATTTTATGGAAATCAGCATCAGAAGATGGCTTCCAGTTCTAGCTTTCCGAATAGATTCCTGTGTTCTAAACCTGGCCATGAGGCAGCAGGAAGGGAGGTTGAGATGCCTGCCAGCAAAGGTTGGCATTGACAGTGTTAACAAGGCAAATGAAAATTTGATGAAAGCCGAACGGTGTTTTGTTAGACCAGCTGAGTAAAACATATCTGCAGGCGTAATCTAGTTTGCATGTAGGCGTTCCACACAGAGGTTTTAAAACGAAGTTTTTTTCGCAACTTGCACCTTGGTTTTTGATAACTAAAATATAAGAAAAGTGACTATATCTATGGTTATTTCTCTGTGCCCCGATATTCTGAGCTACATCTTCTCTGACATTATATTTTCATTCATGCGCCAAACCATCCACCCATCTTTTTGTATATTTATTTGAGAAACTATTTTTTGAAGAGTTTAGAGTTGCTATACTCTCTGATTCATAACTAAAGATGCTATAAAATTGACCTAGAACTCTTCAGCTGACGCAATTCACTTTAATGGAGTCTGCGTGTTTGTTGTATCTCTTTAGCTAGAGTGCTGACATCTCGGTGTCACGCTAGGAAGGAAATCCGGAAGGAAGGAAGTGGCGGGCTGCTTCTCTGGTTTCTGAAATGACTCCTTGGTTCACTGGAGATTGAACTCTAGCCTCCTTTTTAATTCTGCCCCCCTTTCTCATTTCTAATATGAAATGTTTTCTGGGCTATCAAATAAAAATTATATACTTCTTCAAGCTGCAAAACATCCTGCTTTTTCCTTATGTAAGGGATTTCTAAGACCTGATCTCATAAGAGTGATATATTAGGGAGGAAGGATAAAAATATTCCTCCACTGTGGTCTTTTAAACCATCCCTCGTAGCCAATATCAGTATGGCTATATCCCTGACTAAAATCTTTCTCTAATTAAGAAAATATAGCATCAAATTTTCAAAGACATACATAAGTAGAAGAACCATCGACTTAAGTCAAAGTATCCTGGTTTAAGACACAAATTATTATGTGAGAAGTTAAAACTCCCTATAAATCCTTTCTTGATATCATTTCTCTCTCTCCACTCCCAGAGGCAACCATGATTTTAAAATTGGTATGTATCTTTACACATTGATTATTATACTTTACATATGTATATATAGTGGTGGGCAAAGTAGGCAATACAAATAAATAATACAATAATAATAATGCAAGAATAAACTCTGTTTCAAGTACTGACAACTATAAACCTACTTTTGCCCACCTTATATATTTTTTACTTTGAAGTTTACATAAGTATTTTATTATATGCATTATTTTACAACTTGCATTTTTTCGTTGAGAGTTAACTGTGACATTTATTCCTACTGACATGATTAGCTTTACTTAATTTGTTCCTGCTACTCCATAGTATTTCACTGTCTCAGAATACAAAAATTATTTTTCTGGTGGTGAATATCTATATTGTTACTAATTTTGTTTTTGCTATAACAATGTTTTCATATACTTTTTTGTACATGTCTTTTAAAAATATATATGTAAGAGTTTCTCTGAGATTTAAGTCAACAATGGAATGTGCACATATTCTTTTTTTATTCTATATTGTGAGTTGGTCTCCAAATTGCTCATGCCAATGTATGCCTCCACCTGTAGGGTGAAGGAGGTTCCCTGGCACATATCACTGGCAATGTTTTTTGTCTGAAGAAATAAGCCCCATGTACAGTGCCTATTGAGATCAGGCATTTCTTCTGTTCTAAGTTGACCACTCCTCTGGAAACCAGAACAGTTACATTGTATTTCTGTCCCTCCACTCTTGAGGATTTATAAGGGGGGGCTCCAAAACACTGGAATTATCTTTTAGAGGCTGGGATCCTTGTAGTACAGGCTTCCCCACTAGGTGAGTGTTCTAGGAACCCATCTGTATCAGTGTACCAGCTGGTGTTGTGAGAGGCTCTGTTTGGCTTCACTGAAATTTTTTGGAAGACTATTTCAATGTGTCTGCCCATTTTATGATGGGTGATTTATAAGTGCACCTGCCCACACTGTGTTTTGTGTTCAGCAGTTTTTGACCCTTGTGCCCCACCCTCCCTGTTTACCTAATCTCACCCTGAACAACTCTTTTTATTTGCCTGGGTAGAAAGTCCTCAAAGGGAAAAGTTTTGCTGATGTAGAAGAGGTGAAACAAAAAATGGCAGAATCACCAAAAAGTATCAAAATTGACAAGTTCAGAAACTAAAAAATGTCTTGATAGGTGTATTGCATCAAATGGAGAGTACTTTGAAGGTGACTGAAGTTTAAACATGTAAGAATAAACACCCAATTTTTTATAAATAAGTTCCATTTTTAGGATATCCCCCCTCATATATCCCTTCACCTACACAGTGGCAAGCATGTTTTGGAAAGCTAACTACTCACAAATTCACCTTATAGGAAGGAAACAGCAGTCCCCACCAATACTCATAATTCTTCCTTCTGAAACTGGCAGGAGCTGGACACCTGCTCATGTTCTCCAAATGATAAATGACTAAATGTCTAAAAATAAATGGTGGTATTCTATTTCCTAAATGAGAATTAGCCTTCTGATATTGAGTTAGAAGAGCCAACAAACAGTCAACAGTATCTCATTTTCCCAGGAGCTACTTCTGTGTACATAGCATACATATGTGTACAAGTAGTGCCTCTCGGCTCTATTCCAAACCTCTATTGACCTTCTTGTGAGGCTTAAGCTAGACCTTGTAAACATTCTCCCCAGTTTAACTGTGTTAAATGATGTCAGTAGAGGACACTGAAGCACACACACCGCAAGAGCAGGAGCTTCCCTTCTTTGTCCTGGTGTGTCTTCTCTACTTCTTGCTACTACAGCAGTTGGCTGGCTGGCATGAGGGCTGCGTAGAGGTAGATGCCGAATGGTACTTATTACCAAAGAGTTTCAGCATTTCCCCATGAACAACTTCCTAGGGAGTTCCACAGACACCTCAGACAGCATCCCAGCTGAGACGGTCTTTTTGCAGACAGGCAGCTTTGTGATGAATACTGCCGCTGTTGCAGACAACACGCTGGTGAGTTCAATGGCAGCTTTTCCAGGAGAGCTTTTCCAGCAGTCCAGTATGTAATTTCCTGCGTGCAAATCTTAGCCTGTGGTACTTAGGTGAACTGTTCTGTGATCTGTAGGCTATAACCATGCCCTCTGGAATCAGGTGTGGATCTCATCCTTGGGGGATGAGGGTCCTTCCACCAATTTGCTGCTTCTTTGCTACTCTGCCTCAGCCTTACAGGTAGGGTAGTAGTTGCTCCCGATATCTGTTGCTCATGTGTTCTTTAAATTTCTCTGTATCCCCTTGTGAGCTAATCTTCTATTAGTAATCAATAATCATTTATATTAATAATTCATTGTTCAGATTGCTCTGTGGTTTCTGTCTCCTGATTTGATGCTGAACACTATAGTATTTAAGCAAATTTCCACTCTGTAACATCTCCCACAGCTTAATCATCTCAAATAGAAAATACTATCACTATCCCTAAGGACCAAAGATAATAAGTGTATAAAAAATACATGTAAAGATACACACAAATTCCCACCTAATGGTTGCCTCTGAGACTGGGGAGAGAATGATATCAAGAAAGGTTTCACAGGGAGTTTTAACTTTTTATGAGTGTTTTATGTCTTAAGTCAGGATAAATACTTTGACATTAAGTTCATGGTTTTTCTACTCATGTATGTCTTTGAAAGTTTTACACTATATTTTCTGATGTTCTACAAATATATGAGAAAATTTAAATTAATTTTTATTATACAATGACTTTATCAATATCCCTAAGATCCAAAGGAGACTTTAATTAGCATCGATTTAAATATTCTGAGTTTCTTATGGTATTAACTGCTTTTTCATAGTATGTAACACATTAGTTAATATAAACATAGAAAATATAAAAATACATAGGAATCACATAGTGACTATTAAAGTACAGGGTCTTTCTCTAAATTGCTCAAAGTTTTGCATGCAGCAAAGAGGTAGCTGGAGATCAAAACGTGTTTTTATGGATACTAATCTTATGTACCTGGCCATACTACACTTGCATACTTTCCTCACACTTCTTACATTTTCACTTGGTGAGACTGTACCTCAAAATAGGACAAGAATAAACCTTCCCCCAAATTTTAAAATATTGTTATATTTGTGACTCATGTTTCCTTTATGACCAGTCTGCCTTTTTATGCATAATTTTCTCTTAGAAGCATAATAGACATGAAGTTCATGTTCCTTTCAACCCTATATAATCTAGATTAAGTGCCATTTTAAAGCAATACATTGAATGATTTATTTTGGTACCTTGATTACATTATTGTGGTATTATTATAATGTAATCTTCTATGTATAGTTTTCCCAAATGTTGTCCCTGACCCTGACCATTGCTATTAGTCCCTTTTCATTAGTTTATGATTATAAAATTTGCAGTGAAAGTTCATTATATTTAGCCCTAGGAAATCAATGGGCCTTCATCCTGGCTGTGTGCATTTTGCATAATTTTTTTTCTGCTTTGTGGTTTAGCTGATGCTAATTATGTCATTGGACTTGCATGAGAGGTATTTTAATGAATTGTGGCAATAAATAATATGAAGGCCAAGACAAGAAGTCTGTGTATTCATTCATCAGTGCAGATGTTAGCATGTGGATATGTAGGTACCCTCACGTGAAATGGCAAGGGTAGGAGTGGAGGGTTCCTGGTGATTTAGAGGAAGTAATGCTAAGAGTTGCTGCAAATTTGTTGGAAAAGAAAACACTTATGATAAAAAACGAGGATCAGTGTTTGATTTAAGGTCTGGTTTAGTGTTGGGGCTTTGGCCTAATTCAGTATAATAATAAAATGTTTTGTGCTTGATGGTCTAGGAAGACAGTGGTCCTATTAGTGAGGGACAGCAGAGTATCAGGGTTCAAAGCACGTATTCTAGAGCTAAAACTGCCTGGATTCCAAGTTGGCCTTTGCTACTTTCTAGCTGAGTGATTTTGTTGCTAAGCTTTCTCTACTTTGTTTATCATCAACAAATTGGGCATAATAATATTTTATACATCACAGGGCTGTGTTTTTCAGGATTACTCAAACCCTCTGAACATGAAAACTACTTAGAAGAGTGCATATAATGAATAATGTAACTATCATCATCATCACCATGAGTGATATAGAATGTGCTAAAAATCAGTACATGTAAATATCTTCTGATAAAGAGTCTTATTTTAATTTAATCTAAGTTGGGGTATGTGAAGAAAACCACTGTGTGTTTAAATTGATAAGAGAATCAAAACACAATTTGGCCTCTGAATGAAAAGAATTTAGGAATTTTCTGCACAAAGGGAAAAAAGAGCTTATTGACAGAGATTCAACTTCAGGAAACACATTACTGTTGGCATATGAAGGAAGGAAGGAAGAACAGAGCACTGACCTGGCTGAAGTTCATATAAGAACAGGAGCAGAATGTACCAGATAAGCCTCTAGAACTAACCAGAGTATTTAAGGCTGTTTTTCTCTCTGGGGCGCATTTCCTCTGACTTTTCCTAACAGATTCAGAGAGACCACCTCAACCAATTTAAAATGATTCCATTTAAGAGCAGGTATTCTAACTCCTGGCAGTGACTGTCAGTGCTGATGTGTTCAATAATCCTACATCCCTTGCAGTGGCATAAACTCGGGGCTCCCTGTGTTTTGGGCTTGTCTCTGATGGATCTTGGCTCTGGGTACTACTGTGAATCTGGTGTAACAATGTCTTATTGTTTTCTTAAAAACTTCTTGCAATGATGGACAGTTTAGTTTTATATGCCATATACATACATATGTACATATATTATATAGAATATATATTATATTTGATTGTTTTCTTTGCCTCCAAAGAGCTGTAGGAGGGGATGTGTGTAATGAGTGTAAATACTACATCAGAAGGAAGTTTTCTCAAAACCTCTATAAAAGGAATTTTTTTTTAACCTCCCGCTGGGAAAATTACCATGATTCTCTGCCCTGGGATATATATATATCTCTTCAGGGGAAAGGCTAAGGATATATATATACCTCTTCAGGGGAAAGGCTAAGGGAGTAAACCCCGACAGAAAATCCGGAGCCGGAGTCCCTAAGGCGGTTTGACATTGTAGTCAACACCGGCAACTCCTGCGGCGCACCTGAAACCAAGCTGTATTGACTCCGTCTTTCCCTTGGACCCTTCAGCTGCGAAGAGAGGGGGGGTCTGCTGCAAGGGCAACAGCAGACCCTCCATATCACCCTTCCCAGGCTCTGTAGCTTCAGCTTCACTGGAGAGGACACTCCAGCGTCATCGCAAGATGTCGATTCAACACGGGAGGAGACAGATACCGTGTCACTCCCGAGTCGGACTGCACAGCCATTCTTGGCGGTGCAGATAGACTCTTAAGAAGCTACACCATCGTCTCTCGAGACGGACGGCTGCCGCCGCCGCCGCCGACGATATATAGAAAGAATCAAATCTGGGAAAATAATGAGGAGATTATTTTAGTAACCCCGACAATACAAACTAATAAATTCAATTACGGAATGAGTAACAAGGGATGAAGAAATAGTGACAAAGGATGAAGATTTAGGAGTGGAATTGGGAAGGCTTAGAAACTTAGGAGGACCTCGAGTGTGGTGGGTGGAGGAAATAGGTATCAACAATGACTTCCAGAATTCTGGCGTAAGCAATAGAGAAATATGTCCAAGTATTTTATCACAAACTTTGCAACAAAAATCCCTCTGTGAACAGAAGAAAATGTTATAAAACCTCAATTATAAGTAGTGGAGTTTCATGTTATTTCTAGAACCACAACACAAATGAATTCTGAAGTGAAACAGGGCAATTCACAATATTCAGGGACCTGGGTCAGTGATGTCAAGTCTACATTCTGTCTGGACTCTACCTCAGTCACCCATTTTTAATGAGATTCAATGTAGTTAAGGTTGGCAAAACATCCTTTGGGCCTCCGCTACCTGAAGGGTCATCCCAGTTCCAGAGCTTAGCTGAGGCCCTTGCTGTGACTACATTGTATTTCAACTTCTCACTCCCCCCAGTCCTGTTTCTTTCGCTCTCTCCACAAGTATGCGTTCTGAAAACACTTCCCCGTGAACTTCCTTCAGGCACATCTCCACCCCAAAGTCTGCTTCCTGGGAAAACCACCATGTATATCTTTGCAGCCCGCCCACATTTTCTGTTCCTTCAATTTGAGTTATCAGCTCTAATTCTCAAGCGTTTATCTTTGATTATGCTACCTATGTTCTAATATCTAAAATACACTGGGCTTTGGAGGTTTGACGGAATATGCTGATCTTTCCTCAGATGTTAGTAATGTCCCTGTGAAGTTGGTATTAAGGAGTGAGACACTTTTCATGTTAATTCCTTTGTAAGTGTGGTATTTAACTGTTGAATCTTGTAATTGGTCTTTGGGTAATTTTGATAATACTATAATCTTATTGGTGAAGTCAGATATGGTTTTAAAACAGAAATAATTATATCAAGATCTTCAGGCGTGTTTCCAGTTGTAATAATTACATCAAAAGTCATCTGGTATAGTTCTGGTATTATCTGTGAATTAATAGCTAGTTTTAGAAATCAAGTCTTAACAAGATAAATATTCTGTGATGTCCCAAATTAAATTATAGCATGCCAGAGAGTGTAAGGAAGAGGTAAGAAGCTAATCAGTTAACAGAGCCACAGGTGGAAACCAACAAAAGACTGTTCACATTCCTGAATACATGTTAAAATTTTGAATCATGTTTCTTGAAACTTTCTTAAAAAAATGCCAACTACCAGATGCCCCTGGATTCTGCTTATTCATGAATAGTCCAGATTGTTGCCCACAGTCAATCAAGAAGCAAGAACTATTTCTTCCTTGTGGACTATGCACCTATCCTGGAACTGCTTGTGCTTCACCTTTTCCTGCCTCCCCCTTATCTATAGCCAGTGTAAATTCTTTCAAAACACCTTACACCTTTCTTCCCCAAAACCATTGTATAAATAGTATCATCCCTTTTCATGGCTGAGTAGTATTCCATTATCTAAACTAGAAGAATATTTTGCAACACCATGGATAGACCTGGAGAGAATTATGCTGACAGTTCTGGAAGGGGAGAGTTGAGGAGTAGGGGGATTGAGCAAAAATGAAAAAAAAAAAAACAACTCACAGACACGGACTACAGTGTGGTGATTGCAGGAGCTGGGAGGAGAGGGGTTGCTAGAGATGCAAGTGGGTATAAGGGGTATAAATGGTAATGGAAAAATACAATAAAAATAAACTATTAAAACCATAGATTTAAAGATAAAAGTCCTAAGAGCTTCAGAACAACAAACATGTTCCATCTTCTCCATCTTACCCTGCTGCTGACAGTTTTTGACTGTATATCCCAGGACCTGACCTTTTACTGTCTAGGATATGGTTCAAAAACCCCTTTATCCTGGAAAAAGGTTCAACCTTGAAGGTTGTAGTTTAACAGTCTCTTTTGAAATTAAAACAGTTTCAAAACCAGGACTACTGACAGTAACACAATAATGGAAGAGAGGCTCTTTTTAAAATTCTTAGTTTCAGACCTATATGGCATCTGAATTAGCTTTTATATCTCTTCCTCTAAAAGGTAACCAAGGACCTCCAGTGGGGTATTTATATTTAGTGTCAGAAAAACTGCTGGGAACTGGCAAGAGGAAAACTGTTTATTTCCAAAAAGAAGAGACATTTACATCTCACTGTGCTGTGCAAGGATGAAGGCATGGTTTCAGGAAATTAAACACTATAAAAATAGTGTCATATTTTACATCCTTGGGCGTAGCGCAAATACTTTGGAAAGAATCAACTCTATGGGAGGTGTTAAGAGTGGATGAATTGGGTAACATGGAAGAGGACATTGTTTTGTTAAACTTTCAGGATGAAACGCAGAACTAAGCCTGATGAAGATGTGATACTGGCTGCTGCTCTCTTGGGCTGTGGTGCTCGCAAGGTAGATTTCGTTTTACTCATTCTGCAGAATATCTGCTGTATTGATGTGAACAGATGTGCACTAGATGATTCCAATTTGATGAACTGAATTAAATCTCTCCAATTAGGCATCCTGAGATGGCTTGAAGAAGGCCAGAAAGTCAAAAGGTGTTAGCAGATTCCCATAAGCACATCGTGTGTGCATGTGTGTGTTGGGGGGGAGGGATTGGCTGTTGTTTCAGAGTCTCTTGAAAAAGTGATTACACATACAATTTAGAGTCTTCATTAAATAATTACTTTTAGTGGGTGTCTAGAAACTTCTCTTTTATTCTGAAACCATTTTAATAGTTGTTGTGTATACATAGCAGGCTACATGCCTTTTACCAACTCCCTCAAAACAGGGACAGAAAAACAAACAAACACATACATCCAGTGAAGTATTAAACTCAAGATGTGTATTTGGTCAAAAGCAAACAAAGTCATTAAATACAATGAAACCAAATGGAAAATCAGAGAACTATCCAGAATATGGTCCAAGCAAGTATATGTTTCAAATGTGCAGGATATGAACTAACATTTGACATTGAATAGAAGCAAAATGTGTTTGTCATTGAAAATGAAAAACTTGTTATCTTTCCAAGACCGTTCAAATTGAGGAACAGCCCTGCCTGTCCAAGATTAATTTTTACACTGAGCCATAAAGCTGACAAAAACTCCTGGTTTATATAAATTTATTTTCAGATCTCAAATAAATCTGAAATGTTTCACAATCTCATAACCAACACTACGTATTTTTTTAACATAGCTTTTAGATGGCTTAAAATTCTCATTTTATTGTTATTCAATTTCTGCAGTTATTTTAATAATGCTTAATTTGTTTATTTTTTTCCATTCAGAATTTTATTTATTATTAAGTTCTTGGGCTAAATTTCTATAAAACAACTTATCATTGTGGATAAGAAATAAGGGCAATGAATCCCACATATATTAACTGATTTCTCTAAGGGATGCAGTCAGTTTCCTGCAGACCAAAAATGAGCGTTTGCAGCCTTTATCATCATCACCTGCTGAGTTTATCATTTTCCTGTTGGCGTGAATGCTTGATGGCATTACCATATAATTTATGATTTTGAGAAAGTTTGTTTCTCACTTATTCTTTAAAATATTTTGTATATTTTATGCATCAGTTTATATTCCTTAAGGAACCTAGAAGAGGGAATGGAGATGGCAGAAAAGGAAAAGCAAAGACAGGAAATTCACATTTCTTGGGTACTCTGAGGAGTGTAAGTTGCCTCATTAGCCACTGTTTTACATAAAGACTCCAAAAGACAAAGTAAATTTTAGAGCACAATGGGATGATGATCTTCATCCCTAAAATTCATAATTAAAGTTTTTCTATGTGTTATTAAATATTGAAAATAGCAGCTGATATCCAAGTCAGTCAGTGTATTAGGTACTTTAAAGACATATTAATTTACTCATTTATTATTTAGTCAACATTTGTCCAGTATTTATTGCCCAAAATTGTTTTTACCTTTGAAAGATTCACATTCTTTAAGAGAGGAGGGGTATACAGAAAAATTGCAAACAACTACAATATTAATGAGTAATATCATTTAGGAGCTCAGAAAAGAAGCATGTAAACTGATCTTCAAGGACGAGAAGGAATAAAGCCAGGTGAAGAAAAAGAGTTACCTCCCCAAACATTGTCAAGACCAGATGCTTTCTTGAATAAACTTCAAATGTTCTAGTAACAAGTAATTCTGGTAATAGTTTAACTGTTTCAGGGCACAGAGAGAGAAAACTAATACAATGAGCTAGTAAAACCTAGTTCATAAAGAGCCGATAAAAATGGATTTAAGGTCTAGAATATACTCTCACAAGATAGACACAAAAATACAAAGTAAGAAGACACCACTCAATTCCAAAAATATATTAAAATATTGATATACAATTATCAGAAAATGTTCATTTGGGAAATGCATGATAATCCAACATAAAAATACATCAATAAAACCTATTATACAGAAGACCAAATGAAAAATGAATGTGATCTTTAAAATTATTATTAATAATATTACTACTATTTCAACCTAAGAGCTGATACTACTAGTTCTCCTATTTTTTGGATGAGGAAACTGTACTTTATAAAGTTTAACCTGTCCTGAAATAATAAATTTTTCAGCTATAATAATATTAATGTGATTAAGTTTAAAACAATGAGTCCTTATATTTTAGTGATATTTAATGAAATAAGTAACATATAAAATCATACAAAAATAAAAATTTCTGAAATTTGCTTAAAAATAAAATGGGTGATTTTGACCTGATTTGGGTGAAGGCAAAGGTGAAACAGGAGTAGCTGTTAGTTGATCATTGTTGGATGTGAGTAACAAACAGATGTTTATTTCACTAGTCTCTATTTTTATGCTTGATTTTTTTTATCAGAAAAAGTTTTTAAAAATTGCTTGTGTTAGAAATAAATTTTATAGGACCCATGTGAAGAGAAGTTTAAATTTCCAATAATGGGCACTAATAAGTTAAATATATTGAGAAACAAATCATTGCTCAAATGGAATCCCAAAATTAATATAAAATTTTAACATTATAATCTTAGAACATTTTTACATTTCATTGAAGGATGTTTAAAATATAATAGAACACAATAAACATACAAGAAAAAACCATAAGCAAGAAAGGCAATAAAAAATATTCATGTTAAGGCACATTATGTTTTACTATAAACCTGAACTAATTAAAACACTAACACTGCAACATAATAAGTTTTTGGAACAGCAAAACCAAAAGAATGGCCAAAAAAAAAAAAAAAAATCAAGTTAATTTGCTTTCTTATGAAAGTGGCATTTCAAATCAGCAAGGGAAGAATGGATTATCCCTTAATGGTTTCAGGAAAATTTGATAATCACTAAAATAAAAATTAAATTAAATTTCTACACAATCCTTTCTCTATAATAAGCTTCAGATAAATGAAAGGTAAACAGTAATAAAAAACACCATAAATATACTAGAAATATTGATAAATATTTATGGACTCTTATATTAAAGGAGTTATTTATAAATATGGAAACAAAGCCAGAAAACATAAAGTTACAGTGAATAGCTTTGGAAACAAAAACATTTGAAATGTTTGTGAAATAACTACACAAACAAAAAGTTTCAGTGCAAAAGTAAATCAAAAGGCAACATGGGAAACATTTTTTACACAAACACACAGAAGACCATTAATTTCCTATAAGATTTTTAGATAATGAGATAAAATGGAAGTAAAAGTGCGTTGTTGTTGTTTTTACTGTATTTTTTCATTACCATTTAACTCCCTTATGCCCTCCTCTCCGCTGCAGTCACCACACTGTTGTCCATTTGTCCATGTCCGTGAGTCCTTTTTCTCGATCCACCCCTGAAGCTCCCCTCCAATAACTATCACCCTGCTCTCCATGAGTCTTTTAAAAATACAAATAAAGGAGTTTTGCTCCCCCTGCTACAAAACAAGTAGATCCTGAATAAAACATACTCTTAATAAGAGGTTTGCTGAAGTAAGGGAAATTTCAAACATGAGGTCTGTCCAGAAGGTATCCAACCATGTAATATGAAAAATTGAGACATTTGTTGAAAAAGATACAAGACACATTGTACATAGGAAAATGATGCCTCAGTCCCCTTCAAAGTAGGCACCTTGGGACCTCACACAGTTCTCTGAATCGCCATCAGCTGCCCCACATCTCATCAATGGTTTGAAATCTCTTCCATTTCAAAAGTGATTTTAGTTTTGGGAAAAGCCAGGAGTTGCAGGGTGTCAAATCTGGGCTGTAGTGGGCCTGAGTCACCTGGGTGATTTGATGTTTCACCAAAAAACTCTGCATGAGACGTGATGCACGAGAGGGCACACGGTCATCATGAAGCTGCCAGTCACCAATTGCCCATAGCTGTGGCCTCACAATTCATCCAAATAGTTTCCGCAGAGGAATGTTCAAGCTTACCACAAAATTTGATGCTAATTTGTTGCTCTACTTACTCAGCCATTTTGAATGCAATGGCCATACTCCATGGCATCTACTGCCCCCACTGACTAGTACAGTGAAGTCATCATGGTTCACGCACATGCATTCCAGTCCACTCTCCTTGGCTGCCAGGCTGCGTCGATGCTGTGCAAACTGTTCTCGTTATATTAACAATGGCTAAACTTCTTCTGGACAGACCTTATATAGTGTCCTATTTTCTGTGCCAATAAATCCTCTAAAAAGATGAAACAAAAAAGAGACTGACACTTGTGCTAGATGCTTTGAACTGAAACAAAAAGACAGAGTAGGGTGTTTCTGTGGGAAAAGTTGATAGCACCAAAATCTTACTTTCAGGATAACACCACTATCATAGTGTAAGATTTTAACACATCATTCCCAATTATTAATAGATGGATCAGACAAAACATTCATAAAATATGTGATATCAATGATGTAATTTATGAACTTGATTACATAGACATTTGTAAATCTCAGCATCCGACAATTAGAAAATGCACATTCTTTCAAGCACTGATGTCACTGGAGTGGGTGCATCATGAAAAGCGTTCTGGGAGAAGACTCTCTAGTACTGATTTGTATGTCTGTAGTTCAAAGAAGTGACAAGGAACATTCCATAATAATTCCTGATTGAAGAACCAGGAAAATGCTATAGTTGTGCTCTCCAGTGCAGCAGCCACTAGTCTCATTGCTATTGAGCTTTTAAAGTAAGGTTCGTCATAACTGAAATGTGTTTTAGGTATAAAATACCATATGATATCACCTAATACAGGAAACTAAAGAACAACACAAGCAAAAGAACTAAATAGACAAAGAGCAGAATAGCAGTCAATAGGGGGAAGGAGGGAGGGAGAGAAGGGGGATAAGTAAGGGAAGGGTTTAGTCAAAGAACGTGTATAAATGACTCATGGACACAGACAACGGGGAGGGATATGGTTGTGGGAGAAGGGGTGGGCTGGGTGAGGGAGAGCAATGGGGGGAAAATGGGACAACTGTAATTAAAAAACCAAAAAAAGAAATAAGATAAATAAAATAGCAATTTTTTTAACTATTAAAAAATAAATTGTGAAAACAAAGTGAGAAAAATTGTGAAAGTTCTCAGTTGTTTTCACATTGCTTTCATATCAAAATGATATTTTGGATATATCAGGTTAAATACTTTATTATAATTAACTTCATCTGTGTCTTTTAATTTTTTTCTTAAAATGGCTACTAGAAAATTTTAAATTACACATATGGTTTACATTATTTATCTATTGGAGAGTACAGTGCTGGTTTAGAGCTTCATTGAGTTCAGACCAGCTGAGCTATCATTTTACTAAGCTACAAAATTGGGAGAGAGGATAATCCTCCATGTTCAATCAGTTTTTTTCTAAAAGACCTAAATAAATGGAGCTCTATACTATTTTTACAGATATGAAAGCTCAAAAATCATATAAATATCCATTGTCCTCTAACTTATCTGAAATGCAATGTAATTTCAATCAAAATCCCAACATTTCTTTTTCCCCCATGACTCTTGACAAGCTGATTTTATAACTTATCTGAAGGAGCAAAAGAATGAGAATAGCTAAAAACCTTTCTGGGGAAGATACCAAGGCATACTATATGCCTGTAATAATAAAGTCAATGTGGAATTGGCTTAGGAATTGAAAAATATTCACTGATGGAACAAATAAAGATCTAGGAAACAGACTGTACTTTACAACTTGGTACATCTCAAAGATAATTTTGGAATGGAGGGACTACTTAATAAGAGTTATTAAACAATTATCTACATAAATTGGATTTTTGAAGTTAATTCTTACTTTCCTTCATACACAAAAATCAATTCCAGATGGATTGAGGGCTTGAAAAATCCAAGGAGAATCTTTGAGACCTTAGAAGAAAATAAAGAATAATATTAATTTTTGTTCTAAATTTGAACTAAGTACAAATAAATTAAAATACACTGAGTGATGTATAAAGTCCATTACTTGTTACTTAAAAACCTCTGTTCAATGAAAGACAGCCTAGAGTTAGTGAAAAAACGAATCACCAGCTGACAAATATATACTATATATAATTTACAAAAAATGAGTAATATCCTCAGAAATTAATTAGAAAAAGACAAAACACAATAGAAGATTATGGGAAATACACAAACCAGTATCTAACAAAAGAGGAAACATGATGAGAGAAAAGAGACATGAACAAATGTTTAACCTTATAGTAATAAGGGAAATACAATTACCATTTTAAACCTACTAACATGATTTTATTATCAGAGATGATAATTCCACAATAGCTAAGTAAGACAATTCCAAGTATTAGGAGAAGAATCAATCAATTTGGGGTAGAAGTGTAAATATGAGGACACATAAACTGGCATTATTTTGAGGTTGAACATTTGTGTGACCTGTGATCTAACAATTGCATCCCATGCAAGCATATTAGATGCTTTCTTTCTGTCAAGAGTGCGGCAGTGCAGGGTTGTGGGCAGAGATGAACAGGCAGAGCAAAGAGGATTGTGGGGGTGGCCTGTGAAAATACTTTCTAACACTATAATGATGGATACATGTCATGACACATTTGTCCAAATGCACTGAATGTACCGCACGAAGAGTGAACCCTAATGTACAGCTGTGGATGACTTTGGATGATTACGATTATCAATGTAGGTTCATGAATTGTAACAAATGTGCCATTCTGGTGGGGAATGTTGCATGTTTAGGGGACAGAAGGTATATAAGAAACCTATGTACCTTCTCAATTTTGCTCTGAATCTAAAATTTCTCTAGAAAAAATAGTCTTTTAAAATGTTTGTGGAAGGACTACTTTAATAGGAAAAATAATTACAAAAAGAAGGAAGGGGAAAGTGAAGGAGGAAGGAAAGGAGAGAGAGGGAGGAAGGAAAAATGAAGAAAAAGAAGGGAGGATGGAAGGGAAGAAGGAAGGGGAGAGAGTATAGAATGTAAAGAGGGAGGGAGAGGAAAGAGAGAGGCTATAAAGAAGGAAGAAAGAAGGGAGGGAGAGAAGGAGGAAGAAGGAAGGACTTCAGATATACAGAAAAAAATGGATAAATGGAATGATTTATTTACCTACTCAAATATTTTGCACTTGGAAATGAATGAAATAAAGCCATATGCCACAATATGTGTGAATATGGCATAATTAATCCAAGAAATCTAGTATGATACTGTGTTATAAGATCAAAAAATGGGAAACTGATAATTGAATATATATGAATTGATATGTAAGTAGTAAAATGTGTAGAGATAAAGAATATAAAAATAACAATGACAGTGAAGTGACTTTTGTGGGACAAGCAAGGGATAAGGAGGAACACACAAACAGATAGAATGATACTGTGTAGTTTTACTTCCTAAAGTGGATAGTGAGTTTATGGCTATTCTTTCTATAACCGTGTTTTAGTTTACGATTGATTCTTTTATGTACATCAAAAAGTATTACATTAAAATGAGTATGTAAACATGCATATAAACAAGTGGCCAATTGAGAGAGATGACAATTGTTCTTTCTTTGTAACATTCTCCTAACTCATTGACCATCCTCCTCTTCCTTCCTCTTTCACATATTCATTCTAGGACCATTTTATTTCCTTAAGACTCCCTCTCTGGCTCATTGAGCCATTTGGTACAGAACACTTCACAGGGTTATTCAAATCTGTGCTCAGCATGGTGCCTGGCTCCTCATTACTGAATGTACATCAGGTTAAAAACAATCAATGAGTCCTGTTTCAGCTGTGGAAATACTACAAATGATAATTCTATGAGACTATCTCAAGCTGAACTCCCACCTATTTGGTATGAAATTGCATAAGTCGTCTGAAAAGTAGATTTTGTTCCAGCTTTCAAGAAACAGCACAGTCTGACATATCTACAGGGAAATTGGATTTTTCATAATATGTTCTTAAGAGAAAGCAGTAAAAAGAGCTTCATAAAACAGGAGAAGCAAAATGCATATGTGCTTTTCTGAAAATGTTGTAAAAGCTGACGATGGTATTTTTCCTTTGGGCATTAGATCAATCTCATGCATACACACTGAAATAGAAAGAGACTTACTAAAGAAATAGATTATTGAATGTCTAAAAGCATTTGTGTTATGGGACTAGTAGAAAAATGGAGGATATTTTCTGTCTCTGCAGTACAGCAGAGGCATTTTAGGTGGGATATATATGAGTGTTACCCATGGTCAAAATTCTCTGAGAAATACAAACTGATATATTTAAGAACAAAAGCAATTAACTAAAGAATAACAAAAGCTTCTAACCTTATTATCATAAGAATAAGAAATGACAACTGCAGATAGGAGTCTAAGGGGAACTCTAGGTCCAGTGATTCTTTCCACTTGCAGGTGTCCTGTTCCATCCTTAGAAGAGCTCAAGGTATGTCAGGTTAGATTATATGTATCTCTTCAACATTTGTGTATTATTTTGGAATGATATCACATTTGCTAGTGAGATCACAGAGATGTTCCTATAGTATTGACTTAGAGAATGGATCCAAATTAGTACCTATGTTCCCTAAATCCTTTTTTCTAGCTATTTTCCATTTCTGCCTCTTATGAAGATTATCCCCTTTTCTTGGTTTTTGTTGTATCCTAATATACATGACCTTCCTTAAATTCTTTAGCAAGAAAACAAGCAAAGTTAGAAAGAGATGTCAGCCATCTTTCAGTGTTGGGGATTAAAATTTATGAAGTCAACCTTAAAAATTAAATCAGAGAGGTTATCAAACAGTAAAGCTTATTTGGGAATAGTGGAGGAAGTGAAACTTGGGACATGCGAACAATGGCAAGTTATAAGCAAGTCTGAAGAACAAATGAGAAGAGCATGCTTTTATGGAGGGAGGGAGGAAGTTGGGAAGGTCCATTTTGAACAAAAGTTCATTAAAGGAGAGTGAGAGTTCAGCGTTCTGGTGGCTTCTCGCTGGCTAGGTTGTTGCTGGGCAGCAGAAAATCTTTCTTCCTTCCAGTGTATGTAAAATATGCTATGATGAGTGACTGTGGTATAAGAGTGCCCCCCTCATGGCTTTGCAACTTCATTTAGAATGAAGTTATTCTTAATCATTTTCACCTTGGTATATACCTGCTTACTACTTATTTTGAATTGAATGCAATTTGATTTTTTTGTTTTTTATTTCAGATCTCATAATCATAAGAAAGTAAGAGTTTATCTTAACTAATCACTTCTCATTGGGAGGGAGCTTAGCATATCGGTTAAAAGTGGAGATTTGAATCAAATAGCAATTATTTTAAAGGAAATATTTCTATCAGAATATTATTGTTCATAAAACTATAACCCTAATCAAATGCATCTCTCTGTCCACTTCATGTCAACACCCACACACTGAAGATGGTTAGAGATAAATACATAGCTGTGCTGGTTAGTCTCAGTTTGAATCTGTGACTTCAAACTACAGAAGGCCCTAAAATCCTGCCTGATAATCACAATACATCTTCCTGGTTCAATCATTCTGGCACTTCCTCAGGCGATTCATATTTTCTAATCTCTCCTCAAAATTTCAACCCTTATTAAAGTTGCCAGATTTAGCAAATAAAAAATACAATATACCCAAGCAAATGTGAATTATTTCTAAGTTCTCTGCATATGTACTTTGAGATAAAAGGAAAAGATTATGCTGGGCATAGTTATACTAAAAATTATTTATTGTTTATCTAAAATATACCTCTATTGTTAAAAGTTATTCTCCTTGATGATCGAGCTCTCCTGAAAAGTTCCTTGTTTCACAGAATTAGTTTATAAAATGTTTGCAGTCTATGTTCTATTTATGTTATAAAATATCTTCTACAGTGCTCATATCCAACTTCTTTTGTTCATAAAAATTCATTAATGAGACTTCCAGTCAAGATGGAGGCATCGAAGATCAACACGCTCTGTCTCCCTCCACAACTAAGAAGGACTACAACTACCGCAAAACCAGAAATAACCAGAAGTTCCAGAAAATAAAGCTACATGGAAGTCCAACATATGAAGCCATAAACAAGTGGTGCTTGTCTGGACGGGTAGGAAGGATGAAACCACAGCTGAACAAAACTGTGCTGGAGGCGGCAGCTGCAGCAGCGAACAGCGGGACCCGGTTAGCAGACACCCGTATCTGGGGGGAGGAGAGAAGCGCCTGGGAGCCGGCCCCAGCTGTAGATCAAACCTGTCATCTCCCGGTTCCTCAGCGGAGAGTAACAGCAGGAATCCATCTTGGACCCCTGCCCCCACACAAAGTGCCACAATGTGGTGAGAAAGGTCACCAGGTTGTGACGAGCACACGGGGCTCTGCCCAATATAGTGTAGGAGGTGTGACAGCACCCCGCCCGAGAAGGAAGGATAAACAAAATGATCAGAAGAGAAGAATTAATGATTTAAATGCCAATCACACAGCTAACAAAAACAAACAAACAAAAAAAACCAAAGGCCTTGACTGATGAACAAATAGCGAATCTTTCTAAGGCTCTGTTCAGAGCTATAGTCATAAGGCAGCTTACAGACCTAACAGTGGGGCTGAATCAAGACAGGGAAGGAATGAAGGCAAGTCCTGCTGAAATGAACAAAAATACATACAAGTGGTGAGGAAGGGAAAGCCATGGATCAAATGAACAAATTGGAACATAGGGAAGGAACAAACAGTCAACCAGTGCAAAAAGAGGAAACAAAAAGTGAGGAATATGAGGAGAGGCTCAGAAACTTCTGGGACAGCTAAAAGTAAATGAACATTCAAATTATAAGATTGCCAGAGGGTGAAAAAGAAGAACTAGGGATTTAAAAATTATGTGAAAAAATAATGAAGAAGAACTTCCCTAACTTGAGGAAGGAAATGAACTTACAGGTCCAGGAAGCACAGAGTTCTGGATAGGCTGGACCCAGGGAGGACCACACCAAGACACATTATCATCAAAATGTCAAAAATTAAGGATAAAGAGAGAATCTTAAAAGCAGCAAGAGAGAAGAGAATTATGTACAAAGGGGTCCCAATTAGACTATCAGCAGATTTCTCAAAGGAGACTTTACAGGCAAGAAAGGACTGGCAAGAAATATTCAAAGTAACGAAAATCAAAAATCTACAACCACAATTACTCTATCCAGCAAAACTGTCATTCAGGATAGAAGGGCAGAGAAACTGTTTCCAGGACAAAGTAAAACTGAAGGAGTTCATTAGATCCAAACCACTATTATATGAGATGTTAAAGGGACTGGTTAAGAAGAAAGAGGATCAAAACTATAAACATTAAAATGAAAACTGTATCACAACAACCAACAACAGAAGCTAGGGAATTGAAACAAATGCAATCTAAGTAGGCAACAAGAGGGGGAAATGAATTATAGGTATGAGGAACATATTGGGGGGAGGTCAGTGTGGAGGGGAAAGTGGGGAAAGGGAGGGAGATGATGCAGGAATTAAGAAGCATAGTAGGAGGGAGTGGAGTAGACAGAAAGATGCTGAGAAGAACTATATTCACAACCAATGGACATGGACTAAGGAGGGGGATAACTGGAGGGAGGGGGGTCACAGGGTGGAGAGGAGCAGGGGGAAAAGAAATTGGGACAACTGTAACAGCATAATCAATAAAAAATTCATTAATGAGAAAATGAACTCATCATTAGCCCTATAAACCAGTACATATTCATGAACTGACATAAAGTTAACAAGTTTGAGAATTGCTTTTCAAATTTGATTTGTTGAAATACGTAATACCTTTTTTTTTCTGGCATAACTTGCTTTTCCATTCTCTGGGATTATGTGGCATCTCTTCATCAAAACTTTTCCAATGCGCCTCACAGATACAGAGAACAGACTAATGGCTCCCATAGCAGAGGAGGGTTGGGGGACTAGTTGAAAAAGATGAGGGGACTGAGAATACTAATTGGCAGTTACAAAATATTCGTGGGGATATAAAGTACAACATAGGAAATAGAGTAAGTAACATTGTAATAACTATGTATGGTAACAATTGGGTACTGGAAATATCAGGGAGAACTTTTTGTAAAGTATATGCTGTATACCTGAAACTAATACAGAACAATATTGAATATAAATTGTAATTTAAAATTTTAAATATAGTGTTCATTTTGCAAAAAAAGCATTTGCATTGTCTTCAGTTTTCATTCCCATGTTCTTCAACAGTACATATGATGATTCTACTTATTCACATATTCATGTAAAAATCAAATTCTTCAAATTATGAAATACATCTCAATAGTCATGACAAGTGCCATAATAATTATACATTTAAAGATGGAATTTCTTGTCCATTCTTAGTAGTGTTGTTCTTTTTAAAAACAACTTGGACACTCAAAGAGATAAATTTTTCATCAATTCCTCCTTTAACACGTTCTACAGGTTCCTATAAGCAATGAAGTACTTTAATTACATGATTTGCTCTTCTTTCAATATGCATAATCCTATTGTTGAAAAGATATTCAAAACTATGAACAAGAAATAAGTAGAAAACATTTAAGGAATTATTTTAAAAGTTACAAAGAATCTTGGATATCTCTGCCTTAGAACTAAAGTTTAATTTCAATGCTCCAAATACATTAGAGATTCTCTCAACTGTATTTGGTCAATAGATCCAATGGGCTTTTTGAATATGAGACAACTGAAGAATGCTGAATTCCAACAAAATCACAAAACTTCTTTAAATCACTCAGTTTGACAGCACAAATACTGATTAGAGAACAATTTCACAGAACCACTTCAATGTCAATAGAAAGGATATGGGATGTCTTTCAAGTAGCCTTATGCAGAATATGGACAACAGCCAGCCCCTTCCATAGAATCATTCATGCTTGGCTTCAACCTTGAATAAATCTTATTTACACTTTTATGTAGACATTTTCCTAAATTTGTGTTTTTATTACTTTTACCAAAAGAGGTACAATTCTTCTCATTACCTCCTAATTCAAAAAGAGAGTCTCTGAAAATATTTGCTTTTTCCCCCTGAAGTCTCATCAGAAAGAAATTTTCTTTCTCAAAGCCTTATAAAAGAAAACCCTTCATGAGAAAAACATTGTACAAGCAACAGGAATGATTTGTCTGCATTGTGAGTATCTACATCAAAAGTAAAGAACATTTAGGTCTTTGATAATCTCTGTACTAGTAAATGTAGCTATTTTTATTATCATTACAGTACATTTAATTGTAGGACTTAAAAAGTTGCTTGCAATTATAGAATCAGAAATTACTTTTGACAGTTATATAGTCAGAGGTGTTTGAGCTGAAAGACTGATATTGACATAAAGTATTGAGAGCCATTACAATCTTCCATAATATTCTGTCTTCATATGAATTTTACTTAATCAAAATTTTTGTTATTTGATCACTATTTTGGTACTAGTTAATGAAAACATCCATTTATTATATAAATATGCTGGTTTATATCTGACTTTCCACTATTCTTAGTATTGAAAGAATAATTGCATTGTCCTCAGAAGAATTGCAAAAGGACTTTTTCCTTATTCAGTGTAGACCACTTTTCAGAAAGTTTATCACAAAATTTACACCTGTGTTTTGACATTTAGGGGTTTAAATTTTAAAAAGATAATAGAAACCATTATAAGAATGGAAAAACTTGGATTTGATAATCTCATGGCAGTCATAGCCTCTGCACCACTCCAAGTCCTGACTCAAAAGTAACCATAATCGGCTGGATTGTTGACAGCACTGTGAACTTGCAAACCATAAATTGAATTATTTGATGCAAAAATGTAAGTTTTCAATTTTCCTGCAAGTGAAAGGGTACTTGTAAGGCATTGTCTCTGTAAACAAAGCTAGAGATGAGATTATATAAGGTTTTGGGAAGCCTGGCTTTCAGTGATTGGCAGACTTTCAGAAGGGAAGATATTCAGGGTGTATAGAACATTTGACTGTGTTACTGTGGTCACTGTAGTAAGGCTGATGTTGAGCCACTACCTTTCAGAAACACATAAAGTGACTGAGGCACTTGCTATTGGCTACTCTATAGAAGCGTAGGGTTGTCATTGATTGGCTAACTTTCAAGAATGGAGTTTTGTCACTGATTGGCCAACTCTAATGAGTCATAATGACTTGACTAATGATCTGTTGATTGGCTGATTTTTAAAAACATGTGTACTAATCTGAAGTTTACCCTAGTGGTGGTTACTAACAACTGATTTGGGACTTTGGCCAAAGAGCAATCCTTTTCTTTGGGACTTTGGCCAAAAAACAATGTTTTTCTTTTCTGAATATGAAAAATGAATACTTTTAATTCCCAGATCTCTTCTTTGGCTTTCTCTCAGCCAAATCTGCAGGAAGGACCATACATGATTGTCCAGATCTTTATTTGTGGAGGAGTGACTTTCAGCATGGTTGTTATTTGATTTAAGCTGCCAATTAGTGTGGTAGAAAAATAACTCTTAACAGTCAAATTTTTGTTGTTTATTGAAAGCTGAGTATGGAAATTTAGGGGATCCTAACAAAGTCAACACATGACACAAGTTAAAATTATTAGATAAAGAGTATGTTTTATAGAGAGAGGACATCTGACAACCGTAGCCTTCATGCTTTATTGTCACTATTAGTTATTAAATTTGTTTTCTATTTTCATTGAGAAAATAAGGGCAGATGAAAGAGAACTTCTGCAAACTCAGCCTACCACTTTATCCACTTACTAAAATCTGTTTCTGTGTACCCTCACTTTTCTCCATTTAATTATATAGCTAAATTATCTGTGCAACTAATAAATGCAAACAAGTCTGCTTAATAGATCTCATCACCTTTTGTATGAACAACGACATAATTAATGGTCTTTTTTTCTCAAATTCATATCTATAGTCAATTCTTCTTAGCAGGACTTCAGACCTGTATATCAACTGACTCCTGAACATTCCCATATGCTTGTTGAATAAGCATTGCTGTCTTGAAATGTTTATAACCAAAATCCCAATCCATCCCTCAAGAAGCCACAACACCTCTACCACTAAACCTGTGCTTTATTTACTTTCTCTGTAAAAGATTATGCTATCATTCCAGTTGTTAAATCTCTACATTTACTCTGTCAAAAAATTCAATTTTTCTATCTTTGAATTATATTCAGGATCTAACCACTTTTCATCACTTGCATGATAACACCCTGATCCAAGCCAAATCCAGGTTATTGCTGTAGTCTTTTTGTTGGTCTAGCTGCTTCATTCTTTGCCTTCTTTAAGTCTTTTCTTAAAATTACAGCCAGAGTAATACAATTAAGACGAAGTCAGAGAATGACATGACTGTTCTCCATACTTTCAATTACCTACTACCTCAATGGAAAAAAAAAAAAAAGCCAAAGGCATTACTATGACCACCAAAGCTTTATAAGACCTGCCTCATTAATTCTCTTAATGCTTTTCCTTTTACTCACTCAGCCCTAGGCACTTTGTCCTGACACTGTTCTCAAATACTATGCACACTCTATTTTAGAACATTGCTTTTCCCTCTGCCTGGAATGCTTTCCCCCAGATATTTCCTTGGCTCCCTTCCTCTTCAAGTGCAGGTGTCTTTTAAAGTGTCACCATCTCATCTAACTATGTTATTAAAGATTGCAATGTCCCAATACTCCATATTCCCTTGCCCTGCTTTATTTTTATCTATAGTACTTATCATCATCATCTAACAATCCATATTTGATTACTTATGCCTGCCTCTCCTTTCTAGAATGTAAACTTAATGTGTGCAGTCATTCTTGTCTGTTTTGTTTACTTCCATATTCCTGGTCCTTAGAATCTTGCTCAGGCATTTAATAAATTTTTATTATTATTCTGTTTATTATTATTGTTAGTGATGTCATTGTTATGAACAATTGTCATGAATTCACAATGAATTTAGGGATATTAAGCTGATTTTGAAAATCTACCTAATGTCCTGCTAACATAGCTTTATTGTTTCTCCAATGGTTCACCTGATCAAACTATTCAATTTAACACAATCAGTATGCATTGAATATCTATTATGTGATTAATATTGACCTACATTTTGATTGGGGGATAAATATTATATATTGCTCTCAAAGAACTTAAAATTTTCAGGAAGATAGACTATACATATAAAAATAAAAGAAATGAATAAATGAATGATAAACTATTCAGTCATTCTTTCAAATGCTCAACAAATATTTCCTGGGCAGTTGCTGTCACCCACAGCCCAATTGGGATGTCATGTATATTAATAAGTCGGGAGGAGACTGTTCCTTATGAGGCCATATTCTAATCAAGTGCTTCAAATGCAAGGAGCAGAAAATGAGAAAGGTCAGTTCTAATGAAGGAGAAATACTAAAGTTGACATTTAAAACGGAGGTGGTACAGGACATTTTGTCTGGACAATGTAGAAAATATCTTCCTTCCTTTCTTCTCTCTTAAATCATAATTTAGGTTTATGCTCAGGGTTAATCTCTTTTTATGCTCTTTGTATAAGTTATCCCTACATATATATCTGTCTACAATGGACTTGTGAGAAATACCATTACTTTGAAAAGAAGTTGGGGCACATTCAAATCTACTTTAGTGATGGACTAAATGTGAACAATATGGTTCTTTGTTCTTTGATCATTCTTTTTTCTTCTTCTCTCTTTTTTTTTTTTTTGGCTCTGGGTATGTGTACCATGAGGATTTCTCTGTACCTGCAAAACCCAGTTTCATGGCTTGTGTTATTCTTTGCCATAGGCTGCACATCTGGTCTGCTTAGGTCTCTAAATGGCTCTGCGGGGCTGTTAGTTCTTCCATGTTGCCCCGTCTAGCTGCTCCCATGCACTTAGTTTGCCCTGTTTCCTAGCAACTGTTTTCATTTAATTTGTTTTCCTGTAGCATCCCTCCTGTATCACGCTTTCTAGTATCTTTTCCTCTGTTATATGAACTTACCAGTGCCTAATAGCCTTTACGCCATATGTCAACCAAACTTGCTTTCCTCCAGAAGAGCCTGGAGAACACGAAACACCTTCGGCAGAGCAGTTTTAAATTTGGGGCCTGAACATAAGTTTTAGAGAGCGCTGGTCATGGACATTATTAATATTGTTTTATTGTATAGTATTAAAAGATCTCTGTGGTAAGAAATGACTTTCTTCCCCAGGAACTCTTTATTAGAAGCTGCATGGATAATTTTTATTTTGCTAAATGCAGCCTGTGACTCACTCAAATTATGCAGATTATCTCTAGTGTGAGGAAATCATTTATTTGTTTATTGTTCTCATTATGAGTGCTCTCCCTATCTTATAATGCCGGTTAAGGAGAAAGAGCTTTAAATACATTATTGAGCAACTGATAATATACATCGTGTTTAAAGGATAGTAGCCAACTGAGAGGTGGCAAATTACTTTGACCATGGTCACTTTATAATTCCTAATTCAAACGACAATGTAGTAATCCAGGTAAATAACATTATAAGCTATCATTCCTAATATATGGCAAATTATATATATATATATATATATATATATATATATATATATATATATATGTGTGTGTGTGTAAGCATTTGATATATATATTAATGAGTGGTGTCAAGCATGTCTACATAGATTCCCCAAGGCACTCTACTCCCCACTAGAAGAGTGAGTTAAAGAAGTGGAAAGAAGCCAGCATTATTCTTAGGGAAAATTCATTTTGTGGAAACTGGTAATGGTAAATGTTATGGCACATTATCTCTAAGTGTAATTGTTGCTTTTTGGTGGATGAAAAAAATCAAGTACACTGGATGGAGAAGTAAAAATGGTAGCCATGTTGGAAGATGAAATACATTTAAACTCTAAAGTCCAAAACAGGAGGTGTGCCTCTGTAACAGTGGTTCTCAGTTAGAAAGGGACATCAAAACCACCTGAAGTGCTTTATCAAAACACCTTTGGCCAAGAACTATTTGTTGGGGGAATTTTCTAACACAAGGTGGAATTTCAGAGGCACATGATGAAAAATTATAACCAAAAGCTTTTGCAGAAACAGAGGCCTATGTAGCCAGTACCCCCCAAAATGCTACTCCATAATGAGAAGTAAGTGTTTAATTTGGACACTTATTAGATAATAAAATGGTGAGAGGCTTTAAGATATGAAGAATGCAGTTTTACTATCATTTTTAAAAATTACTATGGTGACATTGCCTAGCATGTTGGCATCTCCCTCATCTTCTTTTCTACCAGAATTGTTCAATATTGGTGTCTCTAGTACTCCAGAATTATTGACAGTGAGTCTAATTGAAGGATTTCTTGCTATCTTTCAGAAATCTATTTGAATTACCAGTTCTTGCTGTCAAAAAATTTACAAACAATTTGAGTCTATAGATGTCTTGACACTTACTTTAAAAAAATAAATATTGCTTCTATGTGATATTTATAGTTATAAATATTTATAATTATAATTATAGACATCTAACTAGAATCACATCTAACTTACAGATAATGTATTTTGTCCTGCCTACCCATGTTGCCCATACTTGGCAGCAAACTTGACACATAGAATATCCCGAAACGCTTTTTAAATAAGTGAATGAGTGACAACGTTCTCAGGATGTTATTAAAAGTTTGAGATTTTCTAGATAGAATTGGAAAACCCTATCTTCTATATACAATGATTACTGCCTTGCCTTGGCTACTAATATCTGCTACCTCAATACCATCCACGAACCTCTATCATCCAATCATGATACTGTCTCACGTTAACCTCTTCTTTCATTTGGGGGTTTGGATCTTTCTCAGTACACTGATACCATTTTGTTAAAGAAGGGAAGGAAAGAAAAAGAAAAAAGAAAAGAGAAGAGAAGAGAAGAGAAGAAAAGGAAATAAAAGAATTATTGCCAGCCTACCCTTCTCCCCACGTCCAGCCACACCATCACATTGTACCCTGCCACGCTCCTTTATGTCCTTTTGCCCTGATGTGACAACTAGAAACTTTCTGCTTTGTGATAAAATGCAAATACAGGACAACTCGAAATTTGTTCCTGTTTTGGAAAAACAATACAAAGTGTTTTGAAAAGTATCAATACTTTGGCTTATCAATAGGATTTTATTAAGTTAAAAAGTCCCTGCTTTCCTGCCATGAAAGATTCAGACTACAGTAATGAGGTTTCAGATCTGGAAAAGTAATTGAGAGATGTATCCCGGTCTGCTTGATCTGCTGCATTTCATTGAATCCACTTTACCTCATGCTGACTTGTGTGGATCAGGCCACATAATCCTATTTTATCCTCTGAATTTCTGTCTGATTAATCTAACTTAGTTTGACTGTAAGCAACCAAAAATGACATGCCCAGTTCCCTGTCTCAGAAACTTTGCCAACATTAACACCTTAAATTCAATTACTAGAGTTTAGCTGGAGCTTCAGCACAGGACTGAAGATCAACCAACTCCTCCTGGAGCACAAGATTATCCCAGGCCTGCCAAGCCTGTGAAGAGTGGACAGACAGTGCCTCTCAAAGGATGTGACAGTATTGACCCTTGGCTCCCAGTGTGCGAACACGTTCTCTGTAACCATACTTCGGACAGTCTGGCTAACTTGTGGTAATAGAGTTAATAGATTCAGTTCTTATTTCTTGCTTAAAAAAATACAATACTCTATCATCAATTTTAAACACAACAATTTTATATTTATTAAGTGTAGATAACTAGGTTTTTATTGTGGCATTGAAAATATATAAGCATGTGATATAATTTCCTGAACTATTTTCTAGAGCTTAAGTCAATCTATACTTCTGAAGATAGGAAAAAGAGAAAGAAGGGAAAAACATAACCTTTATTCAATAGGCAAAGCCTATTTCCTTTTTTTTTTGATAAATGGAAATCCATTATCAGTGTAGCAAGCATAATGTTGTTGTTTACATGAAGCCAGTTTTTATTAATCAGGCTAAACTTTGTAAACTGTTATTGAAGTTGCAAAAATAATGAAAAACCCAGAATTGCATTTCACACGGACAAGCTAAATAATCATTGTGGAAAAAATGGCTATTTCCTGTGAATGTTAATCATTTTGCCATGTGATTTATTCTTCTATAATTGAACATAATGATTGCAATAGATTTGATATTGTACTACATGTAAGAAAAAGAAAGCAAACATGTTTAAAATTAGGTACATTGATCAGATACTCTCTGTAACATGAACTAATAACCAATACTGATCCTTTACAGTGAAAGCAATAAAACCATCCTAATGAAGTCAAGATAATGTTGTTCCACAGAGCATATAAATCCAAACAGCGTTGCTTCCGTGTGAGCCTCCTGTTCTTCTCATGACCTACAGACTTAGGATGACTTACCAGAAGCAGATACTGAGATGAAGATTTGTGCAAGTCACTTATTAAGAGGGAGATCAGGGGTAGGAAGAGTAAGTTATGAAAAGGGAGAAGACAAGTGAGGTCCTAAGCAGTGGTCCCACAGAGCATTCAAGTGGCTCAGTGGCTGAAGGGCAGTCCTTCAGGAAAGATCACAGGGACTGGCTGGCAAAGCCCATGTAGTTGGCTGGCGTTAAGCACATAAATGGTAGTGGTGGAATTGTGTTGGACGGTACGTCTTTCATGGCCTGAACGAGTCAGGTGCCTCATCACACTTAACAAGCTATAAGATTCTTAAGGCCAGGGCTCATGTTTTGCCTTTGCATCTTCTCAAGTAACTTGTAAATAGTACGATCTCATTAAGTACACATTGCACTTCAAAATATATAATTGTTCTACTCAACCCTGCTCACAGCCTTTTCTGGAATCTGCATTTTGAATGAAATATTACTTCTTAGTTTCCACTTGTCTTTGGATTCACCTGTTATATGCTACTTTGCAATAATTTTCAAATATTTGTATAAATTTGATCTTGCCTGATTTATGGAAGTTAAAGGATTCTGAATTCCAGCATAGAATTTTATTACTGTAAAGACCATATAATGAAAGCCATTCCACTTCCAGCAGTATATTCATGCAGAAATCTGAGAAGCACAAAACACCAAAGAAAATGCTAACAATGAACAAGTCAAACACTGCTCTTGAATCTCACCCTTGGCACATTATTAGGGATTTTTCAGAAAGGGCTGGTTGACTCTGGTAATTGCAGAACAACCAGAAGGAAAAAGATGACCCTCCTGATTGTGCACTTAACTCCAGGAGCAGGACGGAAACTGGAGAGTGTTTTCATCATTACTCCAACTGAACTATAAGTTATTGGAAGACGAATGCACTTCTCTCACTTCTTTAGAATTTTTCCAGTAACTAATATAACGTTCTGTTCAATGGGCGGGTGCTGTGCATTTTGTCTGGATAAGACTGTGATTACAACGTGAAATGACTGAGAAATTTCTGTGGCTCCAGTGCCCTTTGTGGTCTCTGTCTCCTTTGCTTGTGCACATATGGACAAATTCATAAAAGAGGTTCACAGTAAACCCACTTAGTTACATGTTCTCATGAGCTTTGCCAGACATATAGTTCTGGGTAAAATGTAGGAAAGCTGGGGAATTCTACTCACTTGTGTAAAAGTTTGGAAGACTGTTTTTTTTCCCCAAACATCTAAATCATAGACACATGCACACATACTATATTGCAACGTGTATGTAAAGCTATCACACAATTTATTTTTAGAAATACTGTCAATTTGGGGAAGGTACTTGCATGCTTCAGCCTACTCTCATCACGCTGCCTGATTCCAGAAGTAATTGGCTCATATTTTATATTTATCATTCACATACTTTAAAAAAATTGAGTTTACCTAATTTTACTCACTTAACCCCAAGCAACACATAGTTGAGCTTTTATGGTTTTTGAGTTTTCAATATGGTATCATACTGAAGGTAGTCTTCTAGGATGGCTAATATTTATGTATTTAAGTATGCATTTTTTTCTTATTACATTCAAGAATGCATCAAAAATTCATGTGGTGTTATTCTTTCACTGACTGGTTTAATGCACTTAGCATAATTTTCTCTAGGTCCATCCATGCTGTTGCAAAATATAAGAGATTATTCTTTTTTATTGCTGCATAATATTCCATTGTATAAATATACTACAGCTTTTTTAGCCACTCATCTACTGATGGGCATTTAGGCAGTTTCCAAATCTTGGCTATTGTAAATAGTGCTGCTATAAACATAGGGGTGCATATATTTTTTGTATTGCTGTTTTGGGATCCTCGGGAGTATGTACCCAGAAGTGGAATCTTGTTGTCAAAAGGGAGTTCAATTTTTAATATTTTAAAGATACTCCATATTGTTTTCCACAGTGGCTGCTCCAGTCTGCATTTCCACCAACAGTGCACAAGGGTTTCAAAGATGGTGAAGGGATTAACCAAAAGAAGATTTATGCACGACCCATGGACACAGACAACATATGGGGACTGGCTTGGGGAGGAAAAAGGTGGGGCTGGGTGGAGGTAGGGAAAGGGAGAGAAAGCGAGAACAGCTGCAAGAGCTTAAATAATAAAAATGTACTAAAAAAAAGAATGCATCTAAAATTCAAAAATTGTTTTGCTTTTGGGGGTATTTCTTACACTTTCATTGTTGTGAACTATGCTGAGGAGTGACTATTTTATAATTTAGTTATAGTAGATGGGCATTAGGATTGTTTCAATTATGTATCTTTTTTTTTTGTTATGAACAAACATTGTTGAACATGCTTCCTGGTAAATATATGAAAGGAATTCCCTAAACTATAAAACTTTATATATATGAATATATATACATATGTAGGGAAAATCTCCCTATCTTCTTTCTTAGATATAGCCATTTGAAGATTAACACTACTCCAAATAAATTGTAAAATCATTTCTACAAGTTCTTCAAAATCCTGCTGTGATTTTTTTGTTGGTGAGATTAGAATTCAGTTAGAGAAATGGATACTTTTATGATGTTAAATATTATTGATAAGCATGTTATAACTTTCCATGTCTGATGCTGTTTGATAGCTATGGGGGAGGTTTGGGGGTAGAGGGATTGAGCAACAAGGAAAAAGGACTCATGGACAGGAACAACAGCGTGATGATTACAGAGAGGAGGGGGCATAAGGGGGATAAATGGTTATTGAAAAAATACAATAAAACAATATAAATAAAAAATAAATATATAGATAAATAGATAAATAAATACAATTATGATACCTTGATCTAAAGGAAGATTGTGTTTTCCAAAAATGACCACTTCATTTTTTGACACTCCCTCCAGTATGATTGGAATTTATGTCCCTTATCTGTGAAACAGAAGACTGCCTTAAGCCAGAAAGTTTAGGGAAATGACACTAAATAACATGTGAAGGTTTCATTAACATGTGATTCCCCCCTGCCTGTGTTCTTTGGATACTCACTCCTGGAGCCCATCCACCATGCCATGAAGAAGCCCAAGCAGCCCACGGGAAGCACCACACATAGAGGAAATTAGATTGTCAGTGCATAGCCTACAGTGAACATCTAGCATCTACTGACCATCCCCCAGTGAAGCTGCGCCAACAAGTGCCACAGGCAGAAAAGACGAGCTCTCTTCAGCAAACGCTGCCAAATCTGTGGGCGCATAACCAAAACAATGACTGTTCTTTTAAGCCACTAAATTTTAGAATGGTGTGTTATGCAGCCTAAATAACTGATTTGTTTATATGTTCAAACCGTGGTTGATAGTGTATAGAAATGCAAATAACTTTCATGTATTGATTGTATATCGCTCCACTTTTCCAAACCCTCTTCTAATATTTTGTTCTTATAGGTTTCGGGGATGTTTTATATGGACAATGACTTCTGCTACAAAAAAATATATATATATATTATTTTTGCTCTTTTAAATCAAATAAAATGTTGATGAAAAACAGTGGAAAATCTCATCTTCTTTATTCCAGAGTTATAGAGGATGCTTCTAAAATTTTAATTTTAAAGTTACTAATAAGAGGGTGACATTAGGGATCTAGCAGAATAATAAGTGTCGGACTCTCCTACCACGGAGGCACCAGCTCAACAAAATAACAACACGTGGGCCAATCCCCTTTGTAAGAAATTTAGAAACCAGTTGAGAGACATCTGTACCCAAGGCCAGTGGAAAACCAGCCACAGTGAGGCAGGTAGGCAAAGTCATAGCACTCCCTCGCCATAGGTCTTCCTCTCCGTTCAGCCAGGTGCCATTGGGAGAAAAGTCCTAACTCCTTGATTCTCCCTGGAGAGGGGAAGAAAAGACTGAAATATAAGTCATTATTCAGACTTTTCAAGGACTCTGCCTGTAGGAGTTGTTTCTGTTCCCCTTGAACCAACTGAAAGCTGACAGGAAAGGGTGCTGGGCGGGAGATCACTGAAAACAAAGGCCATGATTTGAACTGACACACGCTTACATGCCATACTTCCTCTCCCAGCTCAGTGCAGAATGAACAGAGAAAATCCCAAGCTCCTGACTACTCCCCAGGGAGGGAAAGAGTTCGACTGTGTGTCCCGCATTCTGGCTCTTCCAGGGGGCTGCCCGAAGAATTGGTTTCTGTCTCACGTGTATTGGAGCCCGGAAGGGACTTGCATATTCTGTATGCCTGGGGTGCAACTGAGAACGAAAGCGATCTGGGTGGCTTGCTGTTGCTCCAGAGGATTGCTGGTACGGAGAGCCAGTGCAGCGTGGCGGGCTGTCCCTCCAAGTAGAAAGAGAAGAATACAGTATCTGAACAGCATTCTAGCTTTTCAGGGTGGGGGTGGATACCTAGGAGACGGATTTTTGTCCTGCCTGACTTGGTGTGCTGATAGGACCCGGGATGCAATAAGAAGCTGGGAAGCTATTGCAACCTGGGAATTGGGTGTCCTGTGGCAGCTTCGGAGAACCTGCAGAACTGCGCGTAGACACAAGAGGGAGCAAGAGATTATGAGCTCCTGAAAAAAGAAATCCGCAAATCCCTCTAATTAGAAATTTACTGGCACCAGTCCAGAGAAGATGCATCAATAGGAAAGATTTTAAAGGACTGTAGAATCTCTAACTGTGCTGATTAGTGAAAGTCAATTTCTGTATGAAGCTAGTCCATAAAATTGGTTAGATGCGGCTGATCTTTCAAATGTGCTGACCCCAGTGTAAAGCTGTGTCACTACACAGCACACGAAGAGACAAGGAAATATGACCCAATCAAAGGAACAAAATAAATCCAGAAACTGACCCTAAAGACATGGAAGTATTTGAGTTATCTGACAAAAAGTTTAAAATAATTGCCATAAAGGTGCTCACCAAGCTCAAGAAAATAATACATAGACAAAATGAAAATACCAATAAAGAGAAAGAAAATATAAAAAAGGCCCAAACAAATTTTGGATGTGAAGAATAGAATAACTGAATTGAAAAATTCACTAGAGGGTTTCAAAAGCAGATTTAATCAAGCAGAAGAAAGAGTCATAAAACTCTAAGAGAGGCCATTTGAGATTATCTATTCAGAAGAACACAAAAAAAGTAAAAGCGTGAAGAAAGTTTTATGTATAAACTTGACTAGGTGACAGCCCCCAATTACTCAGTCAAATCTTAATCTTGCAAAGGCATTTTGTAAACATGATCGATGTCCATGATTAGTTGGCTCTATGTAAGCAAGTTTATCCTAGACAATGGATGTGGGCCTGATTCAGTTAGTTAAAAAGACAATAAGAGGAGAGTGGAGACTTCTGAAGAATAAGAAATTCTGCCCCTAGTTAGAATCTTCAACTCATGCCATTCAACTATCAGCCATTCCTGGAAACCTGCCTTGTGCATTTCTGCGTTGTCTATCCAAGCCCACAATTATGTACACTGTTCTCTTGCAATAAACCTTAAAATATATGTCTCCTGTTGGTTTTGTTTCCTTGGTGTAACTTGCACCAGTTTCTTAAGCTCATCATTAGATCATTCATGAGAGCAGAAAAGGTACCTACAGTATGTGTGCCATCTGTTTTTTTCTGCCTCATTCATATACAGCTTCAATGAGGCCCCTGGGCACAAAATACCACAGATCCACAATGCATGAGAGTTCAGTGAGGTTCAAAGTGAGTATGAGGTATGTCACTTCTACAACTGAGGAAAGAAGACACTGACTGCCCCGAGAGAACAAACTTTCTACCTGGACCACAACTTGCTTAGTATGCAGACCAAAAGTTATTAATGGAGCTCTAAGGAACACAAATGACCAAGGAACCTCGTCATATTCTTTTTTCAGTAGTAGCACTTTCTCCCCTGTCTTAGCCAACCACTTATGCTGTGCTCAATAAATATTAGATGGAAACACACATGATCAAGATGCCAGGAATTTCCTTTAATGTAGATTATAAAAATTAATGTTCATATATAATAACTTATAGTATATTAGTCTTATATACTATATTTTCTATCATTTAGTTGAACTAGAGGTATGTATATTTACAGAAAACATGTGTTCCTTTATTGTACTTCTCAGACTTCATTTACAAGACATAAAATTAAGAATTTCAAGAAAACGATAATATTAGTATATCATTAAGCCAAGTGAAGGGCTCTTCTAAGTGCAAGGCCTATGTGTTTGGATCGCATGCCCATAAAGCTGGCCCTACCAAGATATGTCTCACAAAGAGCGTGATGTCTATAGCAGAAGGTGGTAGAAAAGACTGGAGACTGAGTACAGAGTTAATTCAACCTAGAGACACTGATATCCTAAAGTGAGGCAAAAGTAAAATAAGAAGATAATGTATAAAAATATAGAAATGATAGGATTAATATACAAGGTATGGCAAAAATGGGTTTACAGTTCTTCATGTGGGAAATAATACAATAATTCATAAATAATAATACAAGAATAAACTGTGTTTCACATATTCAAAACTATAAACCTACTTTTGCCTTACCCTGTATTGTTGGAAGTTTGATATAGACTAATAAATCAAAACCTTCCCCTCCCTTTTTCTTAACGAATACATTAATATATTGTTGGGAGTTTGTTATAGTCAAATATTCTTAATCACAAAGAAGCATATAAAGCTCAAAAATGAAATATCTGCTTTAATATGAAAAATACAAGTCTGCATCAGTATGTAAAATGAGAGAAGGAAGCAAGGATCAGAAGCTGGAATGATAATTCTTGATTTTTTCACTCCAAAATAAAGGAAACTCAGTGACATAGGAAAGAATTGACCTGGCTTATTTAACCAGAATTAGAGAAGCCAGACAAAGAGAAAAATCTTAGCCAGACCTTCTAGAGCTAAGCTTTTCATAAATGTATTCCACATGGAGTAAGATGGGACCATTACACCTGGGCAGAGTTAGACCCAAGAGGTCAACAAGAGTGAAGGGGAGAGCAAGCATTGTGAATGCAGGAGCTGTGTTTTTCAGCACGTTAACTCATTCAATGGAGTAATATTGCCTAGGATCCTGCCCACATCACTAGTTGAGTAATCCATCTCTTCCCTACGGAGAGGAGTCAATGAAAGCACTGAAATGTTGGGTTGAAAATGCTAATAAAAATTCTGCCCCCACCTGGAGTAGAGGGGAAGTCATTTCAAGGAAGCAAGAGGCTGGAGAAAGAGGGATTCTTCCTCTTGGAGATGGTTGAATATGAGATATGAGGGAGAAAAATAGTCACAGGTTCGACTAACGGTGGAAAGTGGATCATTCAGGAGACAGGAATTTATCACCGAAAGCATTAAGTAATTAGGAATTTGCGTCTTTGTTTTGTCACTAGTAAATTTATTCTGCCATCTGGAAGAAACTCTCACAGCCAAGAGAAGTGGGTGGCAGACTTCCTGATACTCAGACAAGAGGAGCTGCAACCTATACATTTTCATTTTATAGGTATTAATAAGTAATATTATACTCTCGTTTTCAGAAGTAGTTTACTTACTTTGACTATGGTTTTCCTGATTAGTTCTATCCTTGTCTACTTGTAAAGAGCTCTCTGCTAATAAGAAAATAAACTAACATTCTCCAGGAATGTCAAACACTGATAGGTACCTTTTCAGTGAAAAATAAAAATTAGAAAACTTTCACAATATTTAGGAATAAGGAAAAATGCTGTTTAATGTAAGGAACTTTCTAAATTACTCTTCTAATACAGCTACTAATTTTCACTTTCTTATTGTTGTGGGTTAAAATGTATAATTACCCACTTACTTGTCCTTCAATTACTCCTCAGCGACTACACTGAGTAGCCTACTTTTTCCTCATTTCTCTGTCACCATCACCGGGCACTATCATAAGCACTACTATTGGTTGAACTGCACCTGTCTCTACTACAGGCAATACATTGGAGAATATTTATAACATTGTAAAAAATTTGACACTAAATCTTAAGCATATCTCACAGGTCACAACTGTGCATGTGGGTCCTGGAGTCTGTGACTCAGTTACAGAAAATGTCATTATCTAAGTTCTGATTTATGTTTGCCTACATTCTGGATGCAAGTTAGCACCTTGCTATGCAAACTTTAACCTGGACTTTAAAGATATTTTGTTTCTTAATTCATTCAACAATTATTTATGGATTGTCTTCTTTGTGCTATGCTTTGTACTGCATGCTGGAGATTCAAAGGTGAATACAGATCCTGACCTTGTCAGTATTGGAGGGGAGGGTTACAGTTTAATAAGAGATAGACGTGTAAAGAAAGAAATGTACTAGCATGTAACCCATGCTATTTTAGTTACTTTAAAGCACAGTGGAATCTCATAAAAATCTAGGCAGAACATCTTCCTAAAGCAGATTACTGCTTTGTGGCTGAAAAGTAAAAACAGGGAAAATGATAGAAATTGAGAAAGTTGAAAGAAGAGAAATTATAGAAATTTCCAAAGTGAAACAATCAGCCTATATAATGGCATTGAAGGATTATAACCCTGGGAGAGGGCAAGGCATCCCTTAAGTTGGTAGAAGACAGATTTTTTGAAGAATCTCATCACATAACTATTGATGGATGGAAATTTTATTTATAGAATCCACTGGATCTCTTGACACCAAAACAATGAATATTTAAATGGAAATGACCTTTCTTTACCCCTCTCCCCTCAAAAATCCCACAAACCAGCATTTGATTATTTGCCATAGGTAAATTTTTTAAATGTTTATAAAAACCAAATTATTTCTTAGTGAAACCTGTGTACAAAGTCAAAATTCTAAATTAGGAGAAAGAAGACACACTTACTTTCTACTTACCTTAGAAAAACTAACTTTTATAAAAGCACTAGCGTACATTGTTATAAATTTGGATTTGCAGAAACTCCAAGAAGCCAAATAAAGAAAATTTCAACATAAAGATTGATATGAAAGTTGTTGTTTATTCGAACTACTTAGAAGATATTTTTTACTATAAAGGATGCTACTAATCAAAGTCAATAAACCAGGATAGTCCCAAAAACATTCAATTCACAAAAGAATATGCCAGATCTTTTGACTGTATATAGTTAATAGAAGCAAGTTACCTTCTTCATTTATTTCCCTTACCCCTATCTCAACAGAAATCATGAAAACGATTCTTGGTCAGAAGAAGAATTTTTCCTTTCAGAACTGTTCTTTTCTTCTTAAAATATTTGCTGACCTGCTACAAATAATTTTTAAAAGTTGTTGCTTATAAAATTCATAACCATCTTTGTGGTTCTGAGCCTACCTATTCACTTCCCTAGAAGAGAGGGGCAGAAAGAATAGCTACTGGACCTAAGGTGTTATGTTCATTTAAAAATACATCTACGAGCTGGTTGTAAATGACGACGATGGATAGCCTTGGCCTGGACCACATTTTTTATCGATGAATGCCAGCCTACCTAGTAATAATATGCATGCAATGGATGGAAAGGAAAGATACTAGATAAAAACAGCAAAGAAAGCATCATCACAAATTGGCTTCAGGATCAACAAACCTGGTAAATAAATAGAAAAAAGTGGAAAGGCTTAATTTGTCTTCATCACTGATACTAAATTGACAACAGATAATCTAATAACTTTTAGTTATCTTTTCTAGATTACAAACGTCATTTCTCTCTCTTTCTGTGTGTGTGTGTGTGTGTGTGTGTGTGTGTTTGTAAGGAAAACTGTGTCTAAACTGGAGTGATATATTTGAATGAAGATTTGTCCGTACAGATGTTTTATGAATATAAGGAGAATTGAGGGGATGATAAAGAGTAATTTTAATAGTAGTTTCTGTTTTTTCTTTACTGTTATTACCAAAATGTCACTACATGTTTTAAATTATATTTTGTTCTTAAGCATGCTGATTTATTTTCTGATTATTAACATCTTACGGAAAAAATCAGGGGCAGGATGACCTCATAAATCACTTGTATGGTCTATTTTTCAGTGAATTATTACACAAATCGCTCTACGATTGACACAAATATATTTTCACATTAGTCTAAGAAATCTTACAAGCTTCTGTTAGTTGACTTTTGAGTTATACAACCATTAAATACAAAAATTGAATTCATTCCCCAAAGATCTCTAACTGAAAACATTTCTACAATTCTAAATGAGAAGTAAAGGTGAACTGAGACAACTTTAGAACTTAAAATCCCAGGTCAGTCTAGTCTGTACTCCCGTTTCTGAATTCCATTTTATTGTGAATCTAGCATTTATGGATCCCAGGTAAATGCCTGAGGCATGACTCTGAGTGAGTGAGGGTCATTTGTTAACTGTTTATGGTATGTGTGTGTTTGGAGAAATTATAGTTTGATATTTTCCATAGATGGGTTAAATAGCATGTATCTTCCTCTGTCAGACACAAAATACAAAAGCCTTTGGGTTGGTTTGAGACAAGGAGAACTAGTTTAAGAATGAGTAGTAAATTGGTAGGAACGTAGAATTGCAAGTTGGTCTGGAAGACACTTAACCAGCTGTGTGACTTTAAATGGTTATCTGAACACTCTGAAACTCAATGTCCTATTGACTTTCCAACAACCTGTGAAAGTTTAAGAGGCAAAGTATGTACAAGTCCTGTGGAGCCATCCATTTGATGCCTCCTTCCTCTCCTTTTCTGTTGTGGTGTAACACCTTGCACAGCCTGCACCTCGGCCCTTTAGGAAATTTTGCTATCTGATGACATTGCTCTTTATGGCTCCCTGAAAATCTACCTGTAATTTCCCAAGCTCCAATTAGGCAAAGTGTCACCTCTTTGATCCTCTTTATAGGACAGACAAACTTTAATAATTGTATGTACTTGTGTTATTTACAATTTACTTGTTTTTATGGGAATAAGAGATATTTTCCCTGGGAGGTGATTCTTGTTTGAGGGTTCCTGCTTCAAGCAAGAGAGTCAAGACATTTTCTTTGTTGTTATTGTTAATTTCTACTTAGCATCCTCAAATAAATACTATTTTAAAGCCCACAGTGTAATCTGTAGAATGTGGGTAGGTAGAGTGCTGTTTTGTGCTCCCTTGCTCCTTTCCCAAGAGAAGTATCTTAAATATAGTTCTGGAAATATAAAGTGCCTTACTTGATTTTTAAAAAAAAAGGTGGGCATTGGGCACCTATTGTGTGTTAGTCACTGTGCTGGATATGAGAGACACAAACGTAAAGATTCTCTATACCCTCCAAGGTGGCTTTCATAATTAGACATTGTAACAGAAAGTTCAATACAATGTAAGGAAATGCCTGCAATCTGACAGGTATGTTTGAAATGTGCTTAAGGAAGAGTTCACCCTGGGGGTAAAATTTGAGCATATAATTAAATTAGAGTTTGCCTTTCAAAAGCTGAGTTGGGGTAGGTGAAGTAATTGCACTGTCGTCAGAGGAAAGAAATGACACACAGAGAGGTAAGAAGCCAGAAACGAGCCTGGCATTTCCCGGGAATGACAGGTAGTTCAACCTCAGCAGAGCCTAGGATGTGCGGAGGAAAGGGGGGAAGATGATATCTGACTGATAGGCAGCAGCAGCAGCCTGACGGGAAGTCTATGCAACTTTCATAGCAGAACATGTATTGGATCAGGTTTGCATTTTTGAAATATTACTCTGAAGGCAGTGCTTGTGATGGGTGAATAGTAAGGAGTCAAGTCTGAAGGTAGAGGGTCCATTTTCTGGGCTACTATAATAGTCTTCAGACAAAAGATAACAAAAGTCGGCAGGACAAATAAAGAAAAGGGCCATGGTGCTGGTGGTGATTGTCCACACTGATTATGATCACATACTTGTGAAACATATTACTTCAGTAATATGCTTAACCTTTGGAATTTTCTGTTTTCTCATTCATAAAATGAAGATGATGCTACTTACCCTTCAGAACTGTGGAAAGAATTGTCAAAATAGTGTGTGTACAGTATTTAATATAGTAACTAGAAAATAATGCATTTTCAATAATTAGTGTTTAAATGGCAGTATAGAATACATTGCATTATAATGGAGTAGAGAGAGGAAAATGAGGAAGAAGTTGGCAAGACATTCATCACTTATAGAAGAACAGGTTTTGAGGGGGAAGCTTCAATTTTAGCTCTAATTTAGTTTGGTTTGAATTGCTTAAGGGACAATCAGGTGGAGATGTCCTGTTGACATCCAAAGATGTGACTGTGTGGGATGCATACAACGGATCTGAGGGCACTTTCTGGAGGTGCATTTATTTGTCCATGTCTCACCTTCCACAGAAAAAAAAGACCTCCATTTCTCTGAAGGAGTAGTATTAGAAGGGCACAGAAACCTTCTTTACGTGCATTCCTACAGTAATTGTAGGCCAGGGCCTCCCTTCTCTCTCTCTTTATTCTCTCTTTCGCTCTCTGACATGGCTCCATGTGCACTGGACATGTTGCTTTTAGCTATGCATTGGGTCATTCGCTAGGACAGATCTTTTGCACAGTGAGAATGCCTGGGACCTCTGGCTGTCCCACCTGTAAATAGGCGAGTAAATTCAATTCAAGGCAAGAAAAAAATAGGGACCCCAATTTGAACTCAGGGCCAAACTGCTTCAGAATTTCAAATTCCCCAGCAATGCCCCTGAGAGTTTGTTTCTTAACTGTCCTGGAACTATTTCACTGTTTTCTCCCACAACTCAAAAGGGAAAAGCTTGATTGGGTATTTCAAATATTGAAAGAGGCATAGATGCAGAAGTCAGCGGTATAAATCTGAGGATGGGAGAAGTCATGAGTACAAATGCAATTCCCAGAGACGCATTTTAGGACATGAGGAGAGGAGGAAGATGAGAGCATTTGCCTTTAGGAGGGTGTCAGAACCTGAAAAGGGAGGCGGAGGAGTGCCGGGGAGGTCAGAAAGCTGAGAATGAGGACTATTTCTCTGGCATCACCCCAGTTTAATCCAAATTCTGGTTAAACACAGAAATAAAGACAAAAACAACAACCACAGAGGTATGCCATGCTGAAGAGGGACTACTTACTGTTGCATCACCTGACACCTCTTTATCCCAACAGACATTCAAAGGTGTGGGCCTAGGAAGAGAAGGGCCAAAATCTGGTACAAGTACCACGGGGTTCAGAGTGGATGAAAGGCTATCAGAGTATCCTATCCCTTTAAGAACAGGCCCACCAGGGCTAGCATTGTAGCTTCCGTTTGTCCTATTCAAAGGTGTGTGTGTAGCTATTAACTAATCAAAGCTTCCAGACTCCCCACAAGGACAGCATTAAGTTTGACATAATGGCAACTACTGAGTTGTCACTCACTGTTTCATTGGACAAATACGATAAAAGAATATAAATTGTAACCACACAAGACAGACTGAGAAAAAACAGTGAGAAATAGCAGTAACAGTGACAAAAATGGATTGATTTTAGATCAATAGATTATAAAGTCCTGTAATATGTAAATTCCTCAACACACTTGGCTAAAACCAGGTTGTTGGACACACTGAACCAAGACAGCCAGATAAATTCAGAGATAAGTTGATGTGGAAGCATCTCCTCAAAAAACTCCTCTCATCCACTTTAGGGAATAAGTGAATCTTCAAATAGTTTATTGAGAGACAGCAAATAGAAAGAATAGTGGAAAATGAAACTGTCAATTTAATAGTGAAGTCTCTGAGGAGGAGAAAGGTGGTGATAAGCTCCCACATGTGGGCTTTCCCTTTCCATATAAAATCATCAGAAACTTCTCATTCATTGTTTACCCAGGCCACATCATTTCTTTGTGCATCTTGGGGCATTTAGATGGCTTTGCTATATTTTAAGTTTCCATAGATAACTTGCTTTCTCCGCATGTACATGCGAGGCAGAAGACTCACTTGTTATTAGAAATACAAGGTGGGGCAAAAGTAGGTTTACACTTGTGAGTATGCTAAACACAGGGTTTACTCTTGTATTATTATTAATTCATGTTCTATTCCATATGAACAACTGTAAACCTACTTTTGCCCCGCCATGTATAACAGGCACTCTAAATAAACTATTATTTAAAAGAGTATTATTATTTTATAACCTAATCTAACCTTAAACTAAGTACATTACATTCATAGTTCAAATTGAGTTAAAGCAATATTTTGAACTAGAAGATATTATTTTTGACAATGGAGATGAGGAAACCGAGATGCAGACAGTTCAATTACTTGCTGAAGGTTTTACTGGTAAGAAGTAGAGTAACTACTTCATCTGACTTCAAAGCCACACTCTTAAACTTTCTTGTTTTATACTTCATGCAAATTCTTAGTTGACAACACTAACAATGTGACAGGTTAGAAAGACTGGGTCACTTAACCAGGAAAAATAGAATACTGTGCTCTAAGATGGGTAGTGAGGAGTTAGCAGAGTTCCTGTCCTGCAGTTTTAATAGCTTTACTGTGTCAGGGACATCTCCCCCCAAACCCTCCAGCAGATACTTACACTTAAACCTGGTTGGTGCAGACCAAACACGAGAGCTACAGGCAGCAAGAAAGAAACAATGAAAATAAATGCAACAAAGGAATTTATATCAATTGAAGAAGAGGAGAGGTCAGATGGGTTGGTCCACGCCATGTATTAATGCCTGTGTTTAGGATTATTGATGTAGGAGAACGTGATCATGGCTCTCTAAGAGTTTTCACTCACTGAGATAGACTATGGAAGAGGTGGCATTGTAGGGTCTGGGTGAAATGTGTATGAGAGCATGTGCTTATTAAGGCTACGAGTGACTGCTATAAATAGTCAATGTGCAACCACTTCATGTTGATAACTGGACGTCACCAACAGCAAGCCAGATAAAATAGCTGAGGCTACTGTGTTGCCAAAGAGACTGAAGGCTAAAAAAGAACTCTCCCCAGAAAGGACCTTATTTGTTCTCCAAGGATTTATTAGCCATGATGGAGGCAGTCAGCCAGTAATTTCTCAGCCTCTTCATTTCAGGAGCAGGTAATGAATTTTAATTAGTGAGGAAGACAGCTTTCCACTAAGGAGAAGAAAGCAAAGAAAACAGGAACGTCAGTGTGCATGGAGGATCTGTTAAAGCACATAACACTCCTTATTAACGGTGAATTAATGGGCAAAACTGTGTGCCCTCTGCTCTTCTGTAACATAAAAATAAAGACAAAAACTGAAAAGATGTGCTTCAGATAGTGAGGAAAAGAAAGGGAAGTGCTGTTAAAGTTGATGAAGAGATAATTCTAGATCACAAGGTCTTTTAGACATTGATCATCACTCTTTATCAATAGTAATTGATGGCAGCACATTTCCAGCAATGTTAGCTCTGCTGAGCATTCCAACAATCCTCTTTGCAATAGAGAATAAGTAAGATGGGCCTATGTGAGACAGGAGTTTTGAGTCGTCCCCCACCACCCCAAGTATTCTAATTAAGCTCAAACACCCTTGCATTGGCTGTCTAGAAGCATTTGGAGAGAGCAAAAGTAGAAAGGTAAAATATGGCTTGATTGGTTGTTAACTAAGTCTTTCTCCTGCTAATTTAGAGTCTGCGTGTGCATGTATGCAAGCGCACGCACCTGTGAGTGTATTGATCACGGTATTGTTGAATGAGAAGTAGATTTTGATTTTGTTTCTGAAAGACCCTTTCAACAATGGATAATCAGATACCTTCTTTTGTGGTTTTTGTGATAATTCTACTTTTGTTAACAGGGCTTTCACTTGGTAAACAAATTGTGCCCATAAATTATTTGAAGGCCATTGGCCTGAAGTTACAACCAAGTATAATATATACAGCTTTGCTTTAGCATAGTGATATAAATCCACATGTGAATGCTATGTTTGAATTGTGTGATTCATTTACAGGGGTATAATTTGAGTAGATTAGGTGGTTCCTTGTGCATTTGTAGCCTTGACTGTGAGTCTCTGGCCACTCCATGTGAGAACCTGCACACTTCCAGTTAGACTGTAAAGGAAGATGCATGTTTACTTTCTTTTCAGGGCATCCTGACAAAATAGGACGTACCTTCTGACATCCCTGTCACTGCTATTATCTGCTACAATCCTCAAACTAAAGTGAAGTTCTCTTCTGACCAGAAAAGTTAAACTTGGAGTTCCTCAGTTATCCACAGGGCACAAGTGACTTAGGTTTTCCTCTTTCACCCCACAAGCTTTAATATGCATTACCAGGAGAGAAAAGAATGGTAAGTTTTGCCATATATATATATATGAAATGGGGAATTTCTGTTCTGTTCCCTTCTACTATATTTTGTTATCAGTGAGGTTGGAATAGATGATAAACTTGTTGAGGTTTCATGCCTATTTGATAATTCTTCACATCTTCTTTAATCTCTAAGTCCCTGTTTGGTTAAAGAATAGAATCTACTCTTAGAGACCAGGAACTTAGTCTTTGACAATCAGAAGAGGTAGACTAGTATTTTTTAAGTTATAATTCAAGGTGTAGTGGTGGGCCAACAGGAATTTATTCAGAAACAAGTGTTGTCTTGAGTCATTATAAAATAATGCACAATTCCTTTTAGATATGTTTGTGGTTAAGAACAAGGGCTATCTCCTTCAAATATAGCAAGTTGGTGTGCATAAATTAATATTAGCTCATTAGTAGAATTTGATGAGATGGTGGTCTAGTGTTCTATTAAAATACACATTATATTTCTGTTAATTATCAGGGTGTCTTTGATTTCCATAAGCTACTAGTTTTGCTTTTGAATGATAAAATGTGGTTAGTTCATTTTTGTTTCTATTGGCATTTTGAGAAAGATAGTTCTTGGTTGAGCATGGTTATTCCCTGCATTGCTTTTAGCATCCCTGCCCTCCCTGCCCATTATATGCCAACAATGCTCTCAGGCAGCCTGAAGCCCAAAAATCATCCCCAACTATTTCCACCTATTACCTAAATGAGTCTATTGCCTTTGGTGTTGAATTAGTTTACTAATTAATATCAACAAAACTTGTGGGGCATTATTTAATTAACTTCAAGTTGTATACAGATAAACTTAAGTCCTTTATTTCTTAATCAAATAGATAATGTATTACACAATATGTCATGAAATATGAATTATTTTATTAAAATATATATTATATAGTATTCTAATTGTGCTTATATTGCAAACATGATTGATGTTGTGTACCTATAGCTGTGTACTATTAAGATAATATGAAATATTATTAGGCAATGTTGTGGGTTGAATTGTGTATCACTCAAAATACCCTGACCTTTGGAAGTAGGGGCTTTGTAGATGTAAATAAGTTAAGATGAGGCCATACTCAATCAGGGTGTGCCCTAATCAAATATGACTGCTGTTCTGAGAATAGGAGAAAAAGCAGGGACACACATAGGAGTAACACCATATGATGACAGAGACAAAGCTGGAGTGAACACCCAAGGCTTCAGGCAACTACCAGCGCTAGGAAAAGGCAAGAAAGTATCATTTTCTAGAGCAGTGGTTCTCAACCTTCCTAATGCTGCGACCCTTTAATATAGTTCCTCATGTTGTGGTGACCCCCAATCATAAAATTATTTTTGTTACTACTTCATAACTGTAATTTTGCTACTGTTATGAATCATAATGTAAATATCTGATATGCAGGATGTACTTTAATTGTTACAAACTGAATATAATTAAAGCATAGTGATTAATCACAAAAACAATATGTAATTATATATGTGTTTTCCGATGGTCTTAGGCGACTGAGACTCTGTCCCTCGGAGTGGATAAAGAAACTACTCAGACACTCTCCATCTGAGGAAGGAAGGGAGTGGGTTTTCTCTAGTGGAAAATTGCCCCCGTTTCTTTATTAGCGAGGGTTTTTATCCACTTTCCACATGCGAAAGTACTTAAGGAAAATATGCAGCCCTTACCCAAATGGTAGGGAGTGAAAGGGAAATGCAGATCAATACAGGGTTGAAACATCCAGGTATTTTACACAAGGTCAAAAGCATTTCCTCTTACTCAATTGTTCTGTTTTTCACATTTTGCTGACAAGGATTTGAGGCTTTACAGAGAAAAACAGAGCAGGTTCCCTTTTCCTTAAAAGCCACTTTGTATTTCTATTCTATCTTTAAAATCCTCCAGAGGGTGGGATTCAGAACTGGGGGGCCTGTAAGATAACCTGCCCGCTAAGTGCCCAGCAGGGGGCGGCTCCACACAACGGCAAGTCTTTTAAACCAAGCCTGTCTGCTTCCCACATCTCCCCATGCCTGTCTGTCCACCACAGGTGAACCCTGTGAAAGGGTTGTTCAACCCCCAAAGGGGTCGCGACCCACAGATTGAGAACCATTGTTCTAGAGCCTTCAGAGAGAGCATACCACTGTCAACACCTTGATTCCAGAATTCTAGCCTCCAAACCTGTGGAAGAATAAATTTCTATTGTTTTAAACCACCCGGTTTATGACAATATGTCATGGCAACCACAGGAAACTAATAAAAAAAAAGGTTACCTAACCTCTCTATCTAACCAATTAGATATCTGTTCAATTGTAACAGAACCTCTGGGCTGCTCCGATTGAAACAGAACCCACAGGCCGTTTAGTTAGGGGCCTGATTGCCCGCCACCAGAATTACAACTCTCAGTACTAGTTTAGTGAAAAGAAAAAGAACTGTTTATTTAACAGTTAAATAGATTTAGATTATTTGTGGATTTTTGCTGTTGAGTCTTATGTTCTTTAAAATACCCACAAACACATAGTTCTGCCTCCCCCTACCAAACCAGACCAGCCTTAGAAAAGTCAGAAACACCGTTTCCCTACTTCCTAGGCACAGTTCAGCTTTACCAGTAGCTGCCAATCACTCAAATCTGATTGGGGAGGTCCTTTCTGTGCTGTGGTGCCCTCCAGCTCTCAATGCAGAACCACCTGGATTCTCAGCCTCCTTGTAAACTGCCTTCTTCCTGCAAACCATGTGGATCTCTTCTTCTCAAAACCGCATGGCTAGAGCCTCTTAAAGTGGCCTGGAGAGTCCTCTCAAAACCACATGGAGAACTCAGCTTCTTTAATCCTCATGGAGAAGGCCCCTTCATCAAGATGCATGGAGGGGGCGCGAGAGAGAAAGAGAGCAAGAGCGAGAGTGAGAGCAAGAGAGAGAGGGAGAGTGTGAGACCAAGATGGAGAAAGAGAGAGAGTGTAAGACCCCACTAAAATGTCCACAGCTGCTTATATATCCCTGACAGCATCGCAGTGGGTGTTGCAACCAGTTCTGACCATTCACAGAACCCTACGCAGGCTCTGTAGGCTTCTTCCGTACCATCCCACAATTCAAGACTCCTCCGATCTTCTTGGGCCTTGGAAGTATCAAAGCCATTTTGCATAACAAAGACACTAGCAACTAGCTCCAGGCATACAAAGGCGTCTTAAAAGCTGCTTCCTTTTCCCATCCCCCAGCCGCAAACTCTGGGGTTTGTTTTTGGACACCCCTGTTTCTGTAACACAATGAATCAAGTAGAATAGTTCTAACCATTAACAAGTTAATATTCATAAAGCACTTAGAATTAGTATATATGACTGCACATAATTAAAGCAGTATGTGTTAGCAGTATGTGATGTCAGGGCACATCAGAGAAGGAAAACTCTGACTCCAAAAAACCTCCGCTGCCTTGCAGCATACCTCTTCAGGGGAAAGGCTAAGGGAGTAAACCCTGACAGAAAATCCGGAGCCGGAGTCCCTAAGGCGGTTTGACATTGTAGTCAACACCGGCAACTCCTGCGGCGCACCTGAAGCCAAGCTGTATTGACTCCGTCTTTCCCTTGGACCCTTCAGCTGCGAAGAGAGGGGGGGTCTACTGCATGGGCAACAGCAGACCCTCCATATCACCCTGCCCAGGCTCTGTAGCTTCAGCTTCACTGGAGAGGACACTCCAGCGTCATCGCAAGATGTCGATTTAACACGGGAGGAGACAGATACCGTGTCACTCCCAAGTCGGACTGCACAGCCATTCTCGGCGATGCAGATAGACTCTTAAGAAGCTACACCATTGTCTCTCGAGACGGACGGCTGCCGACGACGATGATGTGTTAGCTCTATACACTTTAGAAAGGTGAATTAACATGATGTCATAATTGTTCTTCTAGGGTAATTTCTTTAATCCAGGGGTTGGCAAACTATGGTTCATGAACCAAATCCAGACTTCTACCTGCTTTTGTAAATAAAGTATCTTTTTTAATGGAGCCATACTTGTTTAAACGTTGTCTATGGCTGCATTTGTGCTTTAATAGTGGAGTTGCATAATGCCACAGAGGCTGTGTGGCTGAGAAAACCTAAATTATTTACTCTCTGGGCATTTAAGAAAAAGTTTCCCAGCTTTTATTGTAGACTATAAAATCTGTTATATATGCTCCTATTCATGTTTGATTTTTAAGTAATTCAGTGATTTATATATGCTATTAGCCACAGCTTTCCTGCAATTGAACTTCTTTTGTCCTTCTATAATTTGGGCTCTATTTCAACTCTAGGTGGGGATGCATAGGAAAGATGAACTGTTGAGTAGGTTATCTCACATAAGTTCATAATTAAGAGGTTAAGGCCATTGATTGCGATTCTTAGGACTTATGACTCAAATGAGGACTAAAATAATATGCTTTTATTATCTCCACATTTGCTAATGGCACTTTATGCAATGATGACTCATGAGAGTTTAGTGAGCTTCTTAACTAGAAACCACATTTTCTTATTGAGAATCATTTTTCTTTAAAGGAATTTTTCCAGCTATTGATTCTCATATTTAATACTGGTGAATGAATTAAACAAAGCAGTAAAGTAAAAGTAATGACCCCAAACTCAAGGGTAAATTTATTACTGATTAAATCTAATTTTGAGCATGAAATGAAATAAGAGAACTATATGGGCTACACCTCAGAATTATATGGAACATGCATCTGTGAGAAGCAACTGTGGCTCAGAGTAGGAAATGCATACTTCCTGAGGAAGAAGACAGACCTGATGTGAACATGTCCTGATAGTCTTTCCTCTACATTAACAATTCAATAAGTAATTCCATCATCCTAAGACCAGAAAACACAAAAGGAAGGAAAAAAAAATGTTTCTTAACAGTTGAGCTCTTGCAACATGGATGGGAATAGTTTAGGATTGGGAATGAAGTAATTCCCTTAACATGCTTCTATGTAGAAACTATGGAGATGCCACATTATAAAAGGTTCTCTTACATCCACACTTTGTCACCTTCAATCATGTTCTGGATATGTCATCTAAGTTAATAAGATGCCAACTATAGAGATGAAAACTTGCAAATTCAGTTAAATGTGTATATTTTGTCTCATAAATGCCAAAAACTGGATGTTGAAAAGAATTTTCTTTTGGAACTGAGTGTTACATATTTGATGAACATAGTGACGTTTAGCATTGGCAATTTTTAAAAGTGTTGAAGAAGGTGAAGGGCACTTTGTAGCCACTAATAATACGAGAAGGAACATGTTTGGAGAAATATATATACAGTTTTTAAAAAGAAAAATTTATGTGAGAAGAGAGTAGAGAAAATGAAGACTGGTGTAGGTCCCTGAAGACATTACCATTACAGTTAAGAATAGGCCCATTGATGTATGTGGAGGAATACTTTTTGAAATAAAATAATTCTGGATTGAATAAAATTTAAAAAGTGGAATAATATTTTTATCCAAGAACATTCAGGAAGTGTGCTGTTTTGAAAAAGAAACTTAAATATAATATTTTATTTTTTAATAAGCTCTCTTAAACCAACAGATTTAATGTACAGTTTATATATGAATTATTGAAAGAGTATATATACTTCCATGTGTCACGAGAGGCTAAATTTAAATGTTAAATACTTGCAACCTTGAAAAAAAATCTAAGTTGAATAAAATAACAGAACAGAAAATGTTTAAATGAATAAAAAGTGGTTTAAGGATAATGATACAAACATTATTTTAAGGTTCACAAGCAAAATATTTAGCATATAATAGAGCCTTGTAAGTCTAATGAGATTATAGGACAAATTTGATGTATATTTTTGGTTTAAAATAATGGGAAATATCAGCATTAAAATACGAGCAAAATAAGGAGAAATATAAATGCCAAAGAAGGTAACAATTAAACAGTTACTTGATAAAACTAAATTTAAGATAAAGATAAAATAAGGGAATTTGATGATTAACAGGTTAAAAGTGTCACAGTGAACTTGAAGAACAATTAGACCTCTCTTGAGACACATTAGTCAAGGATGTTTGATGATTCAGCTTCATAAATTAGTAACAATAGTTAACAAGAAGCTTAGATCAGAGCAAGTTGCCAGAAAGGAGTAGAAAGTGATGAAAGTATTTGTGCAGTCTATTACAAGGTTTGAAAGACTAAGCCCAAGTTCACTAAGAGAGTTTATTCACATAGTTTAATCATTTCTTTTTACTTGAAATTAACATTTAGGGATTGCACAGAAAATTTAAAATGCCAAACATCTTGATTCTTTAAGCCTATTTCTTTACCCCTTTTTCCTACTTAACTTCCTCCTCCTCCCTCTTCTCCCATTCCCCCCTTAAAATAAAAAAAAATTTTTTTCTGGATGTTTCTGTGTTCCATCCTTGTGAGAGTTCTAATTAGGAAAGAAAACTTCTAGAAGTAGGTTTGGATAACTTAAGTGCTGTCAGAAAAGAAAAATTAGAGGTGCCCATCAGAGCATGTTTAAGCTTAAAATTTTCTTCTGAAATGTTTAGGTTAAAAGTCAATTATCCATTGAAGGGAGGAATTAGAAACTGAAACAGTTCTCATCTCCTACTTAATTTCTTCTCACAGAAATAAAACCCTATGATTTTGAAGAGGAAGAAATTGGTCATCACATTTTTCTTAGTTTGTAAAAGTTCTTTATGTATTCTGTACTGATAGATAGGTAAGTAGGTAAATAGATAAATAGATAGATAGAAATTCTGGATATTCTGAAACTTTTGTTGAATATTTATATTGCAAATATCCTCTCCAAATCTATATTTAGGTTCCATTTTCTTCATTCTAATCGTGTGTTTTGATGAACAGGAATTAATTTTGATAAAGTCAATCTTTTAAATGTGCTTAGGGTTGGTGCTTTTTGCATCGTATTTCAGAACATTTTGCATAGGCTAAAGTTATGAAGATAGTCTCCTATGCTTTATTTTAATTTTTCAACCTTCCAAAATTATAGCTACATTTAATATGAAATTATTTTGTGTCTATGTTCTATAAGAGAGGTCCAAGTTCTTTTTCCACATAGGTAGTAAAACGTTCCAGTACCATTTTTTGAAAGAAGAATATTCTTTCTCTTTACTGTGTTTCAGTGGTAACTTGGTCATAAATTTGCAAACCAGTTATATGGAGGCCTACTTACGGAATGTATTTATTTATTTTTGTTTTTGTCATTCATTCGTTCATTCTTGTGCTCATACCACACTCTTTTCATTATTGTAACTTTAAAAAATACTTGGCATCTGTTATTGTATTTCTTTTAACTTAGTTCTTTTATTCAAGATTGTCTGGGCTCATCTTGGAGATACTTTGCATCTTGATATAAATTTTCAATTTATTTTTTTGACTTCATTGTTTCTGTTGTCAGTGAATGATTATTATTTTACAATTTTAAATTTTCCAGTTCTTGTACATGTATACCCCCCAATTTATTTAGGCCTTCTTAACTTCCAATAATGCTTTCTAGCTTTGTGAAGCTATTTATATTGTTCCTAGGTGTTTCATGTTTTTGGCAATACTATAAATGGATTTAATGTTAAATATATTTTTCTTATATATGGATAATTATTATGTTGCACTTAGATATCAATTCTAATAGATATATGAATTGTTTATATTTTTAACTATTTTTACCTCTATATCTTGTATTTTTTATTTATTTTTAAAAACTAAGAAGATTACCCACGAGGAGGACCGGGAACCACAGCTCCTCCCCCCGCTTCCTTTGTTGAGTCAGTCTGGGAATTGCCTCTTCCTTTAATCCCTTACCCCCTTCCTTTGGTCCCTCAATAAACCAGTTATTTGCTTCCCCCCCAAAAAACAATTTGGTCTTCTCTCAATCTTAGGGGAGACATTTGATAACTTACCATATATATAATACCTTGTTATAGATACTTCTTATAGTTTTTTGTAGATACTCCATTCAAATATTACTATTAATTTTCATTATGCATATGGCTGTTTTTTTCTATTTGTTTCTGCATCAATTGAGATGATCATATGACCCTTCTCCTTTTTGTCATTAGTTTGGTTTATATTGTTTTATTTTTAATTGTTAAACCCATACTCTTAACTGAAGATATGCAACTTGTTTATTTATTTTTTATGTATCATGGAATTAGATTTGCTAACAGTTTACTAAGGAGCTTTGCACCTATATTCATAAGTAATATTTGGAGAATTTACTGGTGAAGCCAACTTTGTCTGAAATTATAACAATAGAAAGGATTTAAATTACAGTCAATTTCTTTAGTGAATTTAGGATTTTTCAAGTTCTCTCTTAACTTTTTGTATAATTGCAGTAAGTTTTTCAAATAATTTGCCTATGTCATTGTAATTTTAAAGTATTGACATAGTTAATTATAATATCTTTCTAATATCTCTACAATGTCTCTACAATCTGTAGTAATGCCCTCTCCCTTTCCTGTTTATATTGGTTATTTGTGTGGCCTTTCTCTTTACTGTGTCAATTTGGAGGTTAAGTTAGAAGTTTATAAAATGTGTCTCACTCTGGGAAGATGTAAACTTGTGTGAAAGCACAAAGCAAAGTGCTAGCTATATTTCTACTTTTAACTGACTCGGTATTCTGTATAGTGAACAAATTGTACAGATACATCATGCCCCTTTCCACTTAGATTATACTCTGTATATCCCCAAAAATATATAGCAGAAACCATAAAGCACCTTGCAGTTGTTGGGACTCATTCCTCACCAGAACTGTGTCACAGAAATTCCCTCACATGTACAGGCTATGGTTGTTTGTTTTATCTCGGTCTTACCATGACCATTTGGTGATTTTTGTGTGTGTGTGTGTGTGTATTTCTTGTGATAGCCAATGAAATGAAATATAGAATCTAAAGTTTACACAGGAGCTATAAAAATAAAGAAAATTCATGTTTTCTCATGTTTGCCAGTAGAGAATAACTCGTGATGGTCAACTTAAATTATGGAACAATGTGAGCTGATTATTTAACTTTTTAAATTCCTACCTGTACCAAATGGTACCAAACAGTTTAGTTTGAATACAAGACATAATGTAAAAAATCCCTGATAAGAGACACAATAAGTGCATACTCATGTAGCTTAAACATTATTGGAAAGAATGTGAATAAATAATCTTGCTTCTTATCACATTATGGGTTCAGGGGGTGAATGTGGAATAAACAATTTTAATGATTTTATTTAGGGAGAATCTTGTCATTACCCAGTCATGGAAGGATGTATGAGTGTGTGACTTTTATAGCTCAGTTTTCAATCAGGAAGTGACTCATAACACATGCTGAGGTTCAAAATGTCTCTCATTAATTTGCAGAGCACTCAAAGATGTGGCAGAAAAGTCAATGGCTTGGAATGATGTAATACTAATAATATGTCAGGAAGTTCATTCTAAAAGTGACTACAAGAGAAAATGAAGGAGAAATGCCTGTGACAAAACAGTAAGCCACATATGTTTTTTAATCCACATACTTTGTAATAAGAAACTTATGAAGGGAAATAACTAGGAAAGACAAAATAAGGAACATATATCTCATTTAAGAGATCAATTGTATCTCTGAAAAAAATATTCAGTAACTGCAATATTTCAAGTGTGAGTACATAAAAGAATTTGGTAGGGACAGAAACTGGTGGAAACATTTCTGTGGAAATGAATAAGTTAGTTGGAGAATTATTCATTTAACGGATATCTGTTAAGCATTTATGTGCTAGAAACTGCGTTAATTCATAGAAATACTAGATAGAATAGCCCTACAGTTCTTGCTTCCTAATTGAGGAAACAAATATATAGTTATAGAAAAATCACAATTAAGTATGATGACTCATAATAGAGATATGTATAAAAGCTTGCATAAGTTGAATTCAAGGTTAGGATAGGATACTTAAAGTTATGGTAAGAAATTAGGATTTCATGTACTCCAACATTTTCTGAGCATATATCATAACATTTTGAAGACACTCAAAAGACAGATCTGAAGATAAATATTTGGGAGTCATGATTTCAAAAGAATAATTTTAGGTGTAAATATTCATGCACCATAAAAATGAGAAGCAGAAATTCAGCTTTTATACTGGGGTACACTCAGCTTTAAGGAGAGAGAAAAGAAATGTGATCAAATGAAATAACCAAAAGCAAGGCTGATCTAGAATCATAAAATCAAAAGGGGTTAGAGGAAGGCTAGAAGTTATGAGAAAAAAAAAATGCTTCAAATAGATAAGAACAAGTAAAATGAAAATATTGTCAAATGTGTAATAACACATTTTATGTCCAGAATTTACCCCAAGACATTTCACAGAAGGATATTTTTGTGTGTGTGCATGTGAATATTTACAGATGTCTGAGTAGGGTTATGGTACAAAATGAGACATGTTGAATTATTCAAAGATTAGCAGCAGTGAGAGGCTGTTCCTTCTCCATCGCCAGCCCTTGGCTGGTTGGGCAATGAAAGAAAATGAATTCACCTGTCAAACAGGTGTTCCTGGCAAGAGCTGTGAACATGAATGTTGTCCCATCTGCTCCTTCTAGGTAGCACTGTCTTCCAGCTACAGCGCTCTCACGGGGTGCCTGTAATGGCGTTCTCACCTTCACACGTAGGATGGTGACAACTCCTTGCTTTGTCTGGCCTCAGGATACGTGCTTTCCTTCTTGATCTTCCTCTACTTTGCCTACACGCCTGTAAAATTGGTTCCTCAGTATGTCTCTTTAATTACTTCATCTGAGTGTGCAGTCCTTTCTCTGTAGGGTCTTACCTCTACCGAGGGAAAACAGTCATGTCTAGTAGACATTATTACCTCTCCATATTTAAACATGAAGAGGGAGATTCATAAAGATTGAATGACTTCCCAAAGTTAATAGTTTGCAAATGACAGAATCTCTCTCCTTCACTTACATTATGCTGTACATTGAAAGGTGATAAATAAAGAAACAGCGAGGAAAAAAATCAATTTCCATTAGGAGTCATGAAAATGATAGGATATAAAGTAAAGCTGGGAGATTATTATTTTTTACAGGAAGTAGCATTTCTCTTCCTTTCAAATGAGAAGGTTGGAATAATAGCTATAGAAACAGATATATTGAAATGTTTATAAATATTGGAGGTGATACCAATCTCATTGTTGGCAAAAAAGTGTTAGAAATCAATTGCTGAGAAGATGAGTAGTAAGTTTTGTTACATGAGTAACAAGGAGAACCACTCCACAGGGAGAAAGAGTCCCTTTAAAATGACCAGCCCCCTTTGCTAGTATGTAACATATATCAAAGGAACACCAAATAAATACTTCCAAGTGGAACTATGAGAAACCATCACCATTGCTAGTAAAGAAATTCAGCTTACATATGGTACTCTGCAAAGTTATCTACACTAATTTATACGTGAAGGAAAATATTCAATAATTATCTTGAGTTTGATTATTTTCTGTATTTATAATTTTTCATCAGACTAAAGGAATTTATGTTTGCCTCGTTCACTAACAACAATTATACCTTGATTCTTAATATATGCCTTTATTTTAAAACCTTACAATTTTTTCTTCTATGCACCTGTGGTTATTAGCAAAAGAAACCTGGACAATCTTCAATTCATGTGGGCCTGGTTCCTGAATCTGCTTTTCTCTTATTATCTTTTCCACATTCTTCTAAATCCTTAGTCGATGTGCCTGTCAGTAACCTTATCAATCAACACTTTTAAGTTGAAGTGTACCAAATTTGTTTCCTTGCTCTACTACACAGTCTCCCTTCTGTCACTCTAATTGTTTAGATTAATGACCCAGTAAGCAAACCTGCTTCCAGCAGCCCTGCTGGCTGATCTGGGTGTAGATCCAGGCTCTCACATCAGTGCACTGGCTTCAAGGACCCACCTTACCAAAGGTAGCTGGACTTGCCCAAATGTAAAGAAACAGAGTCACCGCTCCATGTCTGAGTTAAGGAGAGATTTCACTGGCAGGCGTAGGACCACCTTCAATACCAGAACTCCCTCTACTGATTAAATGAATTAAACAAAACAGAGAGGGAAAAAAAAAAAAAAAAAAGCAAAAACGTTTTTTGAAAGTCACGCATCTTGTTCATTAGAAGTTACTTAGACCAGATTTGGACTTAAGCTGGCACGCAGACGTACACACCGGAGTCAAGCATGGCTGAGACTCGCCTTCCCAGATGCCTGAGCACTGTGGATTTAGTGACCCTGGGTGTGGGCAGCACATTGGGTGCAAGCGCGTATGTCCTGGCTGGCAAGGTGGCCAAAGATAAAGCAGGCCCATCCACTGTGATCTGCTTCTTGGTGGCCGGTCTATCTTCCCTGTTGGCTTGGCTGTGCTATGCAGAGTTTGGAGCCGGGGTTCCCCAGTCTGGTTCTGCATCTCTCTACAGCTATGTTACTGTGGGTGAACTCTGGGACTTCAACACTGGCTGCAACCTCATCCTCTCCTATGTCATCGGTACAGCCAGCGTAGCCCGGGCCTGGAGCTCAGCTTTTGACAACCTGGTTGGGAAGCACATTTCTCACAGCCTGCAGGGGAGCGTCTCACTGAAATTTCGCCATGTCCTCGCAGAATATCCAGACTTCTTTGCTTTGGGCCTTGTGCTGTTGCTCACTGAATTGCTGGCTCTGGGGGCTAGCGAGTTGGCCTTCGTCACCAAAGTGTTTATACAGTGATGAACCTTTTAGTCCTCGGTTTTGTCATCATCTCTGGCTTCGTTAAGGGGGACCTGCACAACTGGAAGCTCACAGAAGAGGACTACACACTGGCCGTGGGTATGGACAATAATACCCACAGCGTGGGTCGTCTTGGCTCTGGAGGATTTGTGCCTTTCAGCTTCGAGGGGATTCTCTGTGGAGCGGCTACCTGTTTCTATGCATTTGTTGGTTCTGACTGTATTGCTACCACCGGGGAAGAGGCCCGGAATCCTCAGCGTTCCATCCCGCTGGGCATTGTGATCTCACTGTCCGCTTCTTGGCGTATTTTGGTGTTTCTTCAGCTCTCACGCTGATGATGCCTTAATAACAGCTTCAACCTGAGAGTCCCTTGCCTGAGGCATTTCTCCATGTTGGATGGGCCCCTGCCCGCTATGCTGTGGCAACTGGCCCCCTCTGTGCTCTTTCTACCAGCTTCTTGGGCGTGATGTTTCCCATGCCTCGGGTGATCTACCCAATGGCGGAGGATGGCCTCCTGTTCCGTTTCCTCACCAAGATCCACAGCGGCACACGCACCCTGGTCGTAGCCACGGTGGTCTCTGGCATCACTGCAGCATTGATGGCGTTCCTCTTTAAACTCACTGACCTCGTGGACCTCATGTCAATTGGGACCCTGCTGGCTTACTCCCTGGTGTCCATTTGTGTTCTCATTCTCAGGTATCAGCCTGGCCAGGAGACACGGATCGAGGAAGATGAACTGGAGTTGCAGGAGGACACGCAAGAAACAGAAAAGCTGACCTTACTGGCCCAGTTTTGTCCACGCAACTCCGCCCCCACGGCACTCTCCAGCCAAGTTGTCTGTGTTTGTTCCTCGCTGCTTGCTGTGCTGCTGAGTATCTGTTGCCTGGTGCTGGCACAATGGTCGGCCCCACTGTTTCTGGAGATCCAGTGTGGATTGCTGCGGTTGTGCTGCTCCTCGCTCTCATTATTGGGGTCACTGGGGTCATCTGGAGGCAGCCACAGAGCTCCACTCCCCTTAACGTCAAGGAACCTGCTTTGCCTCTCCTCCCACTTATGATCATCTTTGAGAACGTTTATATTATGATGCAGATGGCAGATGGCACCTGGGTCAGATTCGCAGTCTGGATGATGGTTGGGCTTGCTATCTACTTCAGCTTTGGAATGCAGCACAGCCCAGAGCAGGTTAAGAGTAATGAAGCCCCACTCAAGTCTAGCACCCGAACAGTAAACTTTGATCTCAGCCACGCCTGAATGCTCTCTGGTGTCCCCATACAAGAACAGAGAGAACTCCTGTGTGCACAGGGAGCTAGGCTTTCAATGGGGTGTCGGTGGGGGAACACTAGTAGGCTCTGCTTTGTAGAATGAAGGGTGTGTCTTTGCTGTTTCTCACTCCTTTTTGTAACTTGTCTACTTTTTAATTGCATCTGTAGCTGCTCTCTGGCTTTAAAAAAATTAAAGGAATCTAGAGGGAAAAAAAAGAAGTTACTTAGAAATGTTTTCGTATCCAGATTCTGCCTAAACGCAAAATACCAGTCTTCTATTTCCTATTATCATACTAAATTATTAAGCTTTTTCCTCCATGAAACTTCAGCGGAATACAGATTATTTATTTATTTGTTTGTTTATTACTCAGTTTTTCAGATCAGCTAGGAGACTCTGCTAATCTGGGTTAGGCTCAGTTTATTTTGTTTGGGCTCATTTATTTTTCTGTGATCAGCTGGCAGAAGAGCTTGGGGATGACTTAGCTAAGTTGGCCTCAGAGCTCTGGGGTTTTGGTGGCTATTGTCCGGGCCCCAAAGGGCGACCAGGCCAGATGTCTCTTGTCATCTAGCCTGGTATTCTCATGGTGGCTTGTCTGGCTTCTAAGGGAGCAAGGAGAAGCATATAAAATCTTATATGGCCTATGCTCAGAACCAGCACAATATCACTTCTGCCACATTTTATTGTCCAAAGATAATTTCTAAGCCATTTCTGATAGAATGAGTAGGTAAATATAGCCTCCTCCTCTTATTGGAAATAGTTACCAACTCACATTATAAGGCATATAAGAGGGAGAATAGTTAAGGCCATATTTGCAATCATTCTACTTTTGACATTACCCCCTGGCTGATGGATTCACACTCTGCTGATTAGACTGTTTCATCAGCTGACTCCCCTGCCTAATTCATGGCACCAACTCAGTCCTGCCTGTTTTGGCTTCCTTCCAGCCTAAAATATACTAGAGTATTTTCCTGCTCAACTATACTCCAGGACCCAGACTATATTGAGAAGGCCATTTCTGTCACTGGCAACAATTCCTCCAAATGACTTAATGGAAAATGGAATACTTTATTGCTCGTATTTTCAGGTGAATCAAATTCAACCTTGGAGATAATTCTCCTCCCAGAGAATTAAATATCTATGATTCCTATTACATTCTGAATGTTTATTTGCATGACACAAAGGAAGTCCTTTTTTATCAAAAGTGTTGATTATTCAGTTTATACCTCTGATGAACACCAGCAAAAAAGATTAGAACCTCTCCGGTTGCATGACATTAGAAAACCACTGAGAAGGCAAACATGATTGAGCTTAGTAATTACAATAATCCTATTACTACACCTGGATGACTTACTACCCCACTCTGAATGAAGACATTGTCAACTGTGTTTAAGCTGCTTTGGCTGAGAGAAGCTGTGGGTTACTCTCTTTGTGAATGCTTAGAGGTATAACTGTGTCCAAGTTCCCAGAACTCTGTCTCATGTTTGAGAGATGTGGGGGTTGTCCGACCACTCTGCAAGTAAAATCTGTTGGATCAGAGGAAGTGGAGTTTCAGGTTAGAAGAATAGGTATATATCAGGAGCCAGAGAAAGATCTTGTTTTGGTTAGTTTCATAGGTTAAGTGTGTGCATAAACACATAAACAAAGAAAAACATTGTGTCCAAGCCAGAAGGTAGAGTGCAGACCAATAGTTGAAATAACAGAGTATCTAGTAAAGGGTGTAAGCTCTGTCTGGGAAGAAGGTAAAAAAAATCCAGCTAAAAGCCTGGTGGAAGGAAATGTATAGAAATACATGTGGAAATATTCATTCATCAAGCACTTGATATGGGGCACAAACTTTTTTAGGTGCTATTAGGCACAAAGATAAATAAATACGGAAGGAAGAAACAATCAATTGAAGGAGAGAAATATACTGCAAACCATTACACAATGTGGTAAGTTCTGACTGAAGGAAGAATAAATATTCACTGGGAACATGTATGAAGGAATAATATTTTTGCTATTGGGGTATTTAATATGAACTGAACAAATGGGTTGTTATCAAGGTTAGCAGAAAGATGATTTTAACTAGAGAGATATTGATCATCAAAGGTACAGAAATATTTAAAATTATACGGTGAATACGAGGAGCAGTAATTTCTCAAAAAAAAAAAAAAGCCTTTATGGTGTAGAATATCAGGAAATAAGTCTGGGAAAGTAAGTCTATACAAAATGTTTAAATACCTCAAATGATTTTCTTAAGGATTTGAAAATATACAAAGTAGATACATGTTTTTAGAATCTAACAGAACCTAGCTGAGAAAGATACAATTCCTTCAGCTGAAAATGTTACGTTACTCAGATACTTGGAGTAAAAAGCAAAGCGAGGTTGCAGAAGTGTGGAAGAAAGCAGCTCTGAGGTTGTACTTCTAGTATAGCTGAGTTAGTGCCTCTTAAAGCAACCCTCCCAGAGTTCACAATTCTAAGCTCAGGATAAAATATTTTTAAAATATATATCTGGAGAGTGGATAAAAGCTGAAAGATAATGAATGGGAGCCAACACTTTGAAGAAGGAAACACTGTAGTGTGAGTTTCTTATTTTACTTGGCTATTAAACAAAGGTGAATACCAGTGTGCACCACTGCCACTAGTTAAAAATCCAATAGAAAATCTGCAGTTACTGGCTTAAAGAATCAGAGGACTGGGTTTATTTAGGATAACCACAATAGCTGGAAAGTTAAAAGGAAAATCCAAGAAAGGAGAAAGTCAGAAAAGTAGAACAACAGATAGTGTGTATGAACTCTGTTCCAGTCTCTGGATGACCCCTGTATCATGCCATAGAGCACAGCCTCCAATCAACTCAACCAAGGCTGAAAAATAAACTGAAATTTAGCTGTTGCCCATCATAGAGAGACAAAGTTTTAACAATAAAATAACTACTTTTTAAAACACAAGATTAAGAAAATCTAGAGTTTGTATAGTTAGTTTGCTTCCTTATAAGCTCTTGGAATGATCATATTAATTAACTGTGTTTTATTTTGGATAGTCTAACAGTCTCATTGTGACTTTAATTTGTATTCTGCTCATCACTGATGATGTTGATGGAGCATCTTCTCATGTGCCTATTTGCCTTCTATATATATGTCTGTCTTGCTAAAGTATCTTTTATCTTTTGTCACTTAAAATTTTTTAGTTATTTCTTTTTGTATGGTTTTGAGTGCTTTTAAATACAGTCAAAATACAAGTCTTTTGTTGAATATGTGATTTGCAGATTCCTTCCCAGTCTATAGGTTGTCTTTTACGTCCCTTAATGGTATTTGTTGTTGTCTTTGTCTTTGAGCAAAACCAATAATTTATTTAGCTCTTATCACTGTAGGACTTGGTGAGAAAGGCTCATGTCTGCTCCACAAAGTGTCAGCTGGGGGACTGATTTCTAGAAAACTCCCTCACATGGCTCACAGTTGTTTTTGATTGTTTATGGGAGACTTCATGTGGTAGAGGCGTGGGGACTTTAGTTTTTTTCATATAAGCCTCTCTCTAGGCTCCTGAACTTCATCACAGAATGGTGGCTGGGTTCCATGAGCAAGTGTTCTAAGAAATAAGAAGTTGATGTTGCCAATGATTTGGGTTTTATTGTCCTTTGTCCCCCACCCCCCACCACACACACTTTTTAAAAGTCCTGGACCTACTGACAACTGCACTTGTCCTGGATCCTATTGCTCAGCCAGTCCCAGGACTCAGATTCGAGGGAATTACACAGAGCATGGCACTGGAAAGGAAGAGTATCAAAGAATTCTGAGAAATGTGTTAAAACTGCCATGTTTTATCACTGGGAATAGTTTTATTGTTTTTATTTTGACCTGCATATTTATTGTAAAAAATAGTGAAATGCAACATATAAAGCTCTGCAAAGAAACTGGCTAATAGAGGCCATTTCTAGACAAGTTTTATTTATGACAGCATCAGAAGAGTTAAAATTTCAAACACACACATGGATATGATGCATATCAATGTTAAGATGTTACTAATTTCTAGGGAATGATGGGCATACAGGAATGGTGTGAGTCATAATCAGAATCTCTGTCTCTGGATTTCCTTTTTTTTAAAAAGTAGCTGAAGCAAATGTAGCATATAATAAACATTTGTTTATTTACAGCATAGGTACATAAGTGTCATATTAATTTATATTGATTTGTGTGTTGAAATGTTTATAATTAAAATACAAAAAGCTAACTGATTATGAGAAGAATAAAGAATTAAATTTAAATATTTTACAAAATAGTGCTATGAAAAATGGAGTAAATGAGGCATATGTCCTAACACAACTGCAAAACTCGAGGGCATTATATTACATTAAAAATTCTGGAAAAAAAATACTACAGAAATATTTTGCCCCTGTCTAATAATGGCTTTTCCTGGAGAAACAAATATAAAACAGACCATAGCTGACAAAAAAAACAAAACAAACAAACAAAAAAAACCACAGAATAAGCCAGGCCATTTCAATTGAATGTATGGAAGTAACTAGGGGAGGGGCCCAATAACAATAAAATGTAATATAAAGTGCTCATCTGAGATCTTAAATGTCAGACAAAACATCCTGTCTCTTTGGAACTTATATATAGAACCTCAGAGGAATGTCTTACAGGAAAACTAAAGTCTTTGGAAATAATTACTCTGACATTAAGCATACGGTTCATTTTTAACATTAGGTATATGCCAAAATAAATTGTGTCACTCATCAATGAGAAAATCAGGAACTTATGATAGACATTCTGTTCATGTTTTACCAGTGCTACAGTTAATATTCAGAACATAGCTGCAAGAAATACGCAGTGATATAAGTTTTGTACAGATGCAAGTTTCTGTCAATTCAAACAATTATTAGTGAGAAATTAATATTTATTTTTTGTAATAAATATATTTTAGTATTTATTTTTTATTTTAATGAGAGCTGGTGAGCATATAAATATTATGGGCCATACATCAAAAGACTAGTTTTAAATTAAATTTTAAATTGAGTTTAATTTGAAGCTAGCCTAGAATATAAGGATTTCTTATCCATTTGTATGTTAATTTGCCTTTTAAATTATTTTAAAAATATTTTATTGTTATTCTATTACAGTTGTTCCAATTTTTTCCCATTTGCCCTCTTCCGTCCTGCCCACACCCCACTCACTCTCACAGTCAATCCCCACACAACATTGTCCATGTCCATGGGCCATTCATACATGTTCCTTGACTAGTTCCTTCCCCTTCTTTACCCCCTTATCTCCCTCACCTCTCCCTTGCCCCCTCCCCTCTGGTCACCGTCAGTCTGTTCCTTGTTTCCATGCCTCTGGTTCTGTTTTGCTCATTAGTTTATTTTGTTCATCAGGTTCCTCTTATAGGTGAGATCGTATGGTATTTGTCTTTCACCAGCCGACTTATTTCACATACGCCAAGTGAAATATTTCTTTTTAAATTTAATAACAATAATGAGAAACAAATAAGTTTAACAGGATTTAAAATAAATCTGTATTGCACAAATTTACTAGAGTTCATCTGAAATATTTGTGATGCCTCAATAGCAATTAAGCATTTGATCTTAATTTGCATAACATTTTTAGTTTTCCATGTTGCGTTTCTATTCATTAATTGATATATTCTTCATAATGACATTTTGAAGTATCAAAATAAATACTGTTACTCTAGTTTTATAGATGAAATAACCATGACCCAATTTTATATATCAAATTAACCAAGAAATCCTTGCCTAAAGTGAAAATTAAAACACATGGAAGTTTCTTATTCTTAATCACTCCAGGTTTTCTGAGTTCCAGTTATCTTTCATTTAATTATATTATCTCATTTAAAATACAATTTCAAAAAGTTCTTCCAGATTTTTGTTTAACAAACTTTATCCTTTGGCAAAAAGTCCATGTAAACTAAGATGTATTATTATTACATTATATATACATATATATGTATATTTCTTTGGACATATGAGTACATTCTATGAAACAGTCAAGAAATTATACAAGTTCATTATACTATGGATTGAGAAATACAATTTAATTAATAAAATAATAACCACTTTAATTATTACAGGTAATGATATCTCATATATTGTACTTCAGTATTCAATATAAGTAAACTGTATGAAAAATCGTTCCATTTTGAACAACATATTTAATTTCATAGTATAAAAAAAGATCTTACTAAGCAAGTCAACTGGGAAATGGGATTCCTTATACATAATCTAAGAGAATCTGTTCTAATTTGGAATTTATACTAACATATTATCGATGGAAAAACTCATATACTCATGTAACTGATCCAAAGGTGTTTTAAATTTGAGTAGATTTTATTAACAAGATATAAAAATTTGAAATAATTTAGAATAGTGATTGATATATATATATATATCAATCAGTAGGATGTTAATTATAACAAAGACTATAATAATTTTGATCACTAAATCTTCTTTCAAAAGTTGGTGATATTCAGGCACCTAGCAAGCAATTTACTTGAATAAATTTTCTTGAATAAGTAATCAAAGAATTTTAGATCTGAAAGGAATTTTAGAAACCACCTATTCAAAACCTTTAAAATGAGAAAACTGCCTTCCAGAGTGATTGATTTTGACAAGGACATGTCACACATACACACACACACACACACACACACACACACACACATTTGTGCCTTTGTGTGAATCCTTCTTAAATAATTTGGTTTGAGAAAAAACATTACTATGGAAAACTAAAGGCATTATGAAAAACGGTCAAGTTCAGGTTCATAACTCCTGCTTCCAGTACAGTTTAATTCTTTAATATTTGGCAGCTAACAAACATACTTTTAATAAGACTAATTTTTATTTAGAGAACACTATATTAACCATGTTTATATTAAAGTGGTTATCTATTCAAGTAACAAATCTTTGCTTTACATCTGAAGAAATATTGAAATATACCCAGTGCTTTTGACTTGAAATCTAAAGCATTTCAAATATCACAACTGATGACTTAAGAGGTACTGATATTAATAATTACATCGAAAATGGGCAAATCAGAAGAAAGAAGAGATCAAACGGTTTAACAAATTACTTTGATAATAATTTAAAAATCAAAAAAGAAGAGCATTCAATGGTGCAGCATAATCATACATGCAATAAACCAGAAATCTGATGTATTAAAAAAATATTATTGTTTGAAGTTGAAGAAGATAGATCCTTATCTGCACTTCCTTGGGAAAATAGCTTCCTCATCTGAAAAGTGTTCATAATAAAATGAGATTCATATGATGATTATGTACAGTCCTGTAACAGTATAACATGTGGCAAAAAGACTCATGTGTTTGAAATATAATATTGACCATTGTTAAACAACAAGACAGACCTATTTACTAAAAATATAAGGGCATAAAGATTGTAAATCTATACCAAAACTAACAGAATTTGAGAAGCAGAAAGATAGATGTAGCTGAGAATCTAAAATAAATAATTTGAAATATAAAGCAACCGAATAAATGAATGAATTAATGAATGAAAATATCTTTCCCTATGAAACATCCCCATGAAAGAATCCCCATGTAATATCAAATTAAAAAGTAAGAGGTTATGCAAATACCTAAATTTGAATAAGACAAGCCAAACAAATTCAGGTTCGGGAAGATATAAGACTGTGATATACAAATTTATATTTGTACTGCAGAGTAAAAGAGTTGTTTCTCATTACCCTTTATCTGATCTTTTATTTCTCTAGAGAAAGTTCACTGATTTCAAGAGAAATTATCAATAAAGGTAATCTGTTTAAGAAAAGAACAGAGTATGATCTATTGAAATGTTATTATAAAAAGTAACCAAATTTATATCTAAGTGGAAAAGTAAATTATCTCATGATTCACATATTATTAAAAAAAATCCTAAGATTCTTAATAAACTTATCAGGTTATCACCAAGAAATACATTTTTAGTTATTTTATGATATGTTGCCTTTAACTATAGAGTAGTAAGTTTTTGTGCTTGGATGACTAAATTCTACATTTTTGATTCAGTCTAAAATCATTTAATAGCAATTATTCATTCAATGGAGTCAAGCACATATAGTTTGATATATGCTTCATAACTGTTGTTTTAATGAACAGCTTGTTGTGGATTTCCTGCACCATTCTAACACAGAGATCTTTTATAAAATCATAGAAAATTTACATTAAATAGTAATCATGTGTCAGTGACCATAATTTGTCTTTATTTACACAGTATATTTTAGCAATAAGAAAGTACATTATTTTCCTCATTGAAGATGAAGAAATAAATGTTTAGAAGTTTAAATAACTTACCCCAACTCACTCATCCAGCTTCTAAGTATTGGGTTGGCCAAAATTTTTGTTTTTTTGTTTTTTTCTGTAAAATGGCATGAGTTGTGCTTATCTGTCTTTATCTTCATTTGAAACAATTTTGTTAGGTTGTATTGTGACAGCTGTCATATCAGCATTCATTTAAACAAAAACATCAAAATTGGTGGATTTTTGTGTAGCCATTTCAATACTGAAGATGGAAGAAAATATAAAACATTTTTGGCATATTATGCTTTATCATTTCAAGAAAGGTAAAAATACAACTAAAACACAAAAAAAATGTGCAGTGTATGGAGAAGGTGCTGTGATTGATCAAATATGTCCAAAGGGGTTGGCGAAGTTTCATGCTGGAGATTTCTCACTGGACAATGCTCCATGGTCAGGTAGACCAGTTGAAGTTGATAGTGATCAATTTGAAACATTCACTGAGAGCAATCAATGTTATACCATGCAGAAGATAAGCAGACATACTCAAAATATCCAAATCAATAATGTTATTGGTGAAAATGAAAAATGTGTCTTTTATTTTATGGAAGAAACATATGGGCTTTCAGGCCAACCCAAATAGTAATGTTAGTGTTAGAACAAAGTTCTCTCTGTGTTCTAAACCTGCTCCTCTAATCCATGAACATCTCCGCTGTTGTAATGTACAACTGTATGGCATCTGTGGGTACATACAAAATGTAATGACACAGATCTGTAGCCATCCTTCTCTACTTTCTATGCATCACAAAAGAAAGAATGACATTCCCCATGACTATTCCTAATTCCTCTAACTGTGCTCTGTTTCCTATCTGTGTGGCAACTACTCACAAATATTTAATACATTTCTACTTTCCAGTGCATCACAATTCTTTACTCAGCTGCCTATCTGATACCTTAACAACAATACAGCTGTTTCCTTCCTAGTATGTGAGTTACCTTTAATAATTAATTCATGCTTATCATTCCTATAAGTACAAGATGTCAATTTTAATTTGAAAGGAAAGCACAACTACTTGTCTCCCTCTGTCTTCACTTTGGTCCAGCTCACGGGCTTCTAAAACAACTATCTAACTAACAATCTCCTTGTTTTTATTTTCTCTCCTTTTTTTTTTTTTTTTGTTTTGTCTTTCACACAGCAGCCAGATTGATTTTTCACATGAATAATGCATACATGTTTATACTTTTCTAAACTAATGCTGTACATATAAACAGAATGAAAAGCTAAAAATCATCATTTGCCATTATAGATAATGTTCCTTCTTCTCACAACTATTGTTTATGTCTGGCACTTATGTGAAAGTGATGTGTTTTGATCCCAGATATTTTATAGAATGCTCTTATAAATCCTTTATATCACAGTTAATTATATTTGTTATTGAAATAAAAATATATTTCCTGAAAATTATTTGTGTGGGTGATTTATTACAAATATAACATTTTATTTCATTTTATGATGAGATCCAGCAAGAAAATGCTGAACAGAAACAGGGAAAGACAGCATCCTTCTCTTGTTCCCAACTTAATGAGAGTGCTTCAGGGATTTCATTATGAGTGTGATAAAATTCTTGGGTCATTCACTAGCTAAGAGTTGGTTAATACTAACAATTGTGGAAAGTCTTTCTTTTAACTGGATCTAAGATGTATTATGGGTTTTGAGAGAAATATCTCAGGGAAGAAGTTTTTTAATTGATAGGTTCCCAGTGTGGTTAATAGAGTGAATTACGGTGAGATATTTTACATTTTCCTTTCTTTATTATCAGCAATAAACTCTGGTTGGTCAACAGTATAATTATTTTAAGACTACTGAATTTGATACCATTTTTTTTTTTTTTACTCTGATTATTTGTATTTATGTTCACAGGTGATAGTGTCTAAACCCTGGCTGGTTTGGCTCAGTGAATTGAGTGTCGGCCTGCGAGATAAGTGTCGCTGGTTCGATCTTCCAGTCAGGGCACATCAGAGAAGGAAAACTCTGACTCCAAAAAACCTCCGCTGCCTTGCGGCATACCTCTTCAGGGGAAAGGCTAAGGGAGTAAACCCCGACAGAAAATCCGGAGCCGGAGTCCCTAAGGCGGTTTGACATTGTAGTCAACACCAGCAACTCCTGCGGCGCACCTGAAGCCAAGCTGTATTGACTCCGTCTTTCCCTAGGATCCTTCAGCTGCGAAGAGAGGGGGGGTCTGCTGCATGGGCAACAGCAGACCCTCCATATCACCCTGCCCAGGCTCTGTAGCTTCAGCTTCACTGGAGAGGACACTCCAGCGTCATCGCAAGATGTCGATTCAACACGGGAGGAGACAGATACCGTGTCACTCCCGAGTCGGACTGCACAGCCATTCTCGGCGGTGCAGATAGACTTTTAAGAAGCTACACCATCGCCTCTCGAGACGGACGGCTGCCGACGACGACGACGACGATGATAGTGTCTAATAATTTTTGTATCGCACTGGTAATTTGTTTTCATATAAAATTAAAGCTGGATTATAAAAACAAGTTGTGCATTCCTCATGTTTTCTCTCTGTTCTGAAATGAATAAGTAAAGATCTTGTTGGTGGCTCCATCAGAATAATTCACAATACTATTTGTTGACTGAATGAACGTTTATTAACTGGCTAATGTCCAGAGTTATCATAGGTTTCAAAAATCTAGAATTTAATATGAACTAATATAAAAAAACATTATTTCCATCTCAAGTTGATACAAATATATGAATTTACCTCATTGATGTTACACTATAATAAAAATTCTTATAAATAAATGTTCTCTGTTATATTACTTTATAGTCAGTGTTAGTCAACCACTTGGGTTAATATTAGTAATTATTAGCTAATTTTGATGACTGGAAGCACACTTTTATTCTACTCTGTGTATATCAAATATATTAATAAATTAAACAGATATTTAAGTTCAATAAATGATTTGCCCCTGTATCTAATAGCATAGTCCATTTTAAACATCTTCTCATAGGAAACATTGCACATGTCTCTAATTTGAACCCTCCAAACCCTTTTAGTTTGCATGGAGTTGGAACCATTTTTTTTTAGCCTCTTCATGGAATAAGGCAGATCCCGCTAGGACTATACCCAATTTTCCTTTGTTTCACTTACGTTTCATCTCTTCCACTTTGGTGATAGCTACAAAGAAACTCTATGGGGTTTTTACCTGAATAGTTAAATGTTTCCATTGGCACCAGTTTTTCACCAGAGTAGTCCACAGTGAGCTTTAGAATATGTAGAAAAGCTCTTTTCCCTGGAAGTCTGACTGACTTTTCCTCTCATAGAGAACCCCAGGGATTTGCTATGAATCAGTCCCAGTGAGGTTAATTGGACAACACGTTGAGATGACTGATCATAAACTCAAACATCATCTGCTCCGATGCTAAAGACTGTGCAGCAAAATTGTAGTTTATTTTAATTGGCGCCCTCATGTGAGACTGGGGGTAGGGAGAGAAATCAATTAGCAGATTAATAACATTATCAGAAGCATGTAAGCATACCCTTGTGTTGACCATTTTACCTTTTTTTTTTCCTTTTCCATTCAATAATTTACATTGTTCTATGACATCTTATTTCATAGAAAAAGTTTGGGTTAATAATTGCAGCCCTTTTTAACTGAATATAGGTACCAAAATGGAAAAAAATGTCTTTTAATCAAAATCTGGCTGATTTTTTCTTTTCAATGCAACACTTAATTTATTCATCCATTCCACTTATTTTAGACTTTTAGTATATGTCAGACATATTTATTAAGAGCTTATTTTTCAAATGTATTTAAGACATTTTTTTCCTGGCTTATATTTACCTGTTAGTTAGACACAGTTGAAGAAGCCTAGCCCTTCTGTGAATGGGTTTCTCTTCTGCAGGACATGGTTGGGACCAACTCAATAACCTGGAGATAGGAAATGAAGCTATTTTAGTAGGACTTGTCACTGAAATTACTTTAAAAACACAATTAAAAAAATAGAGCATTGAAATCTAGCAGGTGAGGTCAGAAACAAATTACCGGTAATAGCGGTATTTTATTTTAATTAGTAAAATTTACCTCATTTGTTGTTTAATATCATTGTCTTAATAACATAGTTTTAGCCTTGTTTTTAAGGTGCTAAATCATTATTCTTACAATCAAACATTCTTGAAGCTCAGGATATTGGACTGGCTACTGGGATATTTAAAACTGATAAAAATGGTCACTATATTTAGGATGGTCGATGCAATACAGATAAGTAGTGTGGCATAATACAAAATGTATTTGGTCTTACCCCAGTTTTTGGTAAAGAGCTCCCAAACCCTTGGAATTTTCCAAGTGATAAGAGTGTCTTTTATTATTCATAAAGAGACCCTTTAGACTACACCTACATTTATGCAAATTATTTGTTTAGGCCAGACCCCCTTGATAGTCTGGTGGGGGAAGGGGTTGCCATTAAGAACTATAAAAATTCTTGAACAAGGAGATTCTCAGTTGATGAACTCACAGAGGTACTTCAAAGGTGGTATGCCCAGAGAAGACATGGAGCTCCTTACACCCCCTCGCACACCCTGCCCTACTCATCAGTTCTATCTGGCCGCGCCTGAGTTTTATCCTTTATAATAAATGTGTAAATGTAAGTAAAATGCTTTTATTAGTTCTATGAGTTTGCTAGTAAATTATTGAATCTGAGGAGAGGTTCCTGGGACCCCTTGGCTTATTGTTGACCACCAAGTTGGTGTCTGGAGAATCTGAGAATTGGTTGTTGGTGTTAGAAAACACCCTGGAAGTAGCATTACCAGGTTGGAAACTGCCTGACAACATAGAACATATACTATATTATTTATATTTCACAATTTCACATTATTCTCAACATTCTAAGCAACTTGTTCAATGTTTATTAAAGAAATGAGTTGACAACAAATTCATTTTCTTTGAACCTGGTATGTTCCTATGCTCTGAAACTGTTAATAAATTTTCTTTAAAGTCTCTTATTTTTATACAAAATGTGGAGGTGTTTATTTTGGAAAATAAATTTATGTAGCAGTCTTTATTTATCAGAACCTATTAGGCAGTTTTAATGAAAGAAATAATTGAAGGAAATATGGAAGGCAATAGTATTGTAGTAAATACAATTCCATTCTTTAGTCATAAAACTGCGAGTTTAGTCCTGATGCTAACACCTGCTGATTATATAATTTATCTCACTTTCCTTTTACATAAAATGAGAATAATATCTACCCACTTCAAAGGTTGTTAAGAGAATTAAGTGAGCTTTTGGAGTACATAGTATCTACATATTAGTATCAATATCCCAAGAGTTAAGTTTATGCTTAGTAAAAGTTCATTACAGAATTAAAAAAAAATCAGGTAGCACACAGGTTTTCTCCATGTGGACAAAAGAGTGTATTTAGTTGTATTTATGTTGTTTCCCAATACCCCTTCCCCATTCTATTCAAGGATAATCATAAAACTCCTCATCAGATTATTATGTTTTAAATTTAAACTTTTTATTATGATGGCGAAAATAGAACAAAACCAAATGATCTAAAGAGAGGATGGAATACTTTAGCTATAAAATTCTATCAAGTATGCAAAATTTATGGTCAACAAAGTTAGTCATTCATTGTTTAGCTGCTACTATTCAAGCAGTATCACTGCATGTAAATAGCTCCATTCATTGTGATGTTGCTACGTTTTATGGATTTTAGTACCCATTTCCCATTGACAAACCCAAGGGTATGACCAAAGCAATCTAAAGTATCTCATCTTTGAAGATCTATCTCCTAAGTCTACTTTTATAACTAATTTTGTTCCAGTAAGCAGAAATCACTGTAATTTGAATAGGGAAAATTTAAAGTAAAGAGTGAATAGGCAAATTTTTTTCTGTGAGGGGTTACATAGTGCATATTTGTGCTTCTCAGGCCATAAGGTTTTTGTTGTTTCTCACCTACTCAACTCAATACTCAACTGGGCCCTTGTGGAGTAAAAGCAGTCATAGACAATTAAATACCACATACATGTGAGGGCTGTATTCCAGTACAACTATTTAAGCAGCAGATAACAGACAATATTTGGTCTATAGATCACATTTTTGCTGACCCCTCACATAAAATATTATTAAGTAGTAAAAGAAGGTTAACTATCTTCCCCCAATCCCTCACCCAAAAGGCTGACTTACCAACTTCATTGGAAAGATTGAATTTTCTGAGGTGCCATGCCCTGGTGCTGATACCCCCGGGATGCTGTGACTTTTGCATAGTTCCAGGAAACCAGTGCATAATCCTTATGTAATCAGATTAAAAGGTGTTCTATAAGGTAGAGCTAGAAAAATTAACAGAAAATAAGAGTTTCAAAATTCCAAGGGAAACTACTTGCCAACTTCGGGAAAAATACAGAAATGTGTGTGTGTGTGTGTGTGTGTATATATATATATAGAGAGAGAGAGAGAAAGAGACATATACACACACATATGTATATATACATATATGTATATATATTCAATATTATCTCTGTAAAAAAGGACAATGAAAGGCAATACTTTATTAAACCAGCCATAGACAATAGACAACAACCTCAACTGCAAAACATTGAGAAACCATGGGGACAAGAGTTCCAGAATGACTTTGGGGTGGAAAAAATAGAAGATAAAACCAAAGATAGTTGGATACTAAGTAGGGAATCTGCCACAAAATTTTGACAAGATAGAAATTTGCAGCTTTATCATGAGTAATAGTGCAAAAGCTGAGTCAACCCAATAATAAGTAGGAATCTATCCTGTTCTCAAATACTAATCCACCATCTATTGCACTAGCAGGGTGACTCCTATTGGGGTAAATTGTATAGGAGCAATGAAGTCTGAAACATGGTTCCCTTAGTAGGATACACTGCCCAGAAGGGTGCTCTGAAAAGCAACCCATTGAGAGAAACTATTTAGCCTGAGACAGGTAAATGAACCAAGAGTAATGGTTTGCAAACTGCTACCCAAATTGAATGGCTTGTTTTGCAACTAAGTGTTATTGGCACATAGCTGCACTCATTTACTTGTGTGCTGCCTATGGCTGATTCTGCTACCATAGCATGAGCTGAGTTGTGATAGAGATCATATGGATGACAATGACTAAAACATTTACTATTTGGACTTTTACAGACAGCTTTCCAAGCCCTGAACAAGAAATGTGACCAAGTAAGGGACTGATAACTGGTATAGGGAGAGCAATTGCCTGCTATAAGATTTTCACTTGATAAAACTTGAAGATCGAGGTATTCAAACTGATAAAAACAGAACTCTATAAAGAAGCATTAAAAATGGAAAATCTAAAATGAAAGGTGCTGATTTAACTTTCTGAGCCTCAACTTAATTACGTTGTCAGCATTTTGCCCATTAGACAAGGAGAGAAACTGGCACCTTTTAAGTTGTTTAATAGCTGCTAGCCACTGTTAGCACAAATCCCTCCCTTTTTTTATAATGTCCTAAGGTGAAGGAAAGAAAAATTAAAATACTGACTGTGGGAAATCCAGTCTGCTGTGTAGGCATAATGATAATTTTTTCAGTCAGTGTAGATCACCTAGAGAGAACTGCTTGCCAAGACAAACCATTGCAGGAGTTAAAATTCATTGCATGTAGAATGTAGAAGAATATACATGGTTAATCTTGGTGTTACCCAAAAATTCTTAGCACAATTAACTTTCTTAAAACTTAATACTCTAGTGAAAGAAACTAATTAGTGTTGAAGCGGGAATTATTCTAGTATGATAATGGCCATTTGTGCTATCAGTGACTAGAGTCATTAAGCAACTTAAAAGGTGCTAGGTGCTGTCCTGAGTACTTTTATGGAGTTGCAAATTTCTCACAATCATCTCTTCAGCCTTTAGTAAGGCTTTGAGATTTAGTGTCCTTTTCAGAGATCTTTGGCAAATATTAATCTGCTATTCAAGAAACAGTAAAGGCAAAAGACAGGAGATTGGCTGCTGAGTGGGAAAGTTTTACTGCCAGGCAGGGAGTCCAGTTAATTCAGCGCAGAACCTAGCATTGCCCGGTGAAGTGGAGGAAGGAGAAAAGGTAGAGGTTTCCGATGACTGAGACCGTTGACCCTGCTCCATACCACGGAGGCAAAGGGACTGCTGCTGATTAATTGGTTAGGCAGGTCCTAAACTGGCTGGGGGAGCTCAGCCGCGTATGTGGAGTGTGTGTTTTGGGATGATGGCATATCAAGTTGCTGTTACTGCCTTCTGACATGCTCTAGTTGAGATTATAGTACCATGCATGTCTTTACCCATATTAGTAGGCTCAATGGCCACATTGGGGTATGTGTATATCATTACTATAAAAATATAGTAAAAGGAACTTTAGGCAATTTCAACACAACTCTTTTGCTGTGATGAATATGGAAAAACATCTTTATGGTTGCCCACAATCATGATCATGATAAGAGACAATGATTTCTCTGGTAAAATGACACAGACACAGTCAGTCACATAATTTAAGTCATTATCAATTATTAACTGATAGAAACATGAATTATCAATTGTATTCCAGAATAACACTTCATGAAGTCTTCAAATATTTCTACTCATGTCCAAGCATAATAAGGATAGTAGTAAACCAAGTTCTTCTTGTGTATACATGTCTTCTAGGAAAATAATAAAGATTTGAAAACTGTTTATTACACAAAATACAATTCAATATTTATTTTGTAAATTATGGGAGGAAAAATGAAAATATAACCTAGAAATATTTTTTTTACCTCTGTTGTAGGCTTTTACACTTTTGCTTGTTTGTTGTTTGTTTGTTTTTCTGGACTTATAACTTATGTCTGAAAATGTCATTAGTGTCTCCATAATGCATGAAATAACCTCAGTTTTGCAATTTTTCTCTGGGAGTCTCCTAGCCAATCTTTTCATCCTCTCTTCTAGTTTTCCAAATCTCTCTATTCAAACAAAGAATATTTTACTGTAGGTATAAAGAAGCGAGGGCACCAACATTCCAACCAGAAAAGAAAGGTAGGAGCATGCCTAGGAATATAACATTTAATTTCTGTTTATCTCCCTTTTACCCATTACCCACTTTACCATTGACTGACCAATTCTAGAGAAAGTCTTCAACTTTGGAAATTCCCATTCTTCCTCCAAAGGCTAGTTCTATGTAAATGAATTTATTGGCAGTTGTTAACATGAATAATTTAATACCAAGTTTATTTACTATTAAAGTAAATGAAAGAAGGATCTTTCTATTTAAAGAACACAAGAAGAGATATTAATGTGAATAGTAAAGCTAAGCCAGAGTAGCTGACATATTTTATGTGTCTACAGGAGCCCCTAAGAACATTTTTGCTTTCTCGTTTTGGAGAAATAGTTTTCCAGTATTTTTTGTTTTGGCTCAGCTTCTCTTCCTTCTGAAGACCTCCAGGCTGAAGGCATCTCAAAGAGCACCGCTCAGTGTGTGCATATTGCTTCTGCCCTAGAGTGCTCCTGGCTGTCATTTTGGCAAGGACTCTTGACTCTTCTAAGGTCACATCAAAGTCATCATTCCCTCTTCAAAGAGCATATTCATCTTCCTGTAGTAAAAACAAATATTAATCTCAAGGGGAAATGAATTTGTATGACAAAGGAGAAGACCCCAAATTAGACGTTTCCTCTGGGACTCATTTTACTAGTGACCCCACTGATGGACACCATACCATTAAGAGAGATAGGAGACTGGAGTCAATATTGACCACCCCCTGACTGTACTCAATGCCGCTCCACTCTGATGTTTGAAAGTGTTGCATTGCTTTCAAAGGCCAGGGAATGTCCTGGCTTATTTAAAGGTTTTTCATATCTACATTTTACATTAATCCATGAACACAGGTAAGAGTAAGCTGGTTATTAAGTAGGTTTGTGAAAAGCTGACTGCATAGTATTCATGAAGGTTCACCTTAACATATGACTTGGGTTGGTCACAATTCTTTGCTATTGACTGATTTACCATCCTGAACTATATTTTAAATTCTTTTGATTTTAAACTTACCGTCCAAGAACTAGACCTAATGAATTCTTGCAGCAAGCATAATTTCCAATTACTGTTGGGAATTCACTTTGAATCATTCAGGGATTCTGCCTTCCAAACAAAAGAGAAAAATAGAGATTATAAATAGGGAAATGAAAAAGGAAACTGTGGAGGACAGCAAAGATAACTAACTATGATACTAAGAAATAGCTGGCCTGAGACATAATGGGAATGAGTGGAGACTCTCAAGTATTAATAAGTGCCTTATCTGTGCTTTTAAGAAGATAGGTTTTTGAAAAGCTCTTAACTGAATTAAAAGGCCACATTTGAAAAACTGGATGGTAAGCTCTACTGGCTTTAAATATGTGAGATATTCTCTTGTGTGAGTAATTGACTGGTCTAATTAAAATGGAAAAGCCTTAGAGAGAGAATCTAGCTGAGAGGAAACGGAAAGGAAGTTCAACATGAAATAAAGACCTACTGAATCTACTGTGAAAAGACAATGGAGTCTCTGCCTGTTCAAGGTCAGAACTTAATGTCAGCCAGGAATAGACAGGTTGTGCAGAATAAAGACAGAACTTCCTGTACTGGCAAGATATTTCAGCAACATGTTTGCTCTGATCTGGCTTGAACATTTTTTATAAGAAAGTGAGGGGAAGACAAAAACTGTTAGTAAGTTTGACTTAACATACTTAGAAAAAAATGGATGATTTCCAAAGTCCTAAATGCTGTAGGGAGTTCTCATGAATAGAATATTGAAGATATGAAACATTAGGAGGTAGAATGATCTATGTCACCATGTAAACATGTGATGCTTAGAATCATATGCATTTCAAATTCTGTTGAAGTGTTGTGAGAGGGCAGAGGAGAAGAATGAAATAGGGGAAGAAGGGTCACGTGAAGAAACGGAAACTAACATAACCTGTACACGAGGGAGAAATGAGAGGAGGAGGTAATGAATACTTAAGTAAGACTTGAGTCCTAGACCTTTTCAGGCTTCATGCCAGGAAAGCTTAGGTCTCTGCCTTTCTCTGGCACACAGCCCTGTGTCGTAGGCACTCAATAAAGATTTGTTAATGATGCTATTTCTTACCTGCCCATCACCCTTCAGACAAATTTCATTTCCAAACATGCCTCTCCCATCCAAGAAAATCATTAAGTTTAAAATTTAGTATTATGAAATGATTGATTCAGAGCACTGTACCTACTAAAACACAATTTATTGCAAGTAAGGACACAAAAGAATGAGTTTCTGAGGTACATCTTCTCTCAGATTAACTTCCTATAAATGGTGAGAATCTGACTGAATAACAATAAAAATATTTTTTATTCCAGCAGAGACTAACAAACACTTTCTAAAATATATGTATAGTCAGTCATAAGGCAATACTTAATTCTTCTGAGCCATATTAAAATGCCTATTAATAAAACATTCCCAAATAAATATGCTATTTTTAGCACTATAACTATTCAATGTTTGCAAACAAATTTTATTGTTTATTTATTTATTTATTTACTTATTTATCATTCAGCCATGCAAAATGATAATTACCAAGTAAAATAAATGCTATATCTAAGGCCATTTGAACATAGATGAAATAAATGTATGAACATATTTCTATATTAATCATCTTGAAGTAAAGAGGATTTAATATTTTCCTCACAGTGCTTCTTTGTTTCTTTATGTTAGTGTAGTGACATAATTTGATGATACAGGAAAATGTTTTCTTTCACTTGTTCTGTTTCTAGATATTTAACAACTATAAATAATTATTTACAATAAATTTATGTCTTCACTTCTAACTTTTATGTGGGTAGAGAGGAATTTTAAATACAACTAAAGATAGCTTCTTATGACTGGTATTGTATTTCTGTATAACTATAGGATAATTTTTAAACATGAATTTAGCAAAACAAATGAGAGATTGGAAAATATTCCTTAAAACCTTTTCTCAATTTATGAATTACAAAAAGAGCCTTTTAGATGGGTGCATAAACATGTCTAATTTTTGTCCTTTCAATTCTAATGGAAAAATCCACATAAATTTGATCTGAGGATCACAATGTCATAAGAGATCACCAGAAAGTATCCAGAATGGCCTAATCATTAAGAAAAACAAGATAATTGCACTGACATTTTCCTACAATTGATCAAATTAGTTATTTCAAGCTAACAGAAAGACAAATTCAGTTACTGATATATGTAAACAATATAGACATAGCATTAACTTTTCGTTCGCAGTAACCACACTTCTACTATTTAATCTAGAAGCCCTGAGTTAGGTATAAGTGGATATACAGGCATAGATATGCCATCTGGTATAAAATTAAGGACTAGTAGCCCACAGGGCATCCTTTCTAGCTTCTTCTTTAATACCCAGAAAGACACAAGGAAACAGTAGGCAAAAAAACACACCACACAAAAAGCTAGGACTAATCTAAAAATACAAAATAAAATAAGAGTTAGAAAAGGTCCTCCATCCTATATAAAATATAGGAAGCTGAACTGAGACAACTCCTATTGATTATGCATTGTCTTTAAAAAGAGAAAGTTGCTATTTTTGAGATAACCGTGTCATAGTCTCACTCCCTGTAAACACCCCCACACCTCCATTGTTCGATGTCTACATTTTCCTAAGAAATCATGCTCCAGTCGGCATGTGTGTGCAGACGGGGTTGGTGGTGGTGACGACCAGCATCCAGCTGTGATGGGGGAGGTGAAATTCCTTGTGATGTAGCTGAGGCAAAGATATTAAAAATGAACCAAATCAAAACTAATTCTGTTGCATCTCAGCTAGGAATGCTGTCAAATCAAAAGAACACAGAACACAAATAAGTATTTTAAAAATTAGGAGTTTGTGTTTTCTAAAAATACAGAAGCAAATGGCTACTGGCATCAGCTACTCAATAATTCAATCAAGGACGAGGCCCCCTACCTTTTGTTTTCCTTATAATGTCTTAGGAATTTTGACTTACACACTAAACTCTTTTAGTATCTTTCCCATCCAGGCATCATATTTGTATTCAAAAAAGAAAATAAAGGAAAATGACAAAGGGATCTTTGGTAAGAAATGTGTATGTTTTACTTCAATGAAGGCTCATGGACAGGAACCAAACCACACTGCCATCCTAGATACATGGAAAGCTGGACTTTGAGCGGTTTTTGTTTGTTTGTTTTTAATTGGTGTTTTAAATCAGCCTCATCGATGGGAAATTGCAAAGGACAAGTTTTAATATCCATTCTACTATGACTGTCACAGGGTACCCTACTGATTCCCTCACGTGTACAGAGGCACTTCCAAACACACTAAACTGTCACATTAAGCTAGTTTCTGTATTCCAACTAAAAGTCTGTGTCTCTGTATTTTCTTCTCCACGGGGTTCAGATGTTACACCTCATGTTCCAGGGAACCGTATACCTATATTTAAGCTAAAAGGCAACTTATTTGCTTCAGAAACAGTCAATGTATATAATGGAGAGAACAGGTAATAACTGCAATCAAACTCCCCTTTGGAAAAAAAGATAGACTGAAAGCATGCAGCACACACTGATCTGTGGCTCACATAAAACCCAGCTAGTCAGAACAGAGGGCCCCCTTTTTTTTCCTTTTAATTTTTGGTTTTTCAATTACAGTTGTCCCATTTTTCCCCCATTGCTCCGCCCCACCCAGCCCACCCCTACTCCCGCAATCATATCCCTCCCTGTTGCCCATGTCCATGAGTCATTTATACACGTCCCTTGACTAGACCCTTCTCTTAACTAAAGTTTGTTCCTGGGTTCTATCTTTGAGTATCTCCCTTATCCATGGCCTTCCACAGTTCTAATTCTGCCATTTGGTAGGACTTTTTAAATAACACATATTGTTTTTTCACTTTTTTTACTGTGAAATATATCACACATACAAAAGATAGTGTCTTGGATTTATATGTAATTTTAAGTGTATTAATAAAATAAGCAGTCATATGAGCAGTTATCTATTATCAAGCTCACTGTATAGACAAATATCACTAACTTTTAAAGCTCTCTGTGAGCTACCCAGAAATTACATTCTTTTTCCTTCTGGAAATATAGTTTATGCTAAAATTACTATTAATTTTTCCCTTGCATTTTTTGTTGTTGTTTCAAAAGTTTCACCACATTTGTATATGTATAAAAATGTTATATCGATACACTTTGCATGGTTTTGGCTTTTGTGTAAATGGACTCAATGCTCCACGTTTTTGTTACTGGCTTTTTTCACTCAACATTACATTTTTAGATCCATCTATATTGATGAGCTTAGCTATCATTTGTTCTTTCTGATATAAATGCCAAATATATTTATCCATTCTCCCAATGATGAAACTGCTTCTTTTTTCTTTCCTGTTTGTGCTGTTACAAATATTGCCACGCACATACGCATGCATGCACCTGAGTGCACAAGTACAATAGCTTTTCTATACATTTAGGAATAAAGTTGTTCAATCTAAGGTGTCCTCATTTTCATATTTACTGTGTTCTAAATTGTAACAATTTCCACTACCACCTGCAATATCTATACATTATGACTTTTCCATATACATAAACACAATCTTGTGAGATATGATTTTAATATATATTATTCTGATTACTAATAAAGAGTACCTTTTCATATATGTATAGAGGTTCAAGTTTTTACCTGTTCTTGTATATTTTTGTACTTTGTCCATTTTACATTGATACGTTTCAATTTTTTCATTTTTTATTTTGTATGCATCTTCTTTATACCCTAGAAATATAATTTGTACTTTTTTCTTTTTGTTGGAAATATTTTTTTCTCAGTTTAGAGGGCATTTTGTTTTTATTTTCCATGATTTATTCTTTTCAAAGTTTTTAATATATATATATATATTATGAGAACACAGTTCTGAGTCTTTTACTTTAATGTTTATTCTTCTAAAATTGTTCCTGTGTTCCCATTTGTGAAATTATTCCCTAACCAGATGTGATAAAAATTTTTCCTGTGAAGTTTTGCCTTTCATGTTTAAGTCATTCATCTCATATGAGATATAAACTTGGGACCCAATCATGCTTTTCCATGTAATGTGCCAGTAAATGGAAGTCACCCAAATTAGAACAGAGACTTTCTATTCAGCTCTTGCTAGGAGGGCAAGGGAGTTCACCACCATCACTTGCATCTGGCAGAGACTCGAGGACAAGCCGGTGAGTGGGAAAAGCTTCATCATAAATAAAAACCCAGGCTTTGAGTATGCTCCGATTGGAGGTTGTTGCAGACAAGCTAACTACAAGTGGGACCAGCCAACTACAAGTGGTTGTTTTGGGGAGCATATTTGCCATGGAAGCTGCACCAGCTGCTGCAGAGATTGTCACTTGACTTCTCACCTGGTTGCTGCAGAGGCTGTGAGTCAGAGTTTCATTGTTCTGTATGGTCTGACCATTGCCCTTTTGAATATTCAGTCTCAGTAGATGACTCATTTTTCCTGTACCATTTGTTGAAAGCTTCCTTATCTTTTCCCAGATGATCTGTAAACACATCTCCTGTGATATCCCAGATTACCATATATGTGTGAGTTTACCTGAGCTGTGTTCCATTGGTCTATTTATCCACTTCTGGCCTAGTGGCATGATGACTTAATTTGCATTGTTTTACAATAATATTTGTCACCTAGGAAGTCCTAACATCTTTTTGTTTTTCTTCAAGATGATCTTAACTTCTCTTGAGCTTATCTTTTAATCTAAATTTTAGCATCAATTTTAAGATTCATTAAATTAAGAGAATATTATAGAAAAGATATTACTAAGGTATTGTGTCTTCCTACCCCTTATTATTGTGTACCGATCCACCTAATTTTTTAGTGCCTTAAAATAGTTTTATATCAGTTAATGATTAACTCTAGTGTAATTTATATGCTTTATTGCTATAGTGAATATATTTTAGCTAAGTTTTCTGTATTTGCTAGCATGCAAGAATGCAATTTATTTGTGTATATTCACCTTAATCTAGTATAATGGCTGAAGTATAGCTCTATCCTTGCAGTTATTAAATAATTTTGTATATCTACATAAATAATCATACATATATGAGTAACATAATTATTTATTCCTTTAAATCATATGAATTTTAATTTGATTTTCTTTTTGTGTTATATAAGACATTTAGTAAAATAATGAACTGAATATTAACAATGGACTTCCTTGTACCATCTGGATTTAAAGAGAACTTATTCAACATTTTAAAATTAAGCATATTGTTTTCTATAAGTTTTGTAAATATTATTTATAAAAAGAAGTAAGGTTATCTATTTTTAGCCTGTTTTTTTGTTATAAATGTTAGTATTATTAAATTATTTATCTGTTGAAATAAACATTTTATTTGGCTTATTATATTAGTATATTTTCTAATAAGTCAAAATAGCTACTCTGATATAAGTACATCTTGCATAGTGTTATTTTATAAATTATTGACTTTAGTTGCATTTGTTTGTATTTTCACAATATTTACTGAGGTTGATGTGTGCTTATTTTATTACCCATGCTGTATTTTGTTTTGTTTTGTATGATATCAAGGATATATTAGCTGTATATATAAGTTGCAGAGTGAACCCTCTTTTCTGTCCTCTGAAATATTAGAATAAAATCAGAATTATCTTTTTATAGATTGTTTATTGGTACATTATGTAAAGTTATCTGATCTTGGTATTTTCTTTGTGGGGATACTTTGAATTACTGGTTCAATTTTCTAACTGTTGAAAGGATCATTTGGGAATTTTTATTCTTCTAAGAATAAGCTATTTGACTATAATATCATTTTATTCTTAAAAATTTCCTCCGCATTCACTCTAATATCATTTCTTGGGTATATCAGCCAGCCACCTGCTGGAAGTGATTTACATCAAACCTCTTATATAAGGAGAGACAGATCTATTTCTTCACTAGAATGGCCATTTACTATGAATATGGATTGACCTTTTATGCTGACCCATAATATGGCACTGTCATTCTCCCTGGGTTTGATGAACTGGATAAAATGAGCATTGTTTCAGACCATGAGACTTTTTTTCATAGTAAAAGAAGTAAACTGTGTAATTCAGAGGTCCTACTATACACTCCATCACCCAGAAATAGCTTGACTTAGAAACCAATAACAAAATATGACAATTCTAGGTAGGAGGAAAATCTTGTGAGTTTGGTGTTTTCTTATAAAACACATGGTCTGTTACCTGAACCAAACGCCATTCATTGGAACTCTTTTTCCTATGAAAGAACACAAAGGTCTAGAAATCAACAAGAGAAAGTTGGGACCAAGGAGAGGGAGTTAGAAAATAATAATCCCCTCTCAAATTCTTGTTTCCCACCATCAAGATTTTGGTCTTCTGGGCTGGCTTGGACTTCCATCAGGGGACTGGACAATGAATGGCTTCATTGACTTGGAAATTAAGATGCCACTTTGCCATTGAAATCTCTTGTCACCGAATTTACGGTCAGTAAAAGATTAGAGTATTACCTGGGGATACTAATTCTGATTATTAAATGGAAATAGAACTGCCACTGGAGTAGTATGTGTACAACACAGGATATCCTCAGAGACACCTCCTAGTATTATCATATACACTGGAAACAGTTCATGAAAAATCATAGCAAAGCAGTACAGTTATGTTCATTAAGGGACCTTTTATTTCCCAAAGAATGTATAATAGTTTGAGGTCACAACAGAAATAAAAAAATCCTAAGCAGTGAAGGTGTGGACTAAAGGGACACTAAACTTGAATTAGGTAGCAAAGAAAGGAAATAAGATCTGTAATAGCTTCCCACACTTTATTTGATCAGTGGTGAGAATGCATGCATATATTTCTCTAGCCTAAATTTGTTTATTATACTGTTTTATAAAGTGTGCTGATTATAATCATTTAGGTTGATCTCTATGTTACAGAATATCAAGTTGGGATTGTGATGGGACAAGAAGAGAAATTAACATCAACCAGAGACCTATTTAATGACTTCAGGGACATTGTGCCCAATACAATGTCTTGTTGAACTGCAAATAATTCTAAAACATGTTGTTAAATTTAAAAATTCAAATGTTTTAAATATCCATATTTATTAATCATGTGTGCAAATGTGTTTTCTAAAAACCTAGAGCAATATATACTCAAGGGTTAGCAGGGTTAGAATTTGGGAGGATTTATGCTAATTTTCTTATAGTTTATAGTCTTTTCTAATTGGTCTGTAAAAACATGAATTATTTGTATAATAAAATACAATAAGAGAAAAATTAATAACAGCTACAAAATTAAAACTTGCAGCCATTGATTACGCTACCTTTGAATATGAAATGTACATGAAATATTAATAAGTGAAAAATAGGTTTATATTGTTATTACCACCATAAATTCAAAGTGTTTTAAGTTAAACCATTTTAATAACTAGAAAGATATGGAAGTTAACGCAAGGTTATGTTTTGGACAATGCACTGGAATGTTATTTTGTGAGTGTGTGTGCTGTTCTGTTTTATGAATGCCTGACCAAGATTATATATTACTTTGTAATAGTTGAACAAATCGTTACTATTAATGAGGTTTTTCTCAGAAATAAGTTCTTATATTGGGTTGAATGAATAATGTCTTGAATTCAAATTGTATATTTTTATTGGTAATAATGCATCCTTGGTTATACATAATGTAAAATGAGCAAGTTCTACTGCTTTTTCCCTTTCTATGACAGGAATGACTAAAACTTATCTGAAATATACTGCATTATGCACCATATAAGCTCCAAATTAAGTGTAATTATGATCACAAATCTTTTTGTCATTATATTAATTATAATAAGGAACTTAAGTGTTAGTATATTTTACTGTATCACATGACATTGAAAGTAATGTGTTTTAGTTTTGCCTTACCACTATGATGTACACCTGAAGCTAATACAAAATAATATTGAATGTAAATTGTAATTTTAAAAAGTAGTGCTAAAAAATGTTAACCATTATCTGTGCTTTTAAGGGGTTGTAATCTTTTTACTAGTGGAGGGTCTTGCTTTGGTTGATGGCTGCTGACAGATTAGGCAGTGGTTGCAGAAGCCTGGGTGGCTGTAGCAACTTATTAAAATAAAACAACGGTGATTCTTGCAAAATCAATTGCCTTCTCTTAACGAATATTTTCTCTATAGCATGTAATGCTATTTGATAGCATTTTACTGTGTGTGTGTATGTGTGTGTGTATTTTAAATAGGAGTCAATCATCCACAACCATCACACTATTTTATCAACTAAGTTTATGTAATATTCTAAGTTCTTTGTTGTCATTTCAACAATCTTCATAGCATTTTCACTAGAAGATTGCATCTCAAGAAACCACATTCTTAGCTCATTCATAAGAAGCAACTCGTTTGTTAATAAATCAACCATCAACCAATTAATCAATCAATCTATGTATCTATCTTAGATATCTTGATTTGGGAAACTCAGGGTCCTTATGAATGATTTCTCTAATTTGACAAAGATGATTTCTATTTATTTACCAATTCAATTTTTCTTATGGTTTTCTTTATTATTATTATTTTAAACTTCTATCAAACTGAGTAAGAATTCTCTTTAAAACAACCCATCATTGTCATCAGTATTTGTTTTTAATATTTTGTTCTAAAAATTAATAATACCAAATAAATTAGGAAGTGAATAGTTTTCATATTTTGTAAACCTAAAAAGTCAGTACTACATATTGAAATGAAATTAACATAAATTTTAGTTTAATCATTTTCTTTGGTTTTATAAAAGAATGGATTGATGGTAAAACTGTTACATCATCATTATTATTTCTGAGGAGTTATAGTATTATAAATACATGCCATTTTCAAGTTTATTTACCTAAATAATAATATTAACTTGCCTTTGAACAGTTTTGACATTTTCAAATTGCTGTTTCATGACATTAACAATAATGGTACTGAGGCAAAATAAAAATGAAGACGTTAAGGAAGTAGGTTTTTTATCATATGTTTATCTTGATTTGCATAGATATGGTATCTGTGTGGAAAGCGGTCAATATCGGGAAGTTAGAGCTCATTAGTTGGTATCCTTGTGAACTGCTTTATAACTGACATATCGTCACCTTATTATCTTAGACTCTGCTAATATCATCTATATTGTTTTACTTATTAGCTGACACTACCATTTTGCATTTAATCTCTTTCCTGCCAGGTGAAGCCATTTCTTCTCTGAACTTGAAGACTTGACCTCATTCACATATCCCGAGATGAGCTCTTGCTCAGTAATGTAATATGCTTGCGAAGGCTCCTAAATAAAGGAGACCTTGCCTAGCAAAGAAGTGCAGTGCCCAAATTGCTTATGCTTTCACCTGGCTTACATGTGTACCTTGATGAAATTTCCCCTAATTCAAACCATGTGAGTCTTCAACATTGCATTGGCTTGTGAGTTTCCACCAAGAGAAAGGCAGCTTGGGAGCTGACTTGATAAGAAATCCTCTAAGTGTGTTGGGTTAAAGTGTGAACGTGAGCTTGGGAAAAGAACAACTCTTTTCTGTTCCTCCTTGACCTTCCACCACTACTACCACTGTGAGTAATTCTCTTTCTTAATCTGCATCTAGCAGTTCAAGTCAAACAGATGTATGGCCACAGTACATGCCTCTCTCAGATAATGCAAATATATTTAATCGGGAGTGCATTATATCTTAATATCTTAGATTATAATAAGTAAAATAACTTAAAATAATGTTTATATGTTGTTGCTAGAAGGAAACTTTGATAGAATCAAATAAATATGTTTATCTATAAGCATGAAAAAAATTATTTGAGAATTTGTGTGAATTTAAATATGAAAGCCTATATCTTTAGACGCAGATATCATTATACATGCAGTCTTTTTTCAGATATTAAACTGATATAATATAATTATAGCCTCTCAAATGATCCTTATTAGGACATAAGTGCTGTGCCATTGCCCTATGATTAAACTCCACATTTTTCTTATTATATTGGGAAAAGAAGTCACATAATTATTTTTTAGTAGGACATTTACATTTTACTTATAAATATTACTTCAGTAGGGCATTTTTGTTTTATTTATAAATATTTATAAGATAAAATTATTTTATAAATTTATCAGCCTGCTACACCATCTAATAAAAGATAATTACTCTCCCAACTTTTGCATATAAAAAAATAAAAATTAATTGTTTTTATTTTAGAGCTTGTTTATTCTGTGATCCTAATGGTTTTGCAAAATAATGAAAGCCATTTTCTATCCACTTGATATCTTGAAGGTAATTTTATAAAATGGTAAAAGGAACCATACATGGTATTAATTAGCTCTACTATAGTCTGCACTCTAATAGATCAAGGATCTATTTAAAATGCTCAGAGTTTTTCTACATGCAACATGCGTTAACTAGAAACAATGCCATTTTAATTCATTTTCATACTTATATCTTTTTTTCTTCTTTATTTCAAATCATATCTACATTCTTTAACCTAGAGTGAAGGTAATTTTTCAAAATGGTAAAAGGAAACATGCACAGTATTAATTAGTTTTCCTATATTCTGCATTCTGTCTAATAGACCAAGGACCTATAATGCTAAAAGTTTTTCTATACACAACATGAGCTAACTAGAAACAATATCAATGTCACTTAGTTCATTTTCACACTTATCTTTTTTTCTCTGTTCTTTCAAATAATATATTCATTCTTCAACCAAGAGCCAGTAAATTCTTCTTTCATGTTCCAAACCTTATTTCCAGGTGAGTTCTCCACTCAAACTCACACTGTGAGAATGCTTTCAGCCATATGATTATTGTAAGAACTCCTTACTTTAAAATATTAACTCAACCATTATCACTCTATCGTAAATTCCTGTGTTGTTGTTATACTTCTTAACATCCTGTACAGCCACTCTTCTATAAAACACAATGTGGACAAAGCTGCTCTAGTATAGCCTTCTAGAGACAAGCATACTATAAATTCTTATTGGCAAACATTTTTTGCCAAGTAATACTTCTATGAAAACCAGTGGACATAGAGTGTAGGCCAAGAGTGGAGACCTGATAGTTCTTACTTATTATCTTATAAAGGTGTAGGGGACAGAACTTGGGCCATGCTCTCCTCTCTGCGCTCACGTATTCACTAACATCATGAAGCAGAGGAGAGTGTTAGGGCAGAAATGCTAAAGACCACTGCCTCAGTTTGTGTCTCAGCTCTGGTGATTTCTAGCTTATGATCCAGGTGAATTGTTTAACCTTTTTCTGAATCAGCTACCTCACCTGTGAAAGGGAATAACAGTGCCTACTGCATGTGGCTGTGGTGAGGATTAAATAAATTAATATATGTAAAATGCTTAGAACAGTGCCTGGCATGTTTACTTACATTTTGCTATTATGATTTGTGTATAGAAGGTGTGAAGTAAGTGGAAGGCATCAATGGTTGACTAGACTGCGACAGTCCTTATATTGTTTTCACCTTCACTGAAAACTTTGAGAAACTTCAGAAAGAGAGAATGAATGGTATGTGGTTAATATTTTTGAAAGTTGACAAGAGAATGGCTACGCTGACAGGGTTCATGAAAGACAGGAGCAGCACAAGGTCCAGGGAGAGGGTCTGTGGACAATGGAGGAAAGACAGAAAAAAAGAAAAGACGCTCCAGTAGGAATTTCCTTAGGTGCAGCTAACTAAAGATTTCTATAAAACTTTAGTAGGGAGAGATTTGTGCTTAAATTCCGTTTGGGGCAAGAGAATCATGAAGAAACAAATGGATAGTATAAAATGTTGTGGAGTTTTTAAAATTTCACAAAACTCACTGACTTTATTTTTACTTTACTCTTATTGATTACATTATTACAAGTGACCCCATTCTCCCCTCCCATCTCTCACCTCAACCTTCTCCCACCCTCATCCCTCATCCCCCACCTTTTCTCTGCCATTGTTACACAGTCGTCTGTGTCTGTGAGTTAGGCATATATGTTCTTTGCTAATCCCTTCACTGAGTTTACCTGTAGCTTATCTCTGTAATTATGAATAATCGTAGTAATTATACTGTTTAGCATGTATATGTGCATATATACTGTTTAGTTACAGATTGGTTTCATTCATTTAAAATTTAATTTGTAAGGTACTTAGATGGTCTCTAGTGAAAGTGTTTTTTAGTGTGATTGGGTCAAGAAAACTGACTAAGCACATGCATCTTCTTCCTGCTTTAAATTTCTAAGAAAGGCATAAAAGATATAGCTCTGGAACACAAGATGTATACTTCATGGACCCCAATGTCTGAAGATATTTTGAAGACAGAAGGAACTGCTGCCTGACATTCCCACAGGAGTGGGTTTGTGTGGAAGGTGAAAGCAGCTCTTGGCTTAAAAGCAGCAGATGAAAGAGCAGGAGAGATTTCTCAGGCAGCCGCCAGGGCTATGGCTCAGCCGCCTGTGAGAGGGACAACGAGGCAGGTAACTGCACCTCCAATGGGCAGGCAACAGATGAATGGAAGCCCAGGAGAGGACATAACCAATGCGCACTGCTTCCCCCACCCAGAAGATTAGCTACAAATGGATATTTCATCACACCCTCATAATTACTGGAGACATGCTGTGATATGTTGAAAGAGTATTTGTGGAAAGCTCTAAAACAAAGATAGACATTCAACAACGAATCCCCAGGCATTTGAGAAAATCCAATAGTGCGTCCAATAGGAGATGCACTAAAGTCAACAAATATTAAAAAAAAAAAAATGTTTACTTTGAAATAAAATACCATGTAATTTCCTCAAGTGGAGAAAATAAATTTCAAGTTCATGTTGATGGGAGAACTCTGAGAGTTGAAAAATTTTAATTTAAGGTAATAGTTAATGAGCCCAGTAGTTAATGCATGTAAAAAGCTATTGTTTCAGGAACTGAAGGTTTGGCTCACCCTGACTCCAGGAGACCATGAGCAATTTGGCCTTTGTGCTCCTGAAGACACCGTAAGCAGTCAACACAATATCTGAGACATTGTGTTCCGGGGAGAGACATCCCGCCACCCAGGACATAAATAAACAAAATCACTGAGGACACAGGACACAGGAACCAGATTGAAAATCGTCAGTCAGCGGATGAAAGGATGTTAGGGAAGTTGCCAGACTGGGACTGCAGCTTTTATCTGATTAACCTCTTTCCTGAATTCCAAATTCCTTATCTACACTTTTTTTCCCCTTGAATTCCAAATCCCTTACCTACACCTTCTCCTCCTTATAAAAATGCTGGCTTGAAAGCAAATGTAAGAAGGTCTGTTAAGGTACGTAGCCCTCCATCTTCTCAGATCACCATCCATCTGAATAAAGCACCCGTAAAGATTCATTCCCTGTCTCTGCTTATTGGTTCTGGTAGTGACAAGCAGCACAAATGCCAACTTTTCCACTTTCAATGTAACAAGAACAGGTTGTGACTGTACATGCACACACATGAATATTCTTCCCACAGCCATCTGCATTCCCCATATTCCCCCAGATAGCGCTCTCCCTCCGTTCAAGTTTTCAATTAAGTTGACTATATAAGAGTGATTTTTTTTCACCCCTCTGAATAACTAGAATTTCTATCCAGTACCCCAGCCTACACACACACACACACACACACACACACACACACACACACACACCTGAGTGCCCTTCTATCCTCCTTACCTGCTTACCTCCACCCAGCTTGATTTTTGGCTCATTGAGTATATCACCACTTGATTTATTATATTACTAGAACATAATCTTCGTGTGGTCAAAGAGATCGTCTCTTATGTCTTTTGTTGGGACTTTTGTACTAGAAAAACCCCTGGTATATAATAGGCACCTAATAAATCTGTGTTAAAATAACACATTTCAGTAAAACAAGTCATATATACAAAGGGAAGAAGATGTCATTTCAGTTTAGCTGTCCATATTTTACATCACTTATATACATAAGAATTGAACATTTGATTAGAAATTGTGAGATTCAAATATTCTTGAGATTTAAATTATTAATGAGTATCTTATACTCCAAATGTTTCTATCAAAATTAGGTTAAAAAGTGAATGATTCTATATTTAAAGGCTTTTCTTAGGAATAGAGCACTGACTCATGGCAGTGACGGTAGATGGAGTACGGGAGTGGGGATTGGCCTGGATGTGCTACTTATAAGTCTGTCTTTCTGGTCATTGTGTGAGTTCCATGAAGGTTGGTGGCTGGGACTTATTCTCCTTCACAGTCCGACATCCTGGCATAGTATCCAGCTCAAGACAGGCCATCAATAAATGTCAGGTGGATTAATGGTTAAATAAATAATCTTGTTTCCCAAATGTAAAAATTCATTTTAAATAAGTCTGTTTTTGCCTTCACACTTTTTAATTTCTACCTTGTTTATTTATTCCAAACTCTAAACACTTAAGCATCCAGACTTTAGCTATATGTTATCTTTTTGAGCAGAAATTAGCTAGAGGGTAAAAAGTCTCTGCTTTTGCAAGGTGTTTTTTATCTATTTTCTAAATATCCTCAATAAGCTTCAGGCTAAGAGCGGAGACAAACAAGTTAGCAAGTACCTGAATAACATTTTGTACCGGGTGATGGAAATCTCTGTAGGGTCCTAGGAAGGCAAAGGAGCTGCAGAAAAGCTTTAGAAATGTGTTGGTGATGACTAGATATCTGTAAAGCTGAGAAATTGTGAAGGGGCAGCTCAGTGAGTGGCAGCACCCAGCCCTTCCTTCAGGATTCTGGGAATAGGCTGTAGTCATCATGAGTCACAGGCGGGACAAAAGAAGAGGGTGTAGAAACAAACTGAGCTTAGGTGACTGGAGCCTTCTAGTCATTCGACTTTAAATAATACCCAACACATATTTATTAAGAGTCTAATATATTCTAGATTCTGGCAGTACAGCCATGAAGACAAATTATTGCCTATTGGCCCTATATGCCAGTGTAAAGACAGAGCTTAAAAAACAACAACAACAAAAAAAAAACTGTACAATATAATAAACAAAAAGTAAGTACTAAGAGAAAAATAGAGTAAATGAGAGAAGTAGGAAGGATCAGAGGGCAGTCAAGGGAAATGCCAATTATAGAAGGCCCTGAGGAAGAGAGACCTGAGCCAAATGGTATGAGTGAATGTGGTAGGGGGGACGTGGTAGGAGACATTCCAGGCATAAGGACAGGTGGCGAGACAGAGTGTGTAGACTGGGTCAGAGAGGCATGAAGCCCCCCAGCTCAGGGCGCTGGTAAGATACAGTAATGTCCTGGCTCTCACAGTGGCTTGGAGGGATGACACTGATAGATGTTGAGCTGAGGAGGGGTGCAACGGGACCTGTACTTTGACAGGGTTACATGAATACCCAAGCAGAAGGGGCAGATTCAGGAAAGTCATGTGTCCTAAAATCAACTGAAGGAAATGCTTTAAAGAAGGAGGTGTGGTCATTTGTGCCCAACGTCCTCAATAGGTCAACTAGAAGTTGCCGGAGCACTGCCAATTAGGAAAATAAAGAGTGATGACTTTGCTAAACTCATCAAAACTGCTTATTTGTTTATTGAATGTTGGGGGCAAACACCTAAACTGGGAAGGCATAAAAGAGAGAAAAAGAGGGAAATCTTTGCAAATTTGTTGTAAAATGTGGTATGGATATAATTTTGAAGGAATTATTTGGCCACAAAATAATTATTTGGTTTGTTTTCAATTTTTGGCAGATGATTTGCATTCTGAGAGTCAGAGACATTGGAAATGGTGACTCAAACAGCACAGTTCTGTAGTCCATTCAAGAGGTAAGAACATGAACAAGGATGTTTTGAAGTGTAAACTAATTTTTCCAGAGAAAACTTCAAGTCAAAAATTTTTAAGTTCTTTATATCGTTTCTCTTTTAAAAATTAATTTTTTACTAAGCTGTTTTAACTCTAATAAGTTTGCTCTATATGACATGATGCTAACCAAGGAAGTGAGGTAGTTGTCTTACAGCAGGGATGGTTTGCTGATGGTGCCATGTTTCATGACCCTGGTCTCCCTCCTGAGCAGTGGCAGATACTTAAAGGCTGATGGATTGAGGTTAAGGTTTCAGATCATGATTGTTAAAGTGATTCTTTCTTTGTGCAAAACTAATACATCCACATAGGGATGGAAGCATTGTCCTTGGCCTCATTAGCACTGTTTTTAGCTTCTCTATATGTTCTTCTATTTTAGAACAAATATATTCAGGGTTGCCAACTATTTTTAGATTTTAATTACTCCCCATGATTTACCTTTCACATTCTTTTAGTCAAATCCTCTTTCTTTTCCTTCCTTCCTTCCTCCCTTCCTCTTTCTTTTCTTCCTTCTCTTCCTCTCTTCCTTCCTCTTTTTTCCTTCCTTCCTTCCTTCCTTCCTTCCTTCCTTCCTTCCTTCCTTCCTTCCTTCCTTCCTTCCTTTCTTTCTTTTTCTTTCTTTAAGAAATAGGATGTCACAAAGCAGTTGCCATAGGGTTCAGAAAACCCTAACCAGAAGCCCAGTAAGACTTGTCATAACATCATAACATGAAACATTACTGGTCAACCTGAGTCTTCATTCTGCCAGGAGGACTGCCCTTTGCTTGTCTAAAACTATAGGAGTTTCTCTTGACCTTTGTCTTCTGGAGTTTCCCATGGGTGGCAGAACATTTTCCTCTTAAAGTAAAATTTGAGCAGACAGTTTGTGGGTTCACTGTGAAAATGGGCCATACTTTATGAAACAGTTTAGCTGTGAATGGATTTTCAGAATAAACAAATTTTGTGTGAGACTTTTACTGAATGGATTTAAGACTTAGACCTATGTGATAAACTTTTTCATATGACAGAGGCACAGACTCAAATAATTGTAGGGACCAGACAGATATATAAATAATAAAACTGGCTGGTATATGACACTAAGGAGTGGTGGAACCTGGAGAAAGAGAGGGTGCCTACCCAGCTGATCTCAGAGGTCAGTGTGAGTATGAGGTACTAGAATGAAGAAACAGACATTTATTTTTTAAAATTCATGGAAAAGGAATTGGCATTCATTGTCAGAGCTAAGAGTAAAATACAGAATGGAAGGGATATAAATTTAAAATGGTAGATGGAGAACAGAAGGTACAATTAGGCAAGGAGCCATGGTGTGGGAAGTGGGAGTTTAGAATAAGGTTGGCATGATAATTCATTTGGCACATGAATTCATTTCTGTAAAATGTTTGGGAGTCTGAACCCAGCTTCTATGGCCATACTTGTTTTTCTCTTATAGATCAGGAGTTGACAAACATTTTTTTGAAGAGTCACATAGTCAATATTAGATTATGTGGGCCCTATGTTCTCTGTGGCCACTGCACAACTATTTTTAAAGATGTGTAAACAAATGAGTATGGTCATCTTCCAGTAAAGCCCTATTAATCGAAGTGGGTTGTGGATCAGATTCGGATCATGGACTGTAGTTGGCTTACCCTTGTTATCAATAATGAAGTTGCTACTATTTCAAGAGATGCTGACAATCCCCTAATTATTAATTTAGAGTAGTTGTTCTATTTAAAGTCACTATTTTTGCATATTTAATTGGATATTTTCATGCAGTTCTTAAGGTATTCACAACTACAAATAAATCTTCAAGTTTTTACTAATTTTCATCATGTATTCATTTACTTATTCACCTAACATTATTTATTGGGTTTTTATTTTACACCAACCTAATTTTTGACACTGGGGATATAGTAACAAACAAGATAGATACAGTTCTTGTAGTGAAAGATACTTACAAGTTATTGGAGTTGTGATTTAATTTGTGAACATGAAAGATGACATTTTGGATCAATTCTATTGGACAGTGTGGAAATTATCTGCAAAGCTTCTCCCTGGCATTCAGTAAAGAACGTAAAATGAGCCAAATAAAGAAGTGAAGGAGGTGAGTGTGAGTGGAAATAGTTTCTGTTCTACACTTCTCATAGACTCTGGTGAGGTATGAGCGTGTGGTCAGCCCCTGAGCAGCAGGAATGATCATCACCCTGCCCAGTTTCCCAGGGGTGCTGGCACCGCATGGGGGAGAGAGGGGCTCTCTACCACTAAGAACTTTTTACCTTCTTTCTCATCATTTTATTCTCACAGAAAATTCCATTATGATAGAATGAGAAGAGATGTTCTAAAATGTGATTAAAATAAGAATTTTTCTTGGGATAAGATTGCCAAATATTTTTTTAAAGCTGTGATAATGGTTTCTTGTCATGATTTGAAAGCAAAGAATAAATGGGTTAAAATGCTTGATAGATCCCATGGTATCAGTTCAAGAGCCGAGGTCTGAAGTGCCCCATAAAGCAATCCATAGTAAAAGTGATGATAGTTATAGTCAAATAAAATAGGCTGGTAGCAAAGTGAAGATTTACAGCAACTTCTTAAACAATATAATCGCAAAAAGAGTGGGATGGATTTTTTTTTTCTATACGATAGTTCAGCAGCCCACAATTCTTCCCTGTGCTCTTTTCAAAAATAAATCTTTCACGGTTCTTAAATGTACCACTTCCTCATTCAAACTGTGCAGCGTTATAGTTTGAGATAATCAAGAACCCTGAAGGCAAATACTTTTCAAAGTTTTTAGATCCAGCATGAGATCATAATCCTTGTGAATGTCACTTATGCTATATTTCTATCACGCTGTCATTTATTTCTGTACAGCCTCTGATCTCCGTGCATTTTGCAATGAAGGGGCAGTTGTGCAATGGGCGTGCTTGGAGAATGAGGGGACACATATGATGGGATGGAAATAGAGTGGTTGCATGTGGGCACAACAGCACAGGGAAAGCTAATACCATCTCAATTCAGGAGGTACTTTTTATACTGTAAGTTTCTCATTTATATCTTAAAAGATTATTAAACGCACAGATGGATAAAACCTTTCTTTCTACTCGGTTTACTATCTGATGATTGGGACACTGCCTGGATGATCTAATTTGATCTGTCAAATGGGATAAGATAAAATCTGATTGTTTGTGGAATAAAATAGCAGGTTAGTTATTTAATCATTGCTAATCCTTTTACTTTTCAGCTTCTTTAAATAATTGTTGAAGCATGTGATAAAAATTTCAATTTACTCCATCATATAGCAGCATCACAGCCCTCTTTTAACTATTTGCTTGGACGACTTTAATTAAGCATTTATTCATACACACACACACACACACATATCTTACTATATTTATGGCAACATATATTAATATATTAATATTAAGGTTATATATATTACCCTGAACATAGTAGGGGTTTAGTAATTTATTTATTGAAACAAGAAATCAAGAGTGAGAATTTAAGCTCTAATTCAACTTGAATGCAAGGAATATTTTTGGAGTAAATCATTGTCGTTGCATTATTGATCCTCAAGAAAGGATATATTTCACATTAACAACAATTCAACCAAAGAATTTTTCATGAGGCTTGAACACTGAAAATTTATCTGCACTAAATATTATGAAGTTCCACTTTAAATGGATTCTGTATATGAGCCTTCAACATTTTTGTAACCTTGTTTGATGACCTCACATATACTTTTAAGTTATGTTTTGCTGATTCTTTCTATTGATATTAATATGACATCCTCAGGCAGTAAAAGGGTCTGCCATGATTTTAACGGGATTGGAAAGTATGTGTATACTCTTTTCTCTGATAAGCAAGATTTGAAGGAACATTAAGATCTTTATCATATATCTAATTTAAATGCAGTTTTTGAAACACTGTTTTATTTTTTCCACTTTAATTCTTTGACTGTATTCTAGATTTCGTCGCCAGAAATACATATGGAGAGGAATAATAGGCAAAATATCCAAATCCCTAATTAGTTTCTCTTATGCAAATATTTTTCAGACAACTGAAAAGTATTTTCCTTGAAGTATTATGCCTAACATTTTAACAAGTGCCTAGAGGACTAAGATGCTATTTGTTCCCTGTGGAAGAAACATAGCAAATGAACAAAAAGTGATGTTATAGGGCAAAAGGTAAATGCTCTGGGAGAGGAACAATTTAATGCTATGAAGATTCACAAGAGTAAGCAATTATAGTTTTATTAGGTGGGAGATGGATCAGAAGTGTTTTATAAAGAGAGTGGCATTTGAAATGACTTTGATAGTGAGTAGGACTTTAAAGAAATAGGTAAGAAATTCCTATGGAAGAGATGAAAAAGTATGGGTTGTGTTCGGGAATCTGTATAACTGTAACCTACTGGTGATAGATAAGTGGGAGGGTAGAGGAAGATTATTAGGCATAGATGGTAGACTGGAGAGACTATACGTAGACCTTCATCTACAGTCTGAACTTAATTCTTTATCAATTAAGCAAAGTTTTATTTGTTTTAATAGTGAATTTGTATAATCAAAGCTGTAACTTTGCAAAAGTGTTTTGCCTGGTATGTTTTGGGTATGTTAAGTGCATCCTTGGATAGAAGAGTTTGGTGGAGAGTTCACCTTCACAGAGGGTGTTTAAGAAAGTAGGCTGGTTTAAAAGATGGTTAACAATTAACTTTGTGAATTGATCACTGTCTAGTGTCTGGGCCTTTGCCTACTAATCATAAGAAAGAGATGTTTCATTGCATCAGAGCTGATATTTTAAATATGCAAATGAAAACATGTCAGTCTCCATCAGTGGATATTTCTTTCTCTTCAAGCCCTGAACAAAATCTCTCCAGGTTCAGAAAATCCTGAGTATTTAGACTTCTATTGATTTTCAGACTTTCAGCTCAGGACATACAGCTTATTGCATCTCTTCTTTAGTCACATCAGACTGAGTTTCACAAATGTACCACCAGGAACTCCTTGGAAGAACTTTTCCTCTCGATCCACTTCCCTTAGTGAATTTCTACTCTTCTGACATCTCAGATCCATAATGACTTTGTCAGCAAAGACTTCTCTCAAGTCTAACTGTATTGCTTTCCTATTAAGTATTCTCTTAGGTCTACGTATGTCTCATTGATGATGCTCATTCCAGTCAAAATCTAACATTTATTTGCCTGGTTTTATTAATATTTCTCTTTCAATAAACTATACATGCCACTTGACATTTTCATTAATTGTGCCTAAAATATAGTTTTCAGCAGATATTTAATATGTTTTAAAAATGAATGAATTTTCTGTTGATTCTAGACAAAGTTTAACATGGCTACAAAATACATTAAAAAGTAATCAAGCCACAGACCATTTATATTGAACCATCTAGGGCATTCTCTAGTCGATATAAGCCACACAGTATGAACATGCCACAATTTATTCCCCAGTACTATTTTTGACAGAACATTGAGTTGTTTCCCATTTTGTATTACAAATAATGCTATTTTAGTACTCAAATTTATCTTCCGTCGCAGTTTTTCAATAACTTGTATCCAGCAAGATCATTTCATACATAAAATTTAATGTTATTTATTTATTATTTTCACATCTACAATAATATTTTCTACAAATAATGCAAGTTTTATCTCTATAATAAATTTTATTATTTGTTTATACAAATCCTTCTTTTATGTGTTTTTCTATAATATTATCATATCTAGGTATTTTGCCTTCTTATACAAATTTTAGAAACAACTTGTAAATTTCTATAAATTTACAACTGAGTTATTGATTGTAATTACAGTAAATCTATAGAGAAGATACGGACTTTGCAGTCATGTAGAGCATTAAATAAATAGAGATTAGGTAAATAGATGAGTACTTGAAAGAAAGGGATGAAGAGAAGGAATACAGCGTAAATAAGCTAATTTCTTTCACTTTTAGGATAGGGAGTAAATGATATATGGAAAGGTACATGATTAAGATTTTCATATTCTATCTAAAGAAATAAAAACCTGAAGCATAAATAACTAGTCAAATATTGAAATGTATTGAATAAACAATTAACGAATTAATAGCTGCAATAAGGGAAGAAGATAAAGAACTATTAATTTCTAAGTAAGACCAAGAATAATACTCCAGCAAACATTTCTCTAGTCCTCAGATTTCACCCTCATCAAATGATAGTACTATTTGATGATATATATATTGTTTAATCATTTACCTACATTCATGAGTGTTTTGTTTCTCTGATTTTTTCATTTATATGAGTATATGCAGATACAATCAAGGACATACACTGAAGAATTCAGTAAAGCTCCTATTGAGTTAGGAATATGGTTTGCTCTGTATATTTGTGTTGAAGTCTCATTGTAGGTTTTATTTCACACAAACATTTTAACATGATTGTAGTCTTTAAATATTTATTATTAAATATAAATATTTAAGCATTTAATATAGGTAGCTGACCTCTGAAAAAAATGTTGATGCTGAAGCAATCACTGGGTAGTTTTCTTTTTTTTTTTCTTTGTAGTTTACTGAAAGCTGTTTCAACACAAACTATTTCCATTGCAAAGATTCTTAGGCAGTCATGAGATGCATATCAAATACATCAGATCAGAACTGAATAGGTGGGTGGAATACTGGCCTTGGAAATTTATTTATTTTTTTTAATGTTTTTTATTGATTATATTGTTACAACAGTTCCAATTTTCTCCCCCTTGTTCCCCTCTACCCAGCACCCCCCTCCCCCAGCAATCCCCCCCAAGTCCATACCCCTGGTTCGTAAATGGAAATTTATAATGAATTGATATTTCCAATGTTCAAAAATTAAATACAATTTATTGAATGAGTAATAATGTTTAGTCTTTTATTAGACTATGAAGTCCTTGAAGGGACACTGTCTGAGTTTTTGTAATTGTATCACTTGATTCTTGCATGGTGTCAGACCACACGCTATCATGAATGCAGTTAATACTTAATAAATACTGAATGTGTGGTAATATGAATCTTGAATCACAAATTCAAATATGCTAGTAATATAAAATGTATTCCCTGATAGTGATAATCAAACCTAATAATCATCTCAGCCTTTCATGTTGCCTAGAAAATAATGAAATCTCAATCAAGTTAAAGTCATTTCTACTCTTTCCTCAAGAAAACTGGAGATTTCAAATCATCAAGTAATTTGGTAGAAATGAGATCAGTTTGATACTCTATGTCATCATATGTTCATGCAGGAATCCAAATTGACATCTACGATTCAATCTTGTCTTCATTACGGGCCCTTGTCCCTGTTTAAAGTCTTCATCACAATTCCAAGGCATTACTATGTCTTATATTACTTTAATGGAATCCACTCATCTCTCCAATGCAATTACTAAATTAGGAGGGACATGCTTTGGGGCTGCCTCAGTCTCTAGCCGCCTGGATAGAGCCATTGTTGCCTCCATACCTGTCTCCTTGATCTTTGCTAGAAGTAGAGAGTTCTGCATTCTTAGTGTTTTCCTCAGAATTATTCAAAATGGCTAGGATTAATCACATATACTTTCAAGCCTTGGTTTAATGCTCAGGACCTAAATTTGAATGGTTTCCTCTGCTATTTGGCTAACTTGTATCTTTCCTAGAAAAAGGATAACAGAATATTGATCTGACCAATGCAGGGGAGGGAGGGGTAACGGGAAGCTTGTAGATAGCAGGCTAATACATAGACCTAATAGCAAGCAAATAATTCAGTTCAACTGGTGCTTTGTTTTTTTCTATATGTTTTCACATAAAATGCATTATATTCACACAACCTGTGATATACCAATTATAAGTATTTTAATTGCATATATTAAGAAATTAATGTACTATCCTAGATCTGTTATTAACTCATTTATAGACTTTTCAGTTTCAATTATTTATTTCTACATTGAGTGAATATGCTTATTTTGTACTCTGTGTTTAAGGGAAATAGTTTGTTTCTTTGTTTTCCTTGCCTAGTCTCATTTGTGCTTTGTTTTTTCACACTTTGTTTTTTTCAATCGTTAAACTCATTGTTTGCTGTTTTAGATGAGGCAGTACTTGGACATTTCTGTTGAGGTGGAGTAGTCCATAAGTTTTCCATTTATTTTTCTACCAGGTACCCAAGAACACAAAGAAACTGGGCTTCTTGAAGCCATACTCTTGGCCTGACATTTTTCAGACCACCTAGGTAGTGAGAAAGATTTCTTTTTCCTTCTATCCAGGAACAAAACTCAAGGTTTTTCTTGTTTTCCTTTTTTCCTCTCCTAAGGATCTATTGTATGTGGGTGTGAAAGTTGATGGGATTTTTCCTTCACCTATAAACTGAGAGATCCTATTCAATCCCCATCCTAGAAGATTATTTTCTACCAGACTCCTCTATATCTTATGTTTCATGGGCTGCAAAGCCATGAAAATCAAAGACGAAGTTGCTTAAAATTGAAAAATACCCACAGGGTAAACGCAGCTTCACTGTGCTACTTACATCTCTGGATTCTACCTTTCACTCAGTATTTGGCTTCTAAGGATTTTTTTGTTTGTTTGTTTTGCAAGTGTGTATGTGTGTGTGTGTGTGTGTGTGTGTGTGTGTGTGTTTGCTAGTTTAATGATGTATTAAAAACTATTGTTAAATATCACCTAACATGTTTACATGTTTTAATCAAGAGAGACATTTTATATATCCAGTCTTCCAAATTACCAGAGACAGAAGTCTAATCTTCTATTGCTGGAATATTAATTTACTTTCTGTTATAAATATGTACTATTAAATCTTATGCACATCTTTTAAAAAATTTGTAAGAATCATACAGTAGTGAATTTGATGGAACAAATAACACAGATGTAGTTAAGACCCTTGATTTTGTTCTGATGTATTGTCCATCAATATGTTTTATTGCTAAACAGAGCCAGCAAAACAGGATAGAAGAATAGATATAATTATTATTCCACCAGCTTACTTTTAAAACATGGAAGACTAATGTGATGTTAGTGGCATGAATCTAATTTTAACTAACTTAGTAAATTTTTAAAAAATTTAAGAGTGTGATAAAGAGATAGTTCTGGCTTATATAAGGAAGCCATGGAGAGATGGCACACTGGGCTGCAGGGTGGTCCCTGAATAGATATGTCCATGTCCTGACATTTGTAACTACTGAATGTTATTTATTTGGAAAATGGGTACTTTTGGGTGTGACTAAGTTAAGGATTTTGAAAGAAAAATTTATCCTAAATTTTCTGGATGGGCCTGAACTGTAGTCACATGTAACCTTATAAAACATGGGTTAGACCAAGAAAGACAGAGCGAGACAGGCACACTGAGGAGGAGGAGGAAGTGTAATCACGGAGGCAGAGAAAGAAATGAGGTGGTCACTGGTCAAGGACTGTCAATGGCCATTAAAAGCGGGGAGAGGGGAGGGATGGATTTTCCTGTAGAAGCTTCAGACAGAGTGAGGCCGTGATGACGCGTGCCTGGTTCCAGATGGTGAGAGAGGAATTTTCTCTTGTTTTGATCCACCCAGTTTGTGGAAGCTGTGCGGGTAGGTTATCAGATGAATCTATCTCACCTCCTCTGTCTTTTTTATTTTTTATTCATATTCAATTCTATAGGTCAGTTTCATTCTACACATCAGAATTGTGTGCTATCTGACAAAAGACGAGTCAAAAAGATGGGCATTCAACTTGAATTTTTAAAGTCTCAGTAAAAAAGATCCTTTTTTACCAATTTTTGTTCTCAGCCCTTGAACAAATCACCATCACCATGGGGATGAAATGCCACGATTAGTTCAACATGAGAGATTTAACTATTTTGTTTTTGAACAAAGTAAAGCATTTGTGACTGTCAGACACCCCTAATACTGTGTAATAGTTCACAAAAGAAGGAAGAAGCTTCTCTAAACAAATCAAATTAAATAAATAAAATGTCCTCTCTTCCCCATCCCTTCATGCTGCATATCAACACACACACTCGCACACACATGGATATTTTCAATACCTGGAAAATGTTGGACTTCAAGTTATGCTCCTTTTGGGTCTCTTGCATATCTTTTAACCAGAAAGTAACAGAAATTCTGTAGTCAGTGGAGAGGTCTGGCTCGATGTCTGGCCTCTGAGGTAGACGATGAAGGTGATAGAGATGGTTCATTTGAAGAGCTGCTATGGTTTTACCTCATTGTTGGCAATCACAAACCTACTGTCTATCCCAGACTCTCCTGATGCTTTCCTGAGTGTCCACAAAACTCCCCCAAACAAATACGCAAACTTCAGTTATTGTTTTGTAGCTGACTTCTATGGCATGTTAAATATTTCCTCTTAGTAAAAAAATGATTTTTGAATCTTGGAGGTTTGATTGTATCAGAAAATGTTCCTGTGATCAAATAGTGTTTAACTAGTTTATTTTTTTCAGAGGAAGATTAGGATGTGACTCTTTCAGCTGCTACCAAACATACATACATGGAGTTATTTTGCATTGCTGAATATGAAAAAATCTGTGAAGTACTGTAAAAAAGATAAAATACATGTAAATGATTTCAAAATGTCAATTAAATGAAACTCCTGAGATCTAAGTATAATACACAAATACATAGTTGAGAATGAGACCTTGATAAGTCATTACTATTAATTATGTTACGTGTCATATCTGGCATTTCTTAACCATGACGTCAAAAGAATGCAATGTTAGAAAGCTAATAATAATTTCAATTTTTATCAGCTATTATATTTAGAAGCTGACAAAGAAAAAATATGTGATACATAAGGATGGGATGAATTGTACTGTTAACTGTCAGCTAAAACTTTTGTCTCAGACATGCTGTCTAGCAACAGATTTTACATTCCAGAGGTGAACTAGTCAAAAATGGTTACATTTCATGCTTCACATAAACTACAGGGATCATTTCAGAGATCTAGAGAAAAGTCATATAACATTCTGAGATACACTTAGCAGATGAGAGAAATGATATACTAAAGGCATCAACTGAACTCCAAGTTGTATGTGAAACAGCATAAAACATGGGCTCAGAATTTGATGTGCCAGAAATATGAAATTAAGTATAATAACGAATAAATCTCAGAGCCATTTCTTCTCAAATGCAATCCCCACATTTTTCACCAAGAGAAAGTATAGATCAGTCTGTGACTTCTTTAGAAAGCTATAACAAGATTCTTGAATTCTGAGATATGATAGATCAGTAAATCATGTGGAGACAAAAAAAAAATCCATTCAAGGTTGGTAGGTTATTAAAGGAAATAATTTTGCATGGTAAAAGGAAAATTAACTCTTAGCTTTTTATTTCCAGAGGAAAAAAAAAAAGACCACAGAAGAAAAGGAAACAAAAAATAAATTAACTACCAGTGGGAGAGCCTATAATGATGAAAATTTTATTCTTATTAACTTGATTTCAGAAATGCTCAGAAGAGTAGAATGATATGGTACATAGAACCCTACAAAAACGTGTACCTATATTTTTAGACCTCTGTGTTTAGAGCAGTGTCTAGAAGTTACATTTTTGTTCAGTAGAAGTTATTGCTAGATTTCATAGGGACACGTAAAAGGTCAAAAGATTTGCTTTGCCTGCATCCTTCACCCACAGCCTGTGCTGCATGGGATGGCTATGCTTACACAATGTCCAATAGTCAGATTTAAGCTAAGGATATTAATTCCATCTGTTAAGTGTTTTTAAGCATCTAAGTATTGGGGTTTCAATGAAACAAACATTTTAATTAATAGAATGACTCACTTTTCAGTTGGCTCTGCTTTTGTCTTTGTATAAATCAAAAGTTTGCAAGCTATGGCTTATGGGTAAACTGTAATCTGACCTGCCTTTTATTTTTGTGACTAAAGTTTTATTGGAACGCAGCATGCCCATTCATATAGGCATTGACTATGGTTGCTTTATTTCTACGGCAGCAGAATTAGATCTCTGCACCAGGAATCATATGGCCCACAAAGCTGAAAATATTTACTATATTACTCTTTATGGAAACAGTTTAAAAATCCCATGTTCTACATATATTGCAAATACTTTGTTGGAGTCTCATAAGAAATAAAGTAATGCTGAAAGTTAGGTCCTCTGTTAAAATTTGAAATTCCTCTGGCCAGTGCAACACAGGTAAATAATGCCATTCAAAGCAGTCATAAAAGACAGTTCACGGACTGATGTGTTGGTAGTGAAGAGAAGTAAACTATTATTCAGAGAAATACTTCAAAATAGACACTACTGAAAACTCAGAGAAACACAAGTTGCCTAGACCAGATGTAGCCTTATCTGACCCTTTACCTAAGAGATAAAAAGAAGACAAAACTCTTCTGCTCATTCTTGGGCCAGACGCTGATTTGCTAATTAAGCAGTGGTTCTGAATGCTTTATTGTCTTGAATAACAGGTGAGAAGGAGGCTGTGAGTCCTACCCTTCCAGGTGGGACATCTCCTCACTCTGTATCCCTCAGAATAAGTGATTGGTATAGGGGTTATGAGGATTCTGGGTGATTCATGTTATTTTAGTCAATTCAGTAGCCAAATTAAAGTAGTCATGTAGCAATCTAATCAATCATTTGTTGACTTACAATTATAATAAAAAGAGAAATATTGACTAGAAGATGATTTGTTTTATGTCCACAGAGGAGCAATAATCTCTGTTGCAATTGTTTAAACATAATTCACATAATATACTTGCTTGCAGTCATAATACAAACATGATAAAAAATGTTCTACAATCTCAATTTTCAAACTATCCAGAGGAAAACAAAGACAATTTTTTGTCAATGGATATATTGAAAAATATTTTAAGTGAAAATAGTGAAATAAAGTTGCACTTAAATAATGATTAATGTGTGTGTGTGTGTGTATTTTGTTGTTGGCAGCTGTCCGTCGTCGTCGGCAGCCGTCCGTCTCGAGAGACGATGGTGTAGCTTCTTAAGAGTCTATCTGCACCGCCGAGAATGGCTGTGCAGTCCGACTCGGGAGTGACACGATATCTGTCTCCTCCCGTGTTGAATCGACATCTTGCGATGATGCTGAAGCTACAGAGCCTGGGCAGGGTGATATGGAGGGTCTGCTGTTGCCCATGCAGCAGACCCCCCCTCTCTTCGCAGCTGAAGGGTCCAAGGGAAAGACGGAGTCAATACAGCTTGGCTTCAGGTGCGCCGCAGGAGTTGCCGGTGTTGACTACAACGTCAAACCGCCTTAGGGACTCCGGCTCCGGATTTTCTGTCGGGGTTTACTCCCTTAGCCTTTCCCCTGAAGAGGTATGCCGCAAGGCAGCGGAGGTTTTTTGGAGTCAGAGTTTTCCTTCTCTGATGTGCCCTGACTGGAAGATCGAACCAGCGACACTTAGCTCGCAAGCCGACGCTCAATCCACTGAGCCAAACCAGCCAGATAGCCAGATATATATATATATATATATATATATATATATATATATATATATATATATATGCCTTTGTACATCTTGACTTCTTTAATGCTATATCCAAAATGACAAGTAAAATTTTGTTGTGGTAGAAAACAAAATCTTTAGGTAAGACAAAATGAAAAACAAACTAGCTTAAAACTTTTGTCTCATCCTGATGAAGCAACATTTGATAGAGTCCGGGATATGGTGCTGGCTCAGATTTTTATTCAAGATTAAAGAACTCATTTCCCCTTTGAAAAAAGGTTGAAAGGTGTCAGATGTCAGATTTTTCAAGAAACTACTCTGGGATGAAAAGAACACCTCTGCCAAAGTCATATCATCTTCCCACAGCAGCCCCTATCCAATGACTGGTCAGTATGTTTTATAAAGGACTGTACCAGTTATCCTAATTTGAAATGACTCTGAATAGCTATATTGGCTTCAGAGTTCCATGTAAGTTTTGCTGAAACCTTATTGTGACTGCTCCACAATCTCAATTATCCCTCTGCATAATCTTATTTCTTTATCTTCCCCAAAGTGTTAATCCCAAGAGCACTCTTGAATTACCATCCAATATACTAATTTTCGATTTAGTTCTGCTTCTGATTAGAGTCTGTGATCAGATTAGTCTAAGAAAGTGAATGTGGAGATGAAATTTTGGAGACAGAGCGCACAAATCCCAATGGCTATGAACAACTCATCATGGTGGTAGGTGGAGAACAGATTGCCCCTGACTCTTAGCTGCCTAATGTGCCCTGGAAGAGATAGAGTGACCAATATGAGTTTATTATGTGACCATCATATGCTTGCTTCTGTTGTACTGATCAAGTCATGAAATAAAAGAGATTAATTGAAATTCATTTTAAGATGAAAGTTGTGCATCTGGGATTCTGCATGTGCAGAGTCAGAAACCATATGTCACCCAAGCAAGTTGCCCAGACTCCACATAATACACACTGCTAACTCAGCATCTCTCCCTCATCTCATTTCCATGCCTACATGGTAGTGTCCTAAAAAAACATATGATAGAGGTGAAAAACAAGGCCATGATGATTCTTGAATAAGGGTGGTCAGTACAGGTGACAACAAGCTGAAAGTATTTTGCAGCTGGTAATCTACTTTGGGTTAAATAGAAATGACTCAACTCAGTCTATAGATTCACGGGCAAAGACAAATGGCTTGGAGAGTGGTCAGAAGCTGAATAAATGTGTTGACAAGTTTGTCAGAAACTGAAAAGAGGAATATCGGTGAGGATGTTTATGTACCTATAGGAGTAGACATGAAGTGTAGAAATCTTTGTATCTCATGTTAATGCCCATGCTGAGTATCTACCATGGCAAGGGCACTAAATAGCCAAGTAGATATGCCTTGGCTAGTTGACATCAACCAGCCTGTTATTCTTCTCTCCCCAATGCTGGCACACTGAATAAATGAATAGAAGAATCATGGTGCCCCTACAGCATGGATTCCTAGCTACCTATCTGGTATAGATACTGCAACTAATGGGTTTCATCCTGTCAGTAGTAAAGCTCACACCTAAATCCCTGATACAGTCTCATCCCTCAAGGAAACTAATCATCTCTTTTGTACCAGGTTTACTACATTAGACTTCTTTCTCGTGATAGGAATAGTGATTTATTTTGATGGGAGCTGATAGATATTTTAGGAATGGGCTTTCTTTTCTGCTTGAATGACCTTACCCAGGACCACTATCCAGTGATTTATAAGTATTTGATACACTTACATTGCTTCCCAATGAGTATTATCTTCGAAGGACTCACCCTATAGCAAAGGACGTATAGATAGCACTGTGCATATCACTGTGGAATCCTGTGGTCTTATCACAACTAGACAACCAGGAGAACCTTATCTATAAAAGCAATGAGATAATCTATTGATGGTGCCACCTAAGCCCCAATTCAGATACAATATCCTGTGAAGACAAGGCAAAATACTGTTAGCAGCACATGTACAATAAATTAATGGCCACTGTGTTAATTGCATAGACACCACAGGGAAAGCAGCTGGTTTGAGGGAACACTGGAAGCAGAGGGGCCCTAATTGCTCAATCCAAGTGACTGTTGTAGAGAATTGCTTCTTTCTTTTCTATCCCTGTAACCCTGGCTTCTCTAGGATTAAAAGTCAAGGTTTCCAAAGGGAGAACAGTTTCACAGGAGATTTAGCAAGAGTCAAATGAACTTTAGGCTATGCTGCCACATAGTTTTGAATCTTCATACCAAAGGACAAGGAGGCAAGAAAAAACAACCATATTGGTAAAGGTAATTGACTCTGATCATCGGGAGAAAGTATATAAAGTTGGTGCTATGCAATGGCAGTACGAAGTAATATATGTGACACCTCAGGGGTCCTCTTGGTCACTTCATATTACTCTTTTGTCCAATTTTGATAGTACTGGGACAGGTACAGAAAGCTAGACCTAGCAATCTCACTAAGCAAGAGCCTAGGCCCCTTAAGCATGAGCATCTGCATGATCCCACCAGGAGACCTACCCAAACCACCAACGGTGGGCAGAATCTAAAATGGACATGCTGAGAAGGTTATATTAAGTATCAGTTTGTCCTAAAGAGATTACCTGCATTGGCAAGGCCTACAGTTCTACTTATTACCCTATCATTATGAGAACCTCCCCCAAAAAGAGACTCACTAGAGCTCTAAGATAGTACTCCTCAGACTTGTATGAACCAAGTCTATCAAAGTAGCCCAGTGGGTGAACTGTTTTGGTTGCTTGATTCTACTGTCCATATTTTTCTTCCGTCCAGCTGCTAGGGGATGTATCAGCTAAAGCTCTTGTTGCCTTCTCTAGTAATTTCCCTTGGGTGAAATTACAATTGCCTAAAGTCACACTCATTTTATGTGGCACCTTGCATTAAATGATTGGTCAAAGCAGTGACATAAATGTCTGGCTCCATAACCGCAAATTGGGTCATGTCTTAAGACCATCAAGCATCAAAGTTTGTCATGATTGGCTAAATCCTTGTTCAGACTGCATTGCATCCCAGTTTCTCACTTCTTCCAAACCAGCTTCCTTGACTTCTACCAAAAATCTCATCCCTGAGAGCACTAAGAAAAGTTTTTGTATGCTAATCTCTGAGTCAGTGTATGCCTATAAAAGAATTTATTTGTCAATACAAAGTTACCTGACTTCTCTTATTCTCAGTTTTTTTCTCTTCTAAATGATGGATTATAGAGTCTACAAGAGAGAGTTGTCCTGGTAATTGAAACAATGTACAACAAAATGCCCAGCAAATTGCATAGAGCATCCAAATATTTAATTAATTGCTGGGTCCCTTATTTCTTTTGTCTCCCAAAGTAACAAAGGGATTATTGGCAGGATTGACTGATAATACAAATATATTATAGAATTTTTTTGAATTTGCTAGCTTCTGCAGTTTGCGGTGTCTTCTTCCTAGTGATGCCTTGTATCATAATAATTTCAAAAATAGGGAAACAAGCAAACAAGTCTTTTCATTGATTATTGGATCCCACCTTACCAAATAGAGTTCTTGAGCAAACTTCACTTCAGCCATTGGCTTAATCTACTTAGAAATTCTAAGTCATCCTTCAAGGTTCAACAGTCAACATGGATCAGCGAAGTACATTTCCAGAAACTTGTGCCTATGAATTGAAATGACAAATTTGAAACAGAATGGAATTCAACAATTTTTGCATCTATTGTTAGGTAATGCAAGTCTAACCAAGGGAAAGGTAGACTTGGATTGGGGTTTAAGGTGTAAGTGGGAGTTGATTAGCTGGAAAAAGGAATGAGACATTTAAGCAAAGACAATGACATATGTAACATCTTAGAGTCATAAAAAAAATATGTGTAGGTGGGTCTGGTTGGACTGGTGAACCATGAAGTATAATGGAGACACATGTAATCTATCGAATTTAAGTTGAATAAAACAATGTCACATGTACATAATATGGTTTGCTCAGTTTCTAAAAAACTTACAAATTACACGAGATTTTTAATTAGCATGAACCTCAAGTAGTTCAGCAGAGACCCTTATATGGCTGCCAAAGTCAAACAAAACCTGTTGTGCAAGTAGACACATAATATTTTGTTATTTCTCATTGGAATTGTTGTGTTCAGATTAGTGATCACATTAAGAGGGTGGGGGGGAGAAAAAGACCTTTTTTAACCAGGATCTGGAACAATCTTGAAACAACTCCACTAAGGCAGCATGTACATACTTTGTGTGGCAAAGCCCTGAAGAGCGCAATTCATTCCAATCAAATACTGAAATTGTATTTTTTGGTCCTTAGCATTATTTTCTGAGCAGCTGCATAAACTCTCTGGTACCATGTAATTTCACAGCCTGTCTGACAGAGTCTACCCTCAAAATGTGAAACTGTACAGAACAATGAAGTCAGAACAACCAGCTCAATTGCAAATAACTCTGTGGGCCAGACTGTTGGTCAGTCCTCTGTTTAAAAAGCCTAGAAACTCCGAACAACAAGCTTGGTTCGACTTGTATCTGCCAGTGTGGTTCCATGTTTATTTCTTCCAGCCTGACCTGTTGTCCAGCTGTGACCGTTACAGTGGCTTCCAGCTCTACTCAGCCTAAGCATTGCGGAGTGTTGTGATTGTTGTTCTTGAATTTTAAATGTGTGCACTCTTTGATTTGGAGCAGGTGGGCTAAGGGAGCTGGATAAGAAACAGGTATAGCTGGGAGTGCATGTGATGTGAGAAAATAAGTAGGTAAAATATACCTTTGACCTGCATTTAAAGTACAGTATCTGATTCTTGTAAGAGATGATTCCTTGGTGTCAGTATTTATTCTTCACTTACTCATTTTTGAAATAGGACCCTGACTCCCTCTCTGATGCACATAGATAGTATTAATAATTAGAACTATATTCCCCAGGATTCAGTTTTCAGCACATGAGTAAAAGTGATACATTTCTGGATCATATAGTCAAAGAAAAAGCTGCTTGCCCCCCACTTCATCTTTCCCAAATAAATGCATGCGTTGTGTTAATTGATAAATAATTGGAGAGAATACAGGAAGTACCATGACCAGCATGGGTTGCTCACATCAGTCCTAGGAATCATGATTAAATAAGAATATATTTCAGGAGTGTGGTGAAAGAGATTCAATATAAATTGAGATAAGAATCCAAAGAAAAATCTAAAGAAGCAGGGACCTGAGAACAAAAAATGGCAAAAATCGAAATTTTCAAAAATGACCCCATTACTTAAATACATGGCCAATGCTTTTGGTGACTTTATCTGAACTCCCGGTTGGAACGGCATGGAAAGCGTGACTTTAATACAGATGTTCACGCTTAGATTTCCACTCCAAGTTCCCTTAGTCTCTTTTTGGTGTTCAACTCTGAGCTATGGCATAGAGTCACGGAGAGGAGGGACTCATCGTATATTATTCAAAAGTGCGTACTATAGAACTACTTAGATTTTTTTCACCCACCTCCCCCAACCCCATCTCCTTGCCAGCAATCACCACCCTGTTGTCTGTGTCCAATAATTTTTTCCCTCTCTTTCTTCTTTTTGCTCAATCCCTTCACCACCACCTCAACCCCCAATACCTGTCAGCTTGCTCTCCATCTATGAGTCTGTCTCTGTTTTCCTTGTTAGTGCATTTTGTTCATTAGATTCCACATAGGAGTGAAATCGTATGGTACTTGTCTTTCACTGACTTGCTTAGACTTCATGTTGTTTTCACGTACTCTTCCTTCTCTTATTGTCACTAGACTCCTTAAGTTTCAGTTTATTCTGTAAATGAGGATAAAAACAACACCCACGGTAGAGAGTAAGCATAAGGTTAAAGGGAATAAAAATGTTCAATGTGCTAAAAATATTCCCAGGCACCTAGGAAATATGCATCTAAATAATGTGTTATTATTGACAATAAAACCATAACGGATGCCTGTTTTCTTCAGTGACCAAGGCCCATTTATATAAAAATATCTGAATGTGGAAACATTTTTATTTTATTATTGTAGATTTCGCCACAGTAAAGGACAGAGAAATACACAACTAGAAATAAAAAATAGAAATAGTGAGAAGCTTGCATTTACTTTCCTGTCTCATAGTAATTGCTGACCCAAAGACATTTTTGGTGTGGAAACATGAAAGTTGATCTCTGGAGTCCTTCATCCATGCAGAGTGCTGTGTGCTTTCTGTATTTTCAAGTCACAATTTAATAAGGGGCAAGGTCCTGGTGTTTAATGATAAATGACATTGAGAATGGCCTCTCCAAATGACAAAATATTAATGGGCAAAGACCACGGGTCTGCCTGCATTGCTTACTAGGCTTGGAATCTAGCAAATAGTTTCCTGAATACTTATTAGAGTTATTATAGCATTTTCCTATACAAAGAGGCCTCATGTTTATAAGTATTCATATGGACTATTTTAAGTTCTAGTAACTTTAAATGGGATAGGTAGACCTCCCTAAGAAAGCAATGAATCACTGGAGCTGAACTTTTAACACCTGTTCAACATCTTATTAGTTGAATTAGAGCCGCTTTGTAAGGGAGTTAATCAATTCTCCAGCTTTAGCTGCCCCGATGCTTCTGAAATTTGCTGATGTTATCATTGCATTGGAAGGAGACACTCTGAATTTTAATAGCAGCGTTCTTCTAAGACCCTAGTGGTACAACAGAAACAATCATTAAAATATTTATTTTCTATAAAATGAGGATTTTATCAGAACAAGATTATATGACCTTATCTGTACAATAAAATGAAATAATATATCAATCAAATGTTACTTCCTGGAGGGCTGCTTGATAGACATTATATACCTAATGCAATCTCTGGCATAGAGTAGGACTTAAGTAAACATTTTCTAACATTATTAATGTTGATGGTAATAAAATTATCTATTTGACCTAACACCTAAGTGCATTGGGTTGCTAACTACATAATATAAGGCCTTAAAAAAAAGGCATTTCCTTCATTCCCTACCAAAACATTTTTTATTAAATTTTCACATTAATTAACTTATCACTAAGATATCATGAGACAAAAAAAAAAAAGCAAGAGAGTGCAGCTTCTATTTAAATTTTTATGTATATTTAGTAACTACATATGAGGCAGGAAACTAAGAGCATGAAATACATTATTAACTCATTTAATCCTCACAACATGACAGCACTATTACTATCATCAGTCATTAACAGCTCATTTGAAATGCATTTGACCCAGCAATCCCACTCCTGGGAATATATCCTAAGAAATCTGACATATTGAAGGAATATATGCATCCCTATATTCATAACAGCACAATTTACAATAGCCAAGATCTGCAAACAGCCCAGTGCCCATCAGTAGGTGAGTGGATTAAAAAAAGCTGTTGCGCATTTGCATGATGGAATACTACTCAGCCGTAAAAGAAAAGAAAATCTTACATTTTGTGGCAGCATGGATGGACCTGGAGATTATTATGCTAAGTAAAATAAGGCAGTCAGAGAAAAATAAAAACATATAATCTCACTTATATGTGGAATCTAGTAAGCAAAATAATTTAACAAACTAAATAGAAACAGAAGCATGGATATATAGAACAGACTGACAACCATCAGAGGAAGGGTGTATTTAGGAGGTTGGGTGAAAAAAGGTGAAGGGAGTAAGAAAAAAATTTTTTTTTAAATATGACACCTAAATGCAGACAACAGTATGGTGATAGCCAGAGGGAAAGAGGGGTTGGGGGAGGTGGAGGTGGGCAAAGGAGGATTAAAAGGAGACCTAAAGAGACTGTGATTTGGGCAATGAACGTACGATGCAGTTGCAGATGAGGTTTTATTGAGTTGTATACTTTAAACCTGTATGGTTTAGCCAAAATAGCGCCAATAAATTTGATTAAAAAGGTGCATCCTACCTATACTCCCCCATATCTCACTCTCCACCGTATTCACACCAGCTGTTTTTATCTGCTTGTCTATAATAACCCCATGTAAGATCCCATGTGAATGTAAGTTTACTTCTTTAAAAGAGGTCTGAAAAGTCTTGAATGGGCAGAAATATGGAAAGAAGCATGTAGAATAAATGAAGAGCAATATGTGGGCAGAGAAACCCATCAGGACAGCAAATGATAGATTTATTTGAAAGGAGCTCATTATAAAGAGATGAACTTGAAGATTACTACAAATGGTCAACATTTATCAATCACTGATTTGCCATTTTAATAAGACATCATTAATCCAGGAGTGAAAGGGCAAACTCTTTCTAGGGTAACAACAGTCTGAATTAAAAGAACAGAAAAAATATGAGACATGAACACAGAAAATCCCAAATTTGATGAGAGACAGGTAACATTTAAAAAACAACCTCACACTTTCCACATTGGGAGGTTCAGGATAAAAATAGTAAGAAAGAAAAAAAAGGAGAATTACTGATAGAATTTACTTGTCCAATTAAAATGCTCTGTTTGGATTTCCGAAATATGAAGTTATTGATTTGAAATTAGCTGGAAGAAATACCAGGATGGGGAAGCAGAGCAGTTCAGCTGCAACTAGAGATGTAGGAGGGTAGCTGCACATCCATCCAGGACAAAGGTTTTTGCCAGTTTTTGTAAAGATGGTGACAGAAGCCTTGGTTGGGTATGTCTTTTGCAAAACAAAACAAAACAAGACAAAACAAAACAAAAGAAAGTTTGAAATGAAGAATGGAGGACATAATGTTTTGTCTCGAGATTTATCTTTACTGAGCACTGAAAGACAAATAGACCCATCCCAGTAAAGGAGGGGATGGTGGAGACAGCAACAACCATCCCTCTGACTTTGCGCCTGATACAAGTCTAGGCTTTCTCCTTCAGAAGCTTAGACTTTTGGTTTGTTTGTTTGGAGTAAAGGAGGGAGGCTAACAAATTCTAACTCCTTTGCCAGACCTTCAACATGCTCCTTACTCTATTCAAACATTTCCTATCTAATTCCCAGCAGGCCTGCCTCCTATCTCTTCAGCACTGAGTAATTGTTCTAATGTCCTACTGGAAGTGAGGATGTCAGCTATTAACTTTTCTCATGTGATCTGTGCTGGGGTAGATTCTGCTCACCTGGCTGCTAGGTAGCGGTCATCTTCCTCCTTTGCGGTTCCCTAAGCATGCGTCTTCTGATAAAGATAACCCTCAAGGTGGAAAACCCTCCCTTACTCAGGTTCACATCTATGAACCAGAAAGGAAGCTCAAAAAGATCCATTTTTAGTATAAAATGGGAGAGCGGAGTTCGCATGTCCCAGTTTTACTAGGGTACTGCATTTGGATAATTCACCCTTTGATTTCACTTGCTTTCTCTTTATTGCTAACCTAACCCGTGCTGAGTCCCAGTCCCAAATCATGCACGAAAACTATTATATGCAAACAATTCTCTCCATTGTTTCCTACTGCATTTTATAACCTGTACGATATTGTCTAGTTCTTATTTTCCAAAGTCTGTGGGTCTCTAATGGTAGGTACTTTATCTTAATCCCCTTTTATAGTCTTCATAACGCCTATTGTGGTGGTAGGCAGGTAGGATGATCTTTACAAACACTTGTTCATTTATGCACGTATTTAAGGTGGTTGAAATGGCAGATCATTTAGGAAAAAAAAATGGAATATAAAGATTAATAACAAAATAGAAAGAGCTGCTTTCTAAAAATCTTTGGAAATTTAAATGTGAAAAATGAATGATAGGGTGTGTTATTGTTTTGCCTCTTTATTTTTAAAACTTCTTACCTAGGTCTGGGTTTCTTAGCCCTCAGAGATTAACTAGCAGTTTAAGGGATAAAAGTCATCTGGGAACCGCCAGGATTTTAAGCCGTCAGACATTGCTCCAGATCAGCCCTCTCCCTGTTCTTTTTCCTTCATTCTGCCTCTCCTGCCTCCTTCTCATCTCCACACTCCAGTGTCCCTGACCCCCCTTGCCCCATTTCTGCCACACTGGGCTCTTGAGCTCCTTGTTTCAGACTCTTGTCTGTGCTCAGGTCCTGGTTCATGGTTCCTCCACCGGTTCCATGGTTTTAACACAAGAATTTCTCATTCTGGACTATGTCTTGACTTGAATGAATCTTGCCATACTGCCTTTTGAAAAGGGAGCCCAAGCTCCTGTCATTGGCATATTTATATGTAACATTTGGGCTGATTGTGACATTGCAAAATTATAATATTGAACTGTTACGAAGTTAATCTGTTTCTCTCTGCAAAGCAGATGGGGAAAAATGGCCACTGGGAGCTCTTTGAGCCCTACTGTTTTCTAAGTCTGATTGACAGAGTGTTGATGGCAGAGAGGAAAGCTTCAGCTGGAGAACGGATGACTCGATGTCATATAGAGATACAGCATAAGATACCACAGCCAAAGTGATTCAGGATGAAAAAAATCCTAGTGAGCTTCCTCATGTTTCTCTTTATATTTAAAATGGCAGGATGAGACAGACCTTTAGCTCTCTGAACAAAAAATTTTTAGGGTATTCAGTATGGCTGGGTAGAAAGATCAGGAGTTTTGGCCTCAAAAGACCCAAAACAAGTCTGTGTTCTGTCACATAGCAGCTGAGTGACCTTAGGTGAGTCATTTGTTTCTTTGCATTTCAGGGTATTCTATAACATTCACACGTAAGAACTGATATATTAAAACTGTTTTAATTGATCTGAGAGGGGCCAGACAGGGCAGAGATCAAAATAAATATGACCATAGCCAGGTACCCTTTTTTTTTTCTGGCACTTATAACTCCAACTGTTAGGGCAACACTATTTGCTCTTCTCCCTATTACAACCCACCTCACCCCCTATAGCCACACACACATACAGGTAAACAACTATAAAACATGGAGATTATATTTTTCAAAGAGCAAGTAAAAGTGTTAGTACACCTAGCACACCACTTCCAAAGAAAGGTACTTGGATATAGCCAAAGTTTTTTTCTGTCTCTTATTCCACAAAAATCAACCTAATTGACTCTTTTTCTTCTTTTTTCTGAAACACTGACTTCCTGCCCTGTTCTAAATAAAAATTATATTTGCAACTAAATTTGCTTATTATTTGAAATCATACAAATTGGTGGCTTGGGGAGAGGGATAGTAGAGGTGAAAGGGCAGACCAGAAAATGCCATCTATCATTTTCATCTCTATTTCATTGACAAAATCAAGGACAGCAAGGGGAAAGGAAATGTACTCCAGCTGTGTGTCCAGAGGGAAAACACACATTTATCTTCTTCCAAGTCTTACCCAAAGTCAATGTGCCCTTCTTTCACAGGGCAGGGTCTGCAGGCCATGAGCAAGCTCTCCCCATAAGACCCTCAGCGGCTCCTTGTGGCCTAGTGACCCTGCAACATACAACCAATTCACAGTGACAGAGCATGTACATAAACCTAATCATCGTAGTTGTGAACAGAGGAGAGAGAGAGGGAGACACAGCCGTCATTAGTCTGCTGTAAATCTGAAATCTTGCTAGGCAGCTTTTGTCAAGGCTGCCTCCCTCTTCATGACATTCTCCTCTCTAGGAAGAATTGCCCTTGTCATTGATTCTTGTGGTCTTTGATTATACCCACCCCCTAAAGGTTTTCCCTAGCCATTATTTTCACTGCTCAGATATGATGTGGGAAAGGACTTCATGACTTCAGGGGGGATACTTTTCTGACTATATATCTTATTTATTAGGAAGGCATTTTCATTAAATAAGGAACATGCATGGATGCCCGTTATCTCCAATCCTGTTCACCAGTGTACAAGAGATTTTAGTCCATTCAATTAGATAAGAGAAGTCAATTAAAGACATAAGAATGGTTTCAAAGATCATATAACAGTATATTTGGAAAACACGAAATAATCATAAAAAAAATTCAAACAATAAAAGAATTTGATGATGTGACAGGAAATAAAATCAACAGGCAAAAATCTATAGCCTTCATGTAGAGAAAACCATCTATAATAGCAACAAAAATGTTTAAATGTTAAGCAATGAATTATTGGGTTTTTTTACAGCTTTATTGAGGCATTAGGAACACATTTTTTTAAAAAAAAAATGTAAACTCTCCATGAGAATAATTTTAAAACACTCTTGAAAAGCACAAAATTAGATTTCAATAAATATTGATAATTACTTGTTTTATAAGTAATAAATAAAATGAAGCAGATTTATCAAGCATCATTGTAGAGACTGGCATGTAACCAGTTAGAGGTTCTTAGTAATGACATGCAGATTCAGACACCTAATTCCTTGAGTTGAGTTTCTTCCTTCTTTCCTTCCTTCCTTCTCTCTCTCTTTTATTATGACTCATTTTCTTTAGATTTTGAAGAGTTACCAGGAAGAATTAGCACCCCAATAGCTAAAGAAATTCTCTATCCAGGAACCTTTTAGTTCTTCCCTCAAACCCTAGATTTGTTGCATGTGTATCTGGTGTTAGGATCCTGTATTCCTAGTGCATTTAGATTTCTGTTATCTCATGAACTCTGCTTTGAGATAGCCTATACTGTCATGTACTAGACTCCCTGGGGGGGGGGGGGCTTATAGAATGGATATATATATATATACATATATATATATATATATATACATATTTTTTCTTTTGCTGAGTCTTAAAGGAGAGTCAAAAGTTCACAGGATGCTGTCCTCCATAAAGTGCCCATCTATGTTTGCTGATTTATGAACTATATAACAATAGGATATGAATACTCTTCAGTTTATGTTAACATGGAATTAAATAATACAGTTGTGCAGAAATGTCCATGGTTTCAATTGCTTAGTCAATTATTTAAAAATCTATAATATCAAAAGCAAAGGAAACTACTAAGGACATATGCCACATACATACACATATGCGTGCACGCATACACACATTTGCATACACACTGGTTTAAAAATGAAAAAAAATTATGCTGATAATTGCTTATAGAATTGCAAAGCCTCAGAATTCAGGTTTTAATCTTGTCGGCAGGTGCTCTGTTAATGCTGAACTGAACAATGTTCTACAAAATCTTGTTGTGCCCTTTGGAAAAAAAAACAACCACAATAAAGGAAAGGAGAATTAATTATTGAGAAACCTTGTACATATGTTTTTTGGAACCTCAATCTTAGCATTTTTATGTTCTTTCCCTTGCCAAAGCTGATACCTTGTACCAAGGAAAAGACAGAGAAATTAGTACATATTACATATTTTCTAAATCTCACTCATGAATTTTTGCTCAGTTCTTAAAATAAGGAACTGAAGCCAGAATGCTGTGCTTAATAAATAATATTGCCCAGTTTTTACAAAGTAAAATGTATTCAAAGTTAAAATATGAATTCCATAGCCTATCATTTCAAAGAAAATGTAGCTACCTTTAAATAACTGAATCTTAAAAAGATGTTTTTCTTCTCTTTCTGAAAGTTCTTTTTTTAAAAGAAGTATGTGGTAGTTTTTAATCATTAGATTAGGATGCAGACAAATGCAGTTTTCAGGGAAAATTCCCTCCAGAAATATTCGCTGTTGTTGAAGCGCTTCTATTTGTCTGTTTTGGCAACACCACAGGATTATTGGCAAGGACAAAGCTATCCACTGGAAAAGAGAACTGATTCATTCTGAGGGAGAAATGTTTTTAAGCAATTCCTCATTTATTGTCTTTGAGATTTAGAATTCTTTTACTGAAAATATTGTCAAATTAAATACAAACGAAATGAGATCAATTAGATTTAGTGTGGTATGATTACTTTGATATATCTTAGAGGATATATGTATCAAAATTAAAAAAATAATAATAAGCTGCCACTTTATTTTTGGCTGGTTGCTACATTATCCCCTCCCCAAACGATATTATTGTCAAGCCATCATTTAAAAGATACAGATTTCATATTTGACTTAGTACATGAGTTGAATTATAAAATACTCATAAAAGGGAGGAAACGTATCCTTGGTGATGCAGGTGCCCTTGTCATTGCCTCTGAGCAATGATTCTTTCCCTCATCATTGTCCCTCACAAACAGCAAGTTTAACTGTGACTCAAAGAGCTTGCATGTACTAAATGGAAAACTCTGTCTAACTCACAAGTTCATCTAGTGTTTCTTCCTGAATTACATCATGTATGAGGTCTGGGGTTGGGGGTCACAAGGTAGGAAGAGTGCATATAGAAATGACTGTAGTATGTTTCATGATTTCCTGTCAACAGGATATAAAACCTAGGAAATGAGTGACAGCTTGATTGTGCTCTTTTCAAGGAAGAATGTAGAAGTGGGGGACAACTCGTATTATTTTATTTGATAGCTTTAGAACAAAATTCATAAGAAGGATTTGGTAATTGGAGTCATTTACCCAGCTTAGTTTTTTCGTAGACAACCATTTTTGCATTTAAATAACACATTTTCTTGGTTAAAGCAATACTTGGATGGCTTTCTGAGCGTTGGATAAGGGGAAATGAAATGGAAGAGGCAGTTCTAATTTCTGTTTTTATGGATGTCTGTAGAGTAATAAAGAGGAAAGGATAAGAGCACCTGTGTATTCTGATTATAAAAGACACAAAAAAAACCATTGAAGTGACATTAGGAGTCTGGAATAAAAATGGAAGGATAGTAGGACCTCCCAGCATTATGCCATCAATTCCAGTGGCTGCCACCAGGGTACAGAACAGAAGATGGGCAAGACACAGAAAAGATGAAAAGCCTATTTTATAGCTGGGTAATGGTAAAGGTTGTACAGTAATACACTCTCACCTAATGATGTGTATAATAAAGGAAAACAATATTACTGGAATTTAAACTATTTTATTATCCCTATATATAAGGTCCATAATAACTACATCAAATAAGAGTTAATTTGGCTTTAAAGCCCAAGGAATAGTGAGGTAACAAGAAAGAAAGCAATTCTCAGATTAAAAGATTAAGTGGAGAAGGGCCCCTAGCTAGATAAGCAGAGCCTTGCATCAGATGTGTCACCCTGAAGACATTTGCTAAACAATGTGACCTTGAGTTTCTGTTTGCTCAGTCTCCAAGTACATAGGGAACAAAGGGTCCACCCAACCTGGAAAATGTGTTAAGAGTCTTGATCCACGAAGCTAGGAGAACAAAGTCTACAAAATTAATGTAAGAGAAAACACTAAAATAAATCCATTTCATCACAAATGGTAACACTGAACAGGCTCTTATTAAGAAGAACAGTGGGAAGATGAGGGGGAGGGTGGATAGTCCCTGCAAAGTTGGAACAAATGAGTCTTCATCCAGGTTTATGGGCCAAATAAATATCACATGATGGTCTAAAAACATTCAAGGGAAGAAATTAGTTTAAATGATCCAGCACTGGTATCCCCCATCTCCTAGAAGAAGCAATGTTCCCCAACAAGTGGGGTGCTGCTGCCTGCCACCACCCTCTAGGCAAAATTCTGGAGACAGAGGTTTGGTGATAAAGGAGTCCTTATTAAAAAGTGCACTAGTCCCTTAAGCCTATCAATTAAAACTAAAATCTTTAACTCTTTAGTTATGGTTTAATCAGTTAAACCTATCAATTAAGGTTAAACTCTTTCACTTCTGAGTTCTCCTATCATTCCCCCTCTTAATTTTTAATTATGTTTTTTCCTATAAGATTAGTTTCCAAACTAAAACCACATAAAATACAAAAGCTACACAATTTTTGGAAGAATGGCAGGCTTCTGCCTCAGAGCCCATCCCCTCTAGAGCAACCGAAGAATAACCCTGCCACCCTCTGCCAGGCCAGCCCGATCCTAGGCTATGCCAGGAGTTCCTTCCCAGCCAAAATACAGTCCTTAGAGAAACGCAGGCAGCTGCAGCAGGATCATCCAGGCGTCTTTGAGGAAGAGAGCCTGAGAGCCAGACTCTGCCCTACTTTTATTATAAGTCTTCTGGCCCATAATTCCATGTGCTCTGGAGGTGTTCAGCTTCTCAGCCAATCCCATCCTGGACTGTTTATTACTCCCATGGCCCCACCCTCCCCCTCCCCAGTGATCTGATCAGATCACTCTGTAGCAGCAATGCACATCTCTGGAGGAAACCAGCTTTGTCCTATACCTGAAAGATTTTCCATAAAGTTTTACAGAAAATGAGCAACTCACAGTAAACAAATAAGTAACTCAGCAAATGAAGAAAGGAGAACATGTGTGAGAAAAAGGGGAATGTCTGCTGTTCCTGTTCTCGTTCAGAGATACTCAGCTTCTTCCCACCATCCTCAGTAAGGAGTTTATATAAGCCATAGCCTCAGACTTCAGTTAATCCCAGGCTTTTCCCATCCTCTACAAAAATGAAAGCAAGTTTCAGGAAAAGAAATTCTAGACAATCGCCTGATATAAAATAGTGGCCAAAATTCCATCCTTCTCTGTTTGGAAAACTCTTTAAATCTTTTTAAATTCCTCATATCCCCTTCTAGAGATCAGATTGCAGCCTCTCTGTCTAATTCTAGTCTAGAACTCAATAAGATTATACTTTAGTCATCTTTCTTTGCAGTTCTATCAGTTATCATTGATTTTTTAAAAATGTTTTTCTTTTATGGATTGTTATGGGCTAAATAACAATTTGTGTCCCCTTGAAATTCATATGTTGAAGACCAAATACTCAATGTGATATGAGGCCTTGGGGAAGTAACTAGATTAGAGTAGGTCGTGAGGTTGGGTTTGCTGGATGGGATTTGCGGCTATATTATACAAAGAGGAAGAGAGAGAAAGAGGATTATCTCTCCACTCGCACACAATATAGAAAGGCCATGGTGAAGACATGGTGAGGACAACGTAGTGAGGAGTCAGCCATCTACAAACCAGGAAGAGAGTTCTCCGTAGGAACTGAATCAGATTGTATCTTGGTCTTGAACTTACCAGCTTCCAGCACTGAGAGATAAATTTCTGTTGTTTAAGTCATCCAGTCTACGGTATTTTGTTAGGGTAGCCTGAGATGAGTAGGATATATTATCACACATTTGATGAGTGTTTGCAGTAAAGGAAGTGTCCTCATCACTTATTGCCTTAATGAATAATTTATCCCTGTCAATTTAGTGATAAATGAGCATAAACACGAACAATAAAACTGAGTCTTGGCCAAGGTGCAGATAGGATTTGAGTACTTGTCTAGTGGGAATATAAATTCATATTACTTTTGTGAAAATCGTATTGGCAGTGTGCTTCCAAACACTTTTACTGGTTAATCCCATCTCTCAAAATATATCCTTAGGCTAAAAAATCAGAGATGTAAAAGATTCGCTTCCTGCTCATGGTCCAGACAGATTCCCCATTACATTTTGTTAAAACAAACTCTTGGCCCATATCTAAAACCATAAAACAACCAGCAGTAGCTTGGCACATAGCTATGTTATTATTTCCTATCCAAAGCTGAATATATTACTACAGAATTAACTTATCCCTATATAGATATTTACTCACTGATTTAATAAACATGTGTGAAATCTGGCTATGGGCCAAATTTATATCTCTATTACAGACCACTTCCCCCCAGTATGGGCTTGAATGTGCTCTGCCTATTGGGCCTTTCAATTTGAAAGTCTAATAAGCATCTCAACTTAATATGCCCTGAACTGATCCCCTCTCTTCCCGTAACTTCAGATGGCTCAGGCTAGAACATGGAATCATCCTTCATTATTCTCTTACGCTCCACATTCAGTACATTGGCAAATTCTGTTCGGTCCCCCCACCCTCATTTTTAACCACTTCTGCTCCTAGAAGACTTTTAGAAACCACCAATATATCTCACGTGGATTAATGTCCAAACCTAGCTGGACTCCCTTATCTATGGTTGGCCCCTGTAGTTTATTTTTATCTCAGTCTGAAGCGTAATACTATTTAACAAGTCAGGAGAAGTTACTTCTATCAAAGCTCTCAATAGCTCCCCCATCTTCTTCACCATAAGAGCCACTGGCTTTCAGGGCCTGTGAGTCCTACCTGACCTGACTCCACAGTGCTTCTGGATTCCACTCCCACAACTGATCCCTGTGCTTAGTACATTCAGAGGGACATTTGTTTCCTTGATATTCCTTGACAATATCAAACACAGACCTACATCAGGGCCTTTTGTTCTTATTTTCCCTGTAGCCAGAATCCTCTCTCCCTGACATCCATCAGACTTACTCCCTCACATCTTTGTGGATCTGTTCAAATGGCATCTTTTCTGTGAGACCTTCCTTTTCCACACTTTATAAAATTGCACATACTCCTAGCTTTCCTTTTCTCCTTCCTTTTCATCATATTTGTAATTTCCATCCCCTTTTCATATGCTGTATGTTTTTTATGTAACTGTTTAATAATCAGTTATTTTCTGCTGCCAATGATCAAACAGAAAAATCCACTTGTGCAAATATCTTTTTTTTTTCTGTCTGTAACAAAACAGGTATGCACTAATTATTGGTTAGTGAATCAATCTGCCATGTATCAAGTACAATACTGGTTTATTTGTAGCACCTGCTTTCTGATAGTGTAAGGCATTCTCTCATACTAAAAACCTGCCAGCTGAGGAGGAAAATACATTGATGTTCTCAAGACTTTTTTTTCAGAATAAATTTTTCTGTACACATTTGACATGGAAGTATCATATATCATGGCTTCTGGCTTGAATGGGACAATACAGACTTTGGGAATAAATACATCACTTGGGGGTTGGTGTGGCCCACTTGTTTGCAAAACCTGGGACATCATTCTCTGCCCAGTTAAAAAAAAAAAAAAATCTTTGAATCCTGGCTAGTGTGGCTCAGGGGATTGAGTGCCAGCCTGTGAACCAAAGGGTCACTGATTCAATTCCCAGTCAGGTCACGTGTGCCTGGGTTGCGGGCCAGGTCCTCAATTGGGGGTGTGCAAGAGGCAACCACACATTGATGCTTCTCTTCCTCTCTTCCTCCCTCCCTCCCCCTCTCTCTAAAAGTGAATGGAGAAAATCTTTTTAAAAAATCTCTGTTTGGCCAAGGGGTGGTGATGGAAGAGACCCCAATAGTGACAGAGATTCCCTTTTCAGCAGTCTGTAAAGAGCGGAACTCAGATTTATATTTTGACTGATTTTAGAAAAACACTGTGATATACCTTAAACGGTGTTTTGTTTGTTACATATATATACTAAGTTCTAAATTAAGAAGTGTATTAGGCACAGAAAGAACCTATCTGTGCAGCCATTTGTCGTTCTTGAACTTCCAGATTTCTGGAAAAGCTATGATTCTGGAAGCAGCCCCTTTCAATCATTACATCCATTTCTACTCTCTTGAAACACTCTTACTCTTGATGGGTATTAGTCAAAAGCAAAATATCTTGATCGCTAGTGAATTCCTAAATTTATCCAACCATCTGTTAAAATCTAGGAAAAGAAATTAATGCTCTGTTTGGCTGTAAATATCTATGAGTTGAGCCATCTCAGAAATAAATTTGAGGTTAAAAGAGCTAGTATTATTTCAAAAACTGATCCCTTAGAAGACATAAAGACAAATTTTCACATTACCCACCTTTATACATTTTGTCAGAATTAGCTGTTTCAAAAATAGAGACCCTTTTGCAGGGAGGAGGGATCATTGTTGCAACTAGTCTAGTGTCTGGCACAGAAAAATATTCAGTAAATGTTTATTAAATAAGTGAATGAGCCCCATATGCTCCTTTATTCTGATGGTTTATCACTATAACACATTCACAGAAAAGCAGTATCTTAGGGTGAGCTAAGTGGCAGTTTGGGTTACTTATTAGATACTTTTGAGAAATTGAATTTGTGTGGACTTTGTATGCTATGCTGAAAACCCTTGCTTCGGTGTCCTTGCCATCCTTTTATAATAATTTCCATTTATTGATTAACCTCCAACCTGTGCTAGGATGGCTGACTATTGAAGGCTATGACATTATTTGTTATATTCACACTCTGGAATTTTAAAAATTCTTATGCCATTTGTTATCCAGTACGTTTTAAAGTTCAGATCCTCACTGAAAACTATTTATTTGTAACTACTTTTTTTCCTACATGTATGGCCTTAAGTGATCTATATGCATAGTTTTATTAATGAGTCTTCAGTATATAATAACCACATAATTATACCTTGAGGTTAGGTTTTACTGGTTGTGTTACTCAGGGTCGCAATCAGGAGGGTAGAGGTGAGAGGTTCAGAAAAACAATATCTGCCATTACAGTTGTGAAGTAATTAAAACATCAGTTTGCCAAGGTGAAGTTTTATTAACCAGCATCACTTTACAGGACAGGAGCTGATTTTTTTCTTAGCACACACACACACACACACACACACACCCTAACAAAGTTATTTTTTTTGGTTTTGTTACATGTCGACATTTAAAATATTTTCCATAAAAATATGGACATACAGCATATCTTCGGATGTCATACATGAGAAAACGGGGTGCACATTTCTGTCTGATAACACTTGAAAGTAGCTGAAAAGCTGCTATCACCCTTCAAATAAAGCAAAGCATTCCGAATCATCAAGGTTTCAAAATGAGAGAGATGTACTCATGGACATTACCTATTTGGGTCTTGTAGGAATTTGAGCTCCCAGTCTACATTATTGCAATATGGAATCTCTGCTAAATTTATACTTTAATACAGTCACTTGTGAATAGGACTATAAATAGAATAATTTGGAAAAGTTTCATTGAACATCTGCTAAAATAAAATAGACTAGAACAAAATGCCTCACTTCGCCAAAAGATGCCTTCCTAGAGAATCCTATGTAGGAAAAGCTTTATATTTTATTGGATTTTATCTGAAGGCAAGTCTGTAGCCTCTAAGTTGAAAGTAGCAGAACCAGAATTTGGAATACCACACAGATTTATAATTGAGTTAGAAAATAATGCAATTTGCTCAAGAGATACTGGTCATAGAATTCTAGCAATGGTAAAGAACTAAAAACTCTTTTACAACTACTTTAAAGGGAACCTAAACTGATTTAATAGAGCACAGTCAAATCAATTCATTCTCTTAATTCTTGGACTATGTTACCTTAATTTAAATTGTTGGGGGACCAGGCCATCTAACAAGTAACAAGGCTGCATGCTGTACGATACGTTATCTCTAAGGCCAGTCACCTGAACAATGAAAGCAGAGGTACAAAGAAACTGTGAACTGAGTTCTTCATAAACTGAACACCACTAAAAGATAATTGTGTATTTGCAGGCATGCATATTTTATATGAAAGGAAAATTATCGTATACATATATATGCATAAAAGATAGGAAATGTAGGAATTATAGCTCATTTAGTAGTAGCTAAACTGATTGCACTGTCTTAAGCAATAGGTTTACATTTATGACGCAATCTTTAGCATTAAATATATACCTTTTAGTCTCTAAGTTGATACGTCTTTGGAAAGTAAGTAGTGTTGGAAAAGGCCATGTATTTGGCAAGTATACAACATATTTTTTAATAGCAGCTACCACATACTAAGTGTTTTCTATGTCCTGATACCTTACACAGAATTTTACATGTGTTATCCAATATGGCGTTATGAGTAAGTTCGTTTAATGTGAGATAAATGAGCCTTGGAGAGGTGTTATACTTGCCCAAGACCACAAAATTAATAACTGTTGAGCTGGGGATTGGATTCTGGAAAATTGCATTGACTCTGCCGTAGACCATTGTGCCTCTTCAGTATGTCATTACTGCAGAATCAGAGACTCTGCCCCTGGAAGCCTGTGGTCTTTCGTTCCGAGCTGAGGAGGAAATTCTCCCCCAGCCAGCCTTGACATGACTACAGCCCCAGCTGATACCTTTATTGCAGCCTTATGAGAGGCACTGAGCTGGAGGCATCCTGCTAAGCTATGCCCCACTCATGATACACGAAACTCTGACCTAGTGAGTGTTTGTGGTTTTAAGGTGCTAAGTTCTGGAGCAATATGTCACAGCAAGAGATCACTAATGCATAGTTATATTTCTTCTATACTATATTACATTGTATATTATCATCAAATTATATTACATCTATTTCTTAAATGAAACAGGAGCTAGGAAGTAGAAGAGGTAATACGTCTGGAAATAAATCCTTGAACCTGATTTTTCCAGAAATTTGGTTAGGATAGAAACACAGAGGACGGGGGAATATGTATTGCTGTGGTCCAAGACGAGCAGAATTTATGCTTCTTATAACTGGTTAAGAGAAAATATAGTGGTGACAATTATGTGGTCAAGAGCATGGGTTCTGGAGTCAGAATTTTTATTCCAAAACCCAGATTAACTACTTGCTAGTTATATGACCAGGGCAAATTTATGCCACTGTTCTATAATACAGTTTCTTCATTTGGAAAGCAAAAATTTAACTATACCTATTGAATTGAGATTTTTTTCTTAAAGATTTTATTTATTTATCTTTAGAGACAGGAGGAATGATGGAGAAAGAAAGGGAGAGAAACATCAATGTATGGTTGCCTTTCACGTGCTCCCAACTGGGGACCTGGCCTGCAACCCAGGCATGTGTCCTGATTGGGAATTGAGCCAGTGACCCTTTGGTTTGCAGGCCGGCGCTCTATCCACTGAGCCACACCAGCCAGGGCAAGTTGTTTTGGGTTTTTAATATGCTGACAAAACATGATCACTCACCAAAATATCTGGCACATGATTATCAATCAATGAGAGCTATTATTACTTATGTAATCATCATTGCTATCACTGTCCCTGATGCAAGACTTGAACTCTTCAATTTAGCCTGGACACCTCAGTCTATAAAAACTAGTGTATTTGAGAAATTATTACTTCAATCCTATACACTTTCTTCCTCAAGATAGTATAAAAAGCAATAATCTAATGTATTTTATTGTGCTTTTCACTGTATTGTTTTTTGATACATTATTTAATAAAAATATATAAGGTTGATGTTATTATTATTTTATACATAAGATAACTAAAACTCTGAGAGGAAGAGAAATATTTGTTGGGCCTTTACTATGTACCAGAACATGAACTTAGTGCCTTATATATACTTGCTACTCAGTAGTATTTAATGAAATTTCTGGAATCTAAGCCAAGTTTCTTTAAATGACACCATTTAGTATTCAGACCAATAAGGCAAATTTATTTGATTTTATACAGTACATAATTCTAAGTTTCAAAAGTGAAGAAAGAGAAACATGACATTTTTAGCTACATATACTTTTTTTCAATCACACAGAAGAACAGAGGTCATAAAAATGTTAGGTATGTTTTCACAATTTTATGAACTCCACAGTAAGCTGCAACTCAAGTGTATGGAAGATCTCAAGGAGAAATTCTTGGAGAATAACTATGAATAGAGCTAAAGAGTAAATAATTAAGGAAATGTGTGATGAAAGCAGAGTGGCTATTTAGAGAACTTGGAAAAACAGTCAATTTTCAAAGAAGATTACAAATAATTGGAAACTGGATACATTTTCAACAAATGCAAGTCTATAAAAGATTATCAGTAGGACTAAAGATAATAATAATACAAAGCTCATGAAAGTTTTTGCTCTCAGTATTTTAAATTTACATCCAAAGTAAAAAGAAAGCAAGGAATCTCGTTGCCTGGAGAGAATGACTAATTTTTAATAAATACCATAAAACAGACCAAATTATCTACTCTTATTGGATTCCATCTGCTCTAACAAGAAAAATGATCTTCAGATTTTTCAAGATAAAAGTAACTTAAAGGAGTTACAGAGGGATATCATCAACATGGTAGAGTAAGAGTTTTCTACTTTCTTTCTTCCAAAGAACACCAATTTAGATAATTACCAATGGGCAAGAAGGTCTTTGTGGAAGTAATGGAGTCCAGCAGAGAAGTTTCAGTGCACCCCTGGAGCAAAATACATTCAATAATGGGTGTGTAAAAGAGGACTACTAAAGTGTACTGTGATATTTCAATAGTCCCATGCAAAAGATAGAAAATTGGCCCCTACTTTATACCACTAACAAAAATTGATCAAGAATTTATTAAAGACTTAAACACAAGATCTGAAACTAGAAGAAAACAGAAGGAAAAGCATTTATTGACATTGGTCTTGACAATGACTTTTCAGATATGACATCAAACATATAAGTAATAAAAAGCAAAAATTAATAGTGGAAATACATTAATCTAAAAGGCTTCTGCAAAGCCAAAGAAACAATCAACAAAGTGAAAAGGCAACTCATAGAATGGGAAAATATATTTGCAAGTCATATATCTGATAATGGGTTAATATAGAATATATACAAGAATTTTATATAACTCAATAGCAAAAGAAAAAAAATCTGATTTAAAAAGTAGGAAGAGGACCTGAATAGACTGAATAGACATTTTTCCAAAGACGACATAGAAATGATCAACAGATACATAAAAAGATGTTCAACATCACTAATAATCAGAGAAATGAAAATTAATAACACAATGAGAAAATTAATAACACAATGAGATATTACCTCATACCTATTACAAGGACTATTACCAAAAAGACAAAACATAAAGAGTGTTGATGAACATGTGATGAGAAGTGAACCCTTGTGCCTATTGGTATAAATGTAAATTGGTTTAGTAGAAATATAGAAAACAGTTAAAAAAATAAAAACTTTTAAAGACTATTGTATGATCCAGCAATCCGACTTCTGGGTATATATTCAAAGGAAATGAAATCACTATTTTGAAGAGGTGTGTGCACCTCCACATCACTGCAGCATTAATCACAATAGCCAAAAGTGTGGAAGCAGTCTAAGCACCCATTGACTGATAAGTGCATAAAGAAAATATGGTATATATACACAATGGAGTATTATTCAGCCATAATAAAGGATATACTGCCATTTGTGACAAAATAGATGGACCCTAAGGGCATGTGCTAAGTAAAATAAGTAAGACAGAAATAAAAACAAAGCATTATTTTACCTATATGTGGACTCTAAAAATGCTGAACTCTTACAAATGGAGATAATGGTGGTTGTCAAGGTGTGAGGGTTGGGGAAATTGGGGGGAGATGTTGGTCCAACAAACAAAATTCCAGTTATAGGTAAATAAATTCTAAGGACCTATTGGACATAATGGTGGCTAGGGTTACCAATACTGTATTATATACCTGAAAGTTGCTAAGAGAGTAGATTTTAAATGTTTTCAGCACCGCCAAAAGAAAAAAAAAAAGACATGTAAGTGTATCAAGTGGTGGATGTGTTACATATATATATATATCTCACATTAGGTATATTAAATCACACAATATTATAGTTTATCAATATCATGTCAACAAACCTAAAAAAGAAATGGAGGAATTACAGGTCCAAATATTTAGATATCCAGTGGCAGAGACAAGGACTTCATTAATTTAAGTAATTTTGTGTCATTAGGACCAATGATTGTCACCCAAGGGTATTAGAGGAGGCTACTATTTTGCCACTTACAAAATCATAGAAAAAAGGGAAAGGACTGAGAATAGTAAAGACATACTTCTTTTCTCTTTCTAAAAGGGAAAATGTTTTCTAAAAACTACACAAATGTGAACTGGGATGAATTTTCACTTGATCTTAGCCAAAAGTCAAAAAAGCCGTGGCTATGAGTTTTCAAACAAATATTTAGTCATCGTTTAGTAGTAAATAACCTGAACATTGATAAACAAAACAAAACAAAATAAAACAGTTCAATGAGAACTAATTGTCTCAAAGAAACCCCATTTTCCTTTCACAATAGGATTGTTGAATTTCTAAGTAAAGCTAATGAATTAGAAATATTATTTCTTAACTTCAGTAGAAATGTATTTACGAGAAGATGATAAAAAGTGGCTGATGAATCTGTGTAACAGCTTTTTTGCTGGTTTGACAGCCACATCAGAAGATAATAAACTTATTTATTTTTTATTCCTGGGAAAGTTCTTGATTGACATGCCTCAAGGCCACTTCCTCTGCCTCCTTATGTCTCAATCGTTTTTGTCAATGATGTGAATATAGAGTTTATATTTGACTGTGCCAGAAATCTGGGAGGTAATAAATATTGCATAAATGAAAAAAAAGACATTTTATGGATACATAGAATTGCAGAATAAAATAAAGAAGGTGAGATTTTATGGAAGTAGGTTAACAGTTTAAAAAATTATCAATGACCAACATGTAAGATGGAAAGAATCTCTTCACATAGTTCTTCAGATAGAAAATTTTAGAATGAGACTATTTCAAGTTAGCAGTATCAAATGCCAAAAGAAAAAATAAAGAAGTTTCTAAGATTATAACCTACAAGCGAGCCTGCCATAGTTTCATAGACACTGGCAGAAGCCAAGAGACAAAGAGTAGTTTATTACTCATTAAGAGTAATGACTAGAATATCATTTTTAAGTTCCCTGAGCTCTAGTTCCCACAAGATGAAGTAAAGGGGGTCAGGTGACACCTGCAGATGAAACGGGTCACATTGCTAGAAAGAAACTCTAGTTTATGACAGACAGTAAACAAACTTGCCCTTTGCCCCAGAAGCAAACATTATTCTTATTATACTGAATGTAAACAAACCCGCCCTGACTGTGGAGGCAGATACAATATCTCCCAAGGCTATTTGCTATACAAACATCATTGAAAAGTCAGTCTGGACACAAAAACCGGAGTTTGTGACTTTGCCTGCAAGTCATTCCAAAATGTGAGAGCCACAGAGCATTGTATCTCAGCTTCAGAGCTTTGGAAATACAAAGAGAAGACTGGCCTGTGCTGTTAGCATCAGTTGGATTATTTCGTACATTTTTGAACACCACATTCTTAAGCACATATGAAAAGGGACTAATGTCCACCCAGACACTCAGAAGGCCAAATGTGAAAAGAGCTTCAATTAAGACATGTGGAACGACAGACTTTCAAAAAGAACTAAATGGACCTTGATTGGTGACTTATAATAATCAAATTCCTGTCCTTTAAAGAAGTGCATGATTAACTCCTTTCCACCCCATCCACAGTCTCAGCCTATTTCTTTGAGCATAGTCTCAAGTTGAGCTTGAATCAGAATCTTTAGAAAATCTCTAATCTTTTAAACACTCAAGGGAATCATTGTATAAAACATACTTACCTCATCGTTACCTAAAAGAAATCATTTTTTTTTTTTGTAAACTGAAAGTAATAATAGATTAAGGATATTCCAAGTCTGAGGATAACAGAATTAAGAGGAAAAAATAATCTAATCAGTATAATGAGATGGCTCTGTAAATTAATGGTAATACAAGTTTAGTTCAGAAAGAAGTAGGGAGGAAAAATGCGAGGAAATGTAGAGTCATGGTCATTAATAGATGAAGGAAGTAGAGTTGCAGAATTCCAGAGACTATTTTGGGGAAGACTCCCAGTGAATCACACTCATAGACCTTATGCTATAATTTCTAATTCTTTTCTCGTATGTTGTGGGAAAGGCTGGCATGGAAGCAGATTCTCCACCACACTGTGTAATTTACTTAACATGTGAGTATTCAGCAAAAACAATAATGTATGATCCATAAATAAAAGAGGAGCATGATAAATTTTTTGATCATATGTCATCAACTAAATCTATAAAACATGCAGTGCATTGCATGGGATGTGGAGCAGGAGATACAGAAGATATGAAGAAATGATTCAACTAAAAAAATGATTTCAATCTTGTGTGGGTGACTCCTGTTAAAAAAACAATGAGTATTTTATTCTTTTTTCTTTTTGTATTATTTTGTATTGTTTATGCAATTACAATTGTTCCCGCTCTTTCTTCCTTTCTCCTTGTCCACCCAGCTCCACCCTTTCCCCTCCCTCGGTCAAGCCCCATATCATTGTCTGTGTCCATAGGTCATGCATATGTGTGTTCTTTGGGATAAGAGTATTTTAATCACAAATGCACATATACAGAGACACACTTGCAAATCAGTATAGATAAAAATCTGGTCATGTAAAAACTTCTAGAGAGATGAATCAATGTATAGAAAGGGAAGATATTTGAAAAGTAATTTTATTACAGGTTTCTAAGACAATGATACTCTAAATATCTGTACATGAACTTCAGGAGTCAGGAGAAGGTTTTAAACGGTATTTTTAAAATTTGATTGCATTTTAAAATCACATGGGGGAGCTTTAAAAATACAGATGCCTTAATGACATTTCCAGGGATTCTGATATAATTGGTCAGATCTGTTGCAAGGCAACAGGTTTTTAAATATTCCTCATTCCTGAGGAACACCTGGTGTAAAGTCAAGGTTTAGGACCAGTACTGAGATCTAGACAGAGTAGGAATCATTTACAAAAAGTAATTTGAAGAGTGTTAAAAGGTGTACTTGCCTGAGGAATTCTTCTCACTATCAGGCAATAGAACATCTCCCTGGTAAAGATACTAAGTTTTGGGAAAACCTTTGTTGAAATATAGGTACTGTCAGGAGGAATAACAATTTAACTGTATTGAAAGCTGGGAAGTAGTACACTCAGTAAAATCATTGTTATCAGGGCTGATAATTAGCTGGTATATTCCGCTAATGCCACAGGTTCCAATCCACAGAATACCAGTTGTTTATATACTTACTGTCTTATATCTTATGTAATAAGTATGTTGGTAATAACAGTTGTTTATATACTTACTGTCTTATATCTTATGTAATAAGCATGTTGGTAAGTCCCTATGCCCTACACAGGTCTTTAAGTACCTTGATAATTACCAGCTATTAGCATCAGTCAATAACATTTGTCATGAAATAACTTTCCATTTGCAAGTCATACAAAGAACATTTAAAATGTTGAAGAAACCAAATTAGTAGAGAGATGACACAGCTAAAGCAAAAGGCTTGAGAACTCTGGGTTGCTCTTAATAACTAGAAAGTATGTGGACAGAGTTAACTTTATTTTCAACTCAGCCTCAAAACAATTCAATGTTGTGTTTTAGTTATGTTTTTAAAAATGCACAAACAGTGCATTTACAAATATCCATATAGAAAAGAAAACTTAGAGAAGTTAAACATGGTCAATGAAATCATTCTTTGCTACTTGTTGTTCATTTCCCCACATTTTATAATTTTTGAGTAAGTTGTCTGATTCTTTTAATTTGACTTGAGATTGTCTTATGAATCTTCGTGCAGGTATTTTTCCAAAGGTTTATCCACAATATGTTTCAATTTCCCATTGTCTGCCCTGAAGGTGCACTCTCTATAACTGATTTTCAACCGGTGTGCCACGAGAATTTTTAAAACATACATTTTACAAATGATGACTTGGTTACTCAGCACATTAAATTTATTAAGGCCATACTCCCCCTAAGTAGCTAAGGTAGAATTCAAACCCTGAGGTCTCTGACATGAGCACCATGCCTTCCCAGCGTTTTACTTACTGTTCCTTACTCTATGCAAAAACACTCTTTGCATGCAGTCAGAGAATGTGCCTAAGGTCAGACCATGAAGTGACGCATTAACCTGCTGATGTTTATGGGACAACTGTAGCAGCAGAATTGATAAAATATACTTTAAAAAAGCTTAATTATAGTAAATTAGGAAAAACTAACAAATGTGACATGGTAAGAAATGTTTTTTAAAAAATATAAAGCTAAAGCAGTTATTAGTTTTAGCTGTAGTACTGTAATATTTAACATGAGTGTACTCATGCATGTTTCTTTCCAATAAAGCAGGTATAATAGTCTAACAGTTTGGGCATCCTTCCTAATGAATTTTATAAAAATATAATTATAACAATGTAGCAATGATTTAACTGTTTTAGACAGAGGAAAGTGCTGGCAATCCTTGTTTTCTTAGTGGTTTTAAATGTAAAGAAATATGATGTGCATAATTGTGCTTTTAAAGGTAGCAAAATAAATTATTTAGAAAATTAGAGGTAATTATCTCAGTATGACAGATATGCTAGTTTCTATCTGAGTTCTTTTCTTCAAACTCCTTTTGGTGTTTTTTTTTAATTCTCTTCTATTTGTTTAAACTTTGAACAAGTATTTTTTTCCTTGTCTCCAGTTATAGTGATAAAATTTAATATATTTTAATATCTAGAAAATATTTCTAGCCAATCTAATTACTATAATTTATATTAATTTAAAAACATCTCACTTTTTCTCTTTAAAATTATTTTACATTGTTTTTACTACTATATCACATATTAATAAAAATTTCTACTACTTACCATGACTATATTCTTATATATACAAAAGACATGGTTTGACATTTCTTAAAAAAGAGTATTTTAATAACATAATTATGGAGTCCAGTATTCCTCAAGGCAAATCTAGCCCATGTTTTCAGTTATTCAGCATTTTTCAAAACCTTTTATATGGTTAAAATTATTCAGTTTCTCACATCTTACAGTTAATGTCCTTGATGTACCTAGTGAATGCGTGATGTCCCCAATGTCCTGTCCTCAGCAGCCCTGCTCAGCTCCTGCCTACGGCTTTTTTTTTATGGAGTAAACCCATCTCATATTTGGTCTTCCTCTTTCCTATTGCCTTCTGTTTTCCCAGCCTCATTGTCTGTTGCAGGGAACCCTCCCATCTCACACTGTAGGATCGCTTCAGTTTTGTCATTTTTGCCTCCAGAGATAGGATTAAAGGCTCTTGATGAAAACAAATTGTCTAGTGCATCTGAGATAAATGTCATAAAGCAGATGGAAGGTATAGCAATCATACCCCAAACCATATATATCCAGGACAAGGAAATGTATTTCTGGATACTGTTTCAGTAAATGCATGGATCTTGTTTCCATTTTGTAGAAATTTATTTTATAAATAAAACAGAAAACTAAACGTAGAAAATTGGTGGTAAAATAAAGGATTTCCATATAAATAGAACTTTCTCTACAATGCTTTGGAAAACAATAATGATGCTCAGAGAAAGTAGACATTAACCCTACAGCGCTCACTGTTGGTGGCATGTTTAGAATGGAAAGCAAGTTGGATATAAAATAGTGATTGAAGGCATAGACGTTGGCATGAAATCATTGTATTATATAAATCTGTTGAAAATAGGGTGTGTGAGGTGAGAGCGAAGAAGAGAAGGGTAGATGACCGTCAATTTTGGATAGCTACATTTGATTTAACTATGAAGAATCCTCTAGGCCATGCTGTAAGCAGCCTAGACCACAGAACAAAGTGTCTAGTAAAAGTTAAGGAAATTTTTACAGCATGGTAATAGTTGAAGCTCTAGAGAAGGATAATAATGCTCATCGTAGATGTGGAAGAGCAGAAGCACATCAAGTATAGTAACTTTTTAAATACCGATATGCTAATGCAGGTGAAGGAAAAGAACAAAAGTTTATAATGTATTTGATTAAATTTTGTGTTTATGGCATGAAATAAATAGCAATTGCTATTAGTAACTTAAAAATTATAATAGAAAAATAATTGTGACAAAATTATAGACACAGAGGGAAAATTAGTGGTTGCTAGGGACAAAGAACACAAAGACTGAAGAAAAGTATAGGAGGTTAAGAAAGAGCAACTACAGCAAATATAACCAAGAAATTGACAGTGATAAGATTTATTGTGCATGTACTTCTATGCAATTTTACCACATGTGCAGGTATATCACCACAGTCAAGCTTCAGAACAGCTCCATCACCACGAGGTGACAGAGTTTACTGCAATGGATGCTTTCTGCCAGGGACAAGTCCAAATTCCAGCCCATACTCAGACTAAGAGAAAGATCCAGGGAAGAGATTGGTATGAGTCTCAGCTCAGTGAACAGGTCTTCTTTCTACAGTATTTTATTTTACCTAGTCATCTTTGCTTCTGCAGCTCTCTTATGTCTTTGAAGGTGAGCAGAATTCGTGACCCAAAATATGCCTCTTTGACGTAAGAATTATTTGGCGCTGTTTATTTCCAATAAACAACAGACACAGAGAAGCTCTGAGAACAGAGTGGAACTTAACCCTTTCTAAGAAAGAGGACATAGGGAGAAAAATATATGTGTTTAAAAAAAACAAACAAGCCACTTTGTTGCAATCATCAGAAAGTAAAAATTCTACACGCCAACTGTCTCAGTTTCATTAATGTATAGATGGCATTAAAACTTTTGTGGTAGGAAAGCTTTTTTAATTAGAAGATACAGTAACCAAATGTTTTATATATGTGTGGGTGTGTATTTATATATCAAGATGTTCTGATCTTTTTAGGAACAAATTAACTAAAAAAGAAGACTTTTTGAGACAATTATTATAATTTGATTATAATCTGATATTAGATATGAAAGAATTATGATTGATTATGTTAGCTATGGTCATGCTTTTTAAGGTCCTTAAGTTTTTAAAAGATATCCTGAAATAATTTATGGATAATAAGATTCCTGATATTTACTTAAAAATAGAGATATTTACTTAAAATGAGAAAAAAGAAGGGAAGTAAGGAAGGAATAGAGAAAGGGAGGATATAAGGACAAGTGATAGATATATGCAAAAAAATAGATGGAACGAGTTTAGCAAAATACTTATGTTGTATGATGTATACAAGTGTGTTGAATATACTATTTTCTCTAACTCTGTTTGCATTTAAAAATTTACCTTGAAAACTATCCATAAAAGCTATCAAATGTTCCTAAAGCAAGAACTTACCAGCCATTTACCTCAAAAATGTTTCCACAAGGAAGAATTTCTCTGTTAAAACTTGAAATAAACCTTAATTTAAAAAAATTATTTTTCAAATGTATGAAGTCCCTGGAGGGCTTTGAGTAGAGCATCACAATCTTGAGAGGGGAAAAAAAAAACTTCTAAAACTATTATGTTGGTCATACACCCAAACTTAATATGGTTTGCAATTTTTCCAACTATTGATTGCTAAAGATGAATGTGAAAGACCCAGATTTACTGAGATTTAACAGAACAACAGAACTGGGGATTAAATGAGGAAAAAGAAAAATCCCCAGAACCATTTTGTAAAAAGTGGGAACATGTTTTCCATGAATTGTAAGGAAGGTGGCACAGGCTTCAAAGACAGAGTTTTCCTTTGATAGTATATACTTGTTACACTTCCAGAAGCTGTGAAAATTTTGTAAGTCCTTCTCATTTACAAATGAAAGAAAAGGTTGACTTATCGTTCACAACGATCTTTGTCAAAGGAACAGGAAAATTAAGGTGAAGGTGGCTCGCAGCAAGGCGAGTCACTCACTGATATATCTAATTGAGAAGTAACCTTGGCGGTTTTACAAAGAAGACGTTATGGGAGGTTCCCAGGAGTCAGAGCAGAGCCCGCGGAAGCTTGGAGAGTGTATGGTGTGCTTTGTCCCTTTGTTATTTCCTACTGAGGCCCCCTTGAGAATCCTCTGTCACCCTTTCATCTGATTTATGATATTTTGCTTCTTCCTCCAAAGAAGGGAGAACTGGATCAAAAGCTATTTTGATTCTGGCCAAAAGAGTTTTCAAGCCTTAAGAGATCACTTCAAGTCCTTGAGTCTGTTTTCTGGCTGGATTGCTCTTCAGTGATTCCAAATATATGGATATGCTTCCGCTGTCCGCAGAGCAGCCTCTGCAGTGTCTGGATGACCCGTCTCCCTGAGTCACAATGTTTGCAGGCAGCTTAAGAAAGTATGTTTCTCTTGTGTACTGAATCTTAGTTTTAGTTTCGGAGTGATTCAGTTGATTGAAGTGCCCCATCCATCACTGAAGAGTTTGCTTTTCTCGGCGAGTTATTTGCTGTTTCTTCAGCATATGCTTCGTAGGATTTTAGAGTGTTCCATACTTAAATTATATACCACTTTGGTATTTAAATCAATGAATTTAAATTAACGCATAATGATTACCTTCAATTTGCCTTCACTTAGGAAGATGATATAATTAATCATGTTTGTCTGATCAGGTCTTGCAAATGAACCTACACATTTACATTAGGTGTCTAGGAGATGAGTTAATTCTCTTGAGCTTTTAAAAACATTAGAAAAGGTTGTTCTGTGGTTAAGTTGAAAGTATTTTTTCACTCTCTTTCTCCTTTCCTCAACCTTCCCTCTCCTTTTTATGCATTTTTCTAACCCCATCCCTACTCTTTTTTCCCTCCCTTTCGTCTAGCACATGCTTATCATGCAGCGGCCACTATGCTAAATACTAGCAATAAAATAGTGAGTAATTTAGAAGCTGATATGGCTTGCACTTCCAACCAGGGCCCAGTTAAACCTGCTCTCACTTCCTGTGTCCAGGGAACTTGCAATACTGGTCAGAGAGATACTGTGGCATTTGAAGCGAAAGGTGAGTTTGAAGAAAGGCCAGCATGGTCTAAGCTATCAAGAAACTGAGATGAATGAAAATTATAGGCAACTACTCTGGACGTTTTCATAGATGCTATTTCTTCATTAGAAGTTCTGTTTTAGACTTTTTTGCACATCTTCCATGCTTTAGCATTTTCATGTTTCATTGTATCTTCTTGAATAAGTAGCATATAGTTATAAAAACCATTTTATGTCCCAGCCTACCAGTTTTATCAGTTGTGTAATATCTATGTTGCCGGTGTTGGACCCTCCATATCACCCTGCCCAGGCTCTGTAGCTTCAGCTTCACTGGAGAGGACACTCCAGCGTCATCGCAAGATGTCGATTCAACACGGGAGGAGACAGATACCATGTCACTCCCGAGTCGGACTGCACAGCCATTCTCGGCGGTGCAGATAGACTCTTAAGAAGCTACACCATCGTCTCTCAAGACGGACGGCTGCCGACGGGAATATCTATGTTTGTTTCTGTTGGTTGATTCTTCTCATTATGAGTTGTACGTATTTTCCTGCTTCTTTTAATGTCTCATCGTTTTTGGTTCAATGTCAGACATTAGGATTTCACCCTTTTGAGTGCTAGGTAATATTGTGTCCCTTAATTAAAGAAACTTGCATCCCAGCTTTGCACTGGGATGCAATTAACTTAGTTGGGAACAGTTTAGTCCTTTTAAAGCTTGCTTTTAAGCTTTGCTGTGTGGGACCAGTTAAATCTAGGGCTAATTTTGTTCCAGTGTTGAGATGGAAAAGCTGAGTCCTCTCTCCTGCGGCCTGTCTATAAGGTTTTTCACTCTATCTGGAATTCCAACTCTTCTCAGCCTCCCGTGAGCTCTGAGGACTGTGCCAACCTGTTCTTGCTATGCTTCTTTCCCAGCCTCAGATATTTACTTTACACAGACCAGGACTCAGCAGATGACTCCAGAGGAGCCCTCTGAGAATCTCCAGAGCGCTCTGTCCACACAACTCCCTCTTTGTAGCCCTTTGTTCTTCCTAAGGCTCTTTCCTCTCCATCTGGCAATCTCCTCTCTGTACTATATCTTGCAAGTTCTGGACAACCTGCCCTCCTGAGTGCTCAATCTTATATCCTCAATCGAAAGAGGCTGCTGGGCTCTGTTTGGGTCCCTGCTTGCTGTGCTGTGGCCTGGAAACTGTCTTCAGGCAAGCACATGAAGGCAGGTGTTGCATCACTTCGTTTGTTTCCCTTATCTCAGGGATCGCTGCCTTGGGCTGAAATTGTTGGGTCATATACAATATATTTTGTCCAAATGTTTTTGTTAAGGCAGTGATTGTGAGTCTGGTGTCGCCAGGAAAATCAGGAGAAGGCAGCAAGCTTATAGCAAAGCAATTGATTTATTGGGGTCCTCTCCAGCAAGAGGGGGAATTAATCAGATCAGGACCAATCCCCATCAAGGTGAGAGAGGGGGAACTAGCCAGAGCAGGACCAACTCCCACCCAAAAGGGGCTCAGATACTGAATTTTAAAGCAACAGACTGCTCTGGGGAAAAGTGTATGTTGTTGTATAAGTTTCTTTTGGTTACTTTCTATATTTTAATGGGTTGTGGTTCCCTTATTGGCTAGGGGGTTTCACGACCCAAGTCACCCCCTGCCCTGTATTCTTTCTGCTCCTGGAATGTGTTTTGTCTGTCCTCAGTGTTCCAGAACCTCTTTTCTTCTTTGTTCTTGTGGTCGTTCTGTTCTTTTTTGTCCTTTCCTGTTTTTCTGTTCTGGGTTATTAATTCTGTTACCTTTCAGAGGTTATATCCAATTCTTGTTCTTCCAGACTGACCATAAGCCTATATATGTTTTCCAGTCTCACGGCAAGGGGTTATGATTACATCCATTTTTGTAGATAAAAGACTTCAAGCTTATCTAAAATCAGTAATACTCAGAATCACATATTTGGTACAAACAGAGTCAAGAGGCAAGTCCTAATGTATATGGCTCTAAGAACAGGCTTGCCTACGAACTCTAAATTGCCTAAATGGAAAAAGAAAATGAAAAACATTACATTGGCAAAATCTTCAGTCTATCTAGGTTTTTTTTTTTTTTTTCTTTTTAAATCATAGGAATAACTAACTGTTTTGGAGGGAGAGTATTTTTAGGAGCCTAGAATCCTGAGAAATTAGTCTTGGGTAGTCACTTCTATTGGGTTAGGAAAATCAGTATTTCTGAGCTACAGATTACTTATCTGTGAAATAGAAATAACTTACCTGCCTTATTTGCCTTATAAAATACCATGCCCTTCCTTTTGTGAGGAGGTCATGCTTATTACAATAGGTCAGCAGGTTCGTAGCTAGGGGCAAGGAGTGAAGGGAGGGATGAGAAGACCACCTGAGGAGGGGAGGAAGTATATAACTGAGTGGTCCCCGGCCAGTGCAAAGTATTGTGCTGACTAAGGAAAAAAAACAAAACAACACAGAAATAGGACAATCACACCTGAGGGGACTCGGTACTGGCTTTGGCTGAGGCTATAGTAAGTGTCTTCTCTATGAAGGTGGATCCAATTAACTGCAGAGGTGTTTTGTTTTGTTCTGCTTTGTTTTGTTTATTCTTAAATTTAATAAACATGTTAGGGCCTATGATGATTACTTATTACAAAGTCACAAACTTGAATACAGTTACCTCTCATTCATATAATACTCAGGATATTTTTTCATGTTGAATATTTATGACACTATAGCTTCAAAAGAGCTCCAGATAAATAAAATACTTATGGTACTTACACCAATGTCTAGCCCTACCTGTCTCCTAAATAATTGTAGTGACAAAAATAGGTCTGTGTGGAGATAGCTATGATTAAGCTCACCTAACAACACCTGATTTTCAAGGCAAAGGGAATTTTACTGTGGCAGGAGGAACAATATCCAATTCTTTGCCCCCAAAGAATTAATATTTAATATTAAGAGTCCTATTAAGAGACAAAGGCTAACTGAGGTTTGGACATGAGTGTGAGAAATAATTGTGCACATGAAGAAAGAGGTGAACAGGAGTGAATAATTTTTCATTTATGGGCAGGATATAAGACATGATGCATAAAAGTGTCCCAAAGACAAATATCAGATGCTGCCTATGAAATGAACTGAGTGCAGTGCATTTTGTTTTTGTGAGAACACAATTATAATTTTGACTTCTTTAAAGTTATCTGAAAGAACAAGTGCATAATAAAAGAAAGGCCAATTCCACCCCAAAAAGGTGCCTCTAATCAGCCATCTATTTTAAGATATGTCTCCTTTCCTTCGAGGCCCATTCTAATTCCTGGTTTGCCTTCTAGTATTTAGGTCATGCTGATATTTAACATATACCTGAAGTATGTATTTCAGAAGGAGTTAAGATGGAGAGGTATTAAACTGCATAAAATAGAACTACTTAAATACATTAGTATTTATTGTCAGAAAGTTCTGCCTTTTATAAATTCTTTGAATATGTAGATTCAAAAACCTAAACTGGACAACAATGTAGAAGCTAAAATTGGCATATTTTTTTTATGTAAAGTTTTCTATTCTTTGATTTTTTAGATACTTTGGAAATCAAAAAATCAAAATACAACAATTTTTCTTTAAAAACCCAAACTGAAACCTAGTAATATTAAAGGGAAAAAAATGAAATTTTGTAGTGTTGTTAAAAATGTCTGTCCATTTTTCTTTTAATGTATAAGAAAATAAATGGGGAAAACATATTTGCCAATGATATCACAGACAGGGGACTGCTCTCCAAAATATATAAAGAACTTATACAACTCAACATCAAGAAAACAAACAACCCAATTAAAAAATGGGCAAAGGACTTGAACAAACACTTCTCGGAAGAGGACATACAGAAGGTCCATAGGCACATGAAAAAATGCTCAACATCATTGGCCATCAGAGAGATGCAAGTAAAAACCACAATGAGATACCACCTCACACCAGTCAGAATGGCCATAATCAACAAATCAACAAACAACAAGTGCTGGCGAGGATGTGGAGAAACGGGAACCCTACTGCACTGTTGGTGGGAATGCAGACGGTGCAGCCACTATGGAAAACAGTATGGAATTACCTCAAAAAACTAAAAATGGAACTGCCATTTGAACCAGTGATTCCACCGCTAGGATTAAACCCGAAAAATCCTAAAACCCTAATTCAAAAAAACTTATGCACCCCTATCCCTATGTTCATAGCAGCCCTGTTTACAATACCTAAGTGCTGGAAACAGCCTAAGTGCCCATCTGTAGATGAGTGGATCAAAAAACTGTGGTACATCTCGTCGTCGTCGGCGGCGGCAGCCATCCGTCTCAAGAGACGATGGTGTAGCTTCTTAAGAGTCTGTCTGCACCGCCGAGAATGGCTGTGCAGTCCGACTCGGGAGTGACACGGTATCTGTCTCCTCCCGTGTTGAATCAACATCTTACGATGACGCTGGAGTGTCCTCTCCAGTGAAGCTGAAGCTACAGAGCCTGGGCAGGGTGATATGGACTCAATGGAATACTATGTAGCAGAAAGAAAGAAGGAACTCCTGCCATTTGCGACAACATGGATGGAACTAGAGAGAATTAAATAAGCCAGGCAAAGAAAGCAAAATACCATATGATATCACCTAATACAGGAAACTAAAGAGCAACACAAACAAACGAACTGAATAGGCAAAGACTAGAATAGTAGTCAGTAGGGGGGAGGGGGGAGGGAGAGAAGGGGGATAAGTAAGGGAAGGGTCTAGTCAAGGAACGTATATGAAAGACTCATGGACATGGACAACGGGGAGGGATATGATTGCAGGAGAAGGGATGGGCTGGGAGGGGGGAGCAATGGGGGAAAAATGGGACAACTGTAATTGAATAACCAAAAAATAAAATTTAAAAAATAAATAAATAAATAAATAAACAAATAAATAAAATAAATAAATAAAAAGAAAAGAAAAGAAATGGGTGGGTGGAATAAATGGCTTAGTAGAAAAATATAATTTTTAAACTGACACTGAAAAAAGATGCTTTTTATAATGTTGAGACTACGGTTGAGTTTCTGTAAAGATTAAAACATACCGACAAAGAGTATCGAGGAAGTTGCTCTTTAATAGGATTGTCAAAGAATACAAAATACATAATTAAAATAAAATCAGTGACATTCCAGAGGTGATGACCTTCATCTCCTTCAAAACAGGAGAAGCACCTGGTGCAGAGCCCCAGTTCCCACTTCATGGATGTGCAATGCCCAGGAGGCTGTGAAATCTCTGTCGTTAGCCATGCACAGATGGTGGTTCTGGGAGTTGGCTGCTCCACTGTCCTCCATGAGCCTGTAGGAGACAAAGCAAGGTGTCCAAAAGGATGCTGCTTCAGAAGGAAGCAGCACCCTGATTCAGGATAAAGCAGGAAACGATAAACACACTTCAGATAAAAAGTAAATAAATAAATCAGTATATAAAATAGGACTGAAATTACCAGACTTTTGAAAATGCAACTTACTTTTGTGCCGGCTTGAATAGCTCCCTTGTCTGCCTTTCTTCCACGGAGGTTTAACAGGAAATGAAGTTACCCATACAAGTAGAGAGTACCATAAGAACAGAGTAATTACCTGGTCTAGCAAATACATTAATATATACTTGGCTCAGTATTCTTTGTTTGCAAGTGAGCTAAAAGCTGGAGAAATCCTTAGTCAGAAGGAGAATTGCAGGAATATAAATAGATTTAGAAATAGGAAAAATTAAGATTCAGGAATCAGTTAGTGTAGAAGCTGACATTTAATAGTGTGGCAGGGTCTAGCAGAAAGGTCCATATGCGCCTCTGATATAATGGGACTGCCAAGCCCAGATATGAGTCTTGAAATTTGGCTGAAAAAGCTCCAAGTCCCCCAAAGTGTAGACTGAACTGCTCATAATAAATGAGCTGGTATTTATGCTCTAAACAAACCAAACGGGGCAGCGAGAACTAAGAGATAAGCAAAGACATTCAGGGCCCATGCTTAATATATCTATAGCTTCATAATAAACCAGCCCCAAATTTAGTGGCTTATACCAGCAACAGTGATTTATTTTGCCCCCAGATCTGCAGTGTAGGTAGCGTATGACAGGAAAGGCCCACTTCTGTTCCGTATGGTGTTTCAGCTGGGGAATTTGAGTGGAAGTGGATAATTTACCACATCAATGCTGACTGGGAGCTCAGCAAAGGAAACAGACCAGGAATTTCAGTCCTGTTACATGGGGATTTCATCCTGAGGCTGCTGGGGCTTCTGTTAAGCATAGCAGCTGGGATCTGAGGGTGAGTGTTCATGAAGATAAGAGGGAAATTGACAGCCATAAGCCCTAAGTCAAAAGCCCGGTAGATAGTCCCTTCCACCATTGTTGTTCAAAGTGGTTACAGAGCCTGCCCAGAATTAAGGGTAGGGGACATTAACTCTACTTCTCAATGAGAAAATTTGGCCCTGTCTGCCACAACCCAGGAGCCATTGGAATGTCTTAGAGCAGAGAAGTAATAGCTTATTAAATATGTGGTGGTCTGAATACCAGAAAGTATTCCCGTGGTCCCAAATGGAGATCTTCTTATTACTTAGGGGTTCAGAGGAAGATGTGTAGAATGGGCATGCAAAGTTGCCCATGTCCAGAGTTTAGAAAAGCTTGCGGGCCACAATTAGAGTGTCACTAAGTTTTTGAATGGAATTATAATCACTTCATACTTAGCTGGTGCTACACTGATGGTCTACCTTGGTCAAAAATTTGACTAATTCTATTAGTACACGTAGCTCTTTCCTGTACTTACAGACTTTAGAAATATATATTCTTATAAATAATCTTCTTAAGTATAATATGTAGCAAGGAAAGAGAACAACAATAAGTCCTGACTGGTGTGGCTTAGTCGGTTGGGTGTCTTCGTGCAAACAGAAGGGTTCCCAGTTCGATTCCTGGTCAAAACACATGCCTGGGTTTTAGGCCAGATCCCTGGTTGGGGGTGTGCAAGTGGCAACCAATTGATATTACTCTCACACATCGATGTTTCTCTCCCTTTATTTCTCCCTCCTTTCCCCTCTCTCTAAAAATAAGTAAATAAAATATAAAAAAGAAAAAGAACATTAGTGATACTAAAACATGAAAATTCTTTGTGATGGTAATGAGAGAAAAATAGAGCACTACATAGAAAAAAATAATCTTAATGTCTAAAATTTATATAATTAAGCTATAGTTACTAAATGTTTATTATAAGCCAGTACTGTTGCATGACCTAATCATGGAAAAATGGAAAAATTTGGGTTTTGTCTAAAAAGAATTTTTCTATGAGACTTAGAAAATCCAACAAAAGTATTTGCATAAAGTACAAATGTGTGATTTAAAATTCTGAGGGTTGGGGTTCAGGACAAGCAACTGTATACAATGGGTAGTGAAAATTTTGATACAGTAATATTAATGTTAAAGTATACCAGTATTCTCGTAGAAGGAGACATACCCAAGACATACCCAAGAAATTCTTTGAAAAAATTATAGTCATAAGAAAGTAAATATAAGCAATATTTCAGAGATACTAAATAAAGGTTTCTTTAAACTGGTCATTAAAAGTCATATGGCCAAATCATTGTTCATGTGTGTTTGAATATTCTCACTTGGAGGGGAGAAAGAAAGACACTTTCAAATCTTTATTTTATTTTGAGAGAAGAGAGGCAAGGAAAGTCATATGGGTAAGAAACAGATAGCAGTAAAGAATTCAATAAAATATATAATAGTTGCTGACACTGTTAGGCTATCAAATAGACATGGTGTGCAATGGGAGTTCAATTTTATTCCAGCTGACAGATAAATTCTGTTTTAAAAAATAGCTTTCTGGGATCTGAAAGAAATGATTGGGGGGAAATTCTCCATATGCAAACAACTGTAATAAATCATCTGCATATTTGGGAACACTTTATCAAATGATGCCAGTTTAAATATCTCATGAGGAATGGAACTAAGATCAGCAGCAAAGATCTCAGCTGAAATTTAAAGCAGAAGGTGACATAAAAGGCAGGCTAGTCAATGCCTGCTTCCTGTTGCTATTAATGACCAAGGCACATCTCGGTTTGATAGCCAGGACACGAGGCTAAACATTCTCATCTCACTCCTCACTCTTATTAATTGTGTAAGAACAAATGGAAATGCAGATGACTTGTAATTGCCTCTGCTTGTGTCCAAACAACATACAAAAGTTGCATGCTGTGACAAATGTTTCAGTCTCTAAGGTCATGTTACAAGGAGGATTTTTCTTACACATAATTTTTAAAAATATTTTATTTATTTATTTTTAGAAAGAGGGGAGGGAGAAAGAGAGAGAAAGAAACATCAATGTGTGGTTGCCTCTTGCGCTCCCCCAATTGGGAACCTGACCTGCAACCCAGGAATGTGCCCTTGTTGGGAATCGAACCAGTGACCCTTTGGTTGGCAGGCTGATAGTCCACTGAGCCACACCAGCCAGGACCATACACATAATTTTTAAAGGCTTTAGTTGTCTTTAGAAAAATATCTATTTCTGAAAACACCCTCTAAATAATGCATGTGTATTTAAATTATACGGTCTAATTTACTTTTTAATTTTTGTGTACCGTTTTATAAATTTTGTTATTGACTTTTAAATTTTGTGATTTTAACATAGGTATGGATTTATAACATCATCACTGCCATCTAGACAGTTACTTTACCCAAACATGTTCTCCATACATAATCACATGTTCATCCCACCCCTAGAAATGAGAACCAATCTGTTCTCCAACACTAAAGTTTTGTTTTGCAGTAGTCATAAATAAGTAGCATTATACAGCTTGTAACTTTGAGATGGTAAGCTTTTGAGACTGACTTCTTTTACATAATATATTTAATACCTATGAGATTCATCCAAATTTTTCCATGTATCCATGATTTGTTCTTTTGTATTTATGAATGGTATTCCATAGTATGTTTGTGCCATAGTTTATCTACTTATTGAAGGATATTTGGATTTTTTCTGGTCTTTATTAATGCAGATGCTATAAATATGCATGTACAAGTTTTCTTTTTGAACATATTTTCATTTATCAAGGACAAATACCTAGGCATATGGTTGTCAGGTCATATGGTGAGTGTATGTTTAGCTTTATAAGAAACTGTCAGATCATTTTCCAGAGTAGCTGGAATTTAAATACATCATCTCTGCACCTAAAGCCTCATCATATAATGTTATGCTTTTGTGTCTTTAACTGTCAAATGTATTTTAAAGAATTCAAATGGAGAAAAAATAATCTACTATATTTACCCAGATATTTATCTTATTTGTTGCTTGTTTTTTTTTATTTCTCATGTTTCATGGTTTCTTCTGCTATTGTTTGCTCTCCTAAAAAAAATTAGCCACTATTTCTTCAAATAATACGAGTAATATTTTCAGTATTACTCTTTTTCTTTTCCTTCTGGGACTTTGATATGCAAATATTATTTATTTTGTTATTATCCCACGGTTTCCTGAGGCTCACCTACTAAGTTTTTTCTTTTGGTTGTTTTGTTTTAGTGGACAATTGTCCTGGTTAGATTCAGGCCACGAGTTTCAACCTGCCTTCCACATGCCATAGTTCTAATGTTCCCGTGTGAGTTAAACATTTAAAACTTTTGCAGGGGTCTTTCTTCCCACTCAGTGGTCAGTTTGGGAACTGGGTGCAAGTTTCATTTAGCTCATTCTTCATGCATTACTCTAATCACTATTAGCTCAATTCTCAGTTTTTGGAATGGTAATTAGGATCAAATTCACACCATGCAGCTAGGGAGGTAAAATCAGAGTTCATTAGCAACTTCATGGGATTCCTCTCCATGTCTCCTGCTTTGCTTTGTAGTTGCCTTTGTTCCTTCCAGTAAGTATTCTACTTACTCTTTTTTCTGGTCCCCTATTCAGAAGCCATCCGTTTCCATTATTGCTATTATGTGTCTGAGGTGGGTGGAGAGCACAAGAGAGAAGAAAGGAAGAGAGGAAAAGAGAGAAGAAAGGAGGAGAGAGAAATGCAGAAAGAGAAAAATCGGAGTTGGCCCACCCTCTTGAATGGGCAATTCTACTCAATCTAGAGGAAGGTTTCTTCCCTCAGAATTTGACTTTTATGATTTTTCACTGTAGCTGTTATAGTGTCACCAGTCCTGAGGACTGGACCATGAGAGAATGAACATTGAATTATTTCCAGCTTTTAGAAATCACAAATAAAGTTACTGGAAACATACATGTGTATGATTTGATGCAAATAGATATTTTATATTTCGCTTGTTACAATACCCAGGAATAAGGACATTGGCTCAAATGGTAAGTCTAAGTTTAACTTTGTAAGAATTGCCCAACAATTTTCCAAAGTGAATAACATTACACATTCCCAACCACAATGCTTGACAATTCCAGTCTATACTTAGTATTGGCTATAATTTTATTTTAGCTATCATAATATTTGAGTAGTGGTATGTCATTGTGGTTTAAATTTGTATTTTACTAATAGCTAATGATGTTGGGTATCATTACTTGGGTACCATGTGCTTATTTGCCTTCTTATATTCTCTTCTGTGAAATGTCTGTTCAAGTTCCTTGTTTATTTTGTGAAATTGAGTTGTTGTAATATTGTTGGGTGTTGATAGCTATTTATGCAGTTTAGATATAATCCTTTGTGGATGTGTAGTTTGCAAATATTTCCTTCCAATTCATCGCTTTTCTTTTCATTCTCTTGATAATGTCTATGACAGGGAATCTTGTTATTTGCTACCAGAGGTCTCCTAATAGATATAGCTCTGTAAATGTGCAACCAAGTTGATATAATAACTTCATTATGATCTCTTAATTTCTCTTCTAGAAACACTCTAATCCCTTAATAGATTAAGACATCTATTCAGGGCATTTTTCAAGGCCATGTAGTAAGAATAATACTATCCCTACCCCCTGCCTTCCTATCAGAAAACTATTCTACTTTACTTATATGGAATTTCACAGTTGTGATTGTGGTTATAATTAAAGCAGGATGATATGGTGCAAAAAGGGCTAGACTTGAAGTCATCAGACCTTAAGCCTGCTCCTACATTGCCAGTATGTGCGAAACAAATTTAATATGCTTATGTGATCAGAGGAAGGTTTAGAAAATGTTTATTAGAGGACATTGGTCGAGGAAAGGTGGTAGGAGTTGATCACAGTCAGCATGGAGGAGAATGACATTATAGGTGCAGGACATTGTGACCAATGACTCAGAAGGGTACATTACAGAACTGCATTTACATTTTGCACTGAGCTTGGCCAGAGGATGCCTAAGCAATTTGCAAATGTGCAGAGACAGTATTCTTGTGACTCCCAACCTTTACTAAGATGAGAAGTATTCGTAGTCAGTTGCCAGTAGAAACTTCCCTAGTTACTAACATGTTGGGAATTTGCCTTGATGGCTTCGAGAAGGCTTTTTATTCATTTACAAAGCCATGCGTTCTTGCATTCAAACACCTTTACTGAGTAATTATTTATGTGAAAATCTGTGTTACTAAGTCTGCAAGGCTTTGCAGCTCATGTTTCCCAGGAGCAAGACGCATCTGCATCACCTAGGAGCTTGTTAGAAATGCAGACAATCAGGGCCAGTCTCAGACTGACAGACTCAGAACACAAACCTCAACGAGATTCCCAGATAGTTCATATGAATGTATCTGAGAGATACAAAGGAAGTCTGCTTACAGCTTTCTAGAACTTCTCAGTTCAATAGGAGAGTTAAAATACACATACAATTATGTTAATATTACCAATGCCCGCATGGCACATGCCAATATATATAACACAGCCTGGAACAGACTTTAAAGTCAGACTAAACCTAATGTGAGCAGAAACAATATTGAGTGCTTGTTTTCTGGGTGAATTTGCACAAGTTGTTTTTCCTTTTTCTGACTCAGTATCTTTACTTGTGGGGTATTAACAATGACTATTTTCCCAGGCTTTTTCAGAATTAGGAATGACCCTTATAAGTGCTTACGACACTACCTGGAACAGAATAAACACTGATTGAATAATGATGATTATTGTGGAAATTTAAAAGTCCACTGTTTCAGGTAGATAGTCTGTTGTGGATAAATTTTCATGGAAGGGTGACACTTTATCTGTCTCTTGTAGATAGAATTTTGATATAGGATGTTAAAAATGCACAAGGAAGAAGATATTTAACCCTCTAGTCATGATTTTCAAGTATGAGAATCTATATTTCTTACATATAAAGATACTATTTGGGAGTCAAGAACTTCGTATAACAGAACATCTATCATGCAATTTAGACCTAATCATCTATTTAGACCATCTGTCTGCAAATTCAATAATATTGCATAAAATAGATAGGTTATACAAATGTATTACATATTTTATTATTTGAAAATAAACAAACTGTTATAGTTTATTTAGTTTAGAGTTAAAATAAAATGACTTGGCCTTTTTACTGTTGGAAGCACAGTTTTATAAAAATGAACTTCAATCATGAGTATTCACAGTGAATAGACAAATACAAACCATGTTTGTTGCAATATGTTAACTTAGATTTTTTTTCAGTAAAACATAAAATTTTATATATTTTCATTGTTTGATTGAAAAAACTGTGAGTGAACTGGTTTCGTCAAACCCACCTTGATTATCAAGGCCAACATGAATAATAATAAACTTCTCTGTCAGTATGCAATAGCAGGAAATGACAGCTCTCTCATATCATGGAGCAATAAAGGGACAGTGTCTAAATTCAGCTGATGAAACATTGACTGGTCTTAGCCATTTAATTACTTCACCTCAATTCTTGTAAAGTTTTAAGTTAAAAGTGCTATGGGGAATGCTTACTGTAGAATTTCCCAAATCATTTAAAAAGAAAAAATAAGTGCTACCAGGGAGAAATGTGAGCATTGCTATTTACTGTTCCAACCTTTTCTTCCTTTTCTAAAGCCCTGCCCAACTAAAGTGACAGTGGCTTCAGAGGACAATAGGAAGTTGCAAGGAGACCAGACATAGGTATAGAAAATATGATTTAGGGCTTCCTCACCAAACAATCCGGGGCCTCCAGAGCTTGCACCTTTCCATTTGGCTTAGGTTCTACTTCTAATCAATATATTGGTTTTCCTTTCCTTTTCTTTTTCTTTTTTTGGGAACCTATAAGAGAGGATATTAAAGACTCCATGTGCCTTCTACCTGGTTACTCAAGAGAGTGGAATTTTGTTACAGACAAGAGATAGACAGCAATTTGAGCTGCTGAAATCCTTTAGGTTTTGGGGTTTGATAAGCCCCTCAAGCAAGGATTTCCACATGTGTTTTGTGGGCTACTGGTGGACTTTAGATATTTTTATATATCTGTATAAAATAAACATGTAGTTAATAATAAATAGAAATTATGTTACTATATATAAATATATAAGTGTCTATAGACATATACATACTATATAAAATAAAACTAATATAAGGACATATGTATAATTTATAAATGGTCTATAAACAATCTGGTTATTTTGGAGGGAAAAATGTCCACAATTTTTTTTACAAACTTTATTATAAGTTAAGATTCATACCTTTACCAAAATATTATCATAAGCTTAAAAATAGCCCCTGTTTTTATCAAGAACTACTTGGAGCAGTTTCCTTCACATAAATTTCAGTTTACAAGTTGCTACTGTTTCAACCAAAGGATCTTCCCATTTTTGAGTGCTATTATTTTCATTTCGTAAATTGACACTCATTGTCTTTGTTACTTTGCATCCTAAAATATGTAAGAAGTCTAGTAGCTCCAAAATGATATGTTAAAGCACAAAGGTAAGATGGACAAAAATTTATTACTATTACTCCAAAAAGAGAAAGTGAATAAGTGTGCTCAGAAAAGTGAATTCATACACGGGATAACTTTATACAGATATCTAAAACAAAAAGTGAGTGAGAAATATAACATAGATATCTGAAAATTAAATATATTTTGTAAAGTCAACTATTGGGTCTCCTCCAGGCCCCACTGGAAATCTGTCCAAGGTGTCTTAAAACCACAGATTATTTTCTGATATTTTCAAATAAAGCATAGTAACCTCTTTATTGTGTGAATAGAATTTCCTGAACAAAGACAAAATAATGCTGTCCGGGATGCTTTTGGTAGATAGAGTCACTAATGATAAAGAAGATAAATCTATGAAGGCATCATTGAAGTTGATTTTCTTATGGCACAAAGCAGTAAATCACTTGCAGTAGCTTATGAACTAACCAACGTAATTATGTCCTTGCAGAGAAACACAATAAACTACTTTAAAAATCCTTAATCAAACGGCATCTGACACTCATAATACTAATGAAGATCATTCATATAATTTATAATAGATTGCTCAAATAGAATACTTTAGCAATACAGTTGATTTCTTGAAGAGTTCTAACCTATTATTTCAAGACTAATATATGATTTCAGTGTGGTAGATGGATAGTAATGAGACAAAAACTTGATGCAAGTGACTCACTTGCTGAGAAAATTATTCTTTTCCAGAACATAATAGTTACTTTCATTTATCTGTGAATCACACCTTAGTATTGAGACAGAATGTGATGAAATTCTTTCTAGAGCTGAAAGCAATAAATAAATGGGTTGGGAATGTGTTTATCCTTATCTCCCAAGCTGAACCATTTTAACTTCCCAGTTTTTGAATATAATAGTCTTGTCATTCATTTATTTATGATAGAGACCATGGAAAAAAAGTTTTGTGTAAGAGAATTTTTTTTATGATTTCATGATCGGTACTAATAAAAGAAACTATCTCATATAGCCATAGAACAGTTAATCACATTTCGAACCACATATATTCATGAACTACTGTAGTATAATTTAGCAAATAAATAAATATGTAAAAAAAATAAACTGACAGAATCATGGTCAAGTTACTTATCATGAAATCAGGTAAAGGGGGTTCATAGAAAGACTAAAAATTATGTCATCTCAGGAATCTCTTCCACCTACAAAAATCTCACTCTTCTGAAATTGTATAACGTGTCTCTTCTATATCAATTATTTTCTTATTTTCTGTGCTTGACTTAGCCCTTCTTCTTGATTTTATTTATTTACATATCATATGCGATTTTGATCCTCAGTAAGCAAACTACTAGTGCAAATTACAACCCATGATCCCAATCTGGCCCACTGCCTGTTTTTCAAAATAATGTTTATTGGAACAAAACCACACCAAACTGTTTATGTATTATCTATGCCTGTTTCAGGTTAAAAATAGCAGCAGAGTTGAATAGTTGCAACAGAAAACATGTAGCCCAGAACCAGAAATATTTCTTTTGATACTGGCCCTTTAAAGACCCTTGTACTAATGTATAAGTTGTTCGTGGCCAGAGATTTCATGTTTTTCTTCTAAATACTTGATGAATGAGTTGTCTCAGGTTTAGAGCTACATGATATTTTTATAGTGAATTTATTCAGCCATATATAATTACCCACAGGATACTTTGACCAAGAATGCCACTCATATTTAAACTATCTTCAGTCAAGTTACAACCCATTTGGAAAATTATGAGCAGTTATGCATGAATTAGAGGAGTCATTATATTTACTGCTAGTTTAGTAAAGTAAAGCCCGGTACATTTTCATGAAACTGAAGCAACACATTTTGACAATTCCAATTAACAACCCCAACCTGATTCTTGAAAATAACACTGCAACTCCTCAAAAGACCCATTTTCTCCCTAAGTAGAGTTGGGTTGCTATAAATCATAGTGACACAATGCACTCACCCATAAGACCTAATATAAAGATACTTTGCTAAAGCACTTTCCAGTTCAGCCTTATCGTCAAAAGCACCTTGGGGTATTCTGAAAACTCTATGGCCACTCAGGTCTTTTTATCAGTTATAAGTGAATGATTTTTAAATGCAAACTTTTTTCTTTTTCTGTTAAGAGGGCAAAGTAAAACCTGCATGTTTTGGAACATTTTAGGACTAGTAGTCAGCTTTGTGGATGATGCAGACTGAATTCAGGATCGCTATATTCTCAGTCACATCCAGAACCTCCAATCTGTCAGAGTAAATAGAATCAGCCTACAGTGTTTTTAAATTCTCGCAGCAGATCTGCACACCAGTTTTCTCACAAATGAGGGTGGGGGTGGGGGTGTATTTTTTTAATTTGATTATTGGAAGACCAAAGTTATTTCAGCCATGTGGCCATGAAATGTTTTCATAGCTTTGCACATATCAAAATATATTTCTGATACCTAAAGAATTTCAGGAAGAAAGAAGTAAGTAAATATTTAGGTATTTAAATAATCAGGCTACTAACTAATATTTAAGTCGTAGTTTAAGTGACGGATAATATTTTAAAGAACATCTGGTCCATTTTACAAACGAGGAAAGAGAAAAGTAAAGTGGATTTTTTTCAAAGCCAAATAGCTAGTGATTGGGAAGATTATGATGAGATATCTTGTCCTAATTCCTGATCCGACAATTGCTCACTGCTCTCTTTATATGGTATTAATCTATCCCTCCGCCCCCACCAAAGATTTCAACCATTTTACATCTCTTGGAGAAGAATTGGATGAGATTTCACTGAGCTGACTGGAAGCGATAGATACCATTATTCACACATGCAGCTAACAAAATTGAAGATTAGATTTGAGAAGTGATTTGCCCAAGTCATGTTGCAGGTAAGACTTGAGCATCTTCTCCAGTCTTCTTTCCACTGGACTCACACAGAGATTACTAATTTCTGCATGAAAGTTTAGTGTCAACAGTTTTCATTTCATAGACAGTCAAATGATGTGTTTCGTAACTATATGGCCGCAGGGTATGATTAATTGCAGTGTGCACTAATTGAGATGTTGTAGAAATTGAGATAATTATGTGTCACAAAATTATCTGCCCACAACACCAATTACCTTAGACTACTATATTGGCAGTAGCACTGGCCTGCGGAAAAATACAATGTGAGAAAAATATGTTTCTTTAGGACAGGATTTATTTCTTCTACTTATCAAGGTGGTACATACCACTTAGACTGTAACATTTTTGACTTGTGGTATTGTATATTTTCTTTTTGGCATACAAAAGCCTTACTGTAGTCTCATAAAATGATAATCTGCTTTTTTATTTCTCACTTATCTAGGTATTGACTTTAGTCTTTAACTTTGGATCAGTACTAGGTTGAGGGGCAGGAATTATAAAGTATATGAAAACATGTATCCAATGAGTTGTAAATAAATACAATCTAAAGACTAGCATCTGATTCTAATATGAGCTCTTCTGAAAACCACCTGGAATTGTGCAGAGTAGCTCCCTGTGCCATTTATCTGAATTTCCACATTTTTCATATCTTTTTGATGTGTTCCTTCAGATTGGAAACAATCTACAGGAAGCATGAGCAAAATGGCAGAAACATTTTAATGACCATAAATTTTCAGACTCAACTAAATCAATTAAATAAATCAGTTAAATGTATATCTTAACACTCTCATGCTTTAAGCAGACTAATTTCTGTTCCATCAGCCGACTTACCTAGAATTTCCAGTTCTAGTCATTAGTAAATTATGTTCTAAGTTTTAAATCGGTGCTAATAATGTTTGTTGTTGTTGTTGATGATGGTAGTGGTGTGTGTGTGTGTGTGTGTGTGTGTGTGTGTGCACGTGTGTGTGCACGTATGTGCATGTGTGTGCTTTGGGGAGGAATGGCTATTGTTAACCAAACCATTTAGCTACTGTAATGGAATTAGATATTTTTGCTCTTAGACATATTTTGGCAATTACCATCAAATCACAGAGTGCACAAAATTTTTGTTTCCTTTCTATTTAAATATTTAAGGTCATAATAGTATTTTTTTTAAATGTTCACATAATATGAAGAATGAGGCAGAAAATAAGTCAGAGTTGAATTTTATTCTAATTGTGCAGCGGAGATGGTATAATTAGGGCCTTAGGTCACATGTTTCCATGAGAGATGCTGATTGTCTGACTTTTAATCCAGGAAAAAATAACATATTTAGTTTTCTGTCATGGAGCGTAGGTTTAAAAATGTAGGTAACAACCATGCCTACCACCGCTTGCTTAGGAAACCAGCCAGAGGAAGCTGTTTCTGTGTAGATTTCTCTCACTTTTTTTCTGTGTTCTTCTGTCTTGGTAATGATAAATTTTCTCTAGAGTCAGAGGCAAACATAGATTAGTTGTTAATAAAAAGATCAACTACTCCAGAGGAGATTTGATGTAAGACCTCCTTGTACCATATAGCATGGTAAAAAAAATGAAATCAAGGAACATCGAAGTGAGGTCCACATAGAAAAAATAACTAGAAGAAAATCTACCCTTTTTCTGAAAAGATTTAAAGAAAACTGGGTTATTAGAGTACCCTGAAGAACAATAAAAGTTTTTTTCCTCCAGTGGATTGAGCGTCGGCCTGCGGGCCAAGTGTCGCTAGTTCAATTCCCAGTCAGGGCACATGATTAGGTTGCATGTCAAGTCCCCAGTTGGGGGTGCGAGTGAGAGGCAACCACATAGTGATGTTTTTCTCCTCTTTCTCCTCCCCCCCTCTAAAAATAAACAAACAAACAAACAAACAAACAAATAAATAAAATATTTTTTCCTGTCATCTTTGAAATTCTGACATACTCCTGTCTAAATTTCTGGGGCTTATAGTAACTATAGTGTTGGGAATATACTAGTCTCATGGTTCCTAATCTCACTGTAATTCCCTGCAATAATCCTTATTATATCAAAGAAATCAAGCAATGAAAAAATGGGAAGTGTTCAAAAATATTCATTTACTGCACTTCAGAAGAACATTCATGAATTGGCAGGGAACATTGATGTCATTAATAATCTACTTATTTTTATTAGTAGTAAAGAGGGTGCTGGAATCTATACATTCAAAACCTTTCTTTTGCTAATCTAACTTTCTAGACTTATCTCAAAGTGCAATCTTCCCTTTCATTATTTATTTTAAAGTAATCACTTGATGATCCATTCATAAATCAGAGCTTAAGGCAAACAACCAACTCTTTTGCTCCAGCCCTCTCCCCCATTCTTCTCTTTTCCCCTTGTTGCTGAGAAAATCATGCTCACTTTTGAAGATCTGTCCAAAATGCCTTGTTCACCAAGCAATCATCCAGGACACACAACCACACCTCTCTCTTTCTGCACATGTGCATCTCTGTTATTATATTTTGTCTCACATTTTACTAGCTCAGCACTTACCTGCTTCTCTTAAGTGATTATCAGTTTTGTAGAGCAGTGACACATTCCATATGTCTCTAATCCACAAGGATTAGGACAAAGGCCAACGCAGTGTTGATGCTTCAAAAATATGATGAGTTCAACAGAAGTAAATTGACTTGTTCTTTCTGCCCCATTGTGTTGTGTTTGACTTTTTAATAGTCAATGGGGTAAAAGTAATGAACTTAATTCTTTTTGAGTTATTACATTATAGAATAGTTGTCTTTAAATTTTCTTCAGAATGTGGTTTAAGAACAATGAAAATGTCCTCCAAGAAAACCCATATAGTAACCAAAAATTAAATATGTAAAATATTTTTAACAAGATAATATAAAACTCACTAACCTGAATGAATCTTGTCACCGGCACAATAAATCCCTTAATTTTATTGTCTCCTATTAATTTATTATCTCTTTGAGCCAGCATATACAACAAGAAAATGTAAGAAATTGCCCCTGAATAATTCTTATGCTAAAAAATAAATTATTTTGTTATTCATGAAGAATATTAGTGGTCTAAGACTTTTAAGAAAACAATAATTACTCTGCCTTTTTTGTCTTATTTATTTTAACTTTTTTACAACAATGTATTGCAATTATCTTAGACCTTAGATTTTGAGAGCTAGAATGGGTCTTAGATATCATTTGGTTAATATTGTAGCATTATTAACTGAACAATAACAATCTATGAAAACATCTTTTTAGACTTTTTAAAAACTTAATTTTAGAAAGAAGGGAAGGGAGGGAGAAGGAGAAGGAGAGAAACATCCATGTGTGGTTGCCTTTCACATACCCCCAACTTGGGACCTGGCCTGCAGCCAGGCATGTGCCCTCACCGGGAGTTGAACCGGTTAGTTGCAGGTTGGCACTCAATCTACAGCTGCATCAGCCAGGGCTTTTTTTAGACTTTTATTTTTTTCTTTTTTCTTCTTTTGTCTCCCCTTGATTACAATGCTCTTCCTTGAGCTCTTAAGACTTGGCACCTCCACTTTTCCTGGAGTGGTTTGTGGTTGTTGGTTTGCCTATCTTCCCTGAACACTTTACATTCCTTGTATCTGGTACCATGTTTCACTCACATGTGTATATTCAGTATCCACTAGAAACCTACTAGGTACGCAATAAATTTTTGGTAAAAGAATAAAATTATTTGTTTCAAATATACATGATATATATCTGATTAACATCTAACTGTTTCCAGTGAAATGCTTAACTATTTCTGCTCAATGGATTGCTTAAATCCAAGCTGAACTAAGTCATAATGAGATTTTCTAATATTCATTAGTCTTTCATCAAGCAGTAAATTACTTTAATCCTTTTTGTCTTTTCTATTCTCCCTCTAATCCCCTTTTAGAAAACCACATCCAATTCATCAACCAAAGAAAAATGATAGTAACTAAATAATTCCCAGCATTTTTTTTTTTTTTTCACTCTTAAAATCCCTACCGAGTAGTTTGGGCAGTACTGTCTGGTTTCTAGATCATGAAAAGCACAATTTCTGAAAATCATGTCATTCTAACCAAATTCATTTTTTTGATATAGTAGAATGTGTTTTCTAAACAGTAAATTATGTATAAAGTTAAACACATTTTGAATTTTTTATTTCATTATACTAGTAGCTTAAAAATAAACAACTACTTCTAAAATATATGTCTTGTGCTTTCATGTTTGCTGAAATGTGGTTTACCTGTTTTAGAAAGTGAGTGGATAGAAAAAACAATAGTCTTTTTTTTCTTTCTTTTTGACTAGAGGAGAAATAAAAAAACTCCTAAGAGAGTGCTTTTGAGTTTGTTCAGAATGGCCGCAATGCCTGTCCACAGCCTTGGCCTCCCTACTTTGATTTATTGTATACTGAGCACCTGTTGAGAGATATTACTGAATACTCTCTGCAACTGAGGCCTATGTACTCTATGTGCAAATCTTTTAAGAATGTTATCAGAGATGGAATTGAGAGAGGGGATTGCTGGGTAAGAAAGTGCACGGTTCTAAGGTATTAGGAAACATATCACATTTCCCGACTAAGTACAAAAGAATGAATAGATTATTAGATTCTTTCTACCTTTTCTTTATTTGAGGGTTATATATTTTATCCCTTCTTTGTTTCAGTAAGGGGAGTTGTAAACTCTATTAGGGCAGAGAATTTTGTATTTTTTGTATGTTCTATTACTACTGGATACTGAAGATCTAGGAAAACACCTACCACATAATAGGTGGAATGATATGAATGAAATGAAAGAAAATAAACGAGTGACTTCATTATTCTTTGAACTTAAAAAGGTCACACCTTTTTATAGTTTTTCCTGTATTTCATTATTTTTGTGGCTCCATCGTTATTAAACTCTGAAATGAAGAAAATTTACAAAGATAGACTCTATGCTTAAGACCATTTATTTCCATGACTTGAGGAATCTCCTCTGTAAATAGTTTTCACCTCTCCATGTTCTCCCCACCCCTGTTCTATGAATATTAGGCCTACATTTTGTTTTGAGTCTCATTTTAGATTCTTAGTTTTAAGAAGTCTCAGTTGAAATCCAGGCATTTGATTTTTTCCCCAAACAAATCTTATGGTTTCTCAGTTTGACTAATAATTCAGCAGATACCTTCGCTAATACAATTTGAACTACTTCTTTTTAAAGTATATTTTATTGATTATGCTATTACAGTTTTCCCAATTTTTCCCCTTGGCCCTCCCTGCCCAGTACCTCCCTTCCCTCCAGTAATCCATCCCCCACCTTAGTTCATGTCCATGGGTTGTACATGTAAGCTTGTTGGCTTCTCCATTTTCTTTACTATTTTAAACATCCCCGTCTATTTTGTATCTACCAGTTTTGCTTGCACCTTTTCCCCCCATACCCCCCTCCCCCTTCCCCTGTGTAACCGTCCATGTGATCTCCATATCTGTGGTTCTGTTCCTGTTCTAGTCGTTTGCTTAGTTTTTGTTTTTTAGATTCATTTGTTGATAGTTGTGGGCTTGTTGTCCAGCAGAGCTATCATTTGGAATGGAAGGGCAGATCAAGTGCTTCCCAGACAAGGTAAAGCTGAAACAGTTCATCATCACTGAGCCATCATTATATGAAATATTAAAGGAACTTATTTAAGAAAAAGAAGATCAAAACTATGAACAGTAAAATGACAACAAACTCACAACTATCAATATTTTGAACTACTTTTGATGCTTCTTTTTTGTTTTTTTCCACATTCAATAACTCACTGTATCCCACTCTGTTCTGTTTAATATCTCTATTTTCAGCCCCCTTATACTCACCATAGCTGCCTCAGGACATAATCATTTTTATTCTGGTCTATTGCAATTAATTACTCACAGGACAATTTTCTCGTTTTCCTTCCTCAAGATTCTTCAATGTCTATTCATCGCTTATAGTATAAAATCTAAACTATCTTGACTGGCCTTCAGTGCCCTCTGATATCTAGCCATTTTTTTCAGTCTCGTCTCATTTTATGCATCTATAAAGCAGAAGATTCTCCTTCAGTCTTCAAACTGGCTATATGTTTTAATATTTCCAGATTCAACTAAATATTAGTTCAAGTCAAATGCCATTCTTAGATCAAATCTATTCTGACTCCCTCTTTATCATTTTGCTAATCCTCTAACACAGTACTTTTTTCCCCATCTAACACAGTTATTTATATACATCTGTCTCCATATTGCCTGGGTAGCTTCTGGGGACAGGGATAATGTCTTATTTAGCTTTTTATAATTTTTGCATCAAGAAACTGTCTAAAAATATATTTCTTACTTAAAATAAGTATTCTGAGATGTAACCATGATATTAGTATGGAATGACAGCTTCTAAATTATTATGCACAAGGGTCCTATTGCCATCTCTGTTATTATAAATGCTTTAAGCATATAAACCCGATTACCCAATAGTTTGAACTGATGCCTGAGTGGTGTGCCTCAATCAGTGCAAGAGCATTTACTGTTTATTTTAATTTTAGATTTTGTTGAATTCAATTTATGATGTATTTCATTTGTAAATATGTGACAGTTCCAATGAAAAACTACAGGGAAAGCAACTTGTGGCACTCAGAATCTCTATTTAAAAAGAAATAACTATTTAATTTGTGAAATACTAATATGATATGTTAGCCTGAGGCTTAACATCCATGAACACATCAATTTCACTTAAGGATCATCTGTGGAAACTTCAAATTATTAAATTGGCTATAGAGTCAACCATAGTAACACAAAAAGAAAAACAAAATAACTGTCTAAAGTGAGGTCAATGAATGGAGAAGAGTTTCTGAGGGAGACCCTCAGAAAATAGAACCAAAGAATAAATCATGTGATAATTGAATGCTCGTTAGTGAAAGCTCTATATACACCTCTATACACACTGCAGTCCTTCAATCCTATAGAAGACACAAAATGGATAGTAAGTTTTTTTTAAGTCCCGACAGAACGTTTTTATGATTAAAAATCAGCAGAAACATTTTGACACAAAAATTCTCTGCATGGAAATCCCCTCCGATCCTAGGCAGATTTGTTGCCCATCCTCTCTGGCACCTGCTTAGAGCTATAGAAAAGCCTCTCCCATTATCTTATATGTCATTACCTGTGTGACTTTCTGTGAGACTGCAAACAGTTTTATTTAGCTGGTGTTGGCATGAGTTGATTGGATGAATAGAAAGAGCGTGAACCATTTAATGGGGTAGATGAGGTATAATTTGCAATATACCTTTCTTTGTTTTTCTGTTCTTTGTTACCAACTGGTGAATGTGAGTGCGTGTGTCCATTTGTGTGCATCTATGATCATTATTCATGTAAGCAATCATTTACTAAATGGTAAATATGTAATAAGCCCCAGAGATGCAAAAATGGGTAAACAAGTCTAAATCCTGATGAAGTTTATCTTATAAAGGGAATAGGACATTTCGTGGAATCGAATGCAACCTTCTGCACTCTACTGAAGTCCAGTGGACTGCATTTATGTGAGGTTAATACATCCTCATTTGCCTTCATTATTGCAAAATTTAACTTGGAGTAAACCTACCCTAACATTGAAATCTGACTTTAAGTACAGATAAGTTTTAATTTCAGATATTCTTCTGGATAACTACAAAGTAAAATTTTAATAGATTTGTGAGCATTGGCCTTGTGTTGAGACCAAAGAGGAGTATTTTGACACTAGTTATATTGAAGCAATATTTTTATTGTATTCAGTATACTGAGCAGAGGATATTATGTCTAGAAAAATATAATGTTCTTTTGACCATCTCTGAGCAATAACGTGCTCAGTCTTCAAGATGTGTGTGCGTGTGTGTCCGTGTGTGTACTTGTTTGAAGCAATATTCCCAGCTGGATGACCAAGTGATACCCTTTACTATGAGGAAATGTCTGTAGTGACAATGCCTACATTCGACTGTTCTTCCAGCTTTCTCAAGTAGTAATCTAGACTGAACAGTTTAGGTTTGCAAAATATGCTATGAAAATTACTGCATTTCAAGTGTCTTACACTGTAGGAAATGCATGGATCATTTGCATGGCCAGCACTTAAGGTGAGAGGTGGAATTTACTAAAAAATGTCTGGTAAAGTTCTGAAAGAGGCACTCACAGGAATACAGATGAGGGCACTAAGTATGTCCCCAGGCTGCCTAAACAGATTCCCTACACAAAGCTGATTTATGTCTACTTGTTTTTATCTAGTCTATGGAAACTAAAATGTGAATCATACAATTCTATATTTTAATGTACTCCCTAATTTACTTCTGACTTTTGATGCTGGTGCATAAGGATCCAGAACCAATATGGGGTCTGAAGCCCAGTAGTTCCAGTAAGTGGCTGAGAGCTGAACTGTAAGCAGGGGGAAGAGCAAAAACTGGGGTAGTACATGTGAGAAAATACTCATCTTTCTTATATATACTGAGATATACCAGAGAAAAATTATCCTGGCCAGACTGGAGAGAATGGAGTGGGAAGGGAAGCATGCTGATGCTTAGTTGCATACCTATATAATTAAAATCTCTGCAAGGCAGGAATAGTAGATGCCAAATAAGACTTGTAGAGAGATGGTCTGGTTGCAGAAAATTTCATGGTGACTGTGTGGTTCCATGTGTAAATAAATTTAATTACAGGAAATACAATGAGATGATCACCTTCTTTTGGACAAGTATTCTTATTAATCTAGGCTTCCTGTGACTTTCTGTAGAGCCAGCAAGGATTTATGGATGTGTCTTCCATACTGACTTCCTGTGAAACAGATCAAAATAAATGAGAAAAATTTAGTTAATATTTCCACGTTTTATCCATCATGTACTGAATCCTCAGATGTCAGTTCTATCAGAGGAAAATGCTATAAATAAAAATAATAACAGAGGACCCATTTTTCCTACTCAGCAGCCATTGCCAATTTTTTACCAAAATATATCAAGACAGCAACAGAATCTACCCAGAGTGCAAGATTTTCTATGTGGTCTACTTTTTCTTACTTCTTTTTACTTAGACCAAAATGGTCATAATGTACCATTAATTTTCAAATGATATAATCTATTCATGATTTTTTGCTACCTACTTTTGAAATCTATCTCTATAAACTTTATATTAGAATATAAATTGGCCTTTTTAGTGGTACTATTTGCAGCATTTTTGCCAAAGATCTTTAAATCTAAAGCCTCTATAAAGATGTAGGAAGGCTGAATTTTTTAAATGCCATCTGCTTTAATATGATATTTAGCTTTCCTTCCTCAGTGAAAAGATGTTCCATTTATATGCAAGTCTAAAGTTTTTAAATGAGCATAATTGCACATTAAGGTGCATTATGATAAAAAGTAATTTTATTAAACAATATTTTTTCTCAGTACCAAGAAAGACATGTATATTTCAAATCTGAAAGTTTTAAAATTCCCCCTCATAAGAGAATTGAAGTCAGCAAACATGAAAAGGAGACAATCTAATTTAATGGTTTGCAATTATAGTTGATGAAGAAATGTGTTAATCAGGAAGAAATAACTCAGATGACTTCCTGTTGGAAAAAAAAAGAAATCAAAGAAAGTAAAATGCACATTCTTGCCTTAAACTTTTTATTTCTCATACTGACAAAGTTGCAAAGCTATAAGCTAGACATATGTTGAGGAGAGTATTGGGCAAATGAAGTTCCATCCTGAAAGTGAACCTAGATTGCTTTAAATTGTTTTTTAAAAAGGAGCACAACTAAGAGTAAATCCATTTCGGCTGTTGGGAATACAAACATTAAATGTCATATCATAGCTCATGAAAATAGAAATAAAATAAATCCTTAAATCAAATTTATAAACTGAAGGGTACATTCTCTCTCAGTAATTCCCAACCATGTGCTGTCTTTTATAACAGGCCATAATAGTATTTTTCTCACACTATGAAATGATACACTATTCAAAATATGAAGTACTATTACAAAAGACATAATCCAACTTCCATATATGATCTATGGCTGTCAATTTTATTTTAACAACACAAGATTGATATTTAATATGTATTTTCATGAAATTGTATGTAGATTGAACATGGAGTTAGAGAATTTTTGACCTTGCATTGTGTTAGTAGACTGTCTTCAGGTGATAAATGAAACTCATTCACAGTGTAATAATGCATCTGGAAAACGTATTAGCTAAAATCCTCAGAAAGGTAAGAAATGTTTTTCTCACTGAATCAAAAAATTGTATGAAGTGGAGATAGAAATGACTTGGGGCTAATAGGGAATAAAACAAGCCACTGATCAGGGCCATGTAGAATATTTTGTAGGTTGTCAGAATCACAATAGACTCTTGATAAAGGGAATAATGAAGATTTAAAGTACCTGAGAAAATCAGCTGGGAGAGACCTTTACATGCTTCAAATTGGATTCAAGAACTGATTTTGATGTAGCCTAAAAAGAAGGTATAGGGTTTCTTTAGTCTACTAACCTGAATGAAATCGTTAAAATAAAAATAAAGGCGCCATGCAATACTCTCAGTCTTTGTCATAGGACTTCATTTGCCCTATTGGTCTAGCATGCAGACACAAAAGAATATTCCCATATTATTATCCCCTGGATGTAAGTGGAAAAAAGAATCCAAAAGAAATGAAAATAGTGTAAGCAGCCTCTGAGATAAATTCAAGCATTCCAACATTCTCATCCTATGGGTGCCAGAAGGAGAAGAGAAAGAACAAAGAATTGGAAATGTATTTGAAAAAATAATAAAATAAAACTTCCCTTTTTTGATGAAGGAAATAGACATTCAGGTCCAGGAAGCACAGAGTTCCAAACAAGAGGGATGCAAAGAGGCCCACTTCTAGGCACATCATAATTACAAGCAGCAAGAAAAAAGCAGTTTGTTACCTACAAGGAAGTTCCCATAAGACTGTTAGTTGATTTCTCAAAAGAAACTTTTCAGGCTAGAAGGGATTGGCAAGAAATATTCAAAGTCATGGAAAGCAGGGACCTACAGCCAAGACTGCTCTACTCAGCAAAGACATCATTTGGACTTGAAGGGTAGATAAAGAACTTCCCAGATAAGAAAAAACTAAAGGAGTTCATCATCACCAAACCATTATTATATGAAATGTTAAAGGGACTTATTTAAGAAGAAGGAGATCAAAACTATTAACAATAAAATGGCAAAAATATGTATCTATCAACAATTGAATCTAAAAAAACAAACTAAACAAACAAGAAAAACAAAGACAGAATCATGAATATGGGGAGTGTTTTTTGATGGTTGCTAGATAGGAGGGTGGTATAGAGAAGTGGCTGAAGAGATGAGGGGATTAATAAATATGAATAGGTAGTTACAGAATAGTCATGGGGATGTAAAGTACAGTATAGGACATGGACAAGCCAAAGAACTTATATACATGACCCATGGATATGAACAATGGCATAAGGATTATCTAAGGGAGTAGGGGGTGCTGGGTGGAGAAGGTCAAAGGGGAAAAAATTGGGACAACTGTTATAGCATAATCAATGAAATATAATTTTAAAAAGAAAAAGAAAATTGTTGTACTTTCAAGACAATACCAATGGTTTATTGAGATGACATGAACCATACTTTTGACATCACACCTGTAGTCCCAGAATACTTATTAAAAACACTCCTACATTTGTTTTAAAAATGTAGTTTCAATGAACAATGTTGAAGTTACTATAATGTAGAAAGACTCCAGAGCTTTTCAACAAAACATTTTTTTGGTATGTCTAGTCCATGACATATTTTTGTTGTTATTGTTAATGATTATTTCGTTTTGGTCATCACAGATTCATGTCTAATTTCCCACAATAAATTAAGAGAAAATACAGTTCATATTCATGATTATATATAACTTGGCTTACTATATAATGAACATCATATGTGTGTATTTATGTGTATATAATTCATTTAGCTCTTGTATTGGTAAAAAATAATTTGAATGAATATGTGAAACCCATGGTCTCCAGTTATTTATATACCTCCCACTCCTCTATTCATAGTCAGTGCAGAGATTTATATTATCTATCTGTTCCCTATAAATATTTGTTTGTGACAATGATAAATTCTTAACATTTAAATTAATAGTAATAATTCAGTATAATAAAAAAAAATGCCTCGAGCCTAAATTCTAGATAAAACTTCACTACCAATTCAATTGTTTACCATGAATGTCTTAGTTCTGGATGATATGACAGAATACGATCAACCGGGTGGCTTAAGCAACAGTTTTTTTTTTTTCAGTGTTGGAGGCTGGGTAGTCCAAGATCAAGGTGCTGGCTAATAGGTTCTTGGTGAGAACTCTCTTCCTGATTTGCTGGCAAACTTTTTGTCACCATGTTTCCACATGTTAGAAGTGGGTAGGGATCTCTCTGGAGTCTCTTTTATAAGGAACTAATCCCATTTATGAGGGTTCCACGTTCATAATTTAATCACTTCCCCATAGGCTCAATTTACTAATACTTTTGAGGGTTATAATTTTAACATGTGAATTTTTTGGGGGGGGGGACACAAACATTCAGATAACAGCAGGTACTGATCCGTTCATGAGGGCTCCAGTCTCATGTCCTAATTACCTTCCAAAGGCCCTGCCTTTATATACCATCATGTTGTTAATTAAGACTTTAATTTAATCTATGAGTGGGGGGGGGGCACAAACATTTGGTTCATGGCAATGGAAGTAGTATTTCTTGTATGACTGTCTCAGGTTCTCCTTTTGGAACAATAATAATAGCACCTACCTTTTCCAATATATCGAGATTATTGGCCCTGTGACAATAAAGCACTCCAAAAACATAAAAATCATCCTATTCTCACACAACTCTAGAAAAACTTCTCTGTAATAAAATGTGAATATGATGAAATTTCCATATTCTGCATAAGTACTCAGTTGATATTTGGTGACTAAGACAAATGGAAAATAGAAAAATGAATCTACTACTTTGTTTTACACATATTGTTGATTTTAGGGTTTCTCTTGCTCACTCCATTTTACAGTCAGACTGTTTCCACATCAAATGAATTAAAGATGAGCTGGTAACCAGTGTCCTGCATCTACCTCATTGCTACCTAAGTCTTTCCAGGGACAGGTGTCAGTGCCCCTTGGAACGAGAGATGCCGCCTCCTGCACCTTTTCTATGCTTTCTGTCCGACTGAGTGCTGATGCAGCATCAGGCATCTGACCCTTGCCCTGCTAACTGCATCCAAGGGCTTGAAAGCAGCTCTTTAACCAGCAGATTCTCTCATTTGTCCTTTGTTCATTTCTGCCCATGTAGACCTAGGTAGACAAACTTGCACAAGCAGCATGAAAAGGATAAAAAGCATTCAAAGATTTTAAAGAACACCTCAATTGGCCTTTTCCTGCTTTTGCTGTATTTCACCCAGCAGATAAACCAACATTCTCTTTCTACCACGGAGCCTCTGAAATCCCACAGCTCTCCCTGGGCCATCTGAGAAATGAGTCTCACTCTAGCTAGACCGTTCACATCATGATCACTGATGCAGCTCCCTGCTTTTCATCTCTATGAATACAACTGGCCAACTCTTTGCTAGTTAAGCTCTCCTGGTTGACTGAGCGCTACAGTAATATTTCCCAAAGATGTTCAGCAGAGAATTGAATGGGCTCAGATACAAATAAAATCAGTGAAGAGTGACAGACAAGTAATCCCGAGTCTGATTGCTTGCCCATATTTAAATGTTGGAATGCAAAATTCTCAATTCTTCCAAAACGCAGTTACCTCCCCGAGACCCATAAATTCAGAGGCAGTTGATGAAGCTGAATCTAAGAATCATGATATGGCTGAAAATAAAAAGGCCAAGATTGTTTGTAGTTGTTCAACATTTGAAATCTCCCTTTTTCTTTTTTTTCATATATTAGGATACAAATTTAATTGTCATTTTTTTCAAATTAATTTTTAAGTTAAATATCTATATTCATCAATGCTGGATAATAAAAATAAGTAATAAATTGTTAATTAAAGTGATATCTTAAAATCCACCACACATTTGGGCTATATATTTTCAGAGTTAGTAGGGACCTTGAAATTTAGATAGCCTAACTTGCCATGCAATTCTACTACTTTTGCAAAAAGTTTCTATATAAACTTGCCTCAAAAATATTCAAATAAGGATTAATGCTCTCATTTAGCTGTTCTTACAATATTTGAGAAATTCTTAACTTCAGGTTATTAAATGTTATCATTTCTTCAAGATTGAACAGATCACTTTTAAACGATATTCTTTTTCTTTTTTGGTTAAAGGACACATTAAATAACATGTCAATAAAATAATATCGAAAGCATCCTTGCATTCATCACTCAGAATTAGCCAATGCTAACAGACTGTTGTATTTGCTTCAAATTAATTTTAACATAATAGCAGCAATAGAATATGTGAAATATTCTTTACAGTCCTTCCCAACCCCTCTCCTTCACTTGCTTCTCCAAAGAAAAGAATGCTGTACATTTGATGTGTATTATTTTAGTCGATGTTTATGTAGTTTAACACATACATATGAATCCATAAAATACAGCTTCACTTTGTTTTTTAATGTAAATTTTCTTACAGTATAGGTGTATTTCTGCAACTATGGTCTGTTCTTATTTTGATACTTATCAGTGTTGACATGTATTGACTGAGTTCATTTATTGATTTTAACCCTTATACTATAGTAGGTTACTGTGTGGTTACAGCATGTCTTAGCTATTCATCTCACAGTCACTGGGGCACTTAGGTTGTTTCCATTCTGTGTCAAACTAGCAATGATAATATGGACATTGGTGTTTGAGTCTCCTAGACATGAAATTGCTAGGGTGGTAGAAGTATTCTCAATTTTATTGGAAAGTATCAAAACCCCTTAAAATATCTGTAGTAACTAAATTTCCCCCAGCAGTGTATGAGAGTTTCTGTTATTTCACATTATCACTGATTATACATAATTTGTACATTTTTCAAACATAGGGATATGGAATAATATCTCACAGAAGTTTGCCTGATTAATAGTAAAGTTAGCATCTTTTTATGTGTTTATTTTCCAAATGGCTTTCCTCTTAGTGTAAAATGCTATTTCATAGTGAGCTGTGTGATATTTTCTTATTGATTCAAGGAAGTACTGTCAACATTTAGACATTTACCCTTTCTCACTGATAAGCAATATAAATGACACCTTGCCATCTGTCACATGTTTAGAATTTGACTATAAAAATGTTAGTATTAATTAATTTTATGTTGTCAAATTTATTATTCTACCCTTTATGTGTAGTGCTTTCTTTTCATGTTGTGTTCTAAGAAATTATTTTCCTTTAAAATCATAAAGATGTCCACATGTATTTTATTTGTTTTACATTTTTAGTCTACAATTATTAATCTATGTTATTTTAAAATAAGAATATTTTTTTTAATATGGACAAAAATATTTTGCTTAATATTTATCTATATGATTATCTATTTTTTTTATGTTATTGTTGTTCAATTACAGTTGTCCCAATTTTGTCCCCATTGCTCTCCTCTGCCCTACCCCCACCCCCAACCCCCCACTCCCCACTCCCACAGTCAATATCCACCCTGTTGTCACTGTCCATGGGTCCTTTATACTTGTTCCTTGACTAGATCCTTCCCTTATTTCCCCTGTTGTCCCCCTCCCCCTCCCTTCAAATTGCTGTCAGTTTGTTCCTTGTTTCTGTGTCTCTGGTTCTATTTTGCTCATTTGATTATCTTTCAGTACAGAATTATCACATTACCCGAGTCTCCTTTCTTCTACACCTAACATTCCCAGTTTTTTCAACTGCTCTTCCTTACAGGTTTTAGTCCTTTTAATATTCTATGGTCTTCTTAGAGTATGTCCAGCTTTTATATCTGTTTGTGAATATGCCAATTAAAGCCCTTTTCTTTTTCTTTTAATTGTCTAGTAAAACCAAAGCCTTCTTTTTTTTAACCCATGGACAATTTTCTGGAATTGTATGTATTGATATTTATTTAATTAATATTGAAAAAACTTTATTTTAAATCTTAAAACACATGGTATCAATCTGACACAAATTGGCTAAATTCTGATTTTGTCAACTAATAACTGTCCTATTTTACAAAGTGTGTGTGAGCAGATGTATGTATATGTGAGAGAGAGGTGAAAAGATTATGAAAAAATAATTTTATTTTTTTCATTTAGAATTCTAGTTCTCTGTCTGAGACATTATATGAATTTGGGAAGTTTTTTCATGTTCCAGAGTATCTGTAAGATGGGGATTGCAATATATCTCTCTCATTGTGTTTGAGTATTAAATTAGATAATATATGCGAAGACCCAATACACAGTGTCAGATTGAAAATGAAGACTTGTTCAGTATTAGTCCTTCTGTTCTTGAACTACAAGACATATTGTATGTTTGTGTGTGTGTGTATATCTTAATTTCTTTCAGTTTGGAGACATATGATACTGATTCCCTTTATTCCGTTCCTGTGCTCCTGTTGTCCTCAGAACTGTCTGATGATTCTCCTAGGTTTTCAATGGACTTTGCTTTGCTATTTCAGCACACTTTACTACAGAGATTTTCCTACCTTCCTTCCCATGAGAAGTGACCAGCCATTGGTTTCATTCCCTCATATCCCTTCTACATCACTGCCTATATTATCTGTTAAACTAGATCAAAACATATTAACAATTAATACCTATAAATATCATATAATTCACCAAAAGCTAAAAATTATTTAATTACTTCCCCTAATATCATTTTGAAATAAGGGACATAAAAGGTGAAATAATTTTTAGTAATATTTGAGGAGACAGAAATATATTTTTATATGTGAGTATACATTCCTATGTTTATATATCAGTATATATATATATATATATATATATATATATATATATATATATATAGTTGAGCTGTGGTAATAGGCTGAAATCTCCCCAGTATTTCTCAGATGTAGTTTAATGGAAAGTTTCAGTTCTGAACCTTTCAACTTAACATCCCAGGAAAATAAGTAGAAATGGATTTTCTGAGTCTGATTGTGATTTTGACACATTATTCAATAAAAACAGAGCCATAAGCTGTCTGAAAGTTTCAGTCTGTGCACTGGGATGAGTTATGCATCCATGCTAAGCCCATCACCACCTACCCACTCCCAAAAAGAACAAGAAAAATTAAACATCCCTAAAGCTTTATAGGACCGGATAATAAATGAGTGCTTAGGAATCGGTGCTATTCGAATAGCCCCAGTGGTCTCCCTATTTTCCCTGGGCAAATCTTGGCATCTTTAGGCCTAATTGGTATCTCACCTTCAGGGAATTTTATTGAATATTTTACTCCGCTGACACATTTGAACAGTGTTGGAACCAATATTTGAAAGGGAGCTTTAATCTCATGAAGGTGATGAAATGCTGTCATCCTTAGACAAAGCATCTGTCACAAAGGGTTCAGAACAAAACAACAGAGTCAGGTGCCAGTTAAGAGCCACCTCTTGCATTTCCCTTGTATTTCTCAGGTGTTGTCAGCTTGTCCACATGCAGCGAAATGGATGTTTGTTTGCTTTTTAGTATTTGTACAACATTTTTTATTATAAATATTGTGTGTTTAAAAACAAATACACTTATACGTACTTCATTACAGGCACTGTAAAATATAATACATTCCTAGATTATTAGATTCTTGATTATTCTCAGATTCTTTACTTTCTTAGATGGTCTCTGGAAATAGAAAAATGATTGTCAAATGACTGATTTAACTTAAAGATCAATGGCCTTATGGATTATGCCTGCCATCTTTGTTTTAGTGTTAAGAGTTAATTGTATAATTTATGGCTATTGTTCTTCTTAAAGTCTGTTAATATACCAAACATGTTTTGTAGAATTGAGATAAGAACATGTCTCTGCAAATAAATGACTTCTGCAGTAACCATCAATGATAAATGCCACTTTAGTTCAGTGTGCATTCCAAGGTCTCTTTTCTTCTTTTTACTATTTTAATACCTCAACAATGTGCTAACAGATCCTTATGAGATCAGAAAAATGGACAGGCAATTAAATTCTATTGGCAGAAAATCATCAGGGCCAGCATAATGATGTAGACATTCATTCATTTACTCATTCAACACATATTTATTGATAATTAGTTGATCCAAGAATATTGAAATGTAGCAAGAATATTGATATGTAACAAAAATATGTGGGATATAGATCTCAAAGTTAGGGAAAAGACTTAGTTGAACACACAAATGCACATATGCACACATACAACTACCATGGACGGCTTCGTTTTAAGCACACCATTAACGCATAAACTTTGTGCCAAAATTTTCTCTGAGAATACAAAACAACTTCTCTTCTGAGGAAATCATGAAAATCTGATGGTCAAAATAACATTGACATTATATCCTGAATCAGAGATAGGGTCCAAGTGGTAGAAACAGGGTTTGAAAAAGAGACTATTTCTATGACATGACCAAAGACATCATGTGCAAAAGCTCAAGACATTTTCAGGGACTTCTAAGCAGTTAAATTTCAAAACTACAGTTTGCTTGGTTTGCAGAAGAGAAAAATATGAGTTGAGTACATTCAGGGAAACTTTGAGTACTGGATTTAACAGTTCAAACTTTATTCAAAAGACTGAAAGGAACTCAGAAATGTTCTGAAGTACAGGAAACCTGATTCTTAAAAGATAACTGGTTGTTTTGTGTGAAGCTGATTGTGGGAGGGACAACGAAGTGAGGAGAGAGATCAAGGACACAACTATTGAAATAAGTTATATGAGAGGCTGTAAGCCAAGGTGTTTACCAGGAGTGAGCAGTTTATAAATAGGAGTCATTACACAGGTTAAAAAATAATAATGCATAACGTAGAGTAAAACATTACTCCAAGGTTTCAGGTCTTGATTTCTGGGAACCAGACTACATCATGGGTCCTTGAGCCAGTTATATCTCTTTTTGTTGTAGTTTATTCATCTGTAAAATGTGGATGGTAATGATAGCAGCTATATTATAGGTTGTTGCAAGAATTAAACTAGTACATCCGAAAGTCCTAGAGTGGGCAAATTGTGATCTCTGTTTTGTTAGTCTTCAACATTACCAATGGACAAAGTCAACTTCATCATTAAGGAGGGAAAGCAGCTTTTTCTGTGTATTACAGGGCAATTTGCAAGATACAGTACTTTGGATTATCCCACCCAAAGCCTGTCCTATGAGAACATGAAAACCAAAGTGCTTATGGGTACTTTTTACAGTGGTTCCAAAGTCTAGCCATTGTCACTATTTTATGAGCCATATATCTTAATTCCTTGAGGTGTATTTGACATCATCATTTTATAGATTAGCAAATAGGCTCAACAGGACTAACTGATTTATCTACAAATCCTACAAACTGAGGAGTAGCTATGGACCTAAGCTATTCCTAATTGAGAGGCCCAAAAGTTTATTTCCTGATTTTTAGTCCTCATTTCAGAACTAGACAATTGTCAAGCAATTAGTATAAATCTATTTTATAGCCTGTAATCAGAAGATCCAGGGTCAAGTCCAAGTGCTGTTATCATTCAAATCCTATCAGATACATCATAATTGGTTAGTAATAGACTAGGACCAGAGGTCAAAAACTCCTGACTCTGGAGCTTTTTCCACAATACCTCATTTTTGGGTCATTTTTTAATGTGTTATTTCTCCCTGTATATAAATTTTTTAAAAACCTACAAAGACACAAGTAACACACATATACACAGTATGTCTATATTTACCCACATAAATGCAAATAAACAGCTAGTTTAATTCATTTGCTTTCTCTTGCCTCCCTATGCTTTAAGAACTGACCCCTCCACCACCTGCATGCACACATTCAGACACATCATCTTGCTGGAAAGTTTGATTTTCAAAATAAATTCAAGGTGCATAGTTAAGGCAAAAAGATTCCATGGTAGAGCATTTATCTTGTCAAAATTCTAAATCACAGCCTAAGTTTTGAGAAAGAAAAACAATGACAAGCATTGTGCTTCATGTGATCCTATGATCAAGTAAGAGGCAGAACATATATCCTGGGACTCCACTGCTATTCAGTCATGTAAATGGCCTGTAGCAATTGGAAGGAGCAACCATGTCAGATTCCAGGGGCCTGTATAGACACAATCTTGGAGCCTGGCAGCCTTTCCACCAATCTTTTACCACCTAGCCCAGCCTGTGTTCAAGGTGATAATTAGCGCGATTAGAAGTGTTCTCAGCCAAGAGCAATGCATTCATCTGTTGCTTTAACTTCCTTCGGGGCCTTTGCTGACTGAATGATATTATTTTTGACATAATAGGTTTGGAATTTTGTTTCTCTAGGGAGACTCCTATGAGTATTTTGTGTTTGTTTATGTATTAAAGCTTCCTGATGAGGTGGGGGCAACACCATTGAAAAGTTTTTTTTGTTGATTTGGTTTAAGAAGGTGAGCACTTAACCCACCCTTCCTCCCACTCTTCCTCCCTCCCTCCCTCTTCTCCTCCTTCTTTCCCTCCATCAGCTCCTTTTCCTAATCTTCCTTCTCCTCCTTTCTCTCTCAATCTCAGTCTCCCATCCAGAAATTTCAGATTGTTCCTTGGCAATGAGTTTAAGTGGTCACTATTGCAATTACTCAAAATCAAATATCTGAAATCCATTATAGAGAAGATATATTTTTGGATTTTTAGAAAATACCTGAATTTCAAAATTCACACCCACAGCAAGCCTATAACTTCCCTATAAGTATATTTATGCTGTTTAGCTTCTTTTTAAAATATAGATAAATTCTCACCAGCTTTATCTATACATCTATAGCACTTTGAAGGGCCTGCCACTTTAACAATGAGATATAACATTGTATACATTTAAAAACAAATATACAATTAATTTCAAAAGTAGCCCCTGTAATTAAATGTCATATCTACCAACAAACATGAATTTTAAATTTATGTATCACATACTTGCATATATATATATATATATATATATATATATATACATACTTACATTTGTATTACATAATAAAAATTGATGAAATGTTCATAAAAATAAAAATGTCTAGAATAGGGATCATGACAATCTGATAAATAATCTTATGATAATTTTTTTGAAACATGCTAATATGCAATCTATAAAAATATAAACATTTATAAATAGACTGGGTTAATTATTCTCATAAATCAGACAAGACATTTTAAATAATGTACTTAACCACTAGCAAGGTCAATGTTATGCTAAGTATTAGAAAATATTTTACAGTAATTGCTTTATCATGCCTCAGCTACCATCAACCTTGAGTCAGAAGACAGTAGAGAGATGTAAGATACTATTGGCTGATAATTTGCAGATTTACAGATAATCAAGTAAAAATTATTTTAATCACAAACTGGATAAATAATCAGCCGGTGATATCTCTGCACCTGTTTTTTTCCATCTGTTTCCCATGTGAACATGGAACTTCTTTGGCGTAGCCTCGGAGGAGATTTTAGCCTGGGAAAAGTCAATGGCAGCCCTTTGCAGTTTAAAGCAGAACACCTTGGATTTGACCTATTTGTATGTTGTAATTTTATATAGGATTTTTAAAAATAGATGTCTCTACTACTAAAACAGTGTTGGAAACCAGTGACCCAAATATTAACTACAGTTGCTTTTCCTTAAAAAACATCTAAATGCTTTCTATTTATGAATAAAGTCTGAACTTTTTATCAAGGTTTAACATACCCGAATTCTTTCCCCCTGTGCTTGCTTTCTGAGCTCCCAGCAAACTGAACCTTTATTTCCCCAATGTGCTCTCGGGACTCCACTTTTTAAATACATTGCTTTCTTTCCTTGGACTGGTCCTTGTCTCTGATTTTTCCCAGAGCTATCTCCTTCTCCAGTTCTTTTTTAAAATAATAAACACATAGGATGAGATACACCCTCTTCACAGATGTCTATGTGTATCACAGATGTTTAACTGTACAGTGCAGGGTTGTTAACTATAAGCATAAAGATGTGTAGCAGATCAGTAGGACTTTTTTATCTTGCATAACTGAAACTCTATATGTATTAAATAGCAACTTCCTATCTCCTCCTCCCTCTAGCCCCTGGCAACTACCATCCTAGTCTCTGGGTCCATGAGTCTGAGTACTTTAGATACTTCATGTAAGTGGAATCATGCAGTATTTGTTCTTGTATACCTGGCTTACCTCACTTATAATAATGTTCTCAAGGTTCATCCAAGTTGCAGTATCTGACTGAATTTTTCTCATTTTATGCCTGAATAGCATCCCTCCTCTGAGTTTTCTTATGTCATGATTAACAAAGCACTTACATCTGTCTCGTTATAGTTCCCAGTGTATAAGTATTTATTCAACTTTATTGTGTTTGCCTATTTGCCTGTCTTTCTTCCTTTCTAATTTTAAAGCTCATTCACTTCTGTCTGTTGCTCCTAATATAGTGCTTAACACACATTAGACAGTCAATGAATGGTGTCACATTAATGAGAACCTTAAGAAGATTTTTGGAAAGAAATGTGAGAACAGGCCAACTTTCTTAAGTCCCTGACAATCAAGTACTTAATGAGTACCTACTGTCTCTTCGGGATGTGCTAATGAATAATTTATTCAACAGTTAATAACTGTAAACACTGCTGTGGAGCAGAAACAAAAGAGAAACACAGAGTGAGGTGACACCAAAGTTAAAAGTCTGTTATACTCCAGGTCTCAGATTGGCCGGTGTTCTCTATCCTGGCTGCATGTTAAAATTACTAGTAACTTTCAAGTATCCTTGATAGTTTCCCACTCTAGATCAATTTAATTAACAAGTGGAAGGGTGGGGTGTGAAGTCAGAGCACCAGTTTTTTAAAAAACTCTTCAGATATTTTTATTTTAAACCAAGGGTTATAATCATGGACAAAGTGTTTATCAGTGATTCGATATCCTTAAAGGAAGCCATTCTTGTTTGGGGGGATAGAGCAAACTCCTTCCTATATATTAGGAACTAGAGTGGCATTTTCGGCTCCTGAAAGGATATTTTTTAAAAAGCTACAACTTACCAGAGGCTTAAAGACAATTCTCAGGTATAGGGAGGTAGGATAACACATAACAGAAACAATGAATGGAAACTGAAATATATTTTTCCCCTGCTATGGGGTAAATATTGCTGCACAAGGGATGAAACAATGAGATAGAAGTCCAAATAATATAAGATTTATATTTCTAGGATGTTGGCCAGGACATTGGTAGAAGCAATAAAAATTTGTTGGAATATGTGGAATGAATGTAGAGAGAGAAAAAGCAAATAAACCTATCTTCTGTCCAATATGAGCTACCAACAAATATGACTGCATTAATAAGCAACATAGCTGCATATTGACAATAATAACTTGAAGTCATTACATAATATTTAAATTAAAACAGAAAAGATAAAATACTTTCCAATAACTTTAAAAATATTTTTAAAGGGATTACACTTAGAAATAATACTCCATAACAACAAAATTAATATGTCCTTTAGATACTGGTAATATAAAAACAAGTTACTATAATATGAAACCAATTATAGCATTTCATAACAAAAATATTGTCATTTCAATCTAAAAAAAATTCTCAATAGATATGACTGATTCCAGACTGGACAAAGCCAAAAAACATTTAGTGAATTAATACATTTACTGAGGCTATCATACAGACATTAGCATAGGATAAAATTAAGCAAAAATGTGAAAGAAGTATTTAGAGATATGAAGAATAGACATATCAAAAAACCCACCATTTGTCAAATAAAAGTTCAAAAGAATAGAAATAAAGGGAAGTAGAGAACCAATATGTGAAGAGTATTTTCTAGAAGGGATGATCAGAACTTTGAAATTGAAAACCCTATCAAATATCTATTAAAATAAAGGAAATAGATCCACATTTAGACTCATAATAGTGAAATATGTAGCATGCAGAATAAAGAGAAGATATGAAACCTATCAAAAAGAAATGTGTGCCTATAATGAAATTTAAATTGAAAAACAGACTCCTGATGAATAAACATAGAGAAATATTCTCAAGTGCTAAGGAAACATTTCTGTCAGCCTAAAATTCAAGTAAGCTAAACTATCTTTAAAGAAAGAAACTTTTAAAAAGACATTTTATACATAAACAAACTATGATAATTTATCATACATAAACCTTCATAGTATGAACTATTAAAGAAATTACTTAAACAAAATAAAAGAGCACTGAGAGGGAAAATATAACATTAAAAAAATGCTGTACATAAAACTTCAGTAAAAAGTGTATATCTTGTGTGTGTATATATGTGTGTGTGTGTGTGTGTGTGTGTCTTCACACAGATATAACAATAACATACATATTGTATATCTAAACAAATGTAACAATTTTTTACAAATATATATTTTCAACTTACTAAGCTATATTCTATAAGGATAGCAGATTCTTTACACTAAACATACCAAGGCAAGAGACTTAATCATACAAAAAAGAACTATAGATTAACTGTTAAAAATCAATGAATTCAGTGAATAAAAATTCTCATCAGATAGTATTAGAACAACATAAGATTTATGTTAACATATTATTAAAGTAAATTAAAAGATCTCATTATATGAAGAAATTTAATCAAATTCAATTCTTATTTGCAATGAAAATAAAGCTTCTAGAAAACTAGAAACAGATAGCAACTTTATTAAGAAACCTGATGAAGAAGATCTATTGAAATTCAATAGCAAATATACGTAATGAAAAAACCTTATTATCAGAAAGAAGTGATGGATGCCTGCTCTCACCTTCACTCTTGAACACTGAACTGAAGACGGAAGCATTGGAATAAGGTAATTATATTGGACTTCAAATAATTAGAAGTAATATAACAACCTTGCCTGTAAAATTCATAATCTAATGACAAACTATCAGAAAGTTTAGTAACTTAGAAAAAATAAAAAGGCTTACAGAATTCAAAGACATTCCTATATAGTAGTAAACATAATTTAGTTAACATAAAGCTAAAATGTTCAGTTTAAACTCTAACAAGTACAATAAATAAAATTATAAAACTATTAATGGATTTGTTTAAAAAACTATATTAATTCAAATATATAATATTTTTATTGACAGAGTTACTATAATAAATTTCCCTCAATTTAATCTGTAAATTCAGTTTGATTCCTATACAAAATCTGCAGATTTTCTTTTTCTTTATCCTATTGAACCAGCTATTACTTAGAATTCAATGGAAGAGTAAATTATCAAGAAGACATAAGACTATTTTAAGGAATAAAGAACCAGATATTTATTATTATTATTTTTTTATGTTAGCTCATGTAAAGACCAATACAATCAAGTAGAGATACAGAAATATACCCACAAAAATATGAAAACTTGATGTATGGGACAAGTGACATTACACATAATTGAAGAATAAATTATCAATAAATGGTGCCAAAAATGGATTATTCATGTATAAAATTTTAGCTTCCTGAATAATAGCATAACTAAAAATAAAGTTCAGATGAATATATTACCTCATTGTAAAATTCAAAAAATTGATTATTTTGGTAAAATATAGCAAAATATCTTCACAAGTTTTGAGTAAGGAATGTTTTTTTAATCACAACACCAAATGTACTGTTCGACAATACACTGACATACCTGATACATTAAAATTTAACATATGAAATGAGACAGTGCTGTAGAAAATGTTCTTGATGTACGTATTTAACATTGGAATAGTATCCACTATGGATAACAAACTTCTAGATAGCAATATGCAAAGGACAAACAAGGCAGTATGAAAAGAGTCCCAAAAAGGAAAGTGTAAGAAAATCAGAAACACTAAAAATCGGAACACCAATAATTCAAAAAATGCAAATGAAATGAACAAGTTCTGGTTCCACACCATCAGGTTGGCGAAGTTTTAAAAGTAAAGTAAGTTTAAAAGCATCTGACTGTGCTGATTATAGACAAGTGTATACATAAGAAAAATGTCATTTAAGGGAGTATACATTTGTAAAACCATAGCAGAGTTCAATTTGGTAGTATAAAGGAAATTCAAATATGTGCATTGACCATGACTGATATTTTTCTACTAGTTATATGCATTAGAGGAGATCTTTTTAAGCATTATTGTAGGGAAGAATGTCCTGAAGAACTTGTAAAGACAAAAATTCCAGGACTCCCCCCTTACTGATTCTGAGTTTGGAAGTTTGAGCTAATATCTGATCATTATTTCTAACAAGCCCCCAGATAATGCTAATATTGGTGGTACAAATCTATAGTGGGGCTTAGTAATCTGTGTTTAAAAAGCTTTCCAGATGAGCCATATCCATGACAAAGTTTGAGGAACACAGCTATAGAGAAAGCTTTGCACATAGTCATAGGAGTTAGCTTCAGTTCTTTGCAGTACTTAGTGTAATAGAAACAAGGGCCTATCAGTTTATGTGTGGATGAAGTAAACTGTATTATAGTAAAAAATAAGTAAAATACTATAATGCAATTAAAATGAGGCACATATAAGCAAATATGTCTCAAAAACATAATATGGGATCAATAAAAATGATTATGGTATAATATATCGTTCATTTTTGTTATTTTTGTTTTGAAATCTGCACATAAAACTACCTTTTTATGTAAATATAGGAGTAAAAAAACATACGTCTAGTCATAGGAACTATATGCTCTAACCTGAAGTTAGCGGCTACTTGTGTTAAGGATTTGATGAAGGGCACTCTTAGAGATTTTTGAACTTCATCTATAATGTAACATTTCTCAAAAGCAAACAAACCAAAATATGAGATATTAAAATGCCCAGACATTAAATTTTGTTAGAGAAGGGTTTGGAGTACATACTGTTTATTATGTCATTTACTCTATATATGAATGAATTATTTCAGAACTAAAGTAAAAAAGAAAAAGAAACAAAAAGTCGATTCAAAATTAAACTTAAGAATCAGATAAAACTTTCATAAAGAGTCATAGACAGAGAATTCATGAACTATAACTCTTAAAGTTTCACTTGGTGATTCAGGCCTTATTCTTGGAATTCCTCATTTATTTTCATGATAGGACAGGTTAGTAATTTGATAAAATACTGGCTGCTCCAGCATCGAATGATAGACTTCCCCTTCCTATTTTACAGGTGCCATGAAATATTCATATGCACTTTGTATCTCTCTTTACACCAAAGTCTTAAAAAGTCCTGATTATTCCCCCTGAAAGTCAGGTTGACAATTAGTCTAAACATTGAAAACCAAACCAGAAGCTGAAAGAGGACCATAAGTCATAACAGCCTTTATAAGAAACACATTTGTTGGTTTCACAGTGAATAATACAACTTTTCAAATGGTTTAAAAAAATACAAAACTTGTGATCCCACCAGTGTCTTAAGTGGGAGGAGAGAGAGGAGGCAGGGGGATAGGTGGATTACCCCGACTCGGGACTGCTATAGATGGATTTGTCTTCTCTGGGCAAGGCAAGCATTTGAAGTTGAGCCGTTCTCTTGGGGGAGGTTTCCATGGGGCTTCAGATGCAGCCTCCAACTGCATACCCTGCGCTCTTAAGTAACATATTTACAACTTTCTCCATTACTCAGTCTCTTGCTTCTTCCTTAGTTTTATTTTCCTCTTCTCTTGGGTTTTCTGATGGTTCACACATACCCTTACAGTTGGTCTTTTGAAGGAGGATGTTAAATTAATTGATGTCTGGCGGGCTCTTTCTCCTGCATGTCCTCTTTTCTGTGAACAAACATGTCTCCTGCCATCAGAAGTGTAGCTATTTCCCAGTGCAAAAGAGTTTCTCTCTCTCTGCCTCTCTCTCTCTCCTCTGCCATTTCAAACTCATTACCATATTGTGTTGAGCAAGGGAACATCCCTGAAAGGGGCCTCTTATACATGTTTATGTCTTTCTGCAATGCCAGGTTTATTAGGGGAGACCTCCCCATTAAACTAATAGAGGTTTGTGCAAGTCACACACAGAGAAAGGGGAGCTGATGTACCAGAATGAGCAGAGCAAGTGACCAGCATGAAGTTTTGATTGGTGGAAGTGTCCACGGATAATGTCAGTCTCAAGCCAGGTGGCTACAGTGGCATCACACAGCCAGCAGGGTGGATTCTGGCAGGGCTCTGAACATGACCTGTTGTACAGCTAAGTTTGAATGCCAATTGGTCAAAGCTCTGAGTTCTCAAGGGGTGGAGGTCCCACCAACATCGTTGTCCAGATAGAGTCTTTATCTGAGTGGCCAGACTTGTGGTTTTGGGCATTCTGGGCCCCTCCCAAGAGTGTTCCCATTATAGCCAATTACGTCAATCTTTGGCATATTGCCACTTGCCATAACTGTCACGGCTGACAGTGATTCCATATTGGATTGTCAAAATGTGTCCAAAAAGTCTGCTGTGCTCTTGCTCTGTACACATACGTTTATACATTCACACCTTTGGATTCCTCAAGTCCAAATCGAATACTAGTCCACCGTTTTCTGTACAGCTCCAGGGGGCATAGTTCAAGTTCCTTGAGGGGCCTCCATGAGGCTGTTTGCATTATGCTTGAGGTAAGCACAAGACAACCCATTTTTCTCCTTTAGAAAGAAAAACACAGAGATTAATGCCTTCAATACGGACATGATTGGTCTGAAATTTCTCATAATAAAAGAGACTTCTTTTTAAGTACCTACCCTGATGAAGAAAAATGTAAAAAAATGGATGATTAGGCATGAAATAATGGTAAGGAATACATTTTAGTCTTTCCTCTCCTCCTCATTCCTCCTTCTACAAAGTACCTCTTAAATAAAGAGCCACCTTGAGAAAGACAAATTGAAAAGGCAGAGCATCATTTATCAGACAAGAGCATTCCTGCCTAATGGCCCCTTGAGTAAAGTGTTTCTTTAAAACATCACAGCTCGTGTGAAGGCAGATTTAAAGGCCAGGGCATCAATTAGAAATCCACAGTCTTGCTGCCTAATCACTCTTTGTACAGCTTCTTTTTTGCCAGATGAAAAGGCCGTCAAAATGGAAAATGAGACTTGCCAAACAATTTCAGCACTTCCCTTAGGCCACAAATGCTCAATATTATCAAACACAGCATTTCTGAGAACCTGGTAAAATTGGGAAGGGTTACACAATATTTTGTGTGATTGGTGATGATCTGCAATGCTGATTTAAAGGAACAGACATCAGCAATGAGCAGTTAAATACTGAGACATCAGTCCTGGAAGTGATAAGTTTTAAAAATGAAGTGGGAAACCTGAAATGTGCCAAGGTTTTTTTGTTAGGAGAGAATGAATACTAAACACAGGAGAAAAAGTCAACAGATATGACTTAATAAAAACTAAACTATACTGTTTTTGAAAATATACTATTACAAAAATATAGAAATAAGCACACTCTGGGAGAAAATATTTGTTCTATATATCTGTCATAGGACTTGTATCCCACTTTATTAAAATTTTATCTCAGTAAAATTGACATAACACATACACCTCAGTAAATATATGGAGTATATGTGCAAACTCAGATATAAAAATAATTTCAGCTCCTGGTATCCAGTTCCTCCTATTGCTTTCACCAGAAAGGGACCAGGTCAGGAGTAGGTCTTCCTTAGGCTGGTAGTAGAGTGTGTGTTCTTGTTTGCTTGCAGGAGGATTTCACCAACAAGTCATGAGGATTTTAAAAGTACATTTATTAAATCCAGAGGCAGTGAAACAAAGAAAAGGCTTAGGATAGAAGAAGCAAGGGAAGAGCCTAGGTAGGGCTGCTCTGGCTCCTGAAAAACATTACAGGAAACAAGTGAGCCATGTGGAGCTGCATGGACTCACTGAAAAGTAAAAATCACAGTGAGAGAAATGAGCCAAGGTGAGGGTGCTATTAATTCACTGTAAAGTCAGAGAAAAGGGGGCCTTGGGGACAGGTTCAAGGGGTTAGCCTGGGATGAGCTGCTGCTGACGGCTGCTCCCCTGGTTGCAAGTTTAGTGGAGATCCTTAGAACTTAGGAAAAAGAAAGTTCACACCTGAGAAAAGGGGAAGAAAGGTATGGGTGTGCTCCGGAGAAAACCTGTACTGGCATCCTTTGTCTTGAGGGTTTTTATCTTTCTTCTGAGGGTGGAAACCCTAGGGTAGGTCCCAGGAGTGGGTCTCAGTAGAATATTCATCAGCTTTCCTGGTTTGTTTTTTAATATGTTCATGTACCAGAATGAGCAGGTAGAAGGACCAGGGTCATTTTCTGGTCAACTTTACTTCTATCTTGGATTTGTTTGGCTCTAACTGGTTTTCTTTTGTTATTTATTCCCCTGAATTTATAAATCCTTGGATTTTCCTGGCGCTAATGACACTAATTGAGTCTCTGTAATCTATCTCCCTGACCAGGGTGATTTAAGCTATTTACTCCCTGTTTAGGGAAGAGAGGTGTAAACCATTTGCTCTCAGATGTACTTGGTTAGGAAAGATGAGACCTTGCAATTTACTAGCTGGCTGTAAGATGCTCAGATTGTTTGGCCCCATTTATCTAACCTACTGTCTCACTTTCTCTTTTCCCACTTGTCAAACATTTTCCACATATAACTATGCTGCCGCAATGCCATCCAATAGCTGTGATAAAGCTGGTGTGGTTCCTCCAAAATAAGTGAACAGAATCATAATAACCTATGACACAGTGTCAAGGAAGCTAACAAAAATGTAATTGGAATTTCAGAAAGAGAAAGAGAATGTCATAGAAAATATAACCAAATAAACAGTGACTGAAAATTTTGTTAATATGACCAAAAAAAAAAAACCAAACAACAACAAAAAAACAAACAGACCTTAGAAGTTTTGTGATCTCCAGACAAGATAGATAGATGTAAGGAAAGCCATACATAAGTACCCTGTCCATCAAAACCTTGCCTCTTGATTAATGTTATATCTTCCATCTTCAGTTGTATACCCAAACAGTAGAAAAATGTGCACAACTAATCATGTTGATAACATTATAGCTTATAGGATACAAAGTTAAAAAGGTCCTCGTTGCAGCCCACAACTCTTCAGTGAAGTCTGAATTCACTATGGAAGAAGTATTAAATAAAGAGAAATCTTTGACTTATTATTTTAATTTAGAGAAAGTATACACTATAGAATTATAAAATATACCTTAAGGTTGAATGTTTAATAATTTAATAGAATTATTATTATTTAATAAATTTAGACCTTCCATAAATTATGAAAATACTAATATATTTTAAAAGAAAATATAAATTATTTATCTTCTCAAAGCATAATGTTTAGTTTGGGCTTAGGTAAAATAGAAAAACATGGCGTATATAGCTTTCATTCTTTACGCATTGTCTTTAAACACAATTTGCTAGTAATTTTTCTGCATGATTTAATTTTCAATGTAACATAGTGCTTTACAAACAATAATATAATCTTGTTTTATATCTCATTCAAAAAATAAATGAGATATTTACTAGTACAATGATAAAAGCACAAATATAATTCTGAGGTCTAAGTTTGAAAAGAATAAAGAGATGCTTGATTTAACTAAAATCACTCACGTAGAAGACACAGCATCAAAGTTATGACTAGGTTTGATAAGCAAATATATATGATCAAACAGCTAAAATCAATACCATTCAAGAGAATTTAATGTACCAATACTAATTTTGTTTCTCAGAGTGGTTTTGGAACTCACCTTCAGGATGACTTACAATACTAAGCATAACATGAATAAAAACCATGATGTCTCCAAATAAAAATCTTATGGGGTCTCAGAAACCTTTCAAAATTCTCCCAGCAAGAACACTTGAAAGCTAACAGGACAGGGACTCAAAGGCCAGTATTAGCGTGGAAAAAATACAAAGATGCAAAAATGAATAGAAATTACATTCCCTAAAGATTGTTGAGAATCAATACAGAGAAAGCAAGCCCGACATTAAAAAACAGGAAGAATCAAGAAAAACCTTTGTTATCTAAAAACAAGTTCAAATAAAAGAAACCAGATGAGAAGCAAAATTGTGAAGGTTAAACTTTTGCTTCTGCTTAGCATGAAGGAAGTCACAACAGTGCATTCTTTTTACTAGAATCACAAAAACTTGTCATACAGCGTGGTCTGCTGTATCCAGCTATTTAACATGAAAAATAGAGACATTTATTGAAGGTACAAGATACAAGAAACATTGTACATATGACAATGATGCCTCAGTGTCCTTCAAAGTAGGCACCTTGGGACCTCACACAGTTCTCCCAATCATATTTTTCTGAATATCATTGATGATCTGAAGTCTCTTCCTTTTCAAAGGTGATTTAGTTTTGGGAAAATCCAGAAGTCACAGAGCACTGAGTCACCTGGGTGATTTGATGTTTCACCAAAAAACTCTGCACAAGATGTGATGCATGAGCAGGCACATTGTCATGATGAAGTGTCAATCACCAGTAACCTGAATCATCCAAAAAGCTTCCACAGAGAAATGTTGAAGCTTCATACAAAATCTGATGTAGATACATTGCTCTACTTGCTCAGTCATTTTGAGTGCGATGGCCACACAGTACACATGCTCCCTTAACGCTGTCTACTGACCCCACTGACTAGTACAGTGAAGTCATCATTATTCATGCATGCGCATTCCAGTCCACTCTGCTTGGCTGCCAAGTTATCTCAATGTTGTGCAAACCATTCTTGTTATATTAACAATGGCTGGACAGACTTCATATAAACTATAAAATCAGAGATTTAAAAAATTGTTTCCTAAAGAAGCCAGACCCAAAGAATACATACTATATATTTTTTGGCATACATAAATTTTGAAACACAAAACAAACTAGTAAATGGGAACAAAAATCTGATTTTTAAAAAGCCTATGTTGAGTGGGGACTCTGCCAGAAGGTGACTAAGAACATTCTGAGGTGAAGGAAATGTTCAGGGTGGTGGAGATCTGGATGTATTGTACTTATCAAAGCTTATTGAACTGTATTGTACAGTTTAATATGTGACCATTTCAGGGGGAAAAAGGGGGTAGATTTAGAGAAACTACAAAGTGCTGAAGGGATTTTTCATGTTTGCTTTGGCAGAGACTCAGTTCTAGATATTCTCCAACCTGGCAGTACCACATCTTGATTACTGTATTTCATATGAGACACCACATTTACACTGCATACCAGCACGTACATTTGTAGAGGATTATAGGAGTGGAGTGTGGTTCCTAACTATTATTATAGAAGAAAAGAAGAAATAAGTGAAAATGTTTAGTAAGGGCAATCAAATATACTTTAATAAGGGCCTAGCAAATGTTTTCAAACAGTGGAAGAATAGTCACACACATCAAGAAGGACTAGATTACTTATGTAAATGAATAAGGGCCACAACAATGAATTGATGGAGCCTAAAGGATAAAAAGGTTTTATTTTTTATCCATGCAAACATGAAATCAATCTGAATTTAATTTTTTAGAATACAATCTATATTCAAGGGCAGGAAATGAATCAGCTCTTTTTTAAAAAGCTGCACCGAAGGCATATCTTAACTTTATTAAAGATTCCACAGCACAGAATCAATATAAAAACACAAAAAGTGCCACCAGTTCAATAACAATTTAAAAAAATGAAAATGGAGAACTAAGGGTGCAGGGAAGAAGCCTCTGGCCCAGGGCATGGGGAGCCCAGATCAGGGCACCAGGCCTGGCAGCAGGGACTCTTGGTATTGCTGCTGCTTCAAGGTCAGAGTGAGGTGCAATGATTATCACTTGAGGGACACTGTTTATCTGGGTCCAGTGATCCTTACTACTTCTGGGGTGTGCTCAGCTTCTGCATGCCCCACTTCTTGTCCAAAAGGCCAGAAATAGACCTCATTGGGTTTCAACAGTCAGCTGGCAGTACAGATCTCATCCCTCTCCATGTCTGGGAGCCCATCCACTTCCATCTCCACCTCTGGGATCGCCTCTTCCTGGCTGTCACAGAGGTGAGTGTGCTGCTCCAGGTGAGGTGCTTCCTAGCTCCTAGCTGTCTTACTTGACCATGACCTTCCTTTGATGCCTTACTTGCTTGTAGCCCCAGGAGGACTGGGAACATATATGTGGGGTCCTGTGTGACCAACACCATGTCCCCTGGAAGGTGATGTTATCCATCCCTTCCTGCCTTGGGCTTCTCTCTGCATCTTTACCTCCCCGCAGCCCACTGGCTGGCTGGGATGTTGTAGCTGGATTGAAACATTGGGGTGGGCATGCTAAAGAACTGTTTTCTTTAGATATGGAGGGGTTTTGTTGTAGTGGCTTTGGTATTTTCATGCCACCTATACGTGTACTAACAATTTTAATTTTCCTCTGAGTCCTAGAACATACACAATTTGTAACATAGGAATACCAACTTGTTATATTTGCACAAGAAGCATAATTTCATTCACTAAGACACTCAAATTATTTTTTAAGAGGAACATTAATTGACTGTTTTGTGTCTAGTACAACTGACTAATCTGTACATGGATTTCCAAGAATATTGTGAATATCAGTGATAGGATGTCTATAGTAAGGCTAATTGGAGACTCATTACTGTCAGGAACTGAGAAAGTACTACTGGGATGTGGTCCAAATTTTATCTAAACCCATGGTAGAATTATTGTGTATTAAATGGCCTCTCTTATAATCCTCAAATTAATAGAATACTATTTTAGTGGTAGCACATGTAAGTCTATTTTATGATTTCTGGACGGAATTGTCTTTACTAGTGCTTTAACTGGATTTATCATGAGGACTGGGGTTAGCAGCAAGAAATGGAATGGGTATCACCAGCTAATATTGGCTCAAGGGACACTGTCATGCCGTTCTGTAGCAAATCCAGGATTCATCTAACATAGCTAGAAACATATTGGAAAAAGAAACTCTTCATAATAAACCAAATAGGGTGAAATGAATATTTACAAGTATGAAATCAAAGTGAATGAATTGGTATGAAATGTGTTTTCTGAGCCAAAGTTAGGATTTCAGGTAAATGCAAAAGTCATTACCAGATTCTAGGGGATCATCTAGCATGTCAACAGGTAAACATTTTATTTAAAAATGTCTCCAGCCTATGATTACTACCTCTTACTAATAAGTTAGAATTTTAATTTTCTAAAATGTTATCAATGCAGAAGAATACTTGCTATCATTCTGTATCATCAGATGGTGTAGACTGCATTATTTTCCCATGTTATTCCTGCTCTCCCCATCTTAGCCATGGCTTTGCTAAAGGTAGAATATGCTTTCCTGCCCACTAATTGTAGGCTTTGTTATGGGAGTTGCTTTACACAATAGAATGCAGACAAAAATAACAGTCTTACGAATATTTAGAAGGCTTGGTAAGATCTCAACAGCCTTCTTGGGACTGCTGACCTTGATCGTGGACTACATGCCCAGAAAGCCTTTTCATGGGCCCTAGAATGAAGATATTTGAAGCAGACCAAACCTGACTCAAAGCCAGCAGTCTACCTTAGCCCAGTAGGTAATTCTACCTGTGATTAATCATACTGTACTTTACACACAAATAAATAAGCATGAAATAAATTATTGTACTTGGATAAGACACTGGGATTTTTGGCAATGCTGCTATGCAGCTTTATCACAACATCTGTGTCATCCAGAGTCTGAGTTGAACTAAAACATTCCTGTTCATAATGCATGGAGGCTTCGATGCAATATGTAATATCTCAGCTAGAACAAAGACTATTTATTGATTCCATAAGTCTTTTTCTGTGTAACTACTGTGGGTTAGACATGTGCACAAAACTATTAGTATAAATTAACATGGTTCATGCTTTCATGTATCTTTCTGTTTAGATAGATAATTATTAATCATAATAATGAAAATGCAAATGTAAATTTCCAACTTTTCAAAGGGCTATTAAAAGAGTATCTATAAGTGATATTTAGGACTATCTAAAGCTAAAGTATAATCATTTCTGGGAGTTAACTTGATAAAAGGAGAAAAGAACATTCCAAAGGAACTACAATGTGTATTCAGCAAGGAAGATCATACCAAATATAAATGAACTAAAATTTTGCCCATTTTGGGAGTATGCAGAAAAGCAGAACATAGTGTGATATGTAGCTGAACAAGTTTTAAGCTGGATTTGGAGTTTTGACTATTTTTCTGAGAGTACTAAGAAACAATTGAAATGATGAAAGTAACATGATAAAGTATTGATTTTGCATTTTAAGGCTTTGACAATTATTCACGTGAGAGAGTTTGTTAATTTGGACTACTGTGGTGGTAGAAAAAATTTTGAAAATAGGCAAATTATGATATTTATAAGGTAAAATCAAAAGAAAATTCTGCAATTGATTATAGGAGCGAATGAAAGGATGAAGTCAAGAATCACTCATAGGTTGGCTTGTGCCATTGGATGGAAAGTTCACAGTTGGCTGTAATATATCAAAATGAAGGTCTTTATATAAATTTAACATTAACAATACTACTTACAAAACAAAAATATATTCATATATGTCTCCATATTTTATGGTAACTTTACATTTTATATCTTAAAAGAATCACCATTTAATTTTTATTTTGACTTTTTAGAGATATTCTTTATTCCTTTACCTGTATAACAGACCATACCAAATAGATTACTGGAGCACATCACTTCAAAGTTGTACCCTTGAAGAGTTTCAGGAAAAGCTCAACTTTAGGAAGTTCAACAAAAATAGCACCAATGACAGCAGCAACAAAAACAAAAAGAAAGTACTTTAGATTTCAGGAATTGATTTCGATATCTGCAGTAGTTTCTTTCAAGAGCTCAAAAATGTGTAAGGAAAACAACTCTAAAAAGTGATTTCTTACCATCTACTGTGGGGTAGATCTCAAAAATATTTATTATTTCTTTTAATTATACAAACTTGTAAAAATAGTCTCAGAAACACAGTGTTGTAAAATATTTTAGATAGAAATTTAGGAAATTAAATGGCTTTGAATGCTGTTTTTCCTGAAAATAGTTACAAGATCTTGGTCAAATCTTCTCATTTCTCTTTGTCTTAGTTTCTATACTTATAAAAATCAAATAATTAGACTAAATTAATTTTGACACATCTTGGATTTCCAATTCTATGATCCTAAAAGACTGTAATTTCTGATCATATGATTTAGGATAACATTTCAATATGGTGGCATGATAATGGCAGCAAATCTTTTGAACAATGAGTGTAATTAATCTTTTTGGACAGAAGGAATAGCTGGAAATGACTCTGGGACTCATTCACTAACATGCATAGAGACACATTCAGCTTAGAGTTTGTCCAGCATGGTTGCCCAAAGGTAATAGCAGTCTCTGTTCTGGATTGCCACAAACTCCACTCTGTCCTCAGCCAGAGGTTCCACAAATCTGTCTGTACTTAACACATGTAATCAAACATGTTATATAGTATAAATGTTAGAAAAGAAACACTTCAAGGAATTTATTCTGTGTAGTAATTTATATTACATCATAAATTTGAAGGATATCTTAATTTGCAGATACATTCTTTTTTTTCAAGTTCAAATTCACTCAGTCATTTCCTTACTTATCTATTCCATACACATTCACTGAGTGCTTGCTATGTGCCAAGAAAGGCTCCAGACAATGCAGGACAAAAGAGAACATATAGAGTCATATAACTTATGTGATTAATAAGCAGAGAAAGGAACTATCAAAATAAACACATATATACATATTTAGATATGTATACATTTATGTATATCAGATATCTCTGGGATAAAGTAGGACAGGGAGAAGAAATAGTGATAACGAAATAAGTAAACAGGTTCCTGGAAGAGGTGTGGTAATAAGACACCAATATATAGGGCACAAGCACCAGTAAGAGAAAGCAGCAAGCACAGGGTCCCTGAGTTTGGAGTATAAGCATTATGCTTTGTTAAAAGCGAGGTGGTGAGAACAGCTATCAGCGTGAGTGACATGTGAGAAGAAGGAGACAGGTCAAGGGCATAGAGGATCCAGATCTTGGAGGCTTTGTTAACCACCACAAGGATTTTAGTTTCTTCTCTGAATGAAATGCTGTATTAGACAGTCTTGGCAGAAAACATGTCCTGATGATTCAAAAGTTTAAAAATAATCCTTTAAAGGTTACTATTTGCATTTATACAGAAACAGAGGATTAACAAGACTCAATAACTTCTAGAATAAAAACCCAGGTATTTATTAGAAGAATTGGAATTGGAATCTAGATATTTTTCCATAGTATGCCATTCAGAGGCTAAATATTCCACATCCAGGGTGTACAAGATAGAAAGGTTAAATGTAGGAGCCTCTGAAAAATGAAGGACTCTGAAAGCTAAAAGAATGCAGATAAACACATTCTTCATCTTCAAAGATAGCTTTAACTGATCTCACATACTTGTGAAAGATTGATTTTGACTGAAGGAAACATATGCCTCAAAACTCTGAAAATCAAATAGAAATTTCTCAATGTACTTAGATCAGCCTATTTTATTTACTAGATTTCTTAACCTTGAATTTGAAATGCCAAAGGGTAAATATACTATAATACATACCATAGTATATCATTACCATCATCATCAACAACAGTAGTGGCAACAAAGCACCATATTGAATAGTTACCATCAGCCAGGCACAGTACTTACTACTTATAAGCATGAACTCATTTAATTCTTACAGTGATGATACAATATCAGAACTAATTACTCCCATTTGTAGGTAAGGAAACAAGCCTAAACTTCATATTGAACATTTCCAAGATCCTATAGCTAGTAGTGGCAGATCTGGCATCTGAGTAAATGTCAGACTACGACATTCACACTATTACCTGTTAAGCAATGCTTGTACTTATATATTTAATAAAGCTCAGTATATGGTTACATGTAAACAACTTATTAAATATTATTATATATATGTAAACAGTCAGAGTAGTGAGAGAGAGCGAGAGAGAGAGGGAGAGAGAGAGAGAATAATCCAACTGTCTATAATGAGGTGAGGATTCTAATAACGATAATTGTTTCTCCATTACTCAGTGACTAATACCCATAAGTTGTTACCTAGCTCAAAATCTGGTTGAACATTTCTATAAATATGGCAATATTTTGTTAAAGTTTCACTATTGTGTGTTTTGAGAGTATTTTCCTCTGTGGTGTAAAATACTCTCCTTATTTATTATATAATTGTTATTGAAAAATGTTGTTTTCTTGTTTTTTCTTGAGCCATCTGTTGTGTGTGTTAGCCTCCTTATGAAAGAAAATAGCGAACATGAAACAATTATCCTCCAGTCATTAAAGGATTATGAATAAATATTTCTATGATATTTCAGGATGGAAAAATGCCTTTAAAAGCCAACAAAATTTACATCTAACCCCTCAACAGTGAAACCAGGTAGTAGATATAGTATATTGCTCTACGGTGAAACTCATTTCAATCCAGTTAACAGATTGTGAATACAAATAAGTTGCTATTCTGCCAATAGAGTTGGTATTGATGACTAAAATAATGTCACCAGTCACTACCGAGTTAAGGTCATGTTCTAATGACACTTCCCATGACAATTAAAAAAAGACTTCCTGGTACAAGATATAACACATATTAATCTAACTCAAGGGAACTGAGAAATGGATATGTCTCCAGTGCAGATCAGTTGTCAAATAATGATGGAAATATTTGCAGGCTGAAAGTGGCACATCCAACAGGGAGATAATAATTCCACATAGACTTCTCTTTTTCTTTATCATGAAGACTATTGTTGTATTTTACTAAGTGTAGGTTTCTACCATGATTATTACCATTAGTCTTTGAAATGGCATTTGCACAGGCCAGCTTTCTTAAATGGTTTTGACATTTTGAAAGCCCATAATCGTTTTCCCTCATCTTGTTAAACCTGTGGCTGTTAAAGCTGTTCTCTGCCTTGCTGGGGCATATGAGACAGTCATTTGTTTCTAATAGGTTTTAAACATCCTAAGTAGTTATTGTGTTAAAACATGGCTTAACCTTTTCTATGTTCTGTTTGAAAGAGGGTCTTGGACAGCTGTCAGAAGGGTGGGTGGTTGGGGACCTGGGTGCAAAAGGTGAAGGGATTACGCAAAAAAGAAGAAGAAACGCATATACACAGACAGCAGTATGGTGATTACCGGAGGGAAAGGGGAGTGGGGGAGGTAGAAGAGGGTAAGTGGGAGATAAATGGAGGTGGAAGGAGACTTGACTTTGGGTGGTGAACATACAATACAATATACAGATGATGCATTCGAGAACTGTACACCTGAGACCTGCATAATTTTATTGACCAGTGTCACCTCAATAAATACAAGTAAAATAAAAGAAGTTTAAGAAAAAGAAGGAAAGGGTACTTGGTACAGGGATTTCAGATTCGGCTAAGTGCTGACTTATGGTGAATATCAGAGTTAAAAAAGTCTCTTTTTTGGAGATAGGAATAATCAAGTCCAGGAAATCAGGTTCATCCTCAGAAGGTTCATCTTAAAGATATTTTCTTAGATAGCGTTCATGCCTGGATATAAAATCATCTAGCGATGTGATTTCTCTGTCTTGGATCCTAGCCAAGGCAACAGGATAAAATGAGAGAAAGTAGAAAGGGGAAAAAACAGGAAGATCACTTTGTCACCTTTGCAGTTCCCTGTTTTAATGGGTATTTCTTTCTGAATAGGGGATTTGTGGATGAGAAAAATTGAGGTTCGCCTCTTTCCCCGACTTCTGCCATACTGCCACACTGATGACATGCAAAACCCACCTGACAAATACATTACAGTTTCTGAAATAGAAATTAGAAACTCCCTGTCCCCACATGAAGGCATGTAATACATTACTCCTTAATTCCAACTGCTTGTTTCTCCAATGCTTTTGTTCTAAATCAAACTCAATATTGTTAATGTCAAAAAGGTTTAAATGTATTCCACAGCCACTAATAATTCCTTTGAAATAGGCACATTCTATCACTTAAGACAATCAGTCACATAATATATTTTGTGATATTTTCTAAGTTAAATATTTGGAACAATCCAACTTCATACTTTTACAGCACACATTATCATTTATAATGTTTGCTTTGTTTTGTTCTTGTTATTGTTGAAGAAATATCTGTGTTAAATAATATGGCATGGATTTATAACTTGTTCCACATACTGTTTAATTTGTCTAAATAGTATATGGTCTGTCAATAAAGGTAGCCTTGGAAATTTATAAGTTACTTATCTAAAAGAGTAAATGTTTTCATGTAATCAGTATAATAAATTGAGGCTCTCCAATAAGATTTTAGCAAACATAAGTTTTATATCCAGGGATCAGTGATATTAAAATGTACAAGAGAATAAAAAAGAGAGAGATTAACTTTACCTAGGAAAATTACAAATAGAATTTGGAAAACAGAGCTGCAATTTTGATAATTTATTCTGGTAAATATAGCAAATTGAAAATTACAGATTTCAGGAAATGTGGAAGAAGTATATTGTTGCGGATTTTTGTTTGTAGTAGAACCAGTCAGATATTAAAACTTGCCTGAGGGTATACCCCTAGCTTTATAGCTCCTTTACCATCTTCTTTTCTATCTGAAGCTTTATAGTTTCCAAAAATCTATGCTCTTTGGAGCATAAGCACTACCTCTACTTGAAGTTTTACACCTAAATTCTCACTAATGCTTAATAATAATTTTTAGAATGAATGTTTTTCAAGTCATCGAATGGGAAGACAGTTATTTATTAACTTAAAAATAAAATTTTCATTGATATGTATATACATTAGCTTATCTTTTTATGCCTTTTCAGGCATTGCCCTAAAATATATTTTCTTTCTTTTACTTAGATACTTACAAATGCTAGTTAACACCTTACACATATGACAAAGGCGTGGCTTTTGATAATGAGAAACCACCAACCAAACTTTCTGTATTCTATGAATAAATTGCTCAATGGCAGTTTCTCTGTAGAAGAAGGATAGTAGAAATGTAAGTAGTTTTTTTATAATGTGCATCAAGTCAGGAAGCTAATTGGAATAGTTCATGCAGGTTTTTTATTAACAGAAAAGAAAGAAGGGCTCTTGCCAGAAATTATCGTGACACCTGTCTAAGAAAAAAAAAAATAGGTTGGGATTTGTTTCCTTGGTTCTAAGTCAAATTCAGGAATTAATCACTTCAGTTATTTTCTTCCCAGGCAATCATCTAAATGTAGTAAGTGAGCATCACCCCATGGTGTGGCTGTTCGAGCAAACTGAGAATCACACCAACATCGTTTGATTCTCTTTGAATTTGGCTCTTAAGTACTCAAGTTCTCTCTTATGAAAGGATGAATTGAAACACCAGTTTAACCATACAGAGCTTTAAACTTTAAGCCAGTCTCTCTTTGTGACATTTTGAATCTAGGAGACAAATTTATTTCTTCCTAGTATTTTAGGTTGAACAAATTCTTCTACTGGATTAACTTTTGTCTGTGTGACTTAAAGTGTGGCATCGGAAGAAATAAAAATACATCTCATGGTTTAAGTTAGGTAAAAAGTAGGGTCATATGTCTCTCAATCTCACCTGCCTTTCCTTTTTATTTATTTTTTCATAATTATTATATTTTGTCAAGTTGGGATGGATATGCTGCTAAATATTAGTGCACTCACATTTTTTTTAAATGTATGTTTTGCTCAAACTATCATACATGAACAACACGGCTCAGCAAACTCATTCAGAGATTCAATCATCACAGCAGTTGGAAAGAAAGGCAGCAAATCCAAATCACGCACTGACTCATAACCCTCTCAGTGGAAGTGAGATATTGATTGAGTCTCCCATTTTGTTGTCCAAATAAATTCTCATTATTATGCCTAACTTTAGGATCATTTGAGAAATGCAGCCTACCCTGTGGGCTGGAAGGCAGAGCATGAGAAATGTTTGATGATCAGCACCAATGACTATTACAAGTTTCTTATGTTACATACTCCTCTTTCTCTCCCAGCACCACAAAGGGCCAGCTCACCCCCTTTTATATGAGAAAGTCTAGGATCAAAGTAAACTGAGCTGCCTTCTTGCTGCAGAATCTTGAGCAACTTTCTGAGCCTCTCTATGTATTTTCCTGCTGTAAATGATGCTAAGCAGATAAGCAGACTTTCTCCATCATAGGCAAATTTCCAATATTTTTTACAATGGGCTGTTTTTGAGCATTTTTTTTCTATTCCACTTATTATTTCTTTGCCAGTGCTCCACTATCTTAATTAGTTTAGCTTTATAATAGGACGTGATACCTGGAGGGAAACTAACTCTTTATATATCTTCACAATTTCATTGGGGATTTCAACCTTTTATTTTCTATATTAATTTTATAAACAGTTAACAAAGTTCTAGGAAAAAGTATTTAAATTTACATTGAAGTTAAACATTAGGGAACAAATGATACTAAGTTTTTCCATTCTCTAGTTTTAATATAGTCGACAGATTGTTCAATTCTAAATATTTTCTAATTAGCATTATGATTTCTATATTAATTCATTATTGAGCTACATTTCCATAAATTTCCAAAATCATATTTTATAATTTGTTTTCTATTGATTTCTAATTTTATTGATTTTCTAAAAAAATTAGATATATGCTATTTATTCTTTTGTATTTCTTACTTTTTCTATGGGCCAGTACATAGTTGGATGTTTAAATAGGTATTAAGGAAAATGTCACTGTTTGAAAGATTCTATATATGCACATTTAAAAGAATGTGCTGTTTCAATCTTCTGTGTCATTGTTTTGATCCTTCATCATTTTTTCTTTTTCTTAGTGGTTTAGTTACTGAAATAGAGGTCTTAAAACTCTTCTACTATGATACGGTTGTCTTAATTTATCTTTATAATCTCATCATTTTTCCTTTAAATATTTTGCAGCTTTTTTATCATGTACCACTCCTTCATTCAGAATTATTATATAATTTTGGCAAATTACCTCTCATCATTATATGGTGATTCCTTTTATGCTTGATGATATTAATTTTCAGAATTTTTCTGATATTGTTAAAATAGCTTCTCAACTTTTTTATTTTTTTTATCATGTTTTCCCCCCCATTTATCTTTAAACTCTGCATTGGTATATTTTAGGTATGTCTCTTCTACAATACTTCAAATGTTGTTTTGTTTTGTAGTGCAACAGTTCCTTTCTCCTTAACAAAGGAATTTATACACTTTCTACTTATTTTGGTTATGGAAATATTTCTACCGTATTTTGATCAACATTTTGCTAATTATACTTTGATGCAGTAAAATGCAAAATATCATGGAATTTGCATATCTTTTTAAATACAATTTATAACATTATATTTAGTACTTTTTACATTAGAATTTGTAACTATTTATTTAACTCCATTTCTGAAAACAATTTAGTTTCAGTTGTGTGATAAAATATATAGATAAAACCTTTATTCTATTAGAATTTGAAATCAATAAAAACACCTTGGAGTTCTTGAAAAAACATGTTCTCACAGTTAACATGTTGATATATAAAGATCCAGTATAGTTATTTTAACCCTAATTAATAATCTGTCATTTATTTCCATTTTTTGTTGTTGTTTTGCTATTATGGGGTAGTACTGAACATGCTTGAACACACTTCCTCGTTTACATGTGAGAGAAGTCTTGGCTAGTCACTGAGAACTGCCAGGTTTGAATTTGTACATCTTCAACTTTTGTAGCAATCATTAAACTGCTGCCAAAAATGGTTGTACTAATTAAAAACCCACCATCAGTTATTATATTAACTTATCCCAAATATCCCTCATTAACGAAATGGATCCAAGTAAAGTGTTGAAAGTCACACTACCTTAGGATTTGAACACTAATTATTAATACTGGCCTCATCCAATTTCTCTAAGAATGGTCCCTTCCCCAGATATCTTGAAAGTGTTCTGATTCTTCAGTACTTGAAGTCTTTTTATTACTCATTGTTAGCCACAATGTTTGACTGATCCTTCTTCAGTATTTGTCCTTTGTATTACTATCTTCTATCTAGCTTCTACCACTGACAATTTTCTCTGCTCCTGTGATTTTCGTGATAGCCCACTTAGTCCAATTTGCACACTGGGACTAGCTTAACCTGTAACAATCCATCCTTGCTTCACCTTGTCCAATATTATCAACCCACAGTTATCACTGACTTAGCACTTTTTTAAACACAACCTTAAAATAAGCCAATGGTAATCTGGTATTTAAATCCCTTGGGTGCACTCAGGTTGTATTAAGAGAAGTACAGAGAACAGAACAGAAAACAATTACCTTTGTGTTCCCCACCAGTCAAACTACATAAGCTAGTTCTGTGTTAAATTCTGAGTGTCACATTTTAGAAGAGGAATTGACAAATGAAAGAGTACAGTGAAGGACAAGAACGTTGAGCTGATGGAAATGTTGTATGAAGCATAGAGAAAAAAAGACAAGAGAGAGAAAACAAAAAATCCTGGAGACTTTCTCCCTAGAGAAGAGAGATCTTAGTGGAAAAATGACAGCTGTCTTCAAATATCTGAAGCACTGTCAAGGGAGAGAGAAAGAGCATAGAATTATTCCTTTTTCACTGTTGAGAACAGAATTAGGATTAACATGTGATATAGAAAGATATGGCTCAAAGCCCATTATAAGGAAGTTATGGGTCATAGTCACATTCATCCACTGCTCTGAGACTTAAATCCCCCAAGTTCTTTCTGAAATAATATGTGCCCTGGTTTCAATACTTTATATTTTAGTTAATTATAGTTTTAAGTCATAATATGCTTTTTTCAGAAACACAATTAACTGCATTCTAATGATACAATACAATGGCATTCAATAAAATTCAAAATAAAATGTAGAATTCACAACCCTTTAGCATTAAATATTGCTGCTTACACTATAGAGAGGCCTATAAAACTTCCTGAATTAAAATAAGTTTTGAAAAATTCTAGTGCAGCCAATGAGATCATAGTAGGGGGTCCATTGTGTGTCACCATCTATTAAAATTGACTGAATTACATTTCAGATATAAATATATTTTGTTGATTATCTTTTAGAGTAATAAAAATAATAAAATATATTTATATCTATATTAATTTTTGCCCTATATAACATTGGAAAAATTCATTAAGTCCATTTCTGAACTTCCTTTCTTTGTGTAGATTCAAATTTTGGTCTGACATTGTTTTTTTTTTTTTTTTTTTCTTTTCTTTCTTTCTTCCTCCCTTCTGACAACCTCAGTTCCCATGCCCTCCTCCTGCCCCCACCCACCTGCAGCTGTCTGGGAGTTTCCCGTGATAGTGGGGGGTGTCAAGCCGAGCCCAGTTTGGCCTTGATCAGCCTGCCATGCTTACAGCTGCAAAATAAATGACTGAATTCAATCGTTTCTTTTTTCTTCCCCCTATAAAACAGCGCCCTCCTTTCCTAGGAGTCCGGAGTCAAAGCCATTCGTGGCACGGCTTCCTCCCTGTTTGCTGATTCCCTCAACTCCCTTCTTCCCTCCATCTCTCTTTTTCTTTCTTTCTTTCTTTCTTTCTTTCTTTCTTTCGTTCTTTCTTTCTTTCTTTCTTTCTTTCTTTCTTTCTTTCTTTCTTTCTTTCTCTCTTTCTTTCTTTCTTTCTTTCGTTCTTTCTTTCTTTCTTTCTTTCTTTCTTTCTTTCTTTCTTTCTTTCTTTCTTTCTTTCTTTCGTTCTTTCTTTCTTTCTTTCTCATTTCTTAAACTTCTTTTAACAATAATTGTAGCAAAATTATTGGCCGTGAATGCTCTCATCTCTTGTATTTTCTAAAAGGTATTTATTTCACCTCATTTTAAAGCATATTTTCATTGGGTTTAGAATATAAGTTAGTAGGGGTTTTTCAGATTGTTAAAAAATCACATATTTTCCTCAAGTTTACATATTTTCTGACAAGACAGCTGCTATAATTATTTTTAGTTCCTCTCTATATAATATGTTTTTTATTTCTCCTCTGTCAGTTTTTAAGACTTTTGGTTTGAAGCATTTTAAACATGAAATGTCAAGATGTGTTTTACTTTTTTATTTTATTTTTTAATTTTTGGTGTTCTTGGAGCGTCTTGGTTCTGTGGTTAGACAGCTTTTATTATTTCAGAAAATTCCTGTTCATTATGTTTTGTCTAATGTATTCTGCCTCTATTCTTCCTCTGGACCTCCAATTAATCCTCTGTTCAGCCATTTCATACTGTCTTACAATTCATCACCCTTAGATCTTCTGTTTTTTGTGTATTTGTTGTTTTCTTTAGAGTCAACTTTGTTAATTTCTTTTGAATTATCTTCAAGTTTACTGACTTCTTCTTGTCTACTGATGAACCCATCAAAGAAATTATTCATCTTGATACCATGGCTTTATATTTCTAGCATTTCTATTTGATATCACTTTATATTTTCATCTCTCTGTTAAAATCTCTATGTGTTAGTTCAAGCCATCTACCTCTTTCACTATATACTTTAACATATCATAACATAGTTATTTTAAAGTCTTTGAGTGTGGTTTTGCTGATTTTTTGTCTCTTGACAAGATATTTTTTTTCTTTCATTCCCTTTTGTGTCTTTAATCCTTATTGAATGTTGGACATGATATGTAAAGCAGCATAGACTGAGGTTAAATAGTATTCATGTTTGGAAATGAAATTAAAATGTCTCGTTTTCTGTCAGGTCATTTGTTGACAATTTAATTGAGAATTGGGCTAGGTTTGAGTTTTGCTATTTCTATGGTTATAGTTAGGGCATGACTAACATTTTAATCTCATCTTTTTTATAAATCCATTCACTTCAGTTATTCTTGTTAAATATTCAACAAACTAAGGAGTAGCCATTAAAATTAGATTTCAAGGGTTTCTCCTCAAATGATAAATGTTTCTTTACTTCTCCTATTGGTTGAAACCTGGCTTTTGTGGCTGGAGATCCAGTTCTCATCTTAATGTTGAGGATCAATGGACAATTAGTTTTGAACTTCATGAAGCCATGAAGCCTGGAAAAAGAACATGTATGTGTGTGTGTGTGTGTGTGTGTGTGTGTGTGCGTGCACACACATTGTTATTCATTAGAATTGGCAATATAGTCTTCATATAGCTAACACTGGAAGCATTCATGATTTTAAAGAAGTACCATGTTGTTGTTTTGTCTTGAGAAGAGGTCATTATTGACTCCCCTTCATCATTTCTATTAAAACTTATTATCCTGGATAAAAATTGTACACGATTAATATTATCCTAACTTTTTGATCATCTTGAATTTTTGCTCAATTCTGGAACTTCTTCTTACCTTTATCTTTGACATTCCAACTTTGAACTTGTCTATGTCTATTTTACTTTTTCTGAATGTCAGTAGAATTATTTTATCTTTAGGCAACCATATTTTTTATTTCCATGAACTCTGCCTAATTTTACCCTTTTAAAGCACTCTTTCTAACTTAGTGAATGAAATATCTTCTGGTATAATAAAAGCTACCAGTTCCCCTTGTGACCTCAATAATCTTATAGATTTAAGAAAAGTTGTTTGTTTCTAGTTTAAGTGGTTTTTTTTTTGTTGTTGTTGTTTGTTTTTTTAGGAGGATGAGAATAACAACCTCTAAGCTCTTTACGTAATGAAGTGGAAACTGTAAGTCCAAATTTATATTTTTTCTTTTCAACCTAAATCTTAATGATCCAATACAGTTGAAACTAATGAAATAGGAAAATACATACCAGACAAATGCATAATACCCAACAAGAGAGTTAATGTAGCCATGCTATTATTCAGATAACAGGTAACAAGTACCAGACTCAAATATACAAAGCAAAAAATGGCATTACCAGTAAAATTTGATACATGAATTATCATTTATAAAACTTTTAACATGCCTATTTATGTTTGACAGAAAAGAATTAGTAATGAAAGAGACAATTAGGACAGTAAAATAATCAGACTTGACCTAATGAATATTAGATAACTTTATATCCAACAATTCTGGAAGAAACTATCCTATAGCACTATACTTTAACACAGTATTTTCAACATTTTTTATCTCATGGCACACATAAACTAATTACTAAAATTCAGTAGCATATAAAAAATGTATATATTTTGCCAATCTGACAAAAAATAGATATAATTTTGATTTATTCACACCAGACAGCTATTGTTGTTTTGGCTGTTGTCATTTTTTAATTTGACAATCTAAGGGAAAAGTGGTCGGCCCTTCTCATTAAATAGACAAGTATTGTATGTTGTAAAAATTTTTTTGCAGCACACTGAACATCACTGCTTTAACTGAACTAAAGTGTATGGAACATTCTAAAAAAATCAACCTTATAATTTCCAAAGAGAAATATTCAACAAATAGATCAATTTCTTATAGACAATGCAGAAATGAGCAAGAAAGATAAGTGTGATCATATGGCTACCATGTGCTGTGTAGAATTTTACAACCCTGTTCCAAGTTTGTTCTCTTCTTCACTTTTTAATTCTCTGAGAAATTTGATGGGTAAGAAGTTAGTAAGGATGGAATGAGTTGAGCAGATATCATTGTTTAAAGAAGCATTGGTTGTGAGTATTGCCACAGTTAAGGTAAATGCCCCAAATTCCTTTATGAGGAGCGCCTATCAGTTACTTTGGATTGATCTAAAATCAGTGGTTGGCAACCAGACATTTAACAATATCATTTTTTATTGTCATGGAGCAAGTGGAAGAGTCTAATGCTATAGATATCTCAAAGGAGAGCCTAAGGAATCTATTAAATATCCTACAATGAACAGGTTTACACCCAACAAAATCAACAAAATATCTGGCCTCAAATGTCAGTGTGCCATGTTGAAGAAAAGTTGTTCTAAACACAATTTCTCCCTTCTTTCTTTTTCTCTCTGCAAATTGTATGCCTCTAGAAACCAAGTGATAAGAATGTAAACCATTTCTGACAAAGATAATTAATAATTATGTACACTTTTATGAAGTATCACTATTCTAGTCAATTACAGTATTAGTACATTTCATAAAGCATTATCACAATTAGATTTTCAATATGATGAAAGCAAACATGATAGACTATATCCCCAAATTGAACTTGACTGAGAACTTCTTAATTATTTCAGTAATTTATCTGAATCATCTTGAATCATTTTGTGCATAATACTTATGTGTGTATTTTTTATACTCAGTTGTAATTTGCATTTATTGTGATCCTTTCATAGGCTAGGAAATGTATTGTTTGCTTTTAAATATATTGTGACAGTTAATTCTCAAAATAGCTCTATAGGGTAGAATTATTTCTGTGAATATTCTGCAATTAAAAGAGGAAAATATGGAGGATAAATGATGTACATTTATATAATTAATAAATTTCAAAGCCCTGAAATTCTGGCCCACGGAATTTGGGACAATTCCTTATCAGGTTTCGAGAGTAATGATGGAAACACATGGTGCCCAAACTCGAAAGATGGAAAGTGAGTGTTCCCCAGTTGGTCAAACCTGCTCAAGTGGCAGTGAGTTTACTCATTAATTCAGTGCAGGTTGGGAGAGAATAGGGAAGGAAGCAAAGAGTGGAGAGAAGAGAATAAGAGGGAGAGTCTTAGGTAGTTGTGTTAGGCTGCCTCTATGATCTTGCTATGGCAGCCACAAGGAGGACATGAAAGAAGGGAACACCAAGGAGTAGGTAATTGCCTGTGTACGCATGAGAAAGGGCTGGGAGCTAGTGGTTACACCTTACCTCCAAACATACTTCATAGTAAATAGTGACCCAATCCATTAGTAAATGTGGCATATAGACTTTGAAAATCAGAGAAATCATTTATCACTGGTTAGAGGGGAAAAGAAGGTAGGATCAGGTACAAAGAATTTCAAGAACCTCCTATATGATCCAAGCAAAGTAGTCATGTAAGGATTTTCAAGTAGAGAATAGCACAAGGAAAATCATGGAAGCAATATCAAACATGGTGCTGTAATGAAAGTGAACTGTGAAATATTAAATTGTAAAGCAGGTGAGAGGAATGGATGCCTTGGCTTAGATGACAGTCTTCTGGATCAAGGCATTTTGATGTTATTTCAAAGGCAAAGGAAAACCACTTCAGTGCTGACTCTCTGAAGTCAGATTTATGTGTTTGCTACTTAGAGCATGACTTTGGGTGAATGATAACTTTTTCACCTTTTGAGTAGAAATAATATTCTTTCCTATATTACTTTGTGTGTGTGTGCATGTATGTGATCAATAAGATAACCTATGTTAGATTGTGCCTGATATATAGTAAATACAGAGTAAATGGTATCTATCATTATCAATGCAACCATAATATATTTATATTTCTGTTTTTGAAATATCACTTTAAGTACATTTCAGAGAAATATTTGTAAAATAACTGGACAAAGATAGGGAGTGGTTTTAGATGCCCTTGGTGTATGCAAATAAGAAAATAAGACAACTTGAAATGCCAATAATAGAAGACATTGAAAAAACAAATTCAGATTAAGTAATGGTAATTAGATCCAATGCATTTTATTGACCATGTATTATGTAAAATGAAAGACAGGATTATTATTTTTCTGTATTTGAAAAATCTGTTAAGTAATACCTTATTCATTGACTTGGGGACACAAGAAGAAGAGCAGGTTGATGACAAAATAAGGTAAGTTCAATTTTTAACAGGTTTGAATTTAAAATTTCTGTTAGAGACTTGAGTCAAAATATCCTTCAGTATATAGAATACATGGGATTATATCTCAGATTGGAGAATGAAATTGAACATATAGATTTGAAAGTTACTATTACATTTGGTGAGTGAAGGGTTTTTCTTAACAGAGAGGTAGCACTTATGGAATACCCTTCCCCCAATCCATCTTCTCAGTTACATCTGATTATTTGAAAGAAAAAAAAAACTAGGAATGTGAAAGTCACCATCTTTCATTCTCCTTTTTTCTGGATAGCACCTTGTCTACAGAAAGCGTGTGCTATTGAATGTTCTTTGTCATGTTGTGGGCTTTGGATAAAAAAAGTATTTTCACAAAGCAGACCAGAGTGATCTACTGCTGCTGTGAATGTGAATGGGTGGGTAGCTCCCTGTTATATTGAAATTCATTATTTTGAGTTTCACATTTCCAAATATATGGCCTCTTAAAAAAACATTGGCATTTTAATAATAATAATAATTATTATTATTATTATATATGTATACTTTTAAAATTTTTATCCACCTAAGCCTCTGTCTCACCTCTGTTTATGATCAGAATTTAACTGGAGAAAAGAAATTTTATTGGGTCCCCTCTAAAACTCTAATTTGCATGTAGCATTCAAATTATTAGTATAAGTAAAGGGAAAGCTACCATAGAAAGTACCTTAGAAGAGAATAGAAGATGGAAAGAAGGAGCAATGAGAAGTGAGTAAAATTGAAGGAAAAGATGAGGAAGAATATAATTCTAAGAGAACTCCACATTGAAGAGTCAGGACTGTAGAATCAAGGGGAAAAAACCTCCTGGTGGGATAAACAGGTATGAACTGTAAAACCTTAGAATCACAGAAGTGCCTCAAAGAGGGCTGCTACAAGTAAGTGTGTGGGTAGCAATGGGGACAAGTCAATAAAACTAAGTACTGAAGAGCTATCAAGGAGGGGGAGGTACAAAATTATCTTTAAGATTTGATAGGAAGGGTGCAACTGGTGACCTTAGAATGAGCTATTTCAATTGAAAATGGAGGGGGGGGAGGGGAGATACGGGCAGGGGAGACATGGGCTTGTTATTCTTGTGGTTATTTGGGCAATATGTGTAGACAGATAGATATGTACATATTTTCATATTCTTCTTCACTTAAATTTTTCAAATCTGATAAAAATCTCCTTAAGAGTTTTGTTTAAATTATTCTGTGCCAGAATTTTTAAAAAATGTATCGGTAACCTTAGCCATCCATTCAAATTTAGAAACAAAGTTCTTGTCAGACATAGATCTGATTATATACCATAGGGTATAATTCTATGAGCTAAACATGAAAATTAGAAAACATACTCTGTCGTATTTTATCATATTTTACTTTTTTCCCAGGAATTTCTTTAGAAGGAATAATTTTTGGTCAGAAATTTTATGTGGTTTACACACATACTGTATGCAAAAGTTTGTCTATTTATTTGAAAAGATAGGCCTTATTTTAGTCAACAAGTGTAAAGGATCATCGACAGATCAGTTCTTCAAATGCCAACTCACATATTTTGAGTGATCCGTATGTGTCCTGAGTTGCGTTAAGCTTTGCTGACATTTAAACCATTGACCTCAAAAATAATAGACCAATCAGTGTCCTATTGTTACCTGTGTAACTTACAGCATGTTATGGTGAACTTTAATACTTAGTTGGCATGAAAAGTTAAAAAAAAAATAGATGAATAGACCCAACAGGCTATTCTTCTAAAAAGCGTTATTTCTGGGACACTGAGTTCTCGGCTTTTTCAAGGAGCACAGGATAAAACCGTACATGATTGGGCTATCGTCTAATGTATGAGTGAGTCTACAACAATTTTAGGAGCTTAACACTGCAATAGCCCTTTGGGGTATTAACTCTGTCAGCTGGCTTGCAAATTAGAAAATTGATAGCACTATTATGAAGGCATGTGAAATATCAACTACATGAATGTAATGCTTAACTGCTTTATGAAGAGACAAAAAAAACTGCTGACTGATTTGCTGGCTTAAATCCTGCTGAATGGATCCCTTTAATTGCCTTGAGAATATTCTGCTAAATAATTAAAAAGAACTGGGCCTAAAAAGGGTGAACTACACAAATTCAAGTGGATTGTATTTTAATTAGAATGTGTTTTTGAGGCAAGGTTTCATATTACAAAATGTTTACCTTTTCAACCGTACTTAAAAACTAAAACTTGAAAACATAGGACAGAATAAACAAATACTTTTCTTTTTGCTCAGATAATCCTTATTTAATTATTAATAATTGCCACCACACTATTATTATATTTACAGTATATTATTAATTCAATTAAGTTATTCATAACTTAGTATATTGTGCTGGTGGCAAGTCAGTAACCAAATTGAGCACAAAGAATATGTTAATTACCTGTATACTATGGGCCAGACATTTTGTTAAGTATTCAGCATGTTATGGGGAAGAAAACACAGTCCCTGCCTTAACCCTTTAAGTGCCAACATCGCTGTGAGCAACGCTGACAAATTTTCCCAAAAGTGTCAGCGTTGCTTCCAGCAACTTTTTTTGATGGCTACAAATGTGAATAACAATGGAATAATTCATATTTTATGTTTTTTTGTCTTTTTTTGTACCTCGGGTTATATAGTGATATAATTTTTGTCATGTTGATCCAAATTTTGAATTATGCATGACACTCAAAGGGTTCGTCGTCGTCGGCAGCCGTCCGTCTCGAGAGACGATGGTGTAGCTTCTTAAGAGTCTATCTGCACCTCCGAGAATGGCTGTGCAGTCCGACTCGGAGTGACACGGTATCTGTCTCCTCCCGTGTTGAATCGACATCTTGCGATGACGCTGGAGTGTCCTCTCCAGTGGAGCTGAAGCTACAGAGCCTGGGCACGGTGATATGGAGGGTCTGCTGTTGCCCATGCAGCAGACCCCCCCTCTCTTCGCAGCTGAAGGGTCCAAGGGAAAGACGGAGTCAATACAGCTTGGCTTCAGGTGCGCCGCAGGAGTTGCCGGTGTTGACTACAACGTCAAACCGCCTTAGGGACTCCGGCTCCGGATTTTCTGTCAGGGTTTACTCCCTTAGCCTTTCCCCTGAAGAGGTATGCCGCAAGGCAGCGGAGGTTTTTTGGAGTCAGAGTTTTCCTTCTCTGATGTGCCCTGACTGGAAGATCGAACCAGCAACACTTAGCTCGCAGGCCGACGCTCAATCCACTGAGCCAAACCAGCCAGGGAACTCAAAGGGTTAAATCAGCTTAAATATCTTATATGTAATGCAGGGGCCTTCAAATAAATTTTATTGTGAGTATTTTTAAAGACATTAAGCCGTATTATTATGACCTTAAGCAACTTTTCAAAAAAGGATAAGACATTCTACATAAATACAAATTGCACATTAATGTAATTAAATGGAGGTAGCAATGTATGTATAACGAAGATGAACATGAGGTTAAAGCACCAAATACGTGTCAAAAAAATTTCTATATAATTTTACCAGAGCTGGGAGATACAATTGATTCTTTGCTTTCTGTGCTCAGAAAAATGATAGGTAAAATTGATAACTTCAGAAGTGTGTAGTTTTAGTGCCATTAAAAATTCTCTTTAAAATTTCTTCATAAAAATTCTGCTTCACCTTCTTTGCTTCTGTGTATTCACACTCATGTGAGATTGAGCCAGTGAAACTTACCCTCTGATTTCCTCCAGTATATCTGCCCAACTCAAGTAACCAGAATTACATGGACTCAGTTGTCCTATCTGAGAACAGTTTTCATTTCCAATTTTTTAATCTCATTCTTCTAAATTTACTTACAGAATATGTGAGTGGTGGCTGGAAAAAAATAACAGGATGTTTGGGGGACAGACCTAACTAGTATTAGAATATTGGGACTGCCCTCTATTCTGAGGAAGAAACATGGTGAGCCATCACATAAGCCCACAGAACTTTCTAGCAGAAGAGAGAAGTGTCATCTCTAATCTATGATGGCTAGTTATACCTACTTTATACACTATGTACATGCATAGTAAAAATAAAGCAGTAATAGAAAAAGAACTTGTCTCAGAAATTCCCAAGGTAAAGTGTCCTGAAAACATGTCATTATTTACTCCCATACTCATTCTTGTCCTTGGGGATTCTTTGGGCCATCTCACCTATGATGACATTTTGTTGAAATTTATTTCTACAGTAAGAAAGAAAGCCTATTCCTTTTTGCACACATTCATAACTAGATCATAATTAATGTATTGCCTACTGAAATACATTGTGATACTTGGGCTTGCTATATGAAAGGCAGAGCCTTTGCAAAGTAGAGTGCACTAGACCCTGTCTACACCTATTATGCTCAGTCCTGCCTTGACCTTGGAACACAGAAAATTCTTCCTTCTGAACACTTATTCACAAACTTGCTATAGTTATAATGCAACCTGTAAAATATAAAGTCTATGCTAGAGGTATACTTTGTAAATGCCTCCCCAACAAAATTACATTTCCATCTATTTTTCTTGCCTTCATTTTGACTGAAAAATTTCTAGCATCCAAAAGTTAAACAAAAAAACAGAAAACCTCAAAAATTATTTCTCAATACATTAAAATCCCTAAAGAAATTATTTTACTTTTTTCTCAGCCTTATGCTTAATACCAGTGAAACTTTGTTCATCTAGTTATTTTTGCTCTTATTAGATTACTTGAGTTATAACATAAAAAGCTAACATCAGAATAGAATGGTGATGAAACAATTATAGAGTCTTTATTCTTTGTTAACTGTTGTTAAGGAATCTTTAATTACTATCATATGGAAGAGACTCTAAACTTTCCAGTTCAGTCACCTATCTTCTCACTCTCACCGTTAATTAAATGATAAAAACCAAGGACAACTTTATGCAAATAACATGAAGGCTAAACTGCAGAAATAACTGGGAAGAAGAGATTGATACCAGATTTCCACAGATGTTTTGATAGCCTATCTGAGATGAGAGGTTAGGAACCAAGAATGGGAATGGGATAGTCTATGATGGTCAGTCAAAACAGATTTTCATAGAATCCTTTCTACCAGCCTTGTTTTAAGAAGGAAAGAATCTTTATTCTTGTTTAAATAATAATAATAATAATGATAATAATAGGAAATGACTATTTCTTGTATGTGAATTCACTTTTTGATAAGATATAAAGATAAAATTTCCAGTGTGGGAATAAATAGTATTTGCTCTATATCGTGGGTGGAGTAAGTTAATTTTAGCATTAGTGTAATATGTATTTTTAATAACATATAAATGAAGTTATCCCTTCTTAAAATTGGAATTCATCTTATTATATGGAGTTCTAAGTCTTGTTCACATTTTAATCCCACATAATTAGCAGTCACACATTCTTTTAGTCTTAGTTCTTGTTTGACTCCCAGACTACAAGTTTCTCTATTGTATATATTAGTAGCAATTTATTTTTTTCTTCACTGTATTTAACACAATTGTTATTTTATATTCAGTGATGTGAACATTGGTTTACTGTTCTGACCATCAAACTCATCTCTCAAAAAATGGAGATCACCAAACACTAATGTCCAAGAATATTCAGTGTCAGGGCATGTTCTGGTCCCCTTACTTCTAGATTATCATGTAAAAGCCGTTTAACTCTCTTTGCCTAGTCAGATATGCAATGCCAGACCAAATAATTTTCATAGCTGAGACGAAGCAAATTCCCACACCGTTGAGGCATTGCTTAGATTATTGCAAAATTATATCTGATATTGTTTAAATCCATTCTTCTTTTAAAAATATAATGTTAATGTTTTCATTTCAGCAATTTGGAGACATTATTCCATTGTCTGTAACATGAATTGTTACTGATCAAAAATAATTTCTGTTCCTTTGTAAGAGCTCTTCTTCTTTCTTTCATGCAATTTTGAATATTTATTTTCTGTGGTTCAGTTGTAGGTTTTTTTAAATTAATCATCTTTAGACTGAGTGTGATTTTATTTTTGTTTTAAGAATTTAATGAATTGATATGTTTTAATTATAGTTGACATCCAGTCTCTCAAATCAGAGAAAATATTATTTATTTAATAAGTTCTTCTCATCCTTTGCATCTGTTCTATGTATAAATCGTCGTCGGCAGCCGTCCGTCTCGAGAGACGATGGTGTAGCTTCTTAAGAGTCTATCTGCACCGCCGAGAATGGCTGTGCAGTCCGACTCGGGAGTGACATGGTATCTGTCTCCTCCCGTGTTGAATCGACATCTTGCGATGACGCTGGAGTGTCCTCTCCAGTGAAGCTGAAGCTACAGAGCCTGGGCAGGGTGATATGGAGGGTCTGCTGTTGCCCATGTATAAATATATGTTAGGTATATATATATACTGGCATTTCTGGAACTAATCCTGTATAACAAACTTTTAAGTTTTTAAATTCTAAGGCTATTTGTTCTAAATTTTCTGAAATTTCTTCAGTCTTATATGTTACAATGTCTTCAGAACTGTTTGTTCTCTGATTTTCAATTTTACTATTTAAATATTGTAATCTATGCAAGACTTTTTCTAATTGCTAATTTTTTAGCCTCTCATATTATACAGAAGTGCCATCACATATAATGCTAATAAGTGTTAGTATGTAATGGCTAATTACGTTGAACCAGGCCCTGTTCTGTGCTTGAACTGTATGAAATCCCACATCAACTCCACAGGTACCCTACTTTACAATTTGGAAAACTGACTAGAAGAGGGTTAAGAAACATGTGCAAGGTAACACAATGAAAATCAGGTAATCCTCTTAAGATTTCTATTTAATTGATTTACAAAATTGATCTTGTACCATAATTTTCTCGTTTTTACTTTGTAGCTGTTATTAACTCCTTTGTATCTTTACACATACCAAATATTCATTTTAAAGTCCCTCTCAGGTAACTCAGATTCCCAGTTCATAAATCCTCACAGTTATCCCATTTATAGTTGATTTCCGTTTCATTGACCTTCCCCCTTGTCCATTGGTAGTACACATTTGTGGTTCAAATTCCATAGGGTTACATCTTAGAAGTCTCTTATGGATGGCGCAGCTGGATGCCTTCCAGAGCGTTTTCCTGGTTACTGCCGCCTCTTCTTTAACTGGGTTCACTGATTCTGAAGTAGATTGTGTGTGAGGGTTTTAGACTTATAGTTTTTGTTCTATATGGTTTGCGCAAAATTGAACCTCAAAACTTCATATTTTATGCTGAGGTTTTAAATTATTCATGATTTCATTTTTCCTTACTTCCAATAATACAACTCTAGACCAGTATTTATAGACGAAGCCACCATTTTCTGAAACCCAGCTTCAGACTAGGATTCCTGTTCTTACTACTTAATACACATAGTCCTTTTTTCTCTCTTTGTAGATATTTCACCTTTAATGTACAAGTGTTATACTTGGTTATAGTACCTTATAGGTTGCTCAGCTTTGATTTCTGGTTTACAAAATGCTTCTGAGGTACTTGTTGCTGTTATTGTTGCTTTCTTTTTAGGACACTTAGGCATTCCCCTTCCCGTATATTCCCTGTAGACTCAGTGATATATTTTTAACATTTTAAATGTATAGCATCAAGCATATTTTATGATTTGGACTAGAAAATCAATTTCTGTTCTGTTCAATCTGACATCTTGGTCAGGAGTTTATTCTTTTCAGTTTAAATATGTTGCTCAATCAATCTCTAGAAACATATTACCAAAACTTGCCTGGGTGAATGGCTGTGGCTTTGAGCCTTCAATATTTTTCTTTATCCTGACATCAAAAGAGAATATTTATTTGTTTATAATATATGACTTGTTACTTTTTTCTTTGTTATTTCAGTTCTAAGGAGTCAATTACATCTTATCATGAGCAATGGGAAAACACAGTACAATTGCTCATAATTTTACTATTTCATAGAGATATGATTATATTCTTCAAAATTGATTTTATTTGCTATAGACTTGAAAAGTATGGAATAGTTATGATGTATCTGTAAAAAGGAACACTCAAATGAGTGACTCTAGTAAAATGTGAGGAGAGAATATTTATCTATTAAAAATTCTATGAATATCTATGTCAGTCTGAATCTGAGCTTTAGGTGTCTGAAAAATATTTCCAGAAATCAGTGTCAAAGAAAAAGAGAAAACTCAGTCAAATACTTTCTCTTCAATTCTATTTCCCTTTATTCCCATTAGCAATCTGCCGAATATATTACATGTAGAATTAAACAGAATAAAGGATATTCTCAATTAGCAGGGTAGCATATCTTCTTTTAAATAATCTCAGAATATTGAGATGCTTTTTCCATGTCCAAAAGCATGGCAATGTTATAGTGTTTTAAACTTCCCAATCTCAAAATAAACTTGTACGTTATTGTGTACCAGTTAGATGTAAGATTCATTTTATTGTTAAGACTCCTTGTTTAATAAAAACAGAAAAGGGATAGTTTAAAAGCATTCTCTTACTAAGTGTTATATTTCAAGAAGTCCTTGAATGAAAAGTGAAAGAACTTACTCCAGTGGATTCATTGTCACATTCAGTGTTATGGCAGGTGTACAGAAAATCTGAACTGGCAAATCATCTACCTAATTTGACAGACTTGTTCACAGGAGTTCTGTGCTAGGCATCATGATAAATTTTCTGAATGAATAAGATGAAGTCCTTGCTTTGGAAGAACCCCCACACTTAGGGATAAGGTATATGTATTAGCAATTAACTGTAAAACAATGTACTAAGTGTTGTAATAACAGATTATAAAAATGTTCTTAGAACAGAGCTAAATAGTTAATAAGGTCTACTTTAGGGAGATCAACTTCTAATCAGTAAATTACGTGAGGAGGGAAGGGTTAAAATACTTTCATTGCTCCTGATAGTCTGATAACTTCTCTTGTGGGGTGAGGTGGGGAAAGACCGTACTCCTCCTGCTGGTGAAAACAATCCCCCCTGGCTACGATGATGCCATAGCCCCCCTGATTTCCTGTGACTTATGAGAATTAAGTTCCATATCGCTCAGGTTTATTGAAGAGTCTCCCCCAAATCATTAACTATGACTGGCTTATTATTTCAATATGGGAGAAACAGAAATCGGAGGGAAAAAGAATCAAATGCATGCAGAAAACTGTGGGACACTAAAATGCATCTATACTTATAATTTTTTAATTTATTGTAGTGGTGTTGAATTAATTAATTTCCCACTTCATTTAAATATGCTCATATGTCAACTTCTACGTGAAAACTTTCTTGAACTTTTGATACAAAAGATTTTTCTTCATTCTTTATTACTTTATTCTGTGATACTTTTAACATTACCTGACATACTGTATTTTTTATTTCCTTTGTTGTTACCTGTTTCCTTCATACTAGAACATAAGCTGTCTGAAACCAGAAGTTTTTCTTGTTTTGCTCACTGCTGTATTTCCAAAGCCTTGAACAATGTATAGGGTAGGAGTTTGAAGTGCCTTTGCGTGATGATTGGTTGAATTAATTATATTACAGCGTACCTATTGCATGCCAGATATTATGCTAATGTTGTGAAGCCAGAGAGGATGATTGCTGTACTTGTGAAGGAGCCCATTTAGATGGGGTCTCTAGATGCAAACACACACTGAAATGCAGGATAACTAATAAGGGGAAACTCCACACAGTGTTTTGAGCATTCAGTGGAGGATGCGAGTACTAAGCCAGTGAAAATTGATTGGGAAGATCCCCAAAGAACCATTTATACTGAGACTTGATTGATCAGTAAGACCAACATGTGAAAATGTTCAGTCTTGATAGCAGAGGGTGGAGCATATGAAGGTTATTTTAAAGAGACTGGGCATCCTTATTTGGACAATAATTAACAATGAAGGGTACCCTGGATAAGGTTTAACCGGGTAGAGAGATCATGAGATGGGACAGGAACGATATGTTGAGAATGAGCCTCAAAGGGCTGCACAGAGCATATGTACCAAATATTAGCCTTTGTTCTAAGCTTTGAGATATTGTCCATTTGCTTGCTTTTTTTAAAGAAGAGACATAATCTGTAATCATCAAACTATGACTCTTTGGCTGTTTCTTTTTATTCAACACAGCCTCACCTATTTATTTACATATTGACTATGACTAATTTCTGCTACTACAGAATATTTGAGTAACTGTGATAGAGACTGGAAAATCAGAAATATTTACTATTTGATCCTTCATAGAAAAAGTGTGCTGACCCAAGAGAAGAGAAATTAGAGGCAGGGAACCAATGAAGAAACTATTGGCAGTGCTCAGGCAAGCCTGGATGATAGTGTTAATTGAGTGAGATAGACTTGATAAGATTTGTTGAATACAGAACTGAGGCTCTGTGAAGAAGGGAAAACATAAAGAACAGTTCTGCCACAAATAAATAGACCAGGGGCTAGTGGTACCCCCTATTGGCTGAGAATTTTAGATAATATGTGGTCTAAATCCTTAGAGGAAATAGAGTTTCCTCCTGGTAAATTCTGCGATCACTTGTGCATGCTCTGCAGATGATATAAATTCAATAAATGTACTTGCTTGATAACTAGAGGTGTCATTATCCCCAGTGGGAGCCACTTTTATTCTCAAAAGTGTTGTAGAATTATGAATTCCTTCCATATTCTTTCCTCCCATGACAAAATTCTGTGTCTTACAGGGAATATGAAAGTAGAGATACTCCTGACAGGTGATTTCTGAGCCTTTGAGAGGAACTTATGGATTATCAGAGTAAAAGAAGTTCACTAAATAAACTAGAAAATAAGTAAGACAGATCCCAAATGGGGTCTGGGAAAATTGGGGACATCATGAAGATAGCTTGAACTGAGATTTAAAGACCCTTGAAAAGATTTACGTTTTTATCTTGCATATTGGAAAACATTAATTACAAAAATACTTTTTAAAGTTCTTTCAAGTAATAAAAGGAAATATCAAGCTGACAAGTAAATAGAATGTTCTCAGTAAAACCTTGATGAGCAAAGACTCCACTGCTTGTGTCCATTGCAGTGTGAGTCTGAAACCTTTATATATATATATTCAAGTCCTCTATCTTTTATTTCAGAGCTATCACCAGGTGGGAGCATTATTGCTAGACTGAAACTTCTTGTATTTGGTTCTAACCTTGTCCCACTGAAGCCGTGGGAAAATTATTTACCTGCTGTTTCCCAGGTTTTGTTTTCTCTTCCTTCTCACAAAATCCTGTGAGATTATGCCAGGCTTAATGCAGCACACAGAATAAAGCATTGGAATTAGAAGCCATCAATTGCTGAGCCTGGAGGAAGGTCATAAAGTGCCATATTTATAGAATACAGGGTTTTGAAAACCAGTTGTATCTGGTTTCATAAACTAGTACCATCAGACACATTAAGCAGATTATTAAAACTATTTGAGTTTCCATTTTTATTTATAAAACATGGCCACATATATTTGCTTTCTATGTTAATACAGAGATTTAATGCATTTTTGCACACCAATCATTAAGCCCAGTTTCTGGCACATAGTAGATGTGCAATAAACAATAGCTTATAGCACACTTCCTCCCAAATTTCACTTTCTATTTTTGAACTCTGCTAGGCCTTCTGGTACCATGATACTTTTTTATTCTTTTCCAGCCTATGACTTCACATATCTGCTCTCTGCCTGAATATGTTATATTTATTTGTTCTTTCATCAACCCATCCACTATCCTTAGCTCATTGTACTCTTTGCTGAATCTGTGTTGTATACATCTCATCTCTCTTGACACTTTCAGAAGGCTGTATATTTGCATCTAATTCCTCCCAGGCTGCTAGAATCTCACCACTCATGAAACCTCAAAGAAGGTGTTAACATGTGTGACCATATAATTTGCAATGAAACAGGGATAATTTGGGGAACAAAAATGAATGCTATTATTTGTGACAGCAAGGCATCTGGTATAAACCAGAACCCTCTAAAACAAACAGGTAGGTACTATCCCTGTACTTCTAAGCAAAATTATTGCTGAGATTTTACTTTGAAAGTACAGTACAATGCATTTCCTCAATGCCATTTATCATTCAGGACCTTGCAAATTGTATCATTTTCTAAAAAGTGCTGATTGGTATGGTGTTGCACTCTCCGAACTGCTTTACGTAGTGAAATGGGAACTGGTTCAATGCCCTAAATACTTGTCATCAAGAAGGGATGTTGGGAGACTGGATGAAAGAAGGTAAAGAGATTAAGCAAAAAAAATATATATATTACATATGACATATAATATACATTACATATATATAAAACACAAAGACACAGACAAGTGTGGTGATAGTCAGAGGGAAAGCAGGGTGGGAGGGGTAGGTCAAGGTGGGCAAAAGGACAGGGAATGGGGACAGGAAGAGACTTTGCTTGGGACGATGGGCAGATGACGCAGTGAGCAGATCATGTTTTATTGAGTTGTATACTTGAAACCTGTACGGTTTTGTGAATCAATGTCACTCCAATGAATTCAATAAAACCAAATAAATATAAGACATTAAGTCAGCCAGCCAAGGGGGAAAAAAAGGTATAGGTGATAGTCTCAAGGTTGGAAAACCAGAAGAACTGTAAGGCCAGGTAATCAGTGACTCTGTGTGTTACTGAATCACATCGACCATTTTGACAGTGAGGTTTTATAATGATTCATTTAGTTGTCCAAATGAAGATTGATGTAGCTGGCCAAAAGTAAATTCTTTTAGTTTTGCTTACCAAAATACAAACAGTGCCAAAACTCATGAATGACTGCAGCAGCAATTAATCTGAATCACATACCAGATTGCTTTGGTCAGTGCAGTTTCTCTTTGCACGCACTGGGTTTAATTTAAGATGGCAAAGTAAGGGTAAGTAAATCAATAGGTTGTTCTCCTAGATTTCTGTTCCGTGTGGAGGGTAGCTGAGTGCTCGAGTTGGCAGAAGTCCCCATTATGTTAGTGAACATTCATCAAGCAGATGCCGTGTGTCAGGCACTTTGCTAGGTATTAGGACACTGCCCTTGGCTTGGGCTTGAGAACAATAAAAGCAAACGTTTGTGACACCTGTCACTACACATCACTCAGGTTGCTAGGACACACTTATCAACTGCAGTTTTACCGCATATGACAGATTTGTAAGGTGAGGGGACATAGCTTTTTTCCTCTTTGAAAGGAGACATGAATTGCATATGCCACTTAGTGAAAATTGGCAATATTTGCTTGTCACCTTAATACTGAAAAGGATCTCGCCTTTTCTGATCTCGTCTACCAGTTTATCCTGTTCTGGGAATGCTAAGTTGCTAGAAGCCACTCTATTACCTTGGACAGACCCCCTCCTCCAACAGTCCTGTCTCAGGTGTTCCTGCCTGCTGGATAGCTGATTTGCTCCCAGGACTTGGCTCTCTCCTCTTCTTTAGGGAAATCACACCATCTTCTTGAGAACTAAGGGCCTCCATGAATTTAAGTTTGACATCTATCAGAATTTTTGATGTCATGGTTACTGTATTGACCTTTCTGGTTGGTTCCTCTGCAACAATATAAAATTACTTCAGAGGCTCAGAGCCCTAATCGGTCCATGTATTAATTTCGTAGGGCTTTGGTAACAAATTACCATAAGTTAGGTGGCTCAAAACAAAACACAAACTCATTCTCTAACAGGCCTGGAGGCTAGAACTCTGAAATCAAGGTGTTAACAAGGGGTTACTCCCTCTGAGACTCTGGATGGAATCTTTCCTTGACTCTTCCTGGTTTCTCACGGTAGTCATCAATTCTTAGGGTTTGCTGACTTGCAGCTGCTTTACCCAATTTCTGCCTCTGTCGTCACATGGCATTTTCCTCTGGTAGGGGCACCAGTGATGTTGTATTAGACTCAGCCTAACAATTCACCTTCACCTGATGATATATGCAAGAGTGCTTTTTCTAAATAAGGTTGTATACACAGGTCCCTAAGGTTGGAACTCCATCACATATTTTGGGAGGACAAAGGTCAACCTATAACAGTCTATGATACATGAATCTGCTGCAAAATCAGCTTTCAGTGAAACTGCGGAATCAAATATAGCAAACTCTCCATTCACTGAATGTCTCCCCTGCTCTCTAAATCACTTACACTTATAGCATTGTATTGAATAATCACAGCCATAAGTTATATTTATTTATTTGTCAGTCTCACCATGGGGAGATCCTTGGTAAGCAATATGATAAAGAAAACAAAAAGATGGTCTGTGGAGTTACAGCCATTTTAAGTTTTAATTTCCTCACTCGGAGGCTGTGAGGGGTGCTGTCTCATGATTCTACACTAGAAATCCCTCTGCCATCTTTTCTCCTCAATCCTTTTTCTTTTTCTTTTGGAAGTAGGGGATATTTTGATTTGAATACCAAACTCCCAGACATTGTGCATGAGAAATTGAAGTGATAATTTGAGACTTTGAACAATATTATGTTTCTCTGTTATTGACTTTTTTTGGAAGGTAGCTAAAGTATGGAAATATCATAATCATAGTATTCATAGTTCACGGTGTTCCGTTATCATTAATATCCATAGGATGAGTGGTGAAAACAGCTCTTTTATTTCTGTTATTGATAATGTGTGTCATCTATCTTTTATTATTATTATTTTTTGGCTATTCTGCCTGGAGATTTCTTGATTTCAAAGAACAAGAATTTAGTTTTGCTAATTTTCTCTTTTTTTTCTGTTTCAACTTCAGTGATTTCTGCATTAATATTTATTACCTTCCTTCTATTTGTTTTAAGTTTAATTCCTCCAGTGTCCTAAGATGGAAACTTAGATCATTAATTTTATATCTCTCTTCTTTTCTAATATAGCAGGTGCTTGAATAACATTATTTTGTTTAATGTTGTTTCACTGTAATATAGAAGAAAAGAAATTGATCCTTGGTGGGGGCCAGTATTTGTGTGCAGTTGACATGTGTTCCCCATGTCTGCAGGGGTTTTCTCTGGGTACACTAGTTTCCTCCTTATCCCAAAGGTGCATTCATTAGGTGAACTGGCATGTTTAAATGGTCTCTGCCTGGGTGAGTGTGGGTGTGCATGTAAGTGACCCAACAATGGAAGGGCATCCTGTCCAGGGTTGGTTCACACCTCGCATCCTGAGCTGTAAGGATGGGCTCAGGCCACCTGCTACCCTGAACTGGAATAGAGGGTTGGAAAATAATTATCTTACTTGTTTTTAGTAATTATTCTTAAATGCATGTATAGCTCACATTTATTTCAATGTTTAATATTAGAAGTGATTATTTAGAAGTTTGGTGCTTTTTTTGTGGACAGATATCTGCTGTAGAAACTTTATTCTTACTTATATTTATTAGCTTATTGTAAAATTGGCTTGAGTATACATTATTTTGCTTAAAGTCTCAGTTCCCAAGGACCTATTCAAGGCATTAAATGAGGACTTACTATATAGATTTTAATGCTATACATTCACATCTCTAAGAATCATTTAAACAGATTTCCAAAATTTTTGATACTATATGTCCAATTTTATTTAGTTCTAAATAAATTTAATTTTTCCTTTGGACATTATATTTTTACCCATGGGTTATTTACAGGTCTGTTGTTTACTTTTCAAATACTTAGGGATTTTTTTTTAGCTCTTTGTTATCTATTTCAAATTTAATTCTGTTATGATCTTAAGTGTACTTCGTATGCTTTCTATTATTTAAATTAATTAACGTGTGTTTTATGGCCCAGAACCTGGTCCATCTCAGTGACAGTGGGTGTGAGCATGAGAAGAATGCGTATTACACTGTTGCTGTTTGGAGTGTTTTATATAAACATCAATTAGGGCACTTGATAGCTAGCGCTGTTCAGGTCATCTATATTCTTACTGATCTTCTGCCTGCTTGATTTATCAATTATTGAGACAAGGCTGTTGAAATCCCCAACTATAGGCGTAGATTTCTCTATTTCTTTTATTTCTATCAGTTTTGTCTCATGGATTTAGATACCCTGTTGGTGTAATATAGTTGTTGTTTTTTCAATGTTGTCTTGAGCCAGCTTTGAGGACCATGCTAGAGACGGCCACTCCCAAGCCTCCCTTTTTTATCATACATCAATCAGGTTCTTATAGTTTGTAGCCCACCCCGATTACCCCAAGGCAGGTCAGACAACCAGGGCCAGCCTTCTGCCCCAGAGCCTGATGACATTATTCAAATTAGTCATTCCTAAGCCTGCTTGCCCTGCTTTGCTCTTTCCTGCCATTGACATCTGGGTTACTCTGGGTGGTGCACCGTGTTCTTCCCAGGGAACTGTACAGATGACAAACTAAAATTTTTTCCATTTAGTTTCTTGATCTAGGTTTGACCTCAAGATGCTTCCCTGAGATAATATGAGTAAAACAGTGGATAGATTCATCCATGTCTAGTGTTGTTATATATTTAGTGGAAAATTGACCTCTTTATCATAGTATAATGCCCCCTCTTGTGTCTGCTAATCTCCCCTGGCCAGAGGTTGGCTTTGTGTGAAGTTATTATAGCTGTTCTAACTCATTTAGTTAGTGTTAGCATGATCTATTTTATTGTATCTCTTCACTTTTAATCTATCTGCTCTTTTTATACATATCATCAATTCTATGTAAACAGTATTTAATTATATATATATGTATATATATATAATTTAGTCTGTAAATCTCTACCTTTTAACTATTACAAATAAAGTGATTTTTAATATATTTGGATTAAAATCTTGCTAATTCTTTTCTGTTCATTACACTGGTTTATTGTTTATTTTATACACTTTTTTTTACTCCCCTCTGTTTTAATTAAGAATGTTTATGCTTCTGTTTTATTTAATCTACTCAGTTTATCACAGAACATATACTAAAAAGGCACATTTGGAGCTGTGTGCAATCAATTGATGACTGACATATCTTATAACAAATCCTGTAATATATCTTTTAGAGAATCTTTTCTAATTACATCATGAACTGATACATTCTCTCAAGATACAGCAACTATCCAGTGTGATAAACTATACAATTCATAGCATTGTTAGATTTCAAAAGACATTTGATATTGGTATTAATAAAAATAAATATATGTCAACTGTTTATAAGAAAGTTTTATACATGGAAAACAAAATTATGTGTGAGGTACACAGATATCTTGGAATAAATGAGCTTGAGGAGTTAATGTCTGATCTGGTTTTAGAAAGATAAGAAATTAAAGTGAACATAGATATTTCACTTCCTTAGTTAAATTCATTCCTATGCATTTTATTCTGTTTATGCTATTGTAAATGAAACTGCTTTCTTAAATTCCTTTTCTGATAATTTTGCATTAGTGTGTATAAATGCAATGGATTATTGTATGTTGATTTTTATTTCTGCAACTTTACTGAATTTATATATAAATTCTAAGAATATAAGGAGACTTTATGTCTTTTTACATATAAGATTGTATCATCTGCAGAGACAGTTTAACTTATTTCCTTCCAATTTAGATGGCTTTTGTTTTATTTTTCTTTCCTGATTGCTCTGGGTAGTGCTATGTTGAATAGAAGTGGTGAGACTGGGCACTTTTGTCTGGTTCCTTTTCTTAAATGACATGTTTATGGCTTTGCACTGTTGAGTACGATGTTAGATGTGGGTTTATTATAGATGACCTCTTATCCAGTTTGTTTTTTTATCATGAAAGGATTTTAAATGTTGTCAAATTTTTTTGTTTCTATTGAGAGGATCATATGATTCTTATTCTTCATTTTGTTAACATAGTGTTTCACATTAATTGATGTACGTATGTTGAAATATCCTTGCATCTGGTGATAACTTTCACCTCATCATCTTATATGTTCCTTTTAATTTACTGTTGAATTAATTTAGCTTATATTTTGGTGAGGATTTTTGCATTAATTTTCATCAGGGATATTAGCCTATAATTTTCTTTTCTTATAGTATCTTTGTCTTACTTTGGTTTCAAGGCAATGCTGGCCTTGTAATATTAGTTTGTAAGTATAATTCCTTATTAACTTTAAAAATTTTTTGCATAACAAAGGAAACAACAAAACTAAAGACATCTTACAGAATAAGATTTGCAACCATATATGCAATTAAGGGGTTAATACCCAAAATATCTAAGGAATTCATGCAACTCAACAGCAAAATTGCAACAATAATAATGATAATAATAATGCGATTAAAAACTGAATGAAGGACCCAAATAAATACTTTTCTAAAGAAGACATACAAATGACTAATAAGTATATGAAAAGATCCTCAACATTGCTAATCATCAGGGAAATGCAAATCAAAATCACAAATATATATCACACACACAAATAATAATTTTTACTACCAAAGATGAGATAACAGTTGATGAGGATATGAGGAAAATAATCCTTTCTGCAGTGTTAGTGGAGATATAAATTGGTAGAGACATTACGAAAACAGTAGAGAGGTTCCTCAAAAAATTATAAGTAGAAAAACCTTATGATCCAGCAGTTCCAGGTCTGAGTATATACCAGAAGAAACTAAATTATCTTAAAGAGACATCTGTACTCCTGTATACATTGCAACATTATTCATAACAGCCAAGATATGGAAACAACCTAAATATCAACAGATGAATGGATCAAAAAATATGGTAAGTATATACAATAGAATATTATTTAGCCATTAAAAGAAGAAAATCATGACATTTGCAACAATATGGAAAAATCTGGAAGAGATTATAGTAAGATAAACGAGACAAAGAAAAGTAGTATATGGTATCATTTGCATGTGGAATCAAAAAAAAAAATAAAATAAAGTTGGACCAGAGAAACAGTAGAATGGTTATTACCAGGGACTGGAAAGCTAGCAAAATTGGGAGAGATAGGTCAACTTTAAGTTAAAATAAAACTAAGTCCTGAAGATATAATTTACAGCATGATGACTATAGTTAATGATATGGTTTTGTATACTTAAAATTTGCTGAGAGAGTATATCTTAAGCAGTCTGATAAAAAAATGAACAAACAAACAAATAACTATGTGATGTGATGGGTGTGTTAATAAAAGTCACTTCACAATGTATAATTCTATAAAGTCACATTGTGCACTTTAAGTACATTACAATTGTATTTGTTGAATATACCTCAATAAAATAGAAAAAAATTCCTAGTTTGTAATTTTAAAAAATCAAAGTAAATCAATGAAGAGAAATAAAACATGTTAACCACTAATAAAAAATAGCTGGAGTAGTTAGGTTAATTTTAGACCAAAAGGATTTCACATCAAGAAAATTAACTGGAATGAATAAAAGGCATTGTAAAATGATAAAGAGGTCCATTCACAAAGAAGACATAACAATTCTGAATGTGTATCCACCTAAAAGAGAGTGCCAAAATATGCGAGGCAAAAACTAGTAGAACTGAAAGAAGACTTTACATTGTCTCTATAAGTAATTTACAGATCCATCAAGTAGAAAAAAAATTAATAAGGGTATGTTAAATTGAACAGTATGAGATCGAATTGGCATGTATAGACCCCATCCATCAAAAACAAAATACACATTATTGTCAACCTTCACCAATATAGATTACATTCTGTGCCATAAAACAAACTTCAACAAATTTAAAGAATAGAAAATATACAAATCCCAAAATATTTGTAGTTTAAACAATACACTCTAGAAATATATAGTCCAAGGTAGAAGTCTCAAAAGAAATTTGAGCATATTGGGTTGGCTAAAAAGTCCATTTAGTTTTTTCTGTAAAATAAACAGCGCATTTTTCATTTTCACCAATAACTGTTGATTTGGATATTTTGAGTATGTTGGCCATCTCCCACATGGTGTGTCTCAGTTTGACCACTTTCACATGCAACAGGTCTAGCCAACGGTGGAGCAGCATCCAGCAAGAAATCTCCAGGATAAAACCTCACAACACACTTTTGACACATTCTGTCAGTCACAGCACCTTTTCCATACACTGCACAAATATTGTTGTGTTTCAGTTGCATTTTTACCTTGCCTGAAATAATAAAGCATAATATGCCAAAAATGTTGCATATTTTTGTCCATCTTCATATTAAAATGGCTGCACAGAAATTCACCAATTTCTATGGTTTTTAAAAATGCATGCTATGACAGCTGTCACGATACAGTCTAACAAAATTGTTTCGAATGAAGTTAAAGACAAGTGAGTGCTTCCAGAGCCATCTTATGGAAAAAAAGAAATGAACTTTTTGGCCAATCCATTATTTGAACTAAATGAACATAAAAAATGCAACATATCAGAAATTTATAGCATTTATTACATATATTAGAAAAGAAAGATCTAAAATCAATAATCTAAACTGACACTTTAGGAAATTAAGGAAAGCAGAGCAGTTTAATTCTAAAGGAACTAGAAGTAAAGAAATAACAAATTTAAGCAGAAATCAATAAAATTAAAAGCAATAGAGAAAATCAACAAAACCAAAAGCTCATTCTTTGAAAAGATCAATAAACTCATAAACCTCAAAAAAAAAAAAAAAAAGAGGATAGAAAATACTAACACCAGAAATTAAGCGGTTCCATCAGTACTTATCTAATGGACATTAAAAAGATTATTAAAAATATTATAAACAAGTCTATATCCACAAACTTGATAACCAATGAAATGGGTTACTTCCCTCAAAGACACAGACTATCAAACTGAACAGGGAAAATACATAATATAAATAGATCTATACTGATTAAAGGAAATAAAATAGTAATTAAGAATCTACCAAAACAGAAATCACCAGGTTCAGATGGTTTAACTGGTAAATTGTATCAAACATTCAAGGAAAAAACAGTATCAGTTCTTTACAATCTGTTCCAGAAAATAGAAGCATAGAGATTCCTTTCTTACTAATTCTATGAGCTCTGTATCAAATATCAAAACCACAGAAAGCAGTGTCAAGAAAACTGTAGATCAATGTTTCTCATGAATATAAGTGTAAAAATCATAAAAAAAAATTAGCAAATAAAATCTTACAATGTAAAAAAAAAAAAAAAAGGCACACTATGACATAGTGGGATTAATTCCAGGTATGCAAGGCTGACTTGATATTGAAAAATCAATTAATGCAATCTATCACATCCACAGGCTAAAGAAGGAAAATCATTCAATCATATCAAAAATACAACCATAGCATTTGATAAAACCAACACCCATTCATAATAAAAAAACTCTCAGAAAACTAGGAATAAGGGGAAACTTTCTCACCTGTATAATGAACATTGAAAAAAATTACAGATAATATCATACTTTATGGTGAAAAATTAGATACATTCCTTGTAAGTTTAAGGAAAAGGCAAGGATTCATCCTCTCAGGACTCTTATTCAACATTGTACTGGAAGTTCTAGTTAATCCAATAAGGAAATAAAAGGTTTACAGAGTGAGAAAGGACAAAATAAAATCATATTTGCTTACACAAAAGTAATTTGGTTCCTTCCACTACAATGTACTGGGTTGGATAGTATCCCTCCAAAATTTATGTCCACCACAGAATCTGTGAATGTGACCATATTTGGGTCTTTGCATACATAATCAAGTTAAAAATGAGGTCCTACTAGATTAGGGTACACCCTGTATCTCTTATAACTGGTGTCTGTATGAGAACAGAAAAATGTGAACACATACACAGGGAGGAGAGTTTCATGTGAAGACAGACTGAGATTAGAATGATGTTTTTACAAGCCAAGTGTGGTGAAGATAGCTGGCAGCCACCAGAAGCTAGGAGCAAAAAGCAGAGATCGTCTTCAGGATAGTCTTCAAGAGAGCATGGTCCTGCCAACACCTTGATTTCAGGTTTAATTTTATCTTGATTTTATTCACAACTGTGAGCAAGTTAAATTCTGTTATTGTAAGCCACCCAGTTTATAATATTTTGTTATGACAACCCTAGGAAATTAATGTAACTGGCAATAAACAATTGAAATTTGAAATTGAAAACACAATACCATGTCATTAGCACCAAATAAATAAAATGCTGGCTACAAACATAACAAAATATTTTCAAGACCTTTATGAGGAACACTTCAAAATTCTGATGAAATAAATCAAAAATATAAAATAAAGGAGAGAGATATTTCTTGTTCATGAACAGGAGAACTCAATATTATTAATGTGTTGATTCCTCCCAAATTATTTTTAGATTAAATGTAATCTAAGTTGAATCCTAGAAACTTATTTTGTTAATATTGACAAACTGACTCTAAAATTTATATTGAAAGGCAAAAACCCACAATAATCAAGACAAAAGAACAAAGCCAGAGGACTAACATTACCCAGCAAGACTTACGATAAAACCACAATAATTAGGACAATGTAGTATTGGTGAAAGAGAGATGTACAGTCTGGACCGAGTAAGGAGCCCAGAAATAAATCCATGCAAACGTAATCAACTAATCTTTGGCAAAGGAGAAAAGGCATTTCAACTGAGAAATACAGTCTTTTCAATAAATGGTACTGAAACAATTGGACACCCACATGCAAGGAAATTAATGTAGACACAGACCTTATATTGTTCACAAAAGTTAACTCAAAATGGGTCATAGGCTTAATGTGAAATACAAAATAATAAAATTTCTGGAAGTTAACTCAAGAGAAAATCTGGGTGACTTATGGTTTAGAAAACATTTTCAGATACACTAAAATAGTAATTCATGAAAATAATTGATAGTTGGACTTGATTAAAACTAAAAGCCTTTACTCTGCAAAAGACAGTTATTAGAATACAGAGACAAGTCTCTGAGAAATTATTTCCAAGATCACATACTTGCTAAAGCACTTGTAATATAATTATACAAAGAACTAAAAATTCAACAATTAAAAAAAAACCTGATTCAAAAGATGCCAAAAGATATAATAGACACCTCTTCAAAGGAGATACACAGATGGTAAAGCCTATGAAAAATGCTCAGCATTATATGTCATTAAAGGAACTGCAATAAAAGCAAAACAGATGTCACTGGGTACCTATCAGAGTGTCTAAAATAAAAAACACTGACAATAGCACCACATGCTGAAGCGGATGTAAAGTAACGGGAATACTCATTCATTGCTGGTGGGAATGCAAAATGCCACAGCATTTTACCAACATTGGAAGCAATCAAGATATCTTTCAACAGGTGAACAGATAACCAAACTGTGATACATACATACAATAGAGTATTACTCAGTGATAAAAAGAAATGAGCTCTCAAACTATGAAAAGGCCCGGTAACCCTTAAATGAACATTGCGAAAGAATCCAAACTAAAAAGGCTTTGTACTGTGTGATTATAGCTACTCATAATTCTAGAAAAAAGCAAAACTAAACAATTTTCTACTTCCTCAAACCACTAAATGATCCTCAGCTATAGCTGTAGGAAACCCATTATTATTTTCATTTCTATTATGAAGTTGCCCCTCAGTAAATGTTTTATATTAGAAATAAATCAATAAGTTCTAAAGTCAGTAAAATGTATGTTAGAGCAACTACTTGTAGCAATGCATTTGTCATTTTTACTTTTTACATTATCTAAGAAATAATTACAGAGGTTTTTTTTTTAGTCCAAATTAATTATTATAATGAAGAATCAAGGAGATGAAAGAGAAAAATGAGTGAAAGGGAATGAATCAATTATTTTTTCAACTCCCAGGATTCATCATATATTTGAGAACTTAACCTGTAGATTTGTACTTAAGACTCCAGTAAGGATTCAAGAAAAGAGAAGGAAGGAAGCGAGCAAAAAGAATTAAGACATAGAGAAATCAAGAAAACTTATAGCAAAGTAAACAAATAAAAAAAGAAAAGAAAGAAAAGAATTTTTAGGCTCTGTTTTATCTCAAAGTGAAGAGAGCTATATCTCCTTTATTCTCTTGTATAAAGCTTACTATGCTTTTAAATTCTCTTCTATTGTGTGATTTTAGGAAAATTTTATAATCCTGATCATTCGTAAATGCTAAAGAAGAAAAGCAAATTGTAACAAATTCTGAAACAACGCTCTGTGGCATATCTCAAGGATAAGCGAAATATAAAAACTCTGAAGACATTTGAGTTGCAATTTGTAGTTTTTATGTTTAAGATTTCCTTGGGTGGTTCTTTAAAAAAACTATTTATGTTTCTTAATGTTTTCCATCTGCTGCAGAAGTTTAAAGTTGCTATAGTACAGTTATGTAGAAAATGCCCAGGACTTTTTCGTATGTGACTTTCACACTGGTAGGAAATTACCTTGTTGCCACGGTTCACTTGATAGCACTCAGTGGGCCAGCAGGTCATGGTTTAAGGACTTACATCATAGTGGTAAATCATCACCGGTTCTCATTGCACTTGAGTATGGTTCTGGGTCAAAAATGCCATTATCTTTCACTTCAAGTTTATACATGTTTCAACTCATCATTTTTACTTTGATAAATCTTCTCTTGAGGATAGAAAGTGCTATCCATCGTGGAAAGATACCTGTGAGGGTACAGACAGTGGATAAAAAATCAGTTATCAAAACAAATCTAAATTCATTTAAATTTATCCCATTTAGTCCACACACATGCACTCAATAACACCCGCAGGGAAGTATAAAATATGTGGGGCTATGAACAGTGAGTAAAGGCAGTAACTCATATCCCCATTTTCTAAAACAGCTATATAATTTAATATCTTTTTTTCCATTAAAATCCTGCTGTTACCAACCTCTCTCAGCTAATAACATTGCTTCATACTTTATTAATAAAATAAAAGTACTTGGATAGGAGCTGTCTTCTCTTTCCCCAGGGTCCATGTGTATATTTTCCTCTTCATTCCCTGCCAGGAGAACACCTAGCTCTTGTCAATGGAAATTCCCTGGGCTTGGGTAATGGGTACCAACTCTTCATCCTTCACCTTCCCAAGGACTTCAGTCTTACATATATCATTTTTTGCTTATTTCTTTAATTTCTTTTCTTTCCACTTGATCCTTACTATAAGCTGACAACAAGTTCTCATCATTGGAAAAATTAATCAATGAAGCAAATACACCAATAAACAATCATAGAACTTTAGATACTCTCTTTTGCTACTTTATTATGTCTTTGCTTTCAAAAACAAAACAAAATTTTTTTTTGAAAGAATGGCTAATATTTGCTTACTCTAATGCATGTCCTCACATTTATAGTTTAAACTTAACATGAAATATAAAATAATGAAATTTCTAAAATATCATATAGATGAATGTAACTTCATGGTTTTGTGGTATGTGAAAATTTCTTAATTAGGACACAAATAGAACCAACTGTGAGGAATTGTACTATATTGAAGTTAAAGATGCATATTTATATACAAACACTAGTAGAATGAAGAAACAAGCTACAGAATGGGAGGAGATATTGCAAATAAATATCTTATGAAGAATTTATATTGAAAATATAAAGAACTCCTACATATTGATAAGAAAAAGGCAGATAACACAACATTGGGCAAAATATGAACTGATGCTTCACAAAAAGGAATATACAAATAGAAAATATTCATAGAAACATTTTTTCAAATATGTTAATATTCAGGAAGGGGAAATTAATACAACAATGCAATTACCCCACCAGGAGTTCTAAAATTAGAAAGATTGATAATACTAAGTGTTAGCAAGGATGATACTAGCAATGTTTAACTCTAATACATTGCTATTGGGTATATATTTATAACCACTTTAGAATACAATTTGGGACTATCTCTTACAGTTAAATTTACTATTCCTAGATATTTACTAGAGGTAAATGCCTATAAATATTCACCAAAATACAAAAACATAATATTTTAATCCTCACTAGAGGGAATATATTTATTGATTTTAGAGAGAGAGGAAAAGGGGAGAGAGAGACATCAAGGTGAGAGAGAAACATGTATTGGCTGCCTGCAGTATGTGTCCTGATGAGGGATCAAGCCTGCAACCTAGGTATGTGCCCTGTCTGGGAATCAAACCTACAACCTTTTGGTGTATGTGACAATGCTCCAACCAACTGAGCCACCTAGCCAGGGCCAGAAACATTATTTTAAATTTTAAATAACCCAAATCAAGAGTTGCATGGGCAAAGAAATTTTAGTAACCCATTCAAAAAAATACAACGCAGAAGTGAAAATATTTATATATTTATATATATGTATGCATTTCATGATCTTTAGTAAAAGAGGCTAGACATATATCAATACATGAAGTAGCACTTCAACTAATTAAATTTCATTTATTTATTTATTTATTTATATTAAATTTCAAAAGATGAATACTATTAAAACTCCAGTACCATGAATTTGCTTTGTATAAATTATACATGTGAAGTCTAGGGATCATTCTGGACTAAACACAACTGTGTGACCACCACCTCGGTCAAGCTTCCCGAATGCCCAATCCCAATCACTATTTCTATGCAATGAGTTTGGCATTTGCATGAACAATGAAGGAAGTAGCTAAAATTTTTAATTCCAACATCAAGGTAATTAATAACCAAATCATACTTACTATGGTAGAGAGTTCCATAAAGCTCTCATGTCCCATATGATGGCCTCAATGATTTTCATAAATAATAAGAATGGAGAACTTTATAGCAGAAAAACAACTTCAGACTTAACATGATCTGTATCTGTGATTACTATCCATGATTTCTAATTCTCACTCAGACTGTCCAGCAAGAGCCACTTATAATCTGATTCCAGCAGTTGGCTATTATAAATAAAGTTGCTTTGAATATAGGGGTACGTGGGTTCTTTTGAATTGACGTTTGGGGATTGTTAGGGTATAATCCCAGCAGTGGGATCACTGGATCAAAAAGAAGCTCCGTTTTTAGTTTTCTGAGGAAATCCCCTACTGTTTCCCACAGTGGCTGCACCAGTCTGCATTCCCACCAACAGTGCACAAGGGTTCCATTTTCTCCACATCCTCACCAGCACTTGTTGTTTGTTGATTAGTTAATGATGGCTTTTATGACCAGAGTGGGGTGGTATCTCATTGTGGTTTTATTTTATTTTATATACTTTAAAAGATTTTATTCATTTACTTTTAGAGAGGGGGAAGGAGAAGAGAAAGAAAGGGAGAGAAACATAAATGTATGGTTGCCTTTGTGCGCCCCCGGCCTGCAACCTAGTCATGTACTCTGACTGGGAATCAAACCAGTGATCCTTTGGACTGAGCACAGACCATGCTCAATCCACTGAGCCATACCAGCCAGGGCTCATCGTGGTTTTAATTTGCATGTCTGTGATAACCAGTGATGTTAAGCATCTTTTCATCTTTATGGGTCCTCTGTATGTTCTCCTTGGAGCAGTATTTGTTCAGGTCCTTTGCCATTTTTAATGGATTGTCTGTCTTCCTGATGTTGTGTTGTATGAGCCTAAGTACCCACTAGTAAATGAGTGGATTAAGAACCTGTGGTACCTTTACACAGTGGACTATGCGGTAGAAAGAAAGCAGGAACTCCTACCCTTTGTGACAGCGTGGATGGCACTGGAGAGTATTGTGCTAAGTGAAATAAGCCAGGCAGCAAAAGACAAATACCATATGATCTCAGCTGTAACAGGAATAACAGGAACCTAATGAACAAAACAAACAAATGAGCAAAATAGAACAAGAGATGGGGAAATAAGAAACAAGCTGACAGCAGCCAGAGGGGAGAGGGGTTGGGGATAAGGAGGAAAGAAGGAGAAGGGTCTAGTCAAGGAACAAGTATAAAGGACCCATGGACATGGACAACTGGGTGGGGATTGACTGTATGAGGTGGGAAGGGAAGAGGATGGAAGAGCAACAGGGGGAAATTTGGGACAACTGTTACAGAACAACAGTAAAGTTTAAAAATATAAAATAAAATCAGACATATGAAATGTTTTAATATTACTAGCATCCTGACTGGTGGCAAGAGGGATATGCATTTGCAAATGCATGTAACTCATTATGTTTTCAAATGCTTTTATATGATCTAAATTTACTTTCAGTGGTTGATGAATAGCATTTTGTCCACACATCCGGACCTAGATAGGTATTGTGTGTTACCAAGACAATGTCCTAATAGTCCATCAATATTCCATATCATCCTCTACATTGTATTACCTTCACTTTGAAAGTAATAAAATTGTGGTTCAGTAAGATTTATAACTAGTAAATAGTTCTTTTGATTAATGGAATACTTTTTTGTTACTTTAATTCTTATGCTGCTAAGTATTACAAGCCTTTTTAGTTATTCTGGATTTTATTTTTTATCTACTCACCATTAACTAGACATGCTATTGTCTTGATAATTATAATTCACAATGTGTGTATTCATTTATTCCACCAACACTTTACTTATTAAACATTGCTTGCAGGCATTGTTCCAGATAATAGAGATTCAAAACTAATATATTTGCATTCTTGATGTTTCTATTGTAGAGGAAAGTTGGAAGGAGAATTAAAAAAATAAATAATAAACATAATAACACATGAATTATGTTAAGTATTAGAAAGTGATGTTGTGAACAAAGTCAGAATGTGGACTGGCAATTCTGAACAAGACACTACAACCTTAAATAGCGTGGTCAGATGGGCCTCTCAAGAAAGATGCAAATATGCAAAGACTTGAAAGAGGAAAGGGAATGACTTGCAGGTATTTGAAGAAAATATGTTCCAGGAGGAAAAGGAGCCCAAGGCTAGAGGATATTAGTTGTACCAGGCAGACACAGATGAGGTCAGAAATATAAAGTAGGGTGAGATTGTGAGAGCTTTTTATACCATTGTAACAACTTAAATTTTTAATATTTAAAAAAGGTAATAAGGAGATCATTCTCAGCAGAAGAGTGATATGATCTAACTTACATTTTTACAGAATTGCCTGAATTTCAATATATTTTAGGGGAGCAAGAATGAAAGCAAGGGGTTAGATGTGAGGCTAATTCAATAATGCAAGAAAGATTTGATTCACAATAGGGGAAGTGGTAAAACTTGGTTCTATTTTGAAAATGAATCCAATATATTACCTGATGAATTAGCTGAGGGGAGAGAGAATATTTATAAAAGGAGATTCAGAGATGACTTCATATGTTCTTCCTTGAGCAAATTGAAAAAGGTGGCTGTCATTGATTGAGATGTGCAAGTCCATGGGTGGGGTATGTAGAGGGGACCAGCAGTTTGGAGCATATTTAGGTTGACATGCAAGTTCGATATTAAAATGATGGTGACTGGTGCATTGATCCTATAAGTCTAGTTTGGGAAGAGATGTCCAGGCTAAAAAATGTGAATTTAGGAATCATCATCATGCAGATGAAATAAATACATAATATAGATGAGATTACTAGATGAGATATTATAGGTAGAGAAGAGAAGGAGAGGTCTAAGAACTAAACACTTGGGTGTCAATGAAACTTTCCATTTGTTTCTTATCTATTCAATAGACAATACCATAAAAATTTTAAATTCATATGTTTTTGTTTAATTAAAAACTAAGTAGAATTAGCTGAGTGCTTTAAAAATGTGCCTTTTGAATCACTGTATATTGGTTAGCTGTTATTAACATTTGAGTTATACATTATTTATTAGTTAAAAAGCATTTTAAAATCATCAAAGCCATTTCCTAATATTACTGACAAATAAGATAAGTATATAGTTACTAGGAACCTTTAAAATGAAGTCTCAGATCCATTGTAAGTAAAATTCTTCAAATTATTTCTTTATAATATATCCTCTGGAAGATAATATCTATAATTGATATTCAATAATTCATTCCTTGAAATTCATCACAGCCTCAACAGTTTCACAAATAAGAAAGAAAAATTGGTTTCATATAATTCATAAGAGAAAAGGCAGACTCAGCTTAGATAATACAAAGTGCAAAGCATGAAAGAAAGCAATTGCTTCCATTTATAAACATAGTAGCTATAGATCTGATTGGGATAAGTTTATCAGTCCTCAAATAGAAAAGGTGCCGGTATAAACAATGCAGATTTAAATCAGAAATGGTGAGGAATCAAACATTACACAGACATTTTCAAAATGGGACAGTCCCTATGGTTATATTATTTGGAGCGTTCATTTTTACTTTGGTTATTTATATGGTGAAAAATAACTCTGGGATATACAGTAGTCCCTCTGTATATTATGGTTCACTTATTACGGCCTCACTGTATCACAGGATTTTTAAAGATATTATATTTAATTACTTATCGTGGATTTTTTGCTAACTTGCAGGATTTTGTGGTACTGTATACATATGTTGTTAAAGTTACGTAGGTTTAAGAGTGTAGAATATGTTTAAGGACATAAGTAGTGTTTATAAAAGTGTGGAAAAGGTTAATAAGGGAGTGGGAACGGTTAATAAGGGACTGGGAATGATTTCTAAGTGTGTGGGAAAGGTTTATAAAGCCTTAAAATATATATAAATACTAAAATAAATGTAAGGTTCCTACTTCACGGATTTTCACCTATTGCAGGGGGTCAAGAATGTAATACCCGCGATAAGTGAGGGAATACTGTATTCATACACACTTCACAAAAAGGGGTGCTGCTTTTCTACTGTCATTATTTAACATAAACTTGTGCCAGTTATTTTTAGTGGGAAAAATCCATATTACTTAAAAATATTTCCTTTGGATATTATATTCCCATTTTAGATATTCTAAGTATAATATATTTTCTTTGTCAAATTGTTCTTTCCCATTCTTGGTCAGTTACATTTTTCTGAACTGCAAGGCATAGGAAAGGTTATTAACTAGTGATGTTCATGAAAAATATGAGTTCAGGACAATTCTAATTTGTTTCATTATAAAGTCGGGTAGCACTTTTCTAACTGATTTGCAGGATAGGTTAAGTACTTGACAGTGAGTTAGCTAAATCTCTGACATATCATCCTATTGAAAATTACATTTGCTTTAGAAAAATAAAATTGTTTACATATTAGACATATTTACCCTGAGGGTTAGTAACTTAAAACAGATGAGGTAAAGGGGGGAAAAAAACATATATCTATCACTAATGGCTGTTTTCATTTTGAACTAGAAGGACATGTCTGTACTTTTCTGTAATAACAGAATCTCTTCCCAGCTGTCAATCCCAGAAAAAAAAATATTGTTCATATAAAATTCATAGAACTTAAACAGTTCCTGTCATAATGCTTTTGAGAGAGCACTGTGCAATCTCTCTGGGCCTTTAGTTTAAATGCCATTTCCAGTCAACTGCAGGATTTTTAAAGTGTTTCAGCATTAGCATTTTCCTAGGGGTATATTGGGCCTTTCAAAGAATTTATGTTTTTTAATAAAAGACATTCTACTGCCAATCCTTACTTAAAAAAAACAAAAGTCCCAAATAGTGTTATTGTAAATAACTTGCAAGAAAAATATGCAAGAACCTTTCATTGGTTTTTCAAGTGGTGGAAGATGTACAAAGATTGTCAGGATAAAAGCTTCATGAATAATACGGTTAATCCTACAGACAAATTACAGTGAGATGCTCCTATAATCTTATTGTAGGGAAGGGTTAATTATAAGCCAAAACTGGGATTCCTCCAAAGGAATTAATATATTCCCATACTCTACTGGAGCCAAAGAAAAGACCATACTTTTATGACAAGCATGGAAATGAGCTAATAGGAAAATTGAAATATTTGAATCTTTTTCACCATCCCAGGATACTTTGGAATGGTTTCTTCTGACAGACTTATCTTAGGTAGATTGTTGTCTTCTGCCCAAAACATTTATAGAGCCATTTTTTCCTTCACCTACCAAAGCCCAAACATTTAAAGTTAGCCTTTATTATTACAAAAACTATCCCTAGTAGTCGTCCCCTCTGTGTCAGTCATTGTTAGCCTTTGTATTTCAGCTTATTGATTTATTTAGCCTTCACAGTTCTTGTTGGGAGTTCCTAAAACAACCAGATCAAACACATTTAATAAATGCTATGTGAATAAGGAGAAACGTTCTGAAACTGAAGTCAAATGAAGTTAATTCTTTAGTTGCTAAAAGTATCATTCTTCAATCTAGAGAAAGAAATCACACAATTTAATTGAAGAAAAGTTAAGTTAATAATAATTACTAAACCATGGCAGAGTAACTATGAAGACATAAAGCTATTAAAGCATTTCCTAGGGCCAACGAAGAACATCCACAGAAGTACAAACTTGAGAGCAAGCACCCTCCCCAGGCCTGTGGTTTAGACCTCATGAGTGATGACATGAATGCAGCCCAGTCGATGGCAGGATGTTTATTAGATTATCTGGGGTAGAGTTTCCAGGCATGCAAGAAACAGGTTTGCGGTACTGGTGACCAAAGGTGATGGGCTGTCATGCAGAGGGACTCAGTACCTCTGTAGGACTGGAGTACACAAGATTTGTGTTGGGAGTACCGTGGAAAGGTGCTCACCGACTCTGGGCCAGAGCTGTGCAGTTAATGAAGACCTGTGTACTCTTTACATGACTGGGCAAGGTTTCATGGGCTATCTTCTCCCACCTGACTGGCCGTGGGGCTGGAAGAATAAAAAGCACAAGTCAGGACACTGGAACCAAAGAGAGACTATCCCTGAAACATTCCTCCAGCACCCTTTACTGACAAAGTTGAATCCTCTTCTCAGCGTAAAGAAGATGTGCTTAAATTGTCCAATTCATTGTCATGGAGCAGGCACTGAAGAGGGAACTTTGAGTTGAGAGTAACTAAGTAGGTCAGTAATTGACCCACTAAGATGCTGAAACTTCTTACCTTTTGCCTAAAATCTAAGAACATTTTTATTTACCATAATTAATCAAACAAGTAAACCTCTGACCTTGGTTCTCTGCTTTGCTACTTGGAATTGTTTCCAGTAGGTAAAGAAATGTAAGTTGAGGCATATCATAAACTAATAAGATAGGATATTGATGTTTCTATAGATGCAACACTTCTGTAACAACTAAATATAAAAACATAAAGAATGAACATCAATTTCCTTGTGCATCATTTCTCAAGGTTTGTCTCCGAGACAAAAAGAGTATAGCTAAGCTATGGCTAAGTCTAGAAATGACTTGTAAATTCTAGTGAAGTTCTCTCTTCTTTAACATGGATTCATGTTGGTTCAAATCATGGTTTACTCAAAATTTAACATTGTTTATTATGTTGACTTACAATGCTCATTCAGATACTGAAGATATGAGTAAATGATTAATTGAGAAACCATTTGGCATTGACTGTCAATGAGGTAATTCATGTAAGTCCTTTGATGGTTCTAATTTTACTTTGAGACAAAATGACATGGAGGACAGAGACTTGTTTTGTTGATGATTTCTAGTTGTGCATTTCAGCTTTTCTACTTAGGTGGATAACTTAGAAAATATTACATTTTACTAAGTAATATTGGAAATATAAAAAAAACTATCTAAAAAACTTTTAAATAGTAATAGGTGCTATACCCATAACTTCACCCTACAATTATTAAGAAAACAAAATGTTACAAGGACCAGTAAAAACACCTGTGAGCTCCATTCCAAACCCATTTGCTCCTGCAAATTTTAGAGTGACAGCAAACTGAATTTTGTGTTTATCATCATTTCACTTTTCGTTTTTCACAGATTTGTATTGCATATAAAATTATTTTTAAATATTATTTGGGCTGTTCATTCTTTTCCAAATTAACATAGTCCAAGTCCATTTTTTCTCCAATCTTGCCTCATTCACTTGGAATTATATTGGTAAAATTTATCTACTTTAGTGTATAACATTGTTTATTTGTTTTTTTCCCAATTGTAGATATTCCATTAAGCAACTCTAGTATAACTTATACATTCATCTGTATATGATCACAATTTATTGCTCTTGGTAACAATGCTAGTTTGAACATTCTTTTATATACTACCCAGTAAAACAGGGCAAGATTTTGTATATTGTTTATACTTAGCAGAGAAAATAGCAAATAGTTTGCTATGTGCATTTAAATTTTAAAGTAATCGTACCAATTTACACTTTCATCGGTGTGGTATAAGTATTCCAGATGTTCCACATTTCTACCAATGTCAGCTGTATTCCAGACTTCTTATATTTTGCTGATCTAATGGATGTGAAATGTGTTTTATTGTTAGACCTAAATTATTATTTGATTGTTCAAATCACCTCATTATCTCTTCTTATATTTATTTCTGTTGTGTTTTCTTTTATGTGACATTTCTGTTCCATTTCTAGTCTATGTTCCACTCATTTCCTGATCTATTTATTATTAATTTTTTTTATGTGAGTTGCAAAATCTCCCAGTCTATGACTCCTTTTTAGGAACTTATGGTGTTTTTATATAAATGGATATCCTTAATTTTAGTTGAATTTGTCAATATTTTTTCTAGTTAGATTGTGTGTCTTGTTAAAACATTCTTTTCTAAGTTCACAAACTTTTGTATTTCCCACTTAAAAATTTGATAAATTTGGCATATAAAATTCAGTTAGTATCAAATTTTATTTGTTTATTTTTCTATATATACATAGCCAGTTGGCTCAGCACTGTTTGTTATTGAGTTCATCATTTTCCAGGAATATATAGGGTGTTGCAAAAAAATGTATCCATAATTTTAATGATTAAAAAGTCTGTATTTATTAGCATACAGTTCCATTTCAATGGTCACAATAAACTACATAAATGTACTTCTTTATACTAAGTGCCTATTTTCAAACTGATGACCATTCTGGTCTAGACATTGCTGGTAACGTTAAGCAATGGAATGACAAACATCAAGAATTATTTTGTTTGATATTTAGGCACGTTTTCTTTCAATGGCTACTTGTAATTCATGAATGGTTTCAGGTTTTTTAGCATAAACATTATTCTTGAGAAATCCCCAAAGGAAAAAGTCTAGTGGTGTGAGGTCTGGTGAACACACAGGGTAATCTACAGGACCTCTTTGCCTGGTCCATCTGTTTGGCAGTTTCTCATTAAGATAGGCCTTCTATCATGATGGTAATGTGGAGGTGCTTCATCCTATTGGAAATAAAAGTCCTCATCATGAAAACCTTCGTGAATACATGGCATGGCTGATTCCTGCAGTGAATTCCAGTAAGAGGAACCAGTTACAGTACCTACAAAAAAGGCGGGGGGGCAGTTAATCCATGCATGGGTAAGTCACACCACATCATCAGTCCTGTCTTTGCATTTCTACTGCATTTTAGTACTTCCAGTAGCACTCCAAAATAAACTTTTTTTCAAAACTTAATCTGGTTTCAGCCATTATTTCTTAATGGTTAAATTTAAAAAAAATAAAATAAAATAAGCAACTTCTCAGCTATTAAAAGGTGGGTAAACTTTTTTTGTGACACCCTGTATAATATGATATTATAAAGTGTTAATACATGCATTGGACCTACTTCTATACACCTTACATCATTTTATTGATAAATTTTTACTATCATTTTACCACTACCAAATGATATAAGTTAACTAGATTTATGGTATCTTGCTAATTAGCAGGGGGGGGGAAATCACATCATCTTAACTTTCTTCTATATCTTTTTGGTTCTTGTTTTATTTCCTTTTTTTTCATATACAGTATTCCCTCACTTATCGCAGGTATTACATTCTAGACACACACCCCCCCCCGCGCGATAGGTGAAAATCTGCAAAGTAGGAACCTTACATTTATTTTAGTATTTATATATATTTTAAGGCTTTATAAACCCTTCCTACACACTTATAAACGATTCCCGGTCCCTTATTAACCTTTCCCACTCCCTTATTAACCTTTTCCACACTTTTATAAACACTACTTATGTTCTTAAACATATTCTTCACTCTTAAACCTATGTAACTTTAACAACATATGTGATACAGTACCACAGAATCCTGTGATATAGCAAAAAGTATGCGATAAATAATTAAATATAATATTTTTAAAGATCCTGCAGTACAGTGAGACCGCAATAAGTGAACCGCAATATAGAGAAGGACTACTGTATATATTTGCATCATCTGGTCAATTTCCTAGAGATATCCTCTTGATATTTTGGCTGGAATTAAATGGAATCTAAAGATTAATTTGAGCAACATTGATAACTTTGATATAATGAGTCCTTTCAGTGACTAAAGTATGTTTTCACTTATTAAGGTATTTTTAACTTTTTAAAATAAACTTCGGGATTTCTATATCAAGATCTTAAATATCTTTTGTTAAAATTATCTCTAAATATATTTTATTGTTGTTGCTGTAGCAAATAATTTTTTCTTTAAAATTATATTGCTTAAAATGTAAGTCACTCATAGACACAGCCACCTAGCAGAACTTTAGCATTAATCATAATAATCAGCCAATAGATCGTTTTGAAATCATTTTCTAAGTAGTGGTATATATTTTTTCCAATTATTTTACTGTTTTTGTTTGTTTGTTGTTTAGCTACATTGAAAAGGCTTTTTTTTTAATGTGTTTTATTGATTATAATATTACATTTGTGCCAATTTCCCTTCCCTCTGCTCCCCTCCACCCGGTGGCCCCCCTCCCTCCAGTTGTCCCCCCCTTTTAGATCATGTCCATTAGTTGTGCATACAGTTCTTCTCAACCTCTCTCTGTCTATTCCATTCCCTCCTACCATGATCCTTAATTCCTATATCATCTCCCTCCCTCTCCCCCTTCCCCCTCCCTGCTGACCACCCCCCAATATGTTCCCCGTACCTATAGTTCTTTTTCCACTCTCGTTGCCTGTTTAGTTTGCCTTTGTTTCAATTCCCTAGCTTCTGTTGTTTCTTGTGATGCAGTTTTCATTTTAGATTTCATTGTCTTGATCCTCCTTTTTCTAAACCAGTCCCTTTAACATCTCATATAACAGTGGTTTGGATCTAATGAACTCTTTCAGTTTTATTTTGTCCTGGAAACACTTTCTCTGTCCTTCTATTCTGAATGACAATTTCGCTGGATAGAGTATTCGTGGTTGTAGGTTTTGGATTTTCATTACTTTGAATATTTCTTGCCAGTCCCTTCTTGCCTGCAGGGTCTCCCTTGAGAAGTCAGCTGATAGTCTAATTGGGACCCCTTTGTACATAATTCTTTTCTTCTCTCTTGCTGCTTTTAAGATTCTCTCTTTATCTTTAACTTTTGACATTTTGATTATAATGTGTCTTGGAGTGGTTCTCCCTGGGTCCAGTCTCTTGGGAACTCTCCTTGCTTCCTGGACCTGCAAGTCTATTCCTTCCCCAAGTCTGGGAAGTTCTCCTTTATTATATTTTCACTCACTTTTTCAAGTTCTAGTTCATCTTCCTCGCTCTCTGGCAAACCAATGATTCTTATGTTGGGCCTTTTATAGCTGTCCCAGAGGTTTCTGATCCTCTCATCGTTGCTTCCCATTTCCTCTCGCTGCATTGGTTGACTGCTTGTTCCTTCTCCATATTCCAGTTTGTTGAAATGAACTCTGGATTTTATTTCCTCACCATCTGTCTCGTATGTGGTTTTGTTCCTTTCGTTATGAGTGTTTTTCGCTTCTTTCTCATCTTTTTCCAGATCTTTTGTGAATTCTGTAAGCCACCTGATAACAATGGCCCAGAACTGAGCATCTGACAGGTTTCTTATCTGTTCATCTGTCAGGTTCTCCATCTGTTGCCTGGTGAGCTGCGCCACCGGGATTTCTATAGTTGTCTGCCTCATTTTGACAGATGCGTTTTGTTTTCTTGGGCCGGTTGTAGGGGGCAGTGCCTGTGTACTCGTAAAGACCCAGCGACCGGCGCCGTTCGGCAGCCTTTCTTGTTGTGCCGTGGTGCTTTGTCGTCACAATCCAGCGACCGGTGCCTGTCCGCGACCTATTTCGCAGCCCTGTGGCGCTTTCTTTGGGGGCGGGGGTCCAAGATGGATTCACACAGTTATTCCGCTAGGAGACCGGGATCCGTCCTCCCGCCCCCCTGGGCCTCACTGTTCAAGGCGATGTGGTGGCTGCTTTCCCCAGCGTTGGGGTCGCGAGCTGCCAGAGGTTCGACTGCAGCCGGGGTTGTTCTCCCCGCCGCTGTCCCAGGTGCGACCGCAAACAGCGCCACCCCCTTTCGCTCTTACCTGCCCAAAGGGCGCCGCTGGTTTATAACTTCATATGTTGGGCTTCCGTGTAGTTTTATTTTCTGGAATTTCTAGTTATCCTTTGTTTTGAAGTAGTTGTATTCCTCTCTAGTTGTAGAGGGAGAACTAGCGTGTCCGTCTAAGCCTCCATCTTGGCCGGAAGTCCCGAAAAGGCTTTTTTATAATATGGAATAGAACTTGTGATGGTGGAAATTCTTACTGTCTTTCTGATATTTATAGGGAATGATTCTAATGATTAAAATAATATTTTCAAATATCTGAAAGAATAATTTGTAAGCTTTTTGTATATGCTCTTCATAGGATTCTCTATAAGAAAAGTAGATAATTCCATTTTCAATTTACTAAGCATTTTAAAATCACATATGTCTATAAAATTTTTATTAAATGTTACTTTTAAAAATTAATGTTGATTACATGAAAAAGAATTTCCAGAGATTTGTTCATATTATTAGTTCCTTTAAAATACTGAATTCTGTTTCTGTTAAATCTTTCTGTTACATCTATGTGTTTTACTTAATTTTTTATTATCTTTTCAATCCTTTCCTTCTTCCATTTTTAGATTTATTCTGTTGTTATTTTTCTAAGTTATACAGCTGGAAGTACACTTTATTAATTATCCTATATTATATTCACTATAAGTATATAAGACTATACATATTTATCAAAATATTACATTCTCTGTGTTTCTTAGTTTTGATCTGTAACATTATAATTATTCTTCAGTTACATTGTAATCTTTACAATGATGTAGTCCTCAACTGATATGTACCACAGGACTTCACCTGATTCTTCTTACATGAACTGCTGTCTGACACTGTCTTCAGGAATATAGCTTGTGAAATTGTAGAATTCATCTGTTTCCTGTCTCTCAGAGAATATTGTCTTCCCAGGTCAGATGTCCAATGTCTTGAAAACTGTTGTTTGAGGTGAGAAAGTAAACTTGATCTCTTTACTCCATCTTTGCTAGAAATACAAGTCACATTATCACTTAAAAACTTAAAAAAAAATTTGTCAGAAGGCCAAGGATGGATAGAAAACTAAAGGATTCAAGACAGTCATCAGCCTATCCTGGTAGAGAAGAGGCCCAAGTTTGCTTTTATTTTAGAGGGATAGTGGGTGAAGTTGGGAACTGCTTACAAATAGAGATTTTTATAAAAAGCTGGATTTTTGTTTAAAGCCAACATGTGGGCTAGCATGTTGTTTTTAGAAATCCTAAAACTTTTCCCAAAACCTCACTGTCTTGTGAAACTAGACTTAAAAAATTACCTTTCGGCTCTGTACTCTCTATGAGATAAATGTTTTAAATAAAAGACACAGTGGTGCTGAAAGTGAATGGATGGAAAAACAGAAAACCATGCAAGCAATAAGAATAAGAAATAAAAAAAACAGGAGAGATACATGTCACATAAAGTAATTTTCAAGAAAATAATGTACTACTAGAGACAAAACCAGAGTTTCATTTGGATAAAAGTATTAATTCATAAGGAAGAGATAAATACACATGGCTTAACAAAAGTGCTTTCGGGTACATGCCATATACATTTTTTAAGTATATGTTCCAGTTTTGTGAAACGTGTGATTGGAATCTTGATAGGAATTGCACTGAACCTCTAGGTTGCTTTGGGCAGTATGCACATTTTAAGGATGTTAATTCTTCCTGTCCATGAACATGATATGTGCTTCCACTTATCTGTATCTTCTTCTATTTTTTCTTCACTGTCTTATAATTTTCTGAGAACAGGTCTTTAACATCGTTGGTTAGATTTATTTCTAGTTATTTAATTCTTTTTGTAGCAATTATGAATGGGGTTGTTTTCTTGATTTCCCTTTCTGTTAGTTTGTTATTGAAATATAAGAATGCAACTGATTTCTGGATATTAATTTTGTATCCTGCTACTTTGCTGAATTGACTTATCAACCCTAGTAGTCTCTTGGTGGAATCTTTAGGGTTCTCTATGTACAGCATTATGTCATCTGCATACAATGACAGTTTTGCTTCTTCCTTTCAAATATGGATGCATTTTATTTCTTCTTCTTGTCTGATTGCTATTGCTAGGACTTCCAGTACTATGCTGAATAAGAGTGGTGAAAGCAGACATCCCTGTCTTGTTCCCTGTCTTAAGGGGAACATTTGTAGTTTTTGCCCATTGAGTATGATACTGGCTGTGTGTTTGACACATATAATATTTGTTATGTTTAGGTTTGTTCCCTCTAATTTCACTTTGCTGAGAATTTTACCACAAAAGGCCCTACATAGTAATAGCAATCCTAAGAAAGAAAAACAAAATTAGAGGAATCACACTACTTAATATGAAACTATACTCTAAGGCCATCGTAATCAAAACAGCATGGTGCTGGCATAAACACAAACACATAGGTCAATGAAACAGAATAGAGAGCCCAGAAATAAATCCACAACTTTATAATCAATTAATATTTGACATACAATCTTTACATACAACTATCTTTAGCCCATTCAATAAGTGGTGTTTGGAAAATTAGATACGTGCAGAAAAATTAAACTAAACCACTTTCTTACACAACACAGAAGAACCTAAATTCCGAATGGATCAAACACTTAATTGTTGGAGCCAAAACCATAAAAATCATGGAAGAAAACATAGGCAGCAAAATTTCAGACATTGCTCATAGCAATATTTAATTGGATATATCTTCCCAGGCAAGGGAAACAAAAGAATAAATAAACAAATAAGACTTCATCAAACTAAAATGTTTTTGCACAGCAAAGGAAATTACCAATAAAATTGAATAAAAAACAACCCACAGCATGGGAGAACATATTTACTGATACATCTGATAAAGTATTAATATCCAAAATTTATAAAGAACTTACAAAACTCAATACCAAAAACAAACAACCCAATTAAAAAATGGGCAAAGGACCTAAATAGACACTTCTCCAAAGAGGGCATGCAAGTAGCCAATAGACATATGAAAAGATAGTCAGTGTCACTAATCATCAGAGAAATGAAAATGAAAGCCGCAATGAGATGCTTTCTTTACAATTGCCAAGATCCGGAAGCAGCCCAAGTGTCTATCAGTAGATGAGTGGATAAAACAACTATGAGACATTTACGTAATGGAATAGTACTTGACCATAAAAAAGAAGCAAATTTTACTCATTTTGAGAGTTTGAATGGACCTGGAGAACATTATGCTAAGTGAAATAAGATAGTCAGAGAAAGACAAATAGCATGTGATTTCATTTATAGGTGGAATCTAATGAACAAACTGAACTAACAGGGAAAATGGGGACAGACTCATAGATGGAGAACAAAATGACTGCTGTGGGGGGCAGTGAAAGGTGGAGGGACTGAGCAAAAATGTAGAAGGGTTCATGGACATGGATAACAATGTGATGATTGCTGGGGAGAGGGCAGTATAGGAGGACTAAATTATAATGGAAAAATACAATAAAGATTAAATTTTTTAAAAGTACATGCTGTAAAAATAACAAAATTAAGAGGAGGAATAGAAAAACCCAGCTAATGATTCGAGCTGTTAGCAATCATGCTAGATAGACTTCTAGAAATATCCCAAGATTTCTGTCCCCTGGTTAATCAATCAAACAAATTAATCTATGTACTGCTATGAAGGGTACCAAATATATGCATGAAGATGTAACTAAGATTACTAATTAGGGAGATACCCTCAATTGTGCAGGTGAGCCCAATACAATTACATGGAATCTTAGAAGTAAAAGAAGAAGGCAAAAACATTAATAGGAAAAGTATGTCAGCAAAGGAAGACAGAGAAGATATGAGGCAAAAGGGAAGGTCAAAGAGATCTGAAAGTGAGTACTTGAAATGTCATTGCTGGCTTTCAAGATGGAGAAAGGAGTAAGTAAACCAAGGAACGGCTTTAAAAACCTCTGGCCCTGTCCATTGTGGCTCAGTTTGTTAAATTATTGTCCCATAAACCAAAAGGTTATGGGTTCGATTCCTGGTTAGGGCACATGCTTGTGTTGTGGGTTCATCCCTGGCAGGGGTGTATGTGATAGGCAACTGATGGATGTTTCTCTGTCACATTGATGTTTCTCTCCCTCTCTTTAAAATCATCAATAAATATGTCTTCAGGTGAGAAAAATAAATAATTTAGCAATAACCTTTGTATGGCAGCCAGTAAGAAGATGGGAGACCTCAGTCTTAAGAAAGCATGGAAATGAATTCTTCTACCAGTCTTAATGAGCTTGGCAGTGGGTTCATGCCCAGAGCATCTGGAAAGAAACATAGCCCCTCAGCATGTTACTTGGGCCTGTGAAACACAGAGCAGAGAAACAGCTGAGCCATGCTGTGCCTGAACTTATGACCTACAGAACTGTGAGATAATAAATGGATATTGTTTTAAGCCTCTAAATTTGTGATAATTGTTTTACAGCAGCAATAGAAAACAAATCCAACACCCTTTCTAAGCAAATGATAGAGCAGCTGGGGAAAAGAATCAGCAAAGGCATAAAAGTTCTGAAAGATGCACACAACCACCTTGACCTAATTGATATTTATGGAGCAGTACAACCCAAACCTACAGCACAAATGTTCTTTTTTTGGATGTGTGTTAGATGTTTAATAGAATAGATCATGTTGCAGACCATTAAAAATGTGAAAAGACTAAAATAATGTAGAGTGTGATCTCTGAACATAATAGAATTAAATTAGAAACCAATAGCAATAAGACAACTAAGAAAACCTTGATTATTTCAAATATTAAAAACATACCTCTTGATAGATAGTCCATGGGGCAATAAAGAAATTACAAAAATAACTATATTTTTATAAAAATAAAACTAAAAATCATCAATGCTTAAGGAGAAATTTATAATGTTAAATAGGTATACTAGAAAAGAAGAAAGATCTAAAATCCAATGACAAGAAAAGTTGACACCTCAAGAAACAAGAGAGTAAATTAAATACAACTTAGAAGAAAGAAGATAGTAAAAAAGAAAAATAAATAATATTGAACTTAGAAAACAGAGAAAGTCAATGAAATTAGAAGATGATTATTTGAATAGATTAGTAAAATTAATCAGCCTCTAACTAGATTCATAAAAATTAGCTAGCACATAAATTACCAATTTTGGAAATGAATAAGAATATCAAAACAGATCCTACAAGTTAAATCCTAAGTTATAATATTATTAAAATGCTGCAGGAAAATATTGAAATATTATCTATAATATATGCACAATTTCAACAATTTAGACAAAAGAGAAACACTTTTGAAAGACACAATGCCAAAATTGACCCAGGAAGAGATGCAAAACAGAAAATACTAGGTCTGCACCACTTATCAAAATTGAAGATATAATTAAAAACCTTCTCTTAAAACAAAAGTGAAAAAAAAAAAGCAAAATTCCAGGCCTAGAATGGATTTCACTGGTATATTCTATCAAACATTTAAAGAATAAATAATACCAGTATGAAAAACTCTGTAGAAAATAGACTTGAAGGGAACACTTTCCAATTCATTTTGTTAGGCTAACATAACTCTGATGTCAAAATGAGGCAAAAACATTATAAGAACATAATAATAAAGCTCCAATTAACAAATTTTAAAAAAAATATTTGATAAAACTTTGACAAATTAATTTCTGTAATTAAATAAAAAGGAGAATAAACATTAACCAAATTTGGCCTACTTCAAGCATTCAAAACATTCTATTAACACTAGAAAATTAGTCACTATTTTTTAGCCATATTAAAAAAGGTGAACATCACAACAAATGACAAAAAAGCATTGACATAGCTTAAAATCTGTTCATAAAATAACCTGTCAGCAAACTAGGACTTAAAGAGAACCTAGTCAACATATAAATGGCATATACAAAAATAAAATTAAAAAATATGTTATTATGCCTAATTATTAAAATCTGAATGATGAAAGTCACAGAAAGAAATGCATTGATATTTTTTCTCCCTAACTTTATTCACCATTCAACTAGTTTTTGGCCAGTGAATAAGGCAAGGTAAAAAAAGAAGTCATAAGATTGAAATATATATATATATATATAATTTATTTTAATTGATGATATAACTATGTAGAAAACCCTAAAGAATCTATAAAGAATAGCTGTAAGATGTGATATATGAATGTAGAAAAGTTTCATGCATTCAAAACAATTTTATTATATCTCATGATAAAAAATAAGAGATGAAATAAAATTACATATTAATAACATTAAAATAATATATTTAGGAATAAATTTAATCAACGATGTATAAAATTGGTACATGGAAATCTACAAAACATTGCAAAGAGAAATTTACAAGGGCAAATGTAAATGAAGGGATACATTTAAGAATTAAAAGATTAAATATTGTTTAAAATGGAAATTCTCTTTGATCTGTAGACGGAATGCAATTCATTCTAAATTCTAGCAGGCTTTTTGGAAAAAAGTTAACAAGCTTATTTTAAAATGTATACATAAGGAAATGATCTCAAAAAGTCAAAAGAATTTTCTAAAAGCAGAACAATTTGGAACACATTTCCAAGTGCAGTAATCAAGACAATGTAATCAAGATGAAGCATTGGTGGAATAAGTCAATGGAAGAAAAAAGAGCCTAGAAATAGACCTACACTTACATGGTCAATTGATTTTTGACAATATTGCCAACACAATTCAATAGAGAAAAGAAGTCTTGTCAACCAGTGGTCCTGGGACAACAAAATACTCTGTTGGAGGAAGGGCAGTGACCCTCAACATTTACCTCAAACCATGCATAAGTAAATTAAGTCAAAATGAATTATAGATCTACACATAATAACTAAAACTATTTAATTTTATGTGAAAAAATGAGAGAAATATTTCTGTAATTGGGGTAAGCAATCATTTCTTAAAGAATTCAACAAAACAAACTATTAAAGTCATAGATAAATTTCACTAAAATTAAAAACATATTCTTTTCAAAACAGTTAATAAAATAAAAAGACAAGCCATACTTGGGAAAAATTAGTTTAAAAATATAAATATTCCAGAGGCTCATATAGAATATATAAAGAACATTTTCAACTAAAATAATAGCAAATCAAACACCTTAGAAAAATGGGCAAACAACTCGGACACTTCAAAAAGAAGATATACAAATGGCCAATGAACACATGAAATGTTACTCAACATCATTAGTCAGCAGAGAAGTGAAAATTACGGCCATATGACTATGTCGATGAATGCAAAACAACTGTTCAGCAAATTTTAATACCCATCAATGTTAAAAGTCTCTGCAACCTAAAATAGAAGAAAACTTATTCAGTTCATAAGAGGAATCTATTATCTATTAACATCTACAGCTAGCATACTCTTCAACAGTGAAATAATGAAGGCTTGTTCATGAAATTGCTCGTATCACTTTAATACTTGATAACCTAGCTAGTGCAACAGGCAAGAGAAGGAAAATAAAATCCATCCAGATGGAAAGGAATACATCTGTTTTACCTGGGACATGCTCATATATGTAGTAAATTCTAAGTAATGCTTTTTAAAAACTTAATAGAGCAGGTGAATTTAACCATGCTGCAGGATACAAAGTCGATATAAAAATCAATTATATTCCTATGTGATAACAATGAAAATTTAGAAAATGAAACTAAACATATATATCACTTATTATAGCATCCAAAGTAATAAAATAGAAGCTTCCCATTTACCCAAACAGATTAATGTGCTATTACTTTAAATTTTGTTTAACACTCTGGTTTTGCATTTCCAGTAAAACATGCTTCGGTCTTGGAGAGTGCTAGTGTCTCCAGTGTAAAGCATTCCGTTCCATGAGGGTGATAGGTCTGCAGGGGGCAGTGATTGCTCATTTATTTTCGAGAGTGTGCCTATTTTTTTCTGTAAGGCCTTCTAGATTATCCACCATGGACTCTCCCTCTAACATCCTGCCCCTTGGCTTGGCATTTTTGAAGATTCCTTAGCCCATCAAAAGCATCATCAGCATGATCCTGTTGTGAGTGCTCAATGCAGACCGAAATTACAGTCAAGTACAGAGAAAATGAAAATCTCAACTCCTGACTAAAAAGCATGATGAAATACACATTAGCAAAACAAATTGATCAAACAAAATCACAGTCTTGACTGAACGTGAAGAAAGCCCTGTTGCTTCTTAAATGTATCATTCATTACATGAAAACAGAGATCTGGAAATTTTATTATGGCACATAGTTCACAAAAAAAGAAACTTCATGTATATGTCTTGTTTTAACAAGATGTCAAATAGGATTTAGATTTGTCTGTGAAACCCAGTACATTTTAGTTGGCTTTATTTTATTTACCTTATATTTGTGTTTTTTATTATTTCTTCTTATGTTTGTTTTTCTCCCAAATTCAGTTGTAAATTTTTCAAGAGTAATGGATGAGAATACTTTTGCTTTTATATTTCTCGTAGCAGTAACTCCAGTGTTCAGTATGTCCTGACAATATTTACAGAAAATTAATCAAATACCAGCAACCAAACACAGTTAATATTTTTTTCATCTTGTTTAGAGAAAAGAAATAACCATTTAATATGATCTTATATATTATAGTTTTAAACTCTTCTTATTGAATGCATCTCAAGTCTATACTCATGACTCTACCCTAGAAGAACTGAAGTATTCTCTAAGAATAGTGCTCCTTGCCCTGTCTGGGTGACGCAGTTGGTTGGGCATCATCCCACCAAGTGAAAGAACACTGGTTTGATTCCCCATCAGGGCACATGTCTAGATTGTGGTTTTGGTCCCTGTAGGAGTGCACAAGAGAGGCAACTGATCAATGTCCCTCTCTCACATCATTGTTTCTCTCCCTCTCTTTCTCCCTACCTTCCCCAATCTCTAAAAATAAAAATAAAAATAAGAATAAAAGAATACTGCTCTTGTTGATTGATACTTAGCAGTTCAAAGTGTTTGCTAGCTGTAGTTTCACATTCAATAAACAATTTGATCTACCTCCTATGGCCCAGAAGCTTTTACGTGATATTTTGTTTAATCCCATCATAATTATGTGAATCAGTAAGCAACGCTTTACCCATTTCAAAGATAAAGTATCTGAAATCCAGTGAGGTTAAATAATTTATTGCTGCTAGCATATAGAAGACATTCTGACTTGCTGTCTAATAGAATCCTATGGTCTGATGGCCTGAACTGATTGAATTGATGAGATCAAAGCAGAATAAATTCTAAACTTTCATTCATATATATATACATATATGTATATATATGTATATATGAATATATGTATATATTCTATCTCAAACATATAACATATATACATATATAAAATACATTCTATATTATATATTCTATTATATATAAATATACACTATATGAAAATATCAGAAAATTTTTTCCAGAGACAACATTTAATGGCTGAGTTAGTGTTAGGATTAATTAATTGTATTAGTACAAATTATAGGATCTACTAAATGGCTTAATTTTTAGACACCTTATTTAAAACAGTACAACCTCTTCTAAGCTATCTCCTTTTCTTCTGTTTCCTTTTTCAGTTCTTGTTTCATTGATCTTTTTTTATTTCTTACTATTTCACAGACAATAATTTATTTTTGTTGCTTATTTGTATTCCCTAATAGATTATAAGATACAGGAGAGCAAATGCTTTTGTACTTTTGTTGGTTTTCTTACTACATGATAAATGTCTACAATTAATGCCAGACTATTTTAGGTGCTCAATATAGTTTTTGAAAAATAAATGAGTAGATAAATAAACATGAAATTATATACTTTTTAGAAAGTAAATCTAATTGCTCCGAACTTTAAGGGATATTTTTCTCTCAAGCATGGAACTGAGGAGAGTGAAGGGATATTTGTCAGCCTTCTTGTTTGGTGCAGATCAGCAAGAGAGAGTTAATTACCTGAAGCCAAGAGCTTCAAATTTTGTTTTGAGTCCATTGGTTCTTATTGTCTAGTGGCTTTAGTTCAATGGTTACTTATCCTTCTTTAGTGTTTGAATCTTTGTGAGTTAATGAACAGCCACTGAAGTAATAGCAACAGGTTGTTTCCAGTGGCAAAAACTCAGGTAGACTCATCACAGCATTGTTGACCTTTTGTGACTATACAAGTAAGTTTCTGATGACCACAGTGTGAGGAGAGAAAGCATAGCTCATCATAAAAGAGCTGTATTCCACTCATTTGACTGCAAATGGTGGAGCAAGGTAAACAAAGAAGTGTGGAGAGATCTCAGAGAGGAATTCTTGGGAACCTTCAAATTCATGTATATTCAGAAAAGGAACAATTATTAAAGAGCCAAAAGTAAAGCAAACAAATTCAGTAATCCCTTCAACGGCACCCTAGTCTTTATATAATATTGATTGTATACTTATTGTATTATAATATATTTATATTAATATGTACTATAATATTTATAATGTTAAGATATTTTATAAATAAAATGCACAGTAGAGTCTCATTCTAAAATCATTTAATATATCTATTAAAATTTAATATTAATTAATTAATTAATATTAATAATATTAATATTAATATATCTATTAAAAATCATTTAATATATCTACATTTTCTTGATTTCTCTCTGTTTTAGAATATCTGAAATTGTGTTTACCAAATGGTAATAATGGATATTTCTTTATCATTGGGATAGGGATGATTTTTAACTTTGTTATTTATGTTTTTATATTGTTAAATGGCTTATAATGTTTGTGTGTATTTTCCCACTGAATATGATGGTATGTGTGAGACTGAGTAGGATATAACCTGGGACAGAGTTTGTGGACATATGAAATTCAAGAAACAATTTTTCTGTTTCCAAAATACAATGGTGGGACAGGCCAAGGATAGTAATGATAGCTATTCAGAGTCAGAAAAAAAATGCATTGTCATTAAAATACATTTTCCTTAATCTTTTTCCATATTTTAATATTGATATTCATCTGCTACCTAATATAAGACACTGAGGAAAATCCATATGTCACCCTTGCTGTTGAAACAAGCAAAAATAACTAAATATATCATCAGGAAACTTTATATTTTGTATATTGAGCATACCAGCAGCCCATAAAAATAATTCATTGCCATGTGAGGCCTTAACCAAAGAATCCTTTTCTCAATTTAGGAGTCAAGGTGACACAGCATGAAGGCCTCCTTTCATTTCTTCGCATAGTAATAACCCCATCAGTTTCTGTTTAGTGATGGGAAGTAAGGTGAAGCTGGAGAAGATGCTGTTATATGAATACAATAGAAGATAGAGATTTTGACCTCTATACATCTTGGTCAGATTTAATCCCTTTGGAACCAGGTTTGAGAAACTATTGCCTCTGCTCTCATAATAGTTATAGCAATAAAAGATCAATAAACCTGGTAAGGGTAGGAATGCTACAATCTAATAAATAACATTCATTGTAGAATGATATTATAGTTTATACATTGTATCTATTAATTATATTTTATAAATAAAATGTGCAATATATTATTATTTTAAAATCATGTTTTCTATCTATTTTTATGGATTTCTTAATGTTTTGGGATATCTGAAATGATGTTTATTTGTATGTAAATGTATAAAATATAATAGTCTCTAATACACATTAGATATATGATACATATAATTATATATATGATATAATAGTAGTATGTAGAACATTGTAATTTCTTCCAAATATCTAGCATATTAGTGGTAGTTAATATGCAATTATATTAATATAAAATTAACTTATATCTAAATAGATTTTGCCTGTGTAAAGTGTAATAAATCAAAAGAGTATAATTTAGTTTCTGCCTCTGATTCTGAAGATTTTTATTTCAAGAAAATGTCTGTCACTATTAGAGTTATTAAGGCACATGATTTGAGAGGGGTTCTGAATGCTCCCCCAGGGCTTTCTTCCTGACTGCTGGATCCTAAGGGGTTTCTTCCTTTGTCTTCAGAGACTCCATTAGTCAACCTCTGTGGAGGTTTCTGAGAAAATACTGTTTCTGGGATGGAAGGCTAGCTTCAGGGATGCATAGAAATCACTGTGGCTATTTACTATGGGTTTCTACTACTTTCAATGCTGGACTGGGCTATACCCCTGATTTCCTTCTGCAGCTTTAAGAAGCTACGTAAGGACAGAGATGGAAAGGAGAGGGAAATGGGAATCAAAATTAAATTCACTTCAGAAGAGGCCAGTCTATGAAATGTCCTTTCAGTGTGATGTACACAAAATAAGGGATGATTGCTTAAAAAAAAAAAAAAAAAAAGAAAAGAAAGAAAAAGAAAGAAAGAAGAAGAAGCTATGTGCTCTCAATCGTCTTGTAACTCTTAAAACTATGCTTAATCTCTCTCTTAGGTTTTATTGCCTCATTAATTACAAACAAAAACACAATTTTTCAGTTCCCTAATATGAAATTTAAATACGGGAGAGAATTTTAAATAAATAGAAATCAAAATATTTTAATACTTGACATAAAAAGCCTGTCTCAGCTATGAGCTCATGAATGGTCAGGAAGATAGTGTTCTTACATATTTTTGGACATAAATAAAATTCTAATAAAGGTAGTAAAAGTAGTAGCTTCTGCATGTTTTAGTAAATGAAGCTTCACCACAGCAAATTCATTCTAATTTGCAGAAAACTCTTCCCAGGAGAATTTGAGTTCCGCTCGGGTTACATAACGAAATCTTGATCCTATGGATCAACAGGTTCAACCTGAATTTCCAAGTATTTTCCCGGCTGTGTTACTTATATTCTTGTTGTATTACTTAAACTTTTGATGTACCAGCACTTAGACCTTTAAAACTTAGACTCAAGTTGCACTAGACAGGTGCTTGCTATCAGTAGTGGACAGCTACTTAGTGGATTTGTTTTTAACTTTATCAGATTTTCAGTTATCTTTTGATTATGGTAGATGAGCTTTCATTGAAATTTTAAGAAATGTGCCTATAGCAGAATATAGAACATACTGGTGATATTATACCATTATTAGAGTTCTTCTTCAAGCTGATACATATTCAATCTCCCAGACTCAAAACCTTCATTATTTGGTATACAGCTACCCTTAGGGTGACTTGGTAACATCTCTTCATCCTGCCCCTTATAGCTCACTATGAAACAGCTCATTTAAAATGGTAATAATAATATTTCAAATACAAAAGTTTAGTATAAGAGGTAATCTACATGCTCAAAATCTATCACATATATGTGTATATATGATTTCAGAGAGAGCAAAAGACAAATAAAATATTATCAGATAAAAACTACAGGCAATGGTTGTGCCCTATATATACTATTGCTAGAGAAGATTGCCCTCTGCTGTTAAAAATTTGTGACTTTCTGTTGAGTTGATTGAACTCTACTGTAGAGTTCTTGAAAATTCCTATCCTTAGTATTCAGAGATTTTTCTCATAAATGATGTTCTTCAGAACAAGAACGTATTATTAACAACTATAAAAATGATAGATAATGAGTAATTTCCCTTTATTAACCTTACAGATACCATGGTCTGTCTCCTTTTTTCAAGCATGAGGTACATTGCACTCTAATGAATGTAAATTTCTAACCACATGGGTAAATATCACTAAAGGTTAATTTCATTTCAAAACCTGATTAGTATATTGAACCAAGCTCAGATATATTCCAATGAAGCTTTAGTTTTGGCCTTTGTTAGAAGAATCCTACCAAGATTAAAGACAAGAAGACAAAAGCCCTAAACTGAAAATGGATAACATTCAACATGCTAAGTCTTCTCTCTGATTATATAGCCATAAGAATTATGTAATTGCTTAAATTTTGAGAGATAACATTGCCAGAAATTTATAGGCAGAGATATTAATGTCTCACTGAGAAGTCAGGAAATGATAATTGAGCATGTGGGAACAAATCTTTCTGCGGCCATGCTGTTAGGAATGTGAGGTTGATAGAGCTTGCTTGGTAATGTGGCATTAGGGGAAATGAAAACAGGATGTCAGTTCCAATAGCAATTACCCAGAATGATCACAAATGTCTGTGATAATCCATTAAAGATGACATGTTTTTGACTACAAGTTGGCATAGGGTCACAAAGAGTTTGTACTGTGTTGACTCCAAGTTCTAAAAGATAAGCTTCCAGAATAAACATAAGCATGGGAGATCTGCTCATTTAGCAATCTTCCAGCTCAGTGTAAATTTCTTAGTCATACAAGGTGTGTCCCACATCTAATGTGAAAACATCCATTATCATGTTATTTTCCTGTACTTACACCAGGATCTCTAATGCACTCATTCTTTAAGAGTTAAGAGAAATGGATAAGATTGTTCTCCCACTCTGTACTTTATACAAAGGTGAATCCCCCCAAAACAGGAATTTATTTATAAAAAATTGTGTATTTATTCTTACATGTTTACACTTCAGTCACCTTCAAAGGACTCTCCTTTGATGCAATATACCTATCAAGACTTTTTTCCACTGCTCAAAACAGTTTTTGAACTCATCTGTTTTGATACCTTTTAGTGCCTCTGCCATTTTGTTTGCTTGTTTCACCTCTTCCTCGTGGACAAAACATTTCTGTTTGAAGGCTTCGTTCACCTGGATAAACAAAAAAAAGGTCACTTGAGGCAAAATCAGGTGAATAGGGAGGATGGGGCATGGGGGTCCTGCTATTTTTGGCCAAAAACTTCTGAAAACTCAGGGCTGTGTGGGCAGCTGCGCTCTTAAATCACCATCATAAAATGGGCAAACGCATTGAAAGAGTCTTCAAAAAAAAAATCGACTGAAGCCCAACACAGCCTCACATAACACCAGCTGGTACACTGATGTAGATGTGTTCCTAGAAAACTCACCTAACAAAGGAAGCTTTTACTACAAGAGGCCCACCCTCCAGAAGAAAATTTCATTTTTTTACATCCCCCCTCATAGATGCATTTTGAACCCATTTATTTTCCATTTTCTTGCCTAAAGAAGGGATATTTCAAAAGAGGCCTAAGAAATGGACTTACCTTTAGGAAGGTTCTGTGTGCTTTGCTCCACACTGAAATAATAACAAATTAACTGTCAAGGCACTTCACACCTGTACTTTAACCTAAGAGATATCCGATTAATTACATAAAATGATTCACATATTTTAGTTCAGGAAACAAAAGATAAACAGTGAATTTTTAAAGTCACAGCAAATAAGTGCTACAGTTAGGACTTAAATTATTGTTTTCTATGTGACGGTATTTTTAATATTGAAAATCTCTCTATATTTTTAAATATAAAGTTTTCTAGAAAGAAAGAAATAGGACTTGCTTGCTCAGCTCTTCATTTCAAAATTTAGCTCCCTCTGGCAGGAAATGTAGCTTTTTCTCTGAGTATTTATTTTCTAGTTTGAATCTATTTTTAGTATTTTATGTCTTTAATGTAGATAAAGATGAATTGTATTTGCTTTTAGAAATGAAGTCAATATTTGTTATAATTTAACAATAATTTATTGAGTAAATATTTTTCATTATCAGAGAAAAAACTAAAATATGAAAGAAAATCCATGTCTAGCAATAGCTTACAATTTCATTGATGCAAAAGAGAATAACAGAAAAAATGGATGTGAGTACTCTTGAAATAATAGAGACATATATAAATAAATGTTAATGATATATACAGTAGTGATTTTAATGCTTTGCTTGATATTTTATAAAAGACTTGATAATGATGAATTTCCTTACATATTTTTCATTGATCTGAATTTTTATAAGTATAAATGATTTAAACGTTTTTGTTTATGTATATACAAATAAAATTTTACTTTTAATTTGTTAATTTTGCAATAACGTTCTAAAATAAATGAATTTGGATTCAGTCATTGTTTTTAAAATAGACTTGATAAAAATACACTATTAGAAAATTTAATGATACAACATAAGAAATAAAATAGTGGAAATGTATCTCTGAGATTAAAAGTATTCAATCATATTTTATGTCAATATGTGATTATGATTTATTGCTAGAATAAGAAAAGTTCAGCATTGATTTAGTTCCTTTTTTTTTTTTTTTTTTTGCATTTGTATTTGAAATGCTGGAAAGCTTCCCATATACAAATAAGAAGATAAAATAGCTGACTATTTAATATGGTAATGTCACTCAAGTACTTGAACCCTTTCTAAATTATATACCAGCAATCATGTGACATTTTACAGTCAACAAATAGCTAAACGATAGTTCACTTGAAAACACATTTGGATTTTCCTTCAACTTTCTTTAAATCAAAGAATTTTTAAGCCATGAGGCTTGTAGAGGCCACCTCCCACCCTGGCCATCCCCAGCCTAAACCCTAGAGGCAGGCAAATCTCTCTTGTGGTTATATCATTGGCTTTCAGCTTTCCTCCCTCATCTCTTATCCTATAGTCACTACATTTGTTGTTTCTTTCATTTTCTTTTTTATAACCCCCTTGTCTACTCACCCATGCTTATAACAACCATAATTTTTCTTATATTTCCAAGTATAATATGAAAATGGCTGTATTCTAAAAAAAAAAAAAAAATTAATGAATAATTAGGTAGCTGAATAAATAAATCTTACTGTCCTTGACAGAACTGTGGAAAACTTCTGTGGATTTTTGAACAATGGGGAAATTTTGTATCACTCATACCCCATTATTACCTCTTATTACTTTTTATACAGAGAACTAACTGGCTGTTAGGGTATATACCCTTTATGTTATTTTTATTTTATTTTTTAAATATATTTTATTGATTATGATATTACACTGTCCCAATTTTCCTCTTTGCCCCCCTCCTCCCTGTACCCCTTTCCCTCCAGCAATACCGCCCCCCCCAGTTCATGTCCATGGGTTGTGCATTTAAGTTCTTTGGCTTCTCCATATCCTATACTATTCTTAACAACCCCCTGTCTATTTTGTACCTACCAATTACGCTCCTAAATCCCTGCACCATTTCCACCTTTCTTCCCCTTCTCCCTCCCAGCTGATAACCCTCCAAGTGATCTTCATATCTATGATTGTGTTCTTGTTCTGGTTGTTCACTTAGTGTTTTTTTTTTATTTTTGTTTGTTTGTTTTTATTTTTCTTAGATTCAGTAGCTGATATTGTGTTTGTTGTTATTTTACTGTTCATAGTTTTGATCTTCTTCTTTTTCTCCAATTAGTCCCTTTAACATTTCATGTCATAATAGCTTGGTGATGATGAACTCCATTAGCTTTACCTTGTCTGAGAAGAACTTTATCTGCCCTTCCATTCTAAATGATAGCTTTGCTGGATAGAGTAATCTAGGTTGTAGGTCCTTGTTTTTCATTACTTTGAATACTTCTTGCCAGTTCGTTCTTGCCTGCAAAGTTTCTTTTGAGAAATCAGCTGACAGCCTTATGGGAACTCCTTTGTAGGTGACTCTCTGCTTTTCTCTTGCTGCTTTAAAGAGTCTCTCTTTATCTTTAACCTTTGGCATTTTAATTATGATGTGTCTTGGTGTGGTCCTCTTGGATCTAATTAGTTTGGGACTTTCTGTGCTTCCTGGACTTGTATGTCTATTTCCTTCACCAAATTAAGGAAATTTCCTTTCATTATTTTTTGAAATAAGTTTTCAATTTCTTGCTCTTCATCTTCTCCTTCTGGCATCCCTGTGAGTCAGATGTTGGAACATTTAGAGATGTCTCAAAGGCTTCTTATACCATCCTTTTACTTTTTTTTTTTTTTGAATTCCTGTTTCTTTTTTCTGTTCTGGTTGAATGCTAATTTCTTCCTTATGTTTCAAATTGTTGATCTGAATCTTTGCTTCCTTCCCTTCACTGTTGGCTCCCTGTGGATTGGTCTTTATTTCACTTAGTGTAAGCTTCATTTCTTCTTTTATGTTTTTGCCATACTCAATGAGTTCTCTGAGCATCCTGATCACCAGTGTTTTGAGCTCTGTATCTGATAGGTTAACTCTCTCCTTTTCATTTAGCTCTGTTTCTGGGGTTCTGTTCTGTTCTTTCATTTAGGTCACATTTCTTTGTCTCCTCAGTTTGACAGCCTCCCTATGTTTGTTTCTGTGTATTAAGTTGAGCTGCTTTAACTCCCTGTCTTAACACACTCGTTAAGTTGTATGGGGCAGAGCCTTAGGTATTTGCCAGGGCAAGGCAACCTACTTCACTACTTTGTAGCTCTGAGTTGGGGGAGGGATTGGAGAGGGGGCAATGCCATTGCCTGGCTTCTGAAGGTTTGCCTGGCACTTGCCCCATTTCCAGTTTTCTCACCTACTTCCTGTATGTGACTGGTGCCCTTCCACCTGTTGCTTTGGTGGTGAATCCCAGCATGGGTGGGTTTGCATTCGTTGTAAGTCCTTGCAGGCCCTTTAAATGAACTCGCCTGAAAAACAGACACTTTTTTCTGCTACCCCACCCCCACTAGCTTTTATAGCCAGAAGTTATGGGGTTTTATTTTACTGGCACTGGAACCCTGGGCTGTGTGATCTGGGGCTGGGATTGCTCAATCCCAAGGTGTCCCTCCCAATTTTTATTCATCACATGTGAATGTGGCACTGCCTGTTCCACCACTGCCACCACCTGTCTGTGCCACACTGCCTCTCCTCATCTCTCTGCCCCGTCTCTGCATCTCCAGCCTTCCTACCCATCTGGGTGAATGTGGCTTCTTTAAATCCCTAGTTGTCAGACTTCCATACAGTTAGATTTTCTGACAGTTCTGCATGTTATTTGTTCTGAGGTTAAGTTCTAATTCTTTCTATGGTTGTGCCAAGAGGTGAAATGTGTCTACCTATACCTTCTTCTTGACCAGAAGCCCCACCCTTCATTTTAGAAAGACACATTCTATGCAGAATGATGGTTTCTTCTGAATATTCATCAAATGATACAAAGAATTGGACATTTTTAGTGCACCCCATTTCTGATTATAAGAATTAAGGCAACTCATCTAATTGCAATTTACCTAAAATGAGTTGATCACTAAAATGGTTATTAGAAAGCAAAGTGAATTAATTAAGTGAACATTGACAACATACAGTATTTCAAGGATATTGAACAACAGGAATTTTTATTTATTGCTGAAAAGAATGCAAGTGGCATCCACTTTGGAAGACAATTTGGGAGACTTTTACAAAACTAAACATGTTTTTACTATACAACCAGCAGCAAACCCAAAGTGGTAGCATATGTCCACACAAAAACCTGCATGTGAATGTTTATAACAGCTTTATTTGTAATTGCCAAAACTTGAAAGGAACCAAGATGTCTTTCAGTAAGTAATCAAATGAATAAATAAAATTTGGTATATCTAGACCATAGAATATTATTCACAGCTAAAAATAAATGAGCTATCAAGTCATGAAAAGACATGGAGTCATCTTAAATGCATATTCCTAAGTGAAAAAGCCAATCTGAAAAGGCTACATATTGAATGATTCTTTATCATAGCAAAATTGACCCAGGGGAGTTGTTAGCATTTAAATGGTACCAAACATTATCAACAGTGGTAGATTTAGATAGTGTGTGCCTGTGTAGCACTGCTGAACTTCTGTACCAAGAACTCTGTCTGTCCTCAATTTTTGACCTGCGACTGAGAGAGTTCTTTGTAGATCCCTTGACCCTAGCATAGGGGCATTTAAATGTCAAATCCAAAGGCATATGCTCAGCCTAGAGGGTGTGATGCAAACGTGTTATGTTTGTTTCAGGTGTACTCTATAGGTAATCAGTTTTAAAATAAAAAGTGTACACTCCCAGGGACTTAGCTAATATTTCGTCAGAAAGACCACTCTCCAGAACCAACTACTAAAAACATTTTATGACATCTTTGCCAAATAACCTATTCAAAATAAAATATTGATAAATTTTCTTTTGAAATTCTTAATATGACTAACCTATTACTTTGACAGATCAGCAATATTGTACCCAGAAAACTAATTAGTAAAGTAAGACAAAAAATTAGAATATTTAAATAAATATTTAAGAGAAACAATAAAACCACTATTACTGGTGATAATAAGATTGTAGTATATAAGAAAGTTTAAAACTCAACAGATAAATTATTAGACTAATAAAGTTTGTCAAATTTATTTTATAAAAATACATATACAGAAATCATTGATTTCTGAAAATTATTAACCACTACAATGGGTTGAAAGTTCATTTTTTTCCAGGAATGCAGATGGTACTAGTTATTTTATTTTATTTTATGTTATTTGTAGTGCAGCCATTTTTTAAATTTCTTTTTTTAATTATTATACTATTACAGTTATCCAATTTCCCCCCATTGTTCTCCCTTGTCCCAGCACACCACCCCCACAGTCAGTCCCCACCCTGGTGTCAATGTCCATGGCTCATTTATACTAGGCCCTTCTCTCCCCCATTTCTCCCTTCCCCCTCCTCTCTGGTACTAGTTATTTTTTACTATTCTTTAATATTGTATTAGAATTACTAATAGAATACTGAATTATGGTGGAAAATTGGTGAAAGATAGAAGTGCCAATTAGAAGAACATGACAAATTCTCTTAAGAGTATCTCTGCTTCAAAAGTGATCCCAGTACAGTTGATGCAGTCCCATACATGTGGTTATAAGTATCTAAATTACAGTAGTCCCTCGCTATATCACGGTTCACTTATCATGGCCTCACTGTAACATGGGATTTTTAAAAATATTATATTTAATTATTTTTTGTGGATTTTTCACTATATCACAGGATTTTGTGGTACTGTATATGTATGTTGTTAAAGTTACATAGGTTTAAGAATGTAGCATAAATTTAAGGTTCCTACTTTGCGAGGGCGTCTGGAACATAATACCCATGATAAGTGAGGGAATACTGTATATTATGTTTGACTTGGATGTGGAAATTAATAGAGAGTAAAAAATATGGATAATTTTGTATCAATTATGTTATTCCTTGGTTCACAGAATAGATAATGACACAAACTAAAAAACAAATGCTTCAAATTACTAAATGGTCTCTTTGTTACCTGACATATGTCATATGGCTTCCCAGAGTGACACTTTTCTTTCCAAAGGAATACTAAAGCACAAAATAATTGCATCAGTAATTGGAAATATACATTATATCTTCTTTGTTTAATGAAATGTCAAGACATGGGTTAAAGACCCAAAAAAATGTAGAAGGGCTTTGTAAGTATACAGTTCTATAAAAAATAATGTATTTTTTTATGACTTTGAGCTGTTTCATGCCAGTGAATTACATTTTATATACACAGTATAATAAAAATACCTGTTTTAATAAAAGGCACTTGATTGTAAAGGCATACTGCAAATAATATTTTGTCCTATGTTTCATCAATGTGTGTGAAGATAAATGTGTTTAAATGAGCTAAAAAGAGATAAAACATATATATGCTTATATATGTATTATATATCTATATATAATCATTAGTTTTCAATTTTATATATCCCTACATAAGTATAGATGCTCTAAATAATACTTTAAATTTCTAGGGTTCTGAAAATAATGGAATGCTCTTAGTAAGCATTTACTGAAAATCATTTTGGGGGGTAACTTTATAACATTACAATATAATGATTCTGAATATACACATTTGCATATATAAGTTCCTTCTTTCTTCACTGTGTAGATGTTAAATAATAGTTCCATATACTAAACTGTACATTAGACTACATGGTACATGCTAGACCTAAGGTATATATAGTGATATAGTGATTAAAATTCAAGGCTTTTTCTTTTAGTTTTATAAAAATAATACTCTTTGATATCTTTATTTTTGCCTTAAAATAGTTTTCATTATAGACACTTAAATCCTTAAAGTGTAAAAATCTGTACACATTATTTTATATGCTTTTCTACTGGAATGGACCTAAAAACTGATGAAGAGACACTGCCTTTTAATATTAACAAATTGTTCATATGTTATATAAACGAGAAGATGTTAAAATGAGAAAATAATTTATGCGCTTATTTTCCATGAAAGTTTCAGACACCATAATATTCATTTTAGTTTTATATAAATATATCATTAAAGAGTAAATTCTGTATAAAAGCTAAATTATATTTAGTTCTAAATATAAAACAATGTAGTAAGTGAACAAATTGCTAAAGATTCTAAATGTAGAATTCTCTAATTTTGCAATTAGAAAGATGATTTATAATATTTGAAAACAGTGACCTCAAGTACATGTTTGTAAATTCTAACCATAACAAAAAAAAACCAATACCTAAGGTCTTCAGGTCATTAAGAGGGAACTAGAAAGGAGCCCATAGTCCAAAGGAAAGATATATGTACAAACCCTTTAACATTAATATTTTTGAACACAGAGAATTGAAGACGAATGAGATTTTTCTTTAAGATAACCAAGTAAACAGGTTCTGTACAACAAAAGTATATTATCAGTCTTTTCTACCTATTTTCCTATGACTGAGGAAAGTTGCCTCACCAGTTTTGACCAGAAAGCTGATTGTTTATGCTGGGAAGGCAAGTTTGATACCAGCTATTCAGGTATGGAGAGAATTAGAAGTGACATTGAAACATTTTATTGTGATTCCTAGTGTATGATTCTCATATAAGATAATTCCTCTGTATATGTATGAGACAGACATGACAGGAATGGAATAAAGGGAGAAAATTTTATTGTCATCTAAGACAGCAGTCAGTAAAATAGACTATCACAAAAATTCATAACTAGAAATAAAGATATTTAATATTTTTGTAACTTAACTGTATAAATATTATCAATACTGTAACCTTTAGAACATCTTAACTGTGGAAATAATACATATAAATATTAATATAAAGTGAGTTTTTATCTCAATGGAAATTTTTAATGATAAAAATGAATAAAAATAGTAAATATTTTAAAGAGTATGTGTAAAGTAAATAGACTATATTTTGACAAAGGAGTAAAATGTGTACTCTGAACAGTTTGTCATCTTAAGGATGTGAAAATTAGTTAAACTCTAATGTATTTCTCTAATATTTATTGATCATATTCCATAATCCCTTTTAAGTCAGTATTTTTTAAATTAACAAGTTACACATACAGTCTAAAATTAGGAATAATTTTAAAGCATATTTTTTGTGGAAGTCCACAACTTCCTATAACACTTTCTTCCTTTGATGGTGCTAAAGTTTCTAACTATTAATTTCTTCTAATTATGTTTTTATTTTAACTTGCTCTTTAGCTCTCTATATGTTCTCCCAGCCATAGCACTTCTCAGATTGCTTATATTGTGTTTGCATTATGTGTGTATATATTTGTACAGTAATAATAGGTACAGGCAGCATGTCTCATGCCCAAAGATATATTTTTTAAAGCAGGATAGAAATCATAAGGACAAAAGTGATGAAATGTTAAGGATTGTTTAGCCATCCTCTAGCAAATGAGAAAACAAGCAGGATGATGTGTTGGCATCAGGGCCATCTCTGCACCTGGAATTGCACCGCCTAGTAATTGACTGCGCTGCTTGGTCATCTCAGTGCGGCAGACTTAACTCCCAGCATGTCACATCCAGTATTGCGATCACTTCGCCAAACAAACTTTTTCCTAAATGTAAGCACTGTGCATCGACTTTATTCAGAACAATGACTTTTCAAAAATATACTGACACGGAATTAAATTTTAAAAATCAAGAATGACCCCTTTAGATCTTTATTTTATATACTACCACCTAATTCTTAAATTCAGCCAGAGCTGAGGTCTGATAATTATCATCCTCCTTTGAGCTTTTATCCCTGGTCTTATCTGAGGTCTATTAATTGGTGTTTTCATCATAAAACCTTTAAGGTTCACAATGTGCTACCTTTAAAATGTTCTTTAAATAATATTGTAGTTGTAAAGCTTGATCACAATTTTCATTGAGCAAAATCAGATCAAAATTATTATTTTTACTATTTTCAAATTTTAAATTCATCCTTAAGTGGTAAGCTTGTTATCATTTTAGACATAAGAAGGAAAAAACAATCCCTAAGAGCAGTTACGAAACTTCCCTACAATAATAAAATAGCTCCATGGTAACTTCTGGAGGTGGATCAGTTCTTCAGAAAATATTCACCTTTAGTATGTTGTCAAAGTAGTTTCATTATTTTAATAGTGATGACTAATACTGTAAATAGAGAATTATAAATTATAATTGCTTTCAAATACTTCTAGGTAATAATTGCAATAGTTTGTATCTTAAAAGTCAGCAAATCAATTCTTCTCAATTGGAATTGTTGAGATTTAATCTAGATTAAGTATATGTTTACCATTGTACTTAAAAAATAATAAAAGCGGACATGAACAACGGGGAGGGATATGATTGTGGGAAAAGGGGTGGGCTGGGTGGGGGAGAGCAATGGGGGAAAAATGGGACAACTGTAATTGAAAAACCAAAAAATAAAAATTAAAAAAATAAAATAAAATAAAATAATAAAAGGATTAAAATACACTGGAACATATGAGATTTCAAGGGGTATGTCTAGTATACATAAAATAAATTATTAAAAAATTTAACAGCATTATGGTTAATTAAAATATTATTATTTTATGGTGAAAATGGTCTTTAAATGATTTACCTATTTCAAAATTATTTTATCAGCAAATTCTTAAAGAAGTATAGGTTTATTTTTAAGGGTTTGCCATGTTTGGAAATAACACTTTTCAATTGTAATATATTGACAGGAATAAACCATGGGCAACAATCTACATAAGTTATATTAAGTTCTCCTCTAAGGCTAAATATATACATTTCTATTGGAAGTAAAATAACCACATATATCAGAAGCAGAAGCAGCATCCTTTGGCAGAGTGTCTCAATGGATACACTAAAGAGGGATGTTGATCTGGCCATGGATGTTGTTGTTGTAGAGAGTTTTTTATTACTGATTGAATCTCCTTCATTGTTCTTAGTCTGTTTGGATTTTTTTATTTCTCCCTGATTCATATTTTGTGGGCTGAATGTTTCTAAGAATTTATCAGTTTTTCTAGGATAGCAAATATATTGCCATGTCATTGTTCAAAGGAGTCTTACAATTCTTTGTATTTCAGTGGTATCAGTTGTAATGCCTTTTCTTTTTTTTCTTTTTTATTTATTGATTTTACTTTATTTATTTTTAATGTATTTTATTGATTATATTATTACAATAGTTCCAATTTTCTCCCCTTTACTCCCCTCCACCCAGCATCTCCCTCCCCCAGCAACCCCCCCAAGTCCATACCCATGGTTCGTAAAAAATAACTATCCTTCCCTCTCAGATATTAAGACCCTTTGTAATCTTGTAGAGGACAATGGGCAAAAGTCTCAAGCTCCTTTAGCTGCTTCAAGCTGGACATGGTCGTCGTCCTACCTACCCTTGGGTCCAGAAATCCCTAATAATAGTGGGGGTGTGGAGGGGAGGGTGGCCTTCCCACATGGGGAAGGATCGTGCAGACTCCAGGTCAGTTGGCTGTCTCCGGACAATGGCGTGCTTGGTTTAACAGGCTGGCATCCTTGTTGAGTTCTGGGGGCAACAGATTTGGCAAAAAGGGGTTAAAAGACATCATTCAATTCATAACTACTAGATGACAAAAGGCAGGGATTAATTTTTCAATGTTCCACATTAGGGGGAAAAAAAAGAAAAAAAAGGGCTTCTTTGGAGGAAGGTGTGCTAGGCACATCTCACCTGTCCAAAACCCCTTTGCAAATTATACTTTGTTTGGGCTGAGGTAAATAGTTTAGGTTTCCCCCCTCTCAGACCTCTGGGTCCTTTCTGTCCAAGCCATTAGGATAGAAAAGAGAAACCAGTTTTAAAGTGAAGCCCACAGACCACCCCATTCTTCACCAACTCAGCCATTTAGTTCAGCCAAACCGTTGAGTCTCAGGAGGCAGACATGCAGACAGGATTAAGTGAGGCCTATACGTACAGACAATCACTCAGGTAATGAGATCATAGGCTTATGCCCTTTGAAAACAGAAAACACATGTTAATTTATGTAACATAACCCACAAACAAATCTCTAAATCTGTAAGACTGTCTTATTGTGAAGACATCCAGTTGCAAGGCACTTGACATTCTACTTGCCTGCAACTTGAATATCTTTGATGATATCACAGACATGGTTTAATTTTCAAGTGAAACCATATTTTAAATGAAAAGAAACTTTTAAAACGGTTAGCTGCACTACTTTATAGTCTACCACTGAGCATTGTGATTTTCCTTGAATAATGATTTTTCTCCCTAAGATTACCCTCCTTGTCTTTAAAGGGACTACATTAAGTCCATTTTTAATTTATCCTGTTCATTTGCACAAACACAACAAGAGCAACAAATGATCACTTATGATCTTTAGTTCTGCTTTGCTGGAACTTACGCAAGGAACATTTAGGGTGACCCTCAGTCTGCTCTTCAGGGCACAGAAGCTGGGCCACATACCTGGCATTCAGCCTTGCCTGTACACACCTGTCCTTTCCAAGTCTTTCTGGTTTTTCATTGTGCCTTAAGGTCCCTTCTAGCCATCTTTCAGGAGAACAACCTTTGTTCCTTCCCTGGAAAGATTGCTGTGGACCACACAACCAACCATGGTACCAGGCCTTTTATCTTGCGGGCTTTTATTTCCTTTGAAAGCCATTCCCAGTTCCTCAGGGCTTTTTGATAACAACCTGAGCCCAAGCATGTCTCCTTTAGGCTTGACATTCCAGTCAAAGACTTGGTCAAAAAAAAAAAAAGAAAACAAAAAAAGAACCTCTATTAACAACTGGTCTTATTAGTTCTATGCAAAGAAACTTATGTCGTTACTTATTTGTTTAGAATGCCAAACTCTGGAGGGATTAGATAGGGAGAAAAATATACAACGTGAAGGAAAATCTTTGTCCTAGTATTCACTAAACTGGCATTTCCATTCTTCATATTTTCATTTTTCCCCCACTAAAAAAAATTTTTTGGTGTATTTTTCCATTACTGTTGTCTCACTTTTTTCCCCTCTTGCTTCCCTGCACCCTGCCCCTCCCTTCCCCCACATTCAGTCCCCACTCAGTTGCCCATGTCTGTGGGTCATTTATATATGTTCTTTGACTTGACCCTTCCCCTTCTTACCCCCTTCTCTCCCCCCCGCCTCCCCCCTTGTTACTGTTAGTCTACTCCTTGTTTACAAAGCTCTGGTTCAATTTTGCTCATTTGTTTGTGTTGTTCATTAGTTTCCTGGAATAGGTGACAACATAAGGTATTTTTATTTCGTTGCCTGGCTTATTTCACTAAGCATAATTCTCTCTAGTTCCATCCATGTTGTTGCAAATGGCAGGATTTCCTTCTTTCTTTCTGCTACATAGTACTCCATTGTGTACATGTACCACAGTTTTTTGATCCACTCATCTACAGATGGGCACTTAGGTTGTTTCCAGCACTTTGCTATTGTAAATAGTGCTGCTATGAACATAGGGGTGCATAGGTTCTTTTGAATTTGTGTTTCGGGATTTTTCGTATATATAATGGAATTGCTGGTTCAAAAGGCAGTTCCATTTTTAGTTTTTTGGGGAAATTCCAAACTCTTTTCCATAGTGGCTGCACCAGTCTGTATTCCCACCAGCAATGCACCAGGGTTCCCATTTCTCCGCATCCTCTCCAGCATAAGTTGTTTGTTGATTTGTTGATGATGGCCATTCTGACTGGTGTGAGGTGGTATCTCATTGTGGTTTTTATTTGCAGCTCTCTGATGCTAGTGATGTTGAGCATTCTTTCATATGTCTATGGACCCTCTGTGTGTCCTTTTATATCTCCATGGGCCCTCTGTATGTCCTCTTTGGAGAAGTGTTTGTTCGGGTCCTTTGCCCATTTTTTAATTGAGTTGTCTGTCTTCTTGGTTTTGAGTCGTATGAGTTCTTTACATATTTTGGAGATCAATCCCTTGTCTGAGGTGTCATTGGCGAATATATTTTCCCATATGCTTGGTTTCCTTTTCATCTTGCTGATGTTTTCTTTAGCTGAGCAAAAACAATTTAGTTTGATGTAGTCCCATTTGTTTATTCTTTCCTTTATTTCTCTTGCCTTAGGAGATATATCAGTGAAAATGTTGCTACGTGGGATATCTGAAATTTTCCTGCCTATTTTTTCCTCTAGGACTTTTATGGTATCACGGCTTACATTTAAGTCTTTGATCCATTTTGAGTTTATTCTGGTGTACGGTGTAAGTTGGAGGTCCAGTTTCATTTTTTCACATGTCCCTGTCCAGTTCTCCCAACGCCATTTGTTGAAGAGGCCCTTTTCATTCCATTTGGTGTTCTTCCCCCCTTTGTCAAATATTAGTTGACCATATGAACCTGGGTTTATTTCCGGGCTCTCAATTATGTTCCATTGATCTATATGTCTGTTCTTATGCCAGTACCAGACTGTTTTGATTACTGTGGCCTTGTAGTATAGTTTGATATCAGGTATTGTGATTCCTCCTACTGTGTTCTTCCTCAAAATTGCTGTGGCTATTCGGGCTCTTTTTTGGTTCCATATAAATTTTTGAAGTATTTGTTCTAGGTCTGTGAAATATGTTGCCGGTATTTTAATAGGGATTGCATTGAATCTATAAATTGCTTTGGGTAGTATGGACATTTTAATGATGTTGATTCTTCCCGTCCATGAGCATGGTATATGCTTCCATTTATTTGTATCTTCTTTAATTTCTTTCTTCAGTGTTATGTAGTTTTCTGAGTACAGGTCTTTTACCTCCTTGGTTAAGTTTATTCCTAGGTATTTTATTTTTCTTGTTGCTATGGTAAATGGGATTTTTCTTTCAGTTTATATCTCTGAGTTTTTATTGTTGGTGTATAAAAATGCCTTCGATTTCTTAATATTGACTTTGTATCCTGCTATTTTGCCGAATTCACTTATTAGGTCGAGTAGTTTTTTTGTGGAGTCTATAGGGTTTTCTATGCACACTATCATGTCATCTGCAAATAATGACAGTTTTACTTCCTCTTTTCCAATTTGGATGCCTTTTATTTCTCTTTCTTGTCTGATTGCTGTGGCTAGAACTTCCAAAACTATGTTGAATAGGAGTGGAGAGAGTGGACATCCTTGTCTTGTTCCTGATCTCAGGGGGAATGCTCTCAGTTTTTGCCCATTGAGTATGATGTTCGCTTCAGGTTTCTGATATATGGCCTTTATTATGTTGAGGTATGCTCCCTCTATTCCCATTTTGCTGAGAGTTTTTATCGTAAATGGGTGTTGTACTTTATCAAATGCTTTTTCCGCATCTATTGATATGATCATGTGGTTTTTGTCTTTCATTTTGTTTATGTGGTGTATTACGTTTATTGATTTGCGAATATTGAACCATCCTTGCATCCCTGGGATGAATCCTACTTGATCGTGGTGTATGATCTTTCTAATGTGTTGCTGGATCCGGTTTGCCAATATTTTGTTGAGGATTTTAGCATCTATGTTCATCAGCGATATTGGCCTGTAGTTTTCTTTCTTTGTTGTGTCTTGACCTGGTTTTGGAATTAGGGTTATACTGGCTTCATAGAACGAGTTTGGGAGTCTTCCCTCTTCTTGTATCTTTTGGAATAGTCTGAGGAGGATAGGAGTTAGTTCTTTCCTAAATGTTTTGTAGAATTCACTTGTGAAGCCATCCGGTCCTGGGCTTTTGTGTGTTGGGAGTTTTTTGATTACTCCTTCAATTTCACTAGTTGTTATTGGTCTATTCAGACTTTCTGCTTCTTCTTGATTCAGTTTGGGAAGACTATAGGTTTCCAGGAATTTGTCCATTTCCTCTAGGTTGTCAAATTTCTTGCCATACAGTTGTTTGTAATAATTTCTTATAATCCTTTGTATTTCTGTGGTATCAGTTGTGATTTCTCCTCTTTCGTTTCTAATTTTATTTATTTGGGTCTCTCTCTTTTTTTCTTGATGAACCTGGTTAAAGGCTTGTCAATTTTGTTTATCTTTTCAAAGAACCAGCTCCTACTTTTGTTGATCTTTTGAATTGTTAGTTTAGCCTCTATATCATTTAATTGTGCTCTGATCTTGATGATTTCCTTCCTTCTACTTGATCTGGGCTTTGCTTGTTGTTCTTCCTCTAGTTCGTGTAGCTGTAGGGTTAAATTTTTTATTAGAGATTCTTCTAGCTTTTTTAGGTAGGCCTGTATTGCTATGAACTTTCCTCTCAGGACTGCTTTCGCTGTGTCCCATAGGTTTTGGGTTGTTGTGTGTTCATTATCATTAGTTTCCAGAAACTTTTTGATTTCTTCCTTGATGTCATTGTTAACCCATTCATTATTTAATAGCATGTTATTCATTCTCCATGAGTTTGAATGTCTTTGAGTTTTTTCCTTGAGGTTGATTTCCAGTTTTAACCCATTGTGATCTGAAAAGATGCTTGATATAATTTCAATTTTCTTGAATTTGTTAAGGCTTGTTTTGTGTCCTGCCATGTGGTCTATCTTTGAAAATGTTCCATGTGCATTTGAGAAGAATGTATATTTAGCTTCTTTGAGGTGAAAACTTCTACATATATCGACCAAGTCCATTTGATCTAGAGTGTTGTTCAGTGCCTCAATATCTTTGGTGTTTCTTTGCTTTGAAGATCTGTTCATTGTTGACAATGGGGTGTTAAAATCCCCTATTATGAGTGTGTTACTGTCTATATCTTTCTTGGAGTCTTTCAAAATTTTCCTTATGTATTTGGGTGCTCCTAAGTTGGGTGCATATATATTTATAAGTGTTATATCTTCTTGATGGATTTTTCCCTTAAGTATTATGAAATGTCCTTCTTTGTCTTTTTTTTATAAACTTTGCTGTGAAATCTGTTTTGTCTGATATAAGTATTGCTACCCCGGCTTTTTTTTCATGCCCATTTGCTTGAAATACTTTTTTCCATCCCTTTACTTTCAGTGTATGTAGATCTTTTGTTCTAAGGTGGGTCTCTTGTAGACAGCATATATGTGGGTCATGCTTTCTAACCCATTCAGCTACCTTATGTCTTTTAATTGCAGCATTTAATCCATTTACATTTAAGGTTATTACCGATAAGTACTTATTCAAAAAATATGGAACGCTTCACGAATTTTCATGTTATCCTTGCGCAGGGGCCATGCTAATCTTCTCTGTATCGTTCCAATTTTAGTATATGTGCTGCCAAAGAGAGCACTTTATTTATTGATTTTATTGAGAGGGAAGAGGAGAGAGAGAGAGGGGGGGGAGAGAGAGAGAGAGAGAGAGAGAGAGAGAGAGAGAGAGAGAGAGAGAGAGAATCTATTTGTTGTTCCACTTACTTATGCATTCGTTGGTTGCTTCTTGTATGTGTCCCAAGCGGAGTTCGCAACCTTGGCATATTGGGGAGGACACTTGATCCAATGGAGCTACACTGTCAGGGCCAATGTCTTTTTTCTTGATGTATGCACTTATCTATTGCTATAAACTTTTTTCTTAGAACTGCTTTTGTTTTATTTCATAAGTTTTGGTAAGTTGTGTATCCATTTTCTTTTAGATTATTTTTAATTTACTTTTTGATTTCTTAATTGATCCCTTAGTTGCTCAGGATTGTTATTTAATTTTCACATATTTGAGAATTTTCCAACTTTTCCTCTGTCATTGATTTCTAATTTCACAACACTGAGGTAAAAAACATACTTGATATAATTTGTATCTTCTTGAATTTGTTGAGACATATTTTGTGGCCTAACATATGATTTACTCTAGAAAATGTTCTCTGTGCATCTGAATAAGATGAATGAGTACTAAAGATCTACATGTGCAACATTGAAAATACTGTATTGTGTACTTAAAATTTTGTCAAGAACACAAATAAGTCTCATGTTAAGTCATCTTACTGTAATAAAAAATAAGAATAAACACCCTGCTCTTCAAAAGGTATTATTACAAAAATGAAAAGACACAATATACAGTGTGGGGCCAAAGTGGGTTTACAGTTTTGTATAGAAAATAATACAATAATTAATAAAAATACAAGAATAAGCTTTGTGTTTCTCATTTTTACAACTGTAAACCCACTTTGGCCCCACCCTGTATATTGGAATAAAACATTTGTAAAACACAACCTGTTCAAAAAATTTACATTCCTATTATAGAAAAACAAACAATATAAATTTGGGAAAGATCTGAACAGTAACCTTAACAGAGAGAATCCATGGATGACAAGCATATGAAAAATGTTTGAATATTATTACTTATTTAAAAATGCAAATTAAAACCAAATGAGACACTATTATACATATATTTGAGTGGCTAAAATTATAAAAGTCCAAAAACAAAACTAAAACATTGGAATTGCCAAGTATTGGTGTGTGCTCATATTTGCTGACAGGAATGTGATCCCCTTCAGGAAATTTTTAGTGGAAGTTTCTTACATAGTCAAACATACACTTACCATGCTACCCAGCAACTTAATTTCTAGGTTTTTGCCCAAAAGCCATGAAAATTGATATTCATATAATTCCTATACACATCTGTTCATAGCAGTTTTATGAGCTCCCACAATTGGAAACAAGTATTCTTCAGCTGGGGAAAGTCTAAATAAACTGCGGCACATGAAAGAACAAAATGGTCCCCAACAATAAAAAAGAAAGCAACTATTTATACATACACTGACATGAATGAACCACAGATGCATTATGCTATGCAAATGAAGACTCATACTTTATACTAAATACTATCCATTGCATGATGCCAGTTATGTGACATTCTGGAAAAGCCAAAACTTCTCAGGTAGAAGCAAGCTCAGTGTCCAGTATCAGTGAAACAGATTAAAGGAAGATTCAGCGGGAAGGATAGAAACTACTCATTTACCTAATCATGACAGTGGTTGAAAAACTATGTATTTCTCATTATTCATGTAACTGAACAAAAAATGAAATTCCATTTGATGTTGATTAACTATTTTTTTGCATATACCACTTTAAAAAATGAGTTGTTTTTTTTTTTTTGGTAATTTGTTTTAATACTGCTTCTACAATACGAGCATTAACAATAGGATATCAATAATGTAATTGAACTTGAACATCTAAATATTTTAATGATGCAGAAAAGATGTCATTAAGATTTTTCTAAATGCTTTGTTTTATGAGCCTTAACAAAAAATTAATATAAATATAGAACTCTGTAATTCAAAAACTGCTTTCTGTATTATAAGAAATTAACCTTATATAACATTGTTCAATTAACTATAAAATAAATCATAATTATTTTATTATTATTTCCTATATTTCATCAAAAAATGTAAGATACATTTAAAAAATCTACACAAAGAATTAGAATGCAGCTTCTCATGAAAATGGAACTCAGGAAGAGTTGCCCTGTTCAGTTTTACTCATCAACCCATCAATACAGCAAGAAAGATGTTCTCTTGGCTTTTTTTTTTTTATATGGGAGAAACATAATTTCTGAAAATTGAAATTATTGCATGCATGTAGCATCCAAATTTACTCTATCCTAGTGATTGAGTAACCCTGAACTTAGAGATGAAACACTGATACTATAATGGTGGAAACACTAGCACATGTTCATTAAGAGCTACTGTAAACCAAATTTCTGAAGTAACTGCTAAAAAACCGTATCACACAGGACTTCAGTTCTATGGATGGAGAATTTATAATAAAAGGTATAACCTGTAAGAAGAATCACAAGATAAAAAATACAAATGTTTTTTAAATAACAAATGAACTTCTAGAAATAAAAATTCATTGAAATTAAAATTATAGCAGATGAGTTAACTATTGGGTTGTAGACAGCTGAAGAGATAATTAATGATATAAAAACAGATGTGAGGAAAATATCCAGAACGCAGCAGAGACCGGTGGAAGTGAGACTAAGAGACATGGAAAAAAGAATAAGGTATTTCCAAGTGCAACTAATAAAAGTTACAGAATGAACAAAGAATTGCTTGGGGAGGCAATAATCAAAAAGACAATGCCAGATAATTTCTAAAAAACTGAAGAAAACTGGTACATAGTCACACCAGCAAAGTACACGTATGGAAAGTTTTAGTGGACATGTGGAATGTCAAAGAGAAAGAATGATCTTGAAAGTGATCAGAGAAAAAAAATACCACAATAGTTAACATAACAGTAGACTTTTTACCCACAAAGTGCTGAAAGAAAAAGTCACAGTATTAAAAGAAAATCATCCCCATCCAAAAATTCTTCATACCTTAAATAATCACGGAGGAGCAAGAGCAAAGTTGACATTTTTAGAAAAAAACTTCAATGTACACATTTTCTAAAGAAGTATAACCAACCAGAATACAGTGAGATAAAACAGTGGGGAACAAATAAACTGCTAACCCATGGGAGATAAGTCTAAATTAAAATTGATTTTAAGATAATATAAATGACGAAAAATTGTGAGGAATGAGCAAAATGAGGTAAAACTTACATGCTACAAAAATGACTCAGAGGATGCTCCCATTGATAATTAATATTTAATCATCTTTAGTTCCTTATGTTTTTGAGGATCATTACATAAAAAAGTAACTTTAAACCTCATGAGTCAAGTATTATGTTAATGCTTAATAATTCTTCAAATAATTAAAATACATTGAATACATTATGAACTAATAGAAAAAGGGAACAGAAAATGAACTACAATGAATTCAATAAATTTAAGAGAATTTAAGAAAAGAGAAAAATAATCAATCTCTAAAACAATAAAATGTATTTTATACTAATAATTTAAAAACTGTTAAAGAATAATAATTTATTACTTCCAAAAACATTTGCACGTAAAAATACAAAGTATTAAAGCAAAAATTTGTTTTCCAATGTAATGCATCCTATATTACTGAGAATATTGAACAATGAATACAGGGCCATTTTATGAGGGGAAATATACCATATTCAGATATTTCAAATATTATTTCTAAACTTCCAACTTGGAAATATTCTGAGTATAAAGTGTTGGCTTGGGTAGAGCAAGCACATTGTACCTAAAATAGTGTTTTGCTTGTGCCGGCAGAAACAGGCAGCAGAGAGCATTATTTTCTTGAAGTTATGGATTATTTTCGTGTTATCACTATAACCTAGTGCACTGCCTTTGTTATTATAGTAGCTTTAATAATATTGGCTGGAGCCTTGAAATAGCATTTATTGTCCTTTTTTTTTCTCTGTAATGTTTATTAGTGGTAATAGCACAACAAAGAGCACGTACTAGGCTCACAGATGTTTGCTAGATGGAAAGAAAATACAGGTTAGAAATAGTCTTTGCTTGGGACCCTGACCTGGTTCCTGGATTCCTATAACTGCGGGCGGGGGTGGGAAGGTGGCTGTGTCAGAAAAAGGCCAGTTATTTCCTAGACCTGCATTTAAAAAGATTGGATACTTTTTTTCACCTGAAGAGAAGGCTTACATATGGTATAGGAGGAGCATTACCTTGTTTGGGTGATTTGGCTTCTTTTGCTGAATTATATCTCTAAGAGTTGCAGATAAAAGGATATGGATGTTAGAAAGGGATTGAAAAATGACATGAACATATTTCACAATTATTAAGAGTAAAGACTTTGTTTCCAAATATATCAAGTTCTAGGAAGCAATTAGTTCCCATAAAACCTTTAAACTTAAGAGGAATTGAATTGTAGACCCTGAGTAGTGTCTGAAATTTCATACTCAAACCTGACTTTTTATTACATCATGAAAAGCCTTATGTTTAGTTGCTAATATTTATCCAGACTAACAGAATATATTCTATGAACACTGTAGTATAAATTAAAATGACTAGAATAATAGCTGGAGCAGAAGAATGGTCAATTGTAATGTAGCCGAGATAAGAATCAAAACAGGAAGAGTTGAGAGTTTGGTTAGGGTGTACAAGATAGTGTTCCCCAGGGAGTGAGTGAAACTTGACAGAAATGTCAAGGAATGAGAGGGGCCTCAAACAAATTTAAGAGATGTGTTTACTAATGTTTCTTAAGAAGGGCCTAAAGTCAGTGTGCAATAATTCTGTTAAGTGCTTGTCTTTTTTTTTATTTTAATTTTTTAATTACAGTTTAAGGTCAAAATTATTTTGTATTAGTTTCAGGTGTAAGGCATAGTTGTTCAAGTGCTTGTCTTTTTTTTTAATAGAAGTTCTGTGTGTATTGGTGCACAGTGTTTTTTTCTGCAGCTTTTGTTCTGAGCATTGTTTAATATTGTTTCTTTTTAAATTGTTTTCTGTTACAGTTGTCTCACTTTTTCCCCCATTGCTCCATTCCTTCGCCCAACCCACCCCTTCTCCCACAGTCAACCCCCACCCCATTGTCCATGTCCATGGGTCATTTATACTAGTTCCTTGACTAGACCCTTCCCTTACTTACCCGCTTCTCTCCCTCTCCCCCAACCCCCAGTAACTATTACTCTGTTCCTTGTTTACATGCCTCTGGTTCAATTTTGCTCATTTGTTTGTGTTGTTCATTAGGTTCCTGTATTAGGTGATATCATATGGTCTTTGTTTTTCATTGCCTGGCTTATTTCACTAAGCGTAATTCTCTATAGTTCCATCCATGTTTATCTTTTAATGTGATCTTTCTTATTTAAAAATTATTGCCTTTTAATTTAGAATAGCATATGTACATTTAATATGTATGAAGAATAATACATATAAAATAATAATATCTAGGAAGAAACAACTATGTTTAGAAATTGTATCAAGTCTAGTGGGATTGCAAAAATGGAAGAGACCCGGTTTCTACCTTCAGGCCTTCTTTCTCTAAGGATACTGCAAATAGCAATTACAAAATACATGAGAGAAACAATGGAAGGTTTTTGAGAACATGCTAATGATGTGAGACAAATGGCCCATCTCTTACTGAGATTATAGTACAGTCGAGATGTAATTAATTTTACTTTATTTTTTAATGTTTTTTACTTTTTTATTGAATTTATTGGGGTGACATCGGTTAATCAAATTATATGGGTTTCAGATGTACAATTCTAGTCTCTATCCATCACTATTTATTTCTCCTATACTCTCTTCTAGACCCCCACCCTATATAATTTTAAGTGTACTGATGTTACCACATCATTGGGGCACTTAATGGAAATGCATAGTAGAGACAATAGTGACAACAAAATTTATCAAATTTATAGGTGATGTATGTATTCTTTCCCTATAAAGCATTAACAGGACTGACCATGACACTTAATATAATCTCAAGAATAGTCCCTAGCTGAGTAGCAGAGGAAAGTAAGATGCGAATATGACTTCAACAGGTAGAGCGAACCCTGAATGATGTATGGTAACTTAGAACCTTAATAATTGATACCTTTGCACACCAAATCTAAAAAGATGTAATTTAATTCTTTTCCATTGAACACTAGTTGCATTGAATATAGTTGGTTGTGCATGAAAAATATGTCCTGTGATCAACTTGTGTAGAACAGTGAGATTCTTTTCTGTAGGGCTTCTCAAAACCTTTAATTTTGTTCAGGATGAATCTCAAGAAGGATAATAGAATATGCAGTGTTTGCTGAATATATTGCAACATAGAACTTTTTTTGGTAGAACATTTTAAAAATTAATGTTCTGAAGAACATATTTTGTGAAGCATGTGACTATCCATATTAGACATGTCTTGGAAATAGTGTTATATCTAACAATCTCTGATAAATAATAATTTATGCTAAATAAATAAATTAGATAACTGATTTCAATTCATCATTGTAACATAGTTGTCTGAAAGCAATTGAAAGGTTTGAATGGCATAATATATTTTTGCAGATGTATAATAGATGAGTATGGAGAAATGTTTCACTATGTTGAGTTCACAATAAGGGGATAATGATTTATAACTCAAAATCAAATGTACTGGTAAGCAATAAAAATTCTGAAGTGTGACATTTATATAAAAATGTCAAACATAAGCAGTTTTGCACAAGCAAGCTTCATTGTTGGTATAGTCAATTAACTGAGAAAAAAAACAAATATAGTGATGGGCACACTGGACTTACATTCAGGAGGTCTGGGTTTTTTGCCCAGAACTACCATTAATTACAAGTGTGTTCCTGCACAAATAAATTAATCTTTATATCTCATAATGTATGTGGTTCTTAAAGATCATTTAGTTTAATAACTTGATTGATCTGAATCCACTGAATAGATGTTGGAGTAAAAGGGGCTATTCAAACATTTTAAGTTAAAACTTTATTTTAAGATTTTTAAATCCTTAAGTGGGATAAGAATTTGTAAGATCCCTGTAGAATCAATTACCTAGTATTATTCATTAATCTTATAAATAGAGTAGTTCAGTGTTTTATCGAATTTAGTGGGCTTTTAAAAATACCAATATCTATGGTAAAAACAATACTCAATTATTTACAATCTCTGTGAGATAAATCCAGACATAACTATTTTTAAAACTCATCAGGTCATTCAAAATTTGAGAACCAAAAGGAGTTACTTGTTGTTTATTTGTTTGTTTGTTTTTACATTAACCCATAAGTTTACCATTCCCTTCATTGTTCATACATTTCTATAAACCAAATTTTCCATCTGGAGCTAGTTTCCACAAGCATAAAAATTTATTTAAAATAATTTTTGAACAACAAGTTTACTTGTGTTAAGATTTTTGTTTTTTGCTTGGAAATATATTCTCAACGGACATTCTTGCTAGGTATGGAAATCTGTGTTGGCATTAAAAATTTTTTTGTACCTTAAATATGTCTACATGACTATCTTGCTTTAGTTTTGGTATGGGGTCCTGGTGTTTCTTTGTACCTTTGTAAGTAATGTTTGGCTTACACTACATGCTTTTAAAAGTTAATAACAGTTTTTTTTTAAGTACGGTATTTGGTGTAGTGTGTGTTTGTTTCTCTTGCTTTAGGTTTATTGACTTTGTTGATTTGTAATTTTATAATTCTCATTAAATTTGGAAAAAAATTAGTCATTATTTCTTCAAATATTTTTTCTGCCTTTTCTCTCACTGGCACTCAAACTATATGTATTTGTGTTTATATATATGAAATATCATATTTTGTAAGTTTATGAATCATTTGGGTTGGAATGTAGGTTGATAAAGTACTGTGCAAGAAGTTTTTGTTTTTACACAGAATTGTGTAACTATAATTTAATTAAGAAATCTACAGGATTATTGGGGATCATGTATAGCCTGTGTTAATAAGTTTACAAAGAAAATATTATATAAAGTGATTATGACATAATGATGAAGCTAAAAATTTCAAATTAGCTATTTCAGTGTCTTTTCCTTCAAGAATATGGGATAAAACAGTTGATGTTTTGGTAACAACAGCTGTAAAGTCATCTGAAAGAACTCTTTCATTTCATAATGGGGAAAGCAAAAAGGAGTGCCATTTTTAGCAGACTAGCACTCACATGTAGTCTTTGTAATGTTCTCTAAAAATTAATTTATTTTAAATTCTTCAGTGCTGCTGCTTTGCAGTGGTTAAAAGTCTAGGCTTTGGTGTCAGGCTGACTTAACTTTGAGTTGAAGAAGTCCTATTCAACAGCTGTCTCTTTAGCAAGTTATTCACACTTTCAGTTTCAATGTGACTTTCCATAGAAGGAAAATACTAATAATTTCTGCTTTATAGGAATATTTTGTGCATTAATAAATATATTATAGGCAGAGAACTTAGCCAAGTACCTGATCTATATAATATATTCTCAGTAAATATAAACTTTCACCACCACCATCAACACTATCACCATAACCTGTTTCCATTACCAGGCAGCTACTGTCACTCTGTCATGACTGATGCATCACCACGACAGTGTTTGCAACAAGGAACAAACTTTAATTGTCTCCATGGGCTCCTATTCAGGAAAATGTGAATTGCCACCACATCAATGGGCCTAGCAAGGGCTTAAAAACTATATCTTTATTTTGGATTTAGAAAAGTATAACTACTTTATTTAGATTACTACATTAAAGTGAATCATATTATGCTTTACCTGCAACATGTTACCTGTAATTTCTCTGTAAGGTAAAGCCAGAATGACCATGAAATATGGTGGGATTAAGAAATTATGTGGTATGGCACAATCCAAACTCATCTCTACTTCCAATATAGGAGAAACACCAATTTCCCCAGTTTTTAAATGATAATGAAAAATTAAAGTGCGGTATCTTATGGACAGAATAGTCTCATTGGGAATTATATTTTAGAAATATCATAGACTCTCAGGTAATGATGGAATCTGAAAGATTATTTTTGTTTTAACCCGGGTTTTATAGATGAGGAAACAGAATTAGAATATTAAATTAAAAGAATGTTGAATAGATTATAAACAGTATTGAAGAATAGAAGTGCATTAGATTTAATAAATAGAAATAAAATGTGAATTAAATAAATCAATTGGGGAGAAAGAGTTTTAAGAGGTACTGGTATATTAAGAAAAAGCTTGAACTATTATAAATGACCCATAGACATGGACAACAGGGTGGGGATTGACTGTGGGAGAAGGGGTGGGCTGGGTGGGGGGAGCAATGAGGGAAAAAGTGGGACAACTGTAATAGGAGAACAATAAATAAATCAAAAAAAAGAAAAAAAATAACAAAATAAAATAAGTAACATATACATTAAAAAAAAACAAAAAAAAACTTCTAACAGGGAATGACTAACATCCCACAAATATACAAGAACCTAGAAAAAATAATTACAAATTATATTTAGAAAAATATTGAATGACATAAGTACCTCTATAATGTAGATAAGAAGGGAAACACTTCCAGGTATAAAAAAAGAAAGAAAGAAAGAAAGAAAAAGCTTGTATGTGCTAGCAACCCAAGAAGTAAGAAAAACCAAGAACACATTTAGAGTTCAAGGAAGTGGAGCAGAGAGTGAATACTGAAACACACAGGCACCTCTCAGGTTGCCATGATTACAGGTCTTCCTTCTCTAGCTAAATATAATAGGAAAAAAATTAAAAACTACATGCAAATAATGTAAACAGAAATTAGTTATAGACATTCTGGAGAAAACTTGAGATAGATTTGTGCTGTCTTCAAAAAAAAAAAAAAAAATCCTATCACGAAAGGATGTATTAGTATCTTTTGATTGAAAGGAAGATTTTCTAAGCCCACGAGATTAAGAATCTTTTCAGTCTGCCAAACTTTATTTATCTCTGGTTTGTGCAAATGAATTCAATATGTTGGCTGCCTATCTGACCTGATGTCAATGCTACGTGGAAGGAATCCTGGACTGGCAAAGGGAGCCTACTTTCTGGCCATATTGGGGAAAATGATTTAGTTATTAGCAACCAGAGCTGCTTGATGCCTTCCTTTGTCTCCCTCACTGTACCTTGCTTCCATCAAGGAGGAACAAATTCACTCTTAAACACATTGTGTACGGGTGGCGAGAATTCTCATTATTTCTAAAAGATATTTAAATTCCCTGGTATGCAACGTGTTAAAATACATAGTAAGCACGTCCTAATTACCAGCAACAATTCTAGAATTGGGGTGCATGTGAACAAATGAGAAGCAATTGTCTGTTCTCATAAAGTTTACATCATAGTGATGGAGAGAGGGGAAAAAACCAAATAGGTTATTATGCACTCTTCCCCACATTTGTATGGCAGTAATAATTATTCAGGAGACAAAAAAATGAATCAAAAAAAGAGATTTAGAAAGTGGGAGATATGTAAAAATGTTTGAGAAGGTTACAGGGAGAGCCTATCTATCTGAGAAGGCAATATTTGAATAAAAATTTGAGGAAATGAAATAAATAGGCATTTTGATATCCAGATTAAGGAATAGACAGGAAATTAGAACAAACGGTGCAAAAGTTCTAAGATGGAATCATCCCTGGTGTGTTGCAGAAAGAATAAGGAGTGTAGTGTGGCAGGAGCGGCAGGAGCGAGTGGAGAATAGTGGAAATTACAGACAGAGATCAAGAAGGAAAGAAGGTGGAGTTTAAGTCATACAGATCCTGTTCTACAACTTAGAGTGTTGGCCCTTTAACTAGGGAAGAGGAGAGCCTTGGAGAGCTTTGAGCAGAGGAGTGATGCAGCTTCTTGTATGTTTAAGGAGAACCACCCAGGTTGCTGTGTCAGAAGCAATCAGAAGAGGACAAGGGTAGGAACAGGAAAAACAGTTCAGGAAGCTAGCGAATAATTTAGGCACGTGGCAATGACACCAGACACCACTGGTAGCAGTTGGGATCAGATACGTGGGTGGAATATATTTTGAAGGTGATCCTTTAGAATTTTCTGGAAGACTAGATGTGAAGTATAAGAAGAAAGAGAAATATCCATGTTGATGCCAAGGTTTTTGGCCTGATGTTTCATGCTTCTGACACTCAGAACCTCATCCAGTCTAGACATGATCTTTTAAATGGAGATAATTATCATTTGGGAAAGTAGAGAACCTTGTCCAATTTCAGCATTTCATCTATAAATATATTGATTGTTTAGAATGTGTCAGACACTTTGCTAATTATTAATTAGATGCAAGTAGCACAAAATTAGCTATTAAGAAGCTGAAGTTGTTTTCATTACAAACTTCTGGGTGAAACTGAAGAATAAAATCACATTCTTGTCAAGACAACTAATCCTGGCACTTCCAACATTTGGACAGATTTAAAAATGTGGAAATGAGTAGGTGATACATGCAAATCAACTGCTGAATATACATTTCTCTATGTGCCCATGAGATGGATTAGTGAAGAGAAAAATGAGGACATCATTCTCTAATTCATATTAAATTCGATAGAAAAATGCTGTAAGCTAAAGAAAAACATATTACAAAGGCAATCAAGAAGAAATATTTCATGTAGACCTTAATTTTATGCATAAATATTGATCCTGAAATAATACATATTGCTAGTCTTATAGATTTGGAGAACTGTAATACTCTATAAATTACAAACATAAGTTTTCTTTCAGTAAGAAGTTCCTTTTCCTCTACATTTTTCTCCTATCCTTCCACTTCCTTATCATCATCATCATCATCATCACCATCATCATCATTCAGTACTTATAAGAATGTCATTAGCATCTATGTGCATTTCCCCCTTTTTTGCCATTATTTCTTTTAGCAGAATTGAATCTAAAATAAATTGGTTGAACTTATAGACCATCACAGAGCAAAGTGTTTCATATTAACTCATTTTTTTCTCAACAATTGAAGCTGAACACCTACAAAGTACTGTATAGATGAATTCATTGTATTTTTAAAAATTTTTAAGTGAAAATTCTGACTTTTCAGTTAATTCATAAAAATACATCTCTTCTTGTTATAAATGATTCTATTAATCCTCATACGGAACTTTATGCAGAATTTGAGTAGGAACAAGTTATTCTGACATTAATGTAAATCCAAAGATGGAAGAGCACATTGTACTAATTACACAACTTACAGTTGAGGGAAAGTACCTTTCCCAAATCAATCTTTAGTTCCAATGAATATTAAAATATTTCCTACTTGAAAATTTATACAAGCATAAAATTTATTTACTTTAAAGTAAAAAATATAACAATTTAATTAGACATAGATTAAAATTTGAAAGCCCCAACCATTGACACTCCCCATGCCTGGTGTAATTTGTATTGTCAATTTCATTACACTACAATATGTATCATATTATAGTAGTATTTTCCACCTATGTATACGGTTACCTTTGGATGACTGTACATGAGTGTAAATAGAACTCAAATTTCACATCATCAGCTGGTGTTCCATGGTATGGATGAAGCTATTTTTGCTTTTTAGAATTTTAGTTTAATATTTGTATTAAAACATACATAGCATAATACTTATCATTTTAACTATTCATCAGTGTATCATTTAGTATCATTAAATACATTCACATTGTTATGCAACTATAACCATTACTTATACCCAAAACTCTTCATCTCTATATCTATCTGTATTCATTTTTATATTTATAATATTTGTGATTTTAAAAACAATAAACATTATGCACCAGTAGAGGAATTATTAAAGAAATTAGGCCTCAGTGAGGTTTTTCTGCTCATATTGATATAAGAATATGGGAGAAAATATGTTTTTCACTTCCTGTAACCCACATAGCATATTGTTTTCACAATTGTGAAGAAGTCACCCAGAAAATTGCAAATGCTACTGAAAGAGCAACATCAGCTTATTTTAAATTGCTGAGTGAAGAGATTTTATAGCCAATTCAAGAAACAGGTATTCTTTATGATAGCACTAGTCCTTGTAATATCTATGTAACCATTTCAAAATGAAATATTTTATTAATATTAAATAATTTAAATGATGAGGATGTAATGACCAATTAAAGATCATTCATTTGCTTGTATTCCCATGGTAATATGAATAACTTCAACTATTTTCACTGTAAAATGTTGATTAATTTCATCTATTAATGTCTTCACACTGCCTTAGAATATGTAAAATGCGATAGTACATAAAATGTTACATCAATTTTATTCTATTAATTGTTTCCATAAACTCTCATGTAGAGGGTTATTGCAGAATACTTTTATTGAAACTCTTTTATACTGACTATATTGTGAATACTCATTGCTTATTCATTGCAATACCTCTGTCTAGTTCAGTTTTAAGGTGACATCACATTAGGACTTACCTTAAGAACTTAATAAGAAATAACTTTGGTGCAGTGCTCCTTTTATAAATTCAATATATCAAATTCTTTTCACTTTCACACCATTCAGTTATAAGGAAACATCTCTGAAATACATTTTATGAATAATAATTTTAGTATTTCTATTTACTAAAGTAAACAGTGTATGAGTAATTATTAATCAACCTCTGCTGTTATGTTTACCCCTTGAGGTTTTCCATCTCATAAATATTTGCCCCTCTCCTCTCCACTACTTTTTTTCTTTCTTAGCCTCTAATTCTTGTGGGACTTAACAAGAAATTCTCTTTCTCTCTATTACACACCTGCACATTTGTATACCAAAGTCTCTTAACAAAAAGGCTTCATTAAAAGTGGTAATTTTTTCCTATAGAAAATTTTTTGAAATGGCTGCATGATATCTTATTACAAATATGTATCATAATAAAATTAACCAAATTCCTACTGAGGGATGTTTGGTATTTTAGATTTTCGGTATTTTCAAATGATAAAGCCTTGTAAATGTAGCTTTTATTTTCATCATTATGGAAAATTCTCAGAAGTATACTATTTGAGAATCGTAACTGTATTTTACAAAGTGCTTCTTGGAAGAATTGTAAAAATGCATAATCACACACATATACACACGCATGTAAGCAAATAACCATCAGCAGGATAGGGGACTCGACTGTTTTCCATACGTGCCATTCCAGGGCACTATAGTTTTTATTAATTTTATACCACTGTGACAGAAGAATATGAATCTTAGTACTTAATTGCATATATTTCATTATTTTGAAATTTAAATTTTCCACTTACACTTATTTATCTTGCAATATCTATTCTTCTGGAAAATGTGTATATATATATATATGTATATATATATATATGTTCATCCTCCATTTTCAAGAGAATCAAAGATCATATTTTACAAATATTATTTTGGCAACATGTAGTATGAAGATGAAATAGGAAAGCATCACAATATTTTATGCATGGGTCATGATTACATGGATTAGGGTGTTGGGGGTATAAATATAAAACAAGTGCCAAGTGGGTAAATTATGAATCACAGATAAATGCATGGGCCTTTGAAGGAGGATTAGTCTGGGATAAAAATTCTCAGTGTATTATTGGGGTGAGGAGTTTAATATGAGAGCAGTATCTCCAAAAAGAAATGGCCAATAAGCAAGTACAGATACAAGAGAGTACCTGAGGTGGGAGGGAATACCTTATTAATTATTGCAAGATTCATACTCACTAAACATCGCCATATTTAGACACTCATAATGTAGTGTTGAAGGCAGAATATGCATATTTTATATAACCTCAGACACTCATCAATGTCCTGAGGGAACATGAAGTGCATATGACAAATTATATCATATTCATACTAATGTAGGAAACAAATGCCACTGTATGATTCTAAACAACAGGATTTAGATCCTGCCTTATATGGTTTTGGTAAACTCATATTTGTATTCTATCACTGAGTTGTGATGATCAGAATATGAGCAGAGGAAACAAACCATGATGTAAAGATTTTAAACAAGAGAATTTAAAAAAATTGTCCAAATTCCCTATTCTTTCATCCTTTTCCACGACAGAAACTAAATCACCTCGCAAACTAAGCTAAGGTAGCTGTCTAAACCACAGCAGCTTCCTTCTGCGCCTGCCCTGCAGTTATGCTTCGTACTGCCTTCCACAAACATCATAGCCCAGAAACGGGCATGCTGGGATGCAAAGGTGGATGGACCGGCAAAATCTACAAAAGGCAGAGGGATACAGTCTAACTGCAGAATGAAAACTGGCTACATTTTGTTATATATTTAAGGAACATCTAGGAAATGTGTGTTTAACCTGCAAGTATTAGTCTCATAGGTGTCTGTCAAGAGAGAGGCAGAATGAATGACCACAGATCAAGTGTAGGCTCAGACCAGTCTCCTGCATTCAGGACTCAGGCACTGCCCCCATTGGGCTATAGAAGCTGTTTTGGGGGACTAAGTGAGAAGCAGAGTCTAGTGCCAAGGAAATAGGATAGAGTGGAATGACTAAAAAATAAGTTACAAAGATTATTTCTAATTCCACAGGTATAAATACTGAGGAATAACGTGAACACATATGAGCTCACAGGACTCCCTGAACCCTCACTAGGAAGGGTGGAGATGGGGCTCTCTGATAGCACTTGCCCATCTCCAACCTACAAAGTACCTGGGTAAGATGGTCACAGCTTACATCAAGGTCCTCCATGGTGCTGAAGTCAGCATACTTTTTATAGTCTGAATGTTTGTGAATTCTGGAGTCAGGGGTGGCAAGTCCTTCAGCGAGCCCTGTATCAATATTGACATCTCTGGTAGTCTGAGCAGAGCATTAGAATACACCAGGACCTGCTTGCTGTAATTCAGATTACATAGAAAATAACTAAAATAGATAATAAATAGGCAATCAACCAAATTTATTGACTACTATGTTTAATTGCCTAAGAAAAACTTGCAAGTGTGGTTTAAAATGCAGAAGCTGGAAAAGCTACAATACATCCAAGTATAATCAAATAAAAATATAGAAGGAGACAAGATCTCAGAAGGATTCTAAGAAAGAAAAGTTATAAGCTCTTTTGTTTTCATTTTATTTCATTTTGGAGAGAGAAGAAGGGAGGGAGAAAGAGAGGGAGAGAACCATCAACATGAGACAGAACCATCATCGGTCAGTTGCCATTCTTATGGGGACCAAACCCACAACCCAGGCCTGTGCCCTGACCAGGAATTGAACCGGCAACCTTTTGGATTATAGCATGATGCCCAAGCAACTGAGCCACACCACTCAGGGCTGTTTTCATTTTAAATAGGGACAACTTATGTCAAACATGCCACAATTTTGACTTAAACACATTAATACATCTATACCTCTAAGTATGTTCAATTCTCTGAATGATTTTATTATCCATAGAGGTGTAAATATTTTCAATATGATCACCATAAATGTGCTTTCATATATACCATGATCATTCTTTTACTGTTTTTTTTTTGTATGTGTGTGTGAGTGTGTGTGACTATACCATTATTTCTTTTTCAATATAGTCTATCTCTTTTCTAAATAGGTCCTCTAGTAAATCAGTGATATGGTTTTGTTTTTTTCAATGTGGCCTTAAAATTCTTATTGATTATTTCTGGAAAGGCAAGAATCCTACAAATTACATTAGCTGAAAAGATCAATGGCCCATTAGATTGGCATTTTATAGAGACCTCTACTAGATGCTTTAGCAGAAGGCCAGAAAAAAATTACCTTTCATAAAGCACCTGTTCAATTGTTCAATATTATACCACAGGGAACATTTTTTTCCTAATTCCAGCTGGTTATCACTTTATACTTTGAAACACAATGATTGATGACCCTTGTAATTTTAGCCTGGCTGGTAAAACTGCATGTAGTTTATTATTTATATTCATATAAATGTCCATTGTATTGCTTTAATCTTCGTAAGATATTAGCCACTGTAATTTTCAGTAGCAACAGACTTCAAAAGGTATACTTTAAAGATGATTTCTGAGAGAAGTAAAAATTTTGAGTTCAACTGAACAGAAAATATGTAGGACAAGTCCGTCTGACAGGGCATTCTAGATTTGTCTTTCCCAAAAACAAGATAGAACAGGGTAGCTAAAAGGCAGCCATAGAAATGGCTTCCTTCTCTACTGATCCTCCCATGCAATGTGACCTGATTCTTTATTCTGCTTACCTCCGGATCTAATGTTTGTGTTAATATTCTATTTTTCCAACTAAATTGAAATTTCTCTTGGGTTCTGTTGAAAGACTAGGGATACAGTTTAATAATCACCATCATGGAATTTAAAAATCTGGGATGTTTCTTTGTCCCTGCCCAGCATCATGTTCTTAGAGGAAATATTTTCCCTTTGTAAGTTTTGCTTGCTTGCTAGGTCTTGCCGTCTTTATTGTCTGTAGACACTGACCCTTGTGCTACAATCTCAGCCCTGCCTAGATTCTCATGGTTTTATTCATAACAATGATTTCAAACTGGAATTAATAAAGTCAGATGGCCATTGAATCTGGATTAATCTTTGTGTTCTAGTTACTTACTAAGCCCCCATTTCCTCTTCATCCCTACCATTTTTGGATACTTCACATAAATCAAAAGTCTGTCTACTCCATGTTCTTGATTCATATGTCTATTGCTTTAGAGAATTTTACTGGAGCTCTGCTATTTTCGCTTTTGTTCCTCCACGATCTTACTGTGATCTTTCTCCCAAAGATCACAAACCCTAATGCGAGTCCTGTTCCAAGAGAGATTGGTTAGGTAGAACCAAGGTGTTGCCACACATCTTGCTCAAGTACTGTCACTATCTGAGAAATCTGCCTTCTTGCCCTAGCCATTACCATGGATGTTTTTCTATATTAACAAAAGGATAAGGGCCATTATCAGGTATCTCTCTGTCTAATGTTCCCAAGTGAAGCCCTAGAGTTTGATCAGCTGTTACTTGATTTAAACCCCAGCTTCTTCCATTCCAGTAGCCTGCTGAAGAGTTCCAGCATGCTTTGAGACTAAGATCTCCTATGGTATGATGTTTTACATTTGTAATATAAAAAGAACAGAATGAGATTATATCTAAGGACTCATAAAACCCTCGCTTCATCTGATGTATTCTTCCAATACAATGCATGATACACAAGAAACATTCATTAAATATCCATTGCTTATTCAACAAGAATAAATAATTAGCATAGTATGAAGTACATGCAGATGACTGAACATCATAGAGAAAAAATCTGTTTCAAATTATTTAACAAAATAATTCTGCCTTCCACATAAAATATTTTATTGCTATTAATAATGTAAGGTTCATAGTTTAGGCCAAATTAATCGCTACAAGTAACCATACTTTCTAGATATCTGGTGGAAAGGAATTTTTTTCCTCTTTCTTTAGTTACACTGTTATGATATTTTGAAAACAAGATGCCTGAGGAGAGAGGGGAGAAGCATAGCCCTTTCTCCAACAGAAAACATGTTTTCTTCAACAAGGGGCATGTCAAGGTGACTGCCTAAATATGTCCTCTTTGATTCTGGTAGCCAGAGGAAGCCTGGCAGTGATAATTTTTTAATTCTTTATACAAGATAGTAAAGAAAGCATATATTCAAGTAGTTTTAAACAATAGGAAACAGGATACTAGACATCAACCAGCCTTCTTCTGAAGAACAGAATGGAAGTAATAAACATGAAGTTTATATCTTGTTATAAACAGCTGCAGCTCAATAAAATGACTGAATTATCAAATTGAGTTCTAAAGATCATAGAGTTCACCTATTATACTAAATCTTTTTCATTCTGGAAGCACTGTTAATGATTTTTTGGCAGGCAATCCACAGATGTGGAACACTTTGCTCTTTAATTTTTCTACAGACACAGAATACTTTTTTTCTAAATCCCATATAGGGGCTTTAAATTATTCTGCACAAAATTATACAGACTTCAGTCATGTTTTGGAAAGCAGTTATGACTTCCTCGTGAAAATATCTAAATTCTATGAGCATTAAATTAGCAGAGGAAAATTTCCGTTATTTTGTAATCTTGTAGTCTAGAAAGTGGTTTCCAAATCATACTGAGATAGTACCTTCAGGAATGCAGCCCAGGTTAAAGATATATATTGACAGAGACATCTCTATATCTATATATCTACGTCTACAGACATACCTATAACTATAACTACATCTATCTCCATATATCTACCTACCTGTATCTATATTTATCTTATGAAGAGATTTGCATGCATATACGTATATACAATTGTTTTCTCTTTTTATGATTTTTATCTTGATGTTTTGACATATGATGCTGATATGTAGCCAGTTCTTGTTTATTAATTTACAACCAAGAGTATTGATTTTTCAAACTTTTCGGTGCATAAGGATAACATAGGCGCTTGTTTAGAAAGCAGGTTCCTGCAGTCACTAACACAGAAAATCTTGTCATAGTGTAAAATAGGTCTCTTTGCTCTACTTTTTATACAAGCTCTGTAAGTAGGTCTTTTGCGTGTTATTTATAATCTATCTAGTGAAAAATGACCAAGGCAATACTATTAACAGAAGTAGAAAGTCATAAATAGGGTTCAATAGGAAGAAAATCCGGAGTCTGCTTTGAAACATACTCAAAGGTTATCTCCACCAAAGGTGAATATGTACATTGGAACCCGTGACAAAGATATGGATTTTAAGCAGTTTTCTTGGCACAAATTATTCAGAGGGGGAAATGGTGAGAAATATATCTAAGAAATTTCTCAATATAAACAGTTATGACTTTTTATCATAGAAACAATATTCTTAGCTAAATTAAGAATTTAATTATTTGTTCTGTTCTGAGTTATACATTGTGATATTTTTCTGTCTGTTAGAATAAAAGATTTTCTATTATTAGTATTAAGTATCATGATTAAGAGAGAGACATTTACAGATAATTTCAATTTATAAAATATTACATTTTTATCTACATGTTCTATTTTAATCAAGTAAACCCATAGCAACACAAGGTTGTCTCTTTCACCACAATCAAATACCAAAATAATTGTTTACCTACTGAACCTATCAAAGTGAAAGTAAAAACTTAAATATAGTTAGTGAAAATAGCTGTTATCCTGTATTGAGGAAGAAAGCAGTTTTCCCAGTGTATTCTGTTACTAACTTAATAAAAATGTTATAAAACAGTAAGTTCCAAGGAGCACTTACTGTATCAGTTTTTGGATGCTCTATAATCATTTTTTCATTATAGTCTGAAATTAAAAAGTTATAAAGCAGGCATAATTTCATGGCTAAGAACCCAAGAGCTTGAAACAATTAAGAGCAATGTAAAATCTTAGAGGTACTGCTATTTTGAATGCAAATGAGTTTCACCTGTTTGCCTCATGGGAGAGAAATGCCTGGGGAATTTTGTTGTCATCAAGAACAGCTGAAAGGCATCATGATCAATTTGAATTTCTAACGTGATGCACAGAAATGAAATAGGAGTGCATGTAACTCAATGCAAAAATTTGAGTGTGCATGAATAACAGTAAATTATGCCTATACTTTTTTTCAAACTATAATTATCCCTTTGGTCATTCCCCCCCCCCCAAAAAATACGCACAGGGGATTGAGTTGCTACTAGTACTCTTGTACTCTTATGTATGGAAGCCTATAAATCTTAAAGGCCAAATTCGCAATACAGAATACATACATACTGACAGAAAAGTCCTCTTTTATTTATATATTTTAGAGACAAAGAAGCTGAAGCATTATATAGTAAATACTGTATATGAAGAATTCACATGGTTTTTATCTTCATAAGAGAAAGCCTAGGCATCCTAGTGATTTTTCTAAATCTTAAGACTGTTAGGTAATTTTAATTCTAGGAAATTTTGTAATATGTGAAAAATAGATGCTCAGTTGGATTATTTAATTTATTTATAATAATATTGAAACATATATCTACTTATAAGCCAATACAATTAATTCATATAGCAATTAAAATTAAACAACTATGCCTGGCACTGGCTGTTTATGTCAAACAATCAAGCTTTCCAAGCAATGACTAAGTGTACGCATTAGTACAAAATACTAATTTCTCTAAAAAATTATAATTTTTATATATTTTCAGTAAACTTTGTGTATCTTTTAAGACATTTACATTAATAATAATGTAATCTACCCCAAACCCTGCAAATCTATTTTTATTTAATTTCAGTTTTACAAAAAAAAATGACTCTCAGAAAAATTAAATAATTTGTGTAAGGGATTTAGATATGTTATTATGTTAATGGGGAGCAGCATCAAGATTTTAACCTATTTCTAAATTACTCCAAAGTCGGATATTTTGTTGGCTTCTCAGCCTTCCTTTTTTTTTAGTGTTTTGGGAAGAATATCAGTCTTAGTGCAAACAAATAGATATTAAAGAACAAACTTCTTACCCACAAAAGTAACAATAAATTTTATAAATGCTGAGTTAAAATTAAACAGATCGCTTTACTTAAGGTTTCTCAGAATGTTTAATTCTTTGTTAGCAATGCACATTTCCAAAAGGTAAACATATTGTGTGACATTTCCTAAAATTATGTGAAAACAGGTTCTTTTTATTAAAGAGGATAATTTTATATGAACTATAATTTTATGTATGTTCTACCCTGCTCAAGTGCCAAGATATGGCATGTTTATCAATTTGTTCTGAAAATAAATATTGTTGACTCACCAAATGATCAAATGAATAACATGAATGCAAACACAAGTGCATTTTTGGCATTTTGCCTTTGTCAGTTTGGTTCTGCAGACTCTACCTCCTGTATCATCCGATAGCAGAGGTCATAAATGCCTGACTCGCCAGCTCAGCCAACCTGTAGTCATTAGGATGAAGTCTCATCTCAATCTGGAGGGATCCTCACCAAATATTTTGTGCCAATGCAGACATGGTTAACTGTGCAATGCCAACCTGTCAGACCCTGCCGTATGGTTAACTGAATGCTCACTTTGATCTCTTTGGACTGAATGCTTAGCTTGATAATACATGGTTAATAAATATGAAAACTAAATGCTCAGTTTCACTAATAAAGAACTGCCAAATGAAGTGATTATGAGAAAAAAATCCTATCTACCTGAACAGAATTTTTTAAACTATAATATCCACATTAATCAGTGTGTTGTAGAATGAACATACCCCTACCCTATTTATTGGTGGGAGTGCACATTTGTACACTTTTTTAATAGAGTATTTTGGCAATTTACATCTAGATATTCTAAAAAGCTCAAAACCTTAGGGACAGTGATTTTTTTAAAACTGGTAATAAACTTTTTTTAACTGTAAGCAATTATTTATGTACAAGATATTCGTTGAATTTTTATTATGCCACTGAAAATTCAGAATGAATCAATGAATTATAGCATATCCATGTAATATTAAAAATAAAACAGCTACTAAATTATTGAAGAATGTTAATAGCATACAAATTTATATGACATAATGTCATGTTACATATAAAAACAGAATATTTATATGCGTATTTTCTTAATCTGTGTAATTTGTACAAATAAATATTGTGAGATATCTGTTCAATCTGGTTATGGATTGTAAATTTTTTTTTTTGTACTTTTTGTTAAAAACAATAACAAAATTTTGGTAAACAGTTAAAGAGAAGAATATATAATAGGACTTTCATGATGCTTTTAAGCCTACCTATTTAGTTAAATTATTGATAAATCACATTTTTTCATATCTGTATAGTGAAAACCTAAACCACTATATGTTATTTTCCTCTCAAAAGCTGCTTTTAGGTTCAAACTGTCAAATATGACTGAAGTTTTTATCTTATAATTTTTTTCTTAAGTGATTGTTTTTAAAAAAGGTCTTTTACAAATATGAATCCTCGCATATCTGGAATTATGCATCTAACTTTTGGTTGTCCCACTATTTCAACTAAATCTCTTTATGTTTCAATATTCGGCTATCTATACCACCATCTCTAATAAATAGGTAGATCTAATTGCAAACAGTCATCTCAGGAAAATTGTGTTAAGAATTCTCCAGCGGTTCTTGTACAGTGGTTCAGACAAACTACATCCCGTCTGATCAAACAAAGCCAAGTCCCGACAGTTTGAATAGACTCCAGGAGAGGCTGATAACCACCCTGGGTGCTCTTTTATTTCTTATTGCCTGTTGTCATCTAGAAAGGACAGCTTTAGAATCCATCTCCTGTTTTTAATATGGCTTCAACTGACTAGTTCAGAAAGACTTTATATTAACATTAATTTGTTATGAAAGGTTTTATGTGTGTATGCGTGTGTGTGCTGATTATCAGTTATAAGTTGCTTGGTATGTCTTATTGATAGGGACTTACTTTACTGGATTTTATTACTCTGGGATGGGAGCCATATTTTCAACTTTTCTGGCTTGTTTGGCTTTTATCTCAATTTTCATTTCATAATATTTGCTCAGACATGAACACAGAAATCATTCATATAATGAGGATCAGCTCACTCAGGAGCCATATCTACTTCTAAACTATCATTAGAATCAAACAGAATTTCAACTTGTTTTTACACTATTTCTTATTTCGGTACAATATGTTCAATGATTCTCTGCTATTGACAGCCTCCTTTCTTGCAAGAATATTTCATTCAGCTTTTTAACCTATTTAGTTTAGAAGTAAATGTACTGCCACAGTGACATTCAGAACAGTGATTCAATTCCCTGGCTCACTCGTTAGGCCAGGAATCACTCTTATCTATGTTTCAAGGTATTTATGATTTAAAAAAAAAAAAAAAGGTAATTGCTTTAAATTACTCAAGCAGCCTGAGCTCTGCAGGTTGCCAGGAATTTAGAACATACTTTACACTGCTCATTTACATCTATGCCACAATAAAATCAACTTTTGGGAGGTAGTGGATGATAGAAGGTTGGCAGATGCAGAAGATGCTAAAATTCAAGTAGTCTGCCTGTAAGAAATTTGACATTTTATGCTAAATACAAGAGGGAAAGAACTCTGATGAATCATCTGCTTTCAAAAGAAAAATATATACATTTTGGAGTTATACTTTTCCTTCCAAGCCAACTAATACAAACTAAACATTATGCATTGCATTTCTTACATTGACTTATTTAAACCTCACCCAGACCCTGGAAGGTAGATATTATTGATCTGGGATTTTAAGGTGCAGATATGTTCGATGTGAAGCAATTGGTTCAAGATCATGCAGATTTCAAATTGTTGAATTGAGATGATATGGCATATCTCACTCCCAAACTCATATTATTTCTATTGCATCACACTATCAGTAAAACCAATGGATATTTGGGAAGACATTCTGTGTAGATATTAAGTGAATTGTGGGTAATTGTTTCAAGAATTACTGCTGAAACCAATAATAATAGAGAAACAAATATAATATAAGAGAAACCAATTAGAATTGACCCAATCTTTCTTGGAGAGCAAAGATACAATCATTTTTAACTATTTATATTTAAGTGGCTTTCATTAAAAGAATGATTATGAATCAATTGCTCTTAGCACAATAATACTAGAATTATTGTTTTAATATTAATGGCAAAAGATTAAAATTATGCTGATATGTATGCATATATATTATTATTTGAAGTTAGACTGTGATGTCACCAAAATATAACAAAATGATGATTACCTTGGCAAAAAAAAAAAAAGAATTATTGTGACTCATGTCTGCAGACACACAGACATCAGAGAGAGGGCTCCATAGTATGGGGTGAGGAACATTAAGAAGATAGAGTGGAACAAAAGAATAGTCTTAAGCTTTTAAGTGAAACTATACCTTCTGTCCTTCCATACTCTACTGCTCTTTTGAGATCTACCAGATTTTTGGTAAAAAACAAAAACAAAAACAAAATACTTGAGTATGTCCCATGGTGCTTATCCTGGAAGAATTACTTGTTTGGAACAATAATTACTCCTCAGTCTTCTTATGGGTTCTCTGGTGGGGACAAAGATGAGCATCATCAATTTCCAATTCTTCTCCCTACCTCGTTACTGGATGACATCGTCACTGCTTAGATGCAATAACAGAGATAAACACCATCAACACAAAGAGATCATAAAACTAACTTTTTTACTTCCAGTCACATGTGACAAGAAAAAGTATTAGCAACAATAATGAGATAACATAATTTCAGTTTATTATTATTGCCTAATATTATATCAAATAATTTTATGTCATTAAAATTCCTTGAAATCAAGACTTTAAGACTGATGATAATTTATTTGTATGGCATATATTCATTTATTCATTTTCTTTGAAGATGTCACCAATATTTTTTTTAAATGTAGTAAACATGTTCTATGTAGGACTCTGTGCTTATTCTTAGGATAAATTCCCAATGGTTGAGTCAAAAAATATTAACATTTAAAATATTATTTGTATATATTACCAATTTATCCTCTAAAGAAGTAGTACTTTTTAATAACTCCTGGCAGTAGAAGAAGCTATCATTTTACCACATACTAGCCAACACTGAATATTGTCATTAAAAATTTGAATTATTTTGATTACTGGAAGGCTTCGTTATTATTTGCATTTTCTAATTTTTTGGTTATGAACAATAATAAAATTACTTATTTCTTTTTTATGATGATGAATTATGGAATTGTCATTACCACTTTTGATACGGAAGAACTTGGGGTTCAAATTCTAGCCCTGATTCTTCTATGACTAAGATTTAACATCTCTGAGCCTCATATTATGCATCTTAAAAATGATGATAATATCCCCAAATCTTTGTGATTTCTGTATATCTAAATATATTAAAGCCCTACAAACATGAATATTTTTCTTATTCCAGTACCTAGTGACAACATATTTTATTAAACACAGTTTGTCAAGTTAAGCAATTTTTTTCTGAGAATTTTACATTGGCTCTATCTCTTCAAATGAATCCTAATTGTTATACGTATTACATTTAGCATTGCTCAGTTTTCAAGATCTTCAAATAAATAGTTGGTGTTGGTTTTGTCTGCAATATTTCCCAATTTTCTGCACTTGAGTGTGAGTGGAGGAGAGAAAAAGACATAAAAGTTTAAACAGAAGTCATGCTTGGTAAAACCCTTCTTGGAAGAGCTGGTTTCATGCTGATCTCTCCTTTGCAGGCACATTTAATGGGACTGATGACTTTCTACTCATTTTTGATCCATCTAAGAAGCATAATGCTACAGGAAGTGATGTGAATATTTAGGGAGATAATTTGGGGGAGTGTTGATTTAAATTACAGTAACCCTATGGAAAGGGATGAGGCACTTCTCTCATACTCCATATTTTACAGTGTCCTTCCGGACCTTGCTGAGAGAAGGGGCTGGAAATGAAGTGCTTCTCTGATATCGCTTCATTTCAGCTTATTGATGCCAGGTTGGGGTAGAGGGTGAAGTTGTAGCTTCCTGCTGGGCTCTGATAACAGGGGAAGGTCTGGGTGTAGTGGGATGCAAAACACCACCACCTTGTTCTGCCTCCTTCTCTCTTGAAGCTGCTGGATGATGATAGAGGCTCAGCCTCCCTGCTGGTTCCTGCTAACACTACCTGGGGCTAAGGAACTGGGTCAGAGGAATGCGAGGCTGCCCATTTCCATCAACTGTTAAAATTTAGCTCCCCATTTGGCCCCAGGTAGCTTGCTTTCGCCAGTGGGTGGAAAATCCACTCCTCATTTAGCCCTACAGGAACTGAGAGGCTGAGGGAATCAGTTTGTCAAGGAATGTTTCACTGAAGTATGGTACATGTGGTCAAAAGATTTTCTGTTCTGTTAGGCTGCTCTTCTGAGGTTCTTCTGGCAGAAGAAGCAGTCTTTCCTTGAAGTTTTTGTTTGTTTTGGTTTGGTTTGTTCTTCTTTTCACTTGTAGGCTAGAAGCTTTTCTGTCGCTCCCTGCCTGGGATCCAATAAGGAAACCCAGAGAACTCATACCATGGTTTTCCTCAGGCTCCAAGGTCTCTGAGTGGTCATCCTTTTCCTTTCTACCCATATTAATTTCCAAAAATGATCACAATAAATGGCTAAAAGCTTGGTATCATAAAACAAAACAAACAAACAAACAAACAAACAAAAAAAAAAAACGACAACAGAAATTTATTATCTCAAAAGTCTGGAGCTTAGCTCTCCAAAATCAAGGTGTTGACAGGTTCATGCTCCCTCCGAAGGTTCTGGTAGAGAATCCTTCCATGCTTCTCCCAGCTTCTGGTGCCTCCTGGTGTTCCTTGGCTGGGGGCAACATAGCTGCAATTTTTACTTCATAGTCACATGGGTTTCTTTCATCTGTGTCTCCTATAAGGACCCAACTTATTAGATATAAGACCCACCCTAATGCAGGATGATTGTATGTAGATATCCTTAATTTATTTATTTCTGCAAAGATGCTTTTTCCAAATAAAGTCAGATTTTCACGTCTGGTGTTAGAACTTAGACATCTTTTTTAAGGACACTATTCTATCAACTACAACAACTTTTAGGGCCTTCTTCTGTCTGTTGTTGTGTTATGTCCAGGATGGTTCAGGTGCAAAAGGAAGGACCTGAGAGGAATGGGACTATTCCAAAAGCCTGCTGTTCATTGTTTAAAAAATTCCTAGTGCATTGCTTGTGTGTTTTATTGGAAACTGCTATATTGTAAAAGGTGTTTTCATTATTATTTTTTGAGTGATTAGAACAGACTCATAGAATTCTATAGGAAGAGATGTTCGTTGTTTAGAGGAGGTTCTGGGCTCATGATTGGGCTCCTGATATATTGTTAGAATGAGAAGGGATTAAGACATAAATTTCACTTTTCTGCTAAGAATCCCAATTAGAGCTATTTGTCCCTAAAGAGAGACTCAGGTTCTCCTCCTTTTCTATACCATCAGAGACAGCATGCTGTGCGCATCCGTTCTTCGGAGTTTCTGAATTTGATTCACATGGTGGAATTAAACTGATATAATACATTAATTTTACACACATATAGTGAATTTTAACAGAGATATTTTGAAGTGAGGAAACTTTGTTAGTGCTTGTAAAATGGTCCCAGACTTACCACTTCTGATACAGTCCATACACAGAGCACTTAGGTTCAATTCTAAATATCTGGAGACTTCTTGTTTATTGAAATAAATATGCTATGTGACTGAGCTCAAAGGAGGCAGCCTTTTCATTCCCTTAGTCTTGTTTTCAAAATTGAATATCTTAAAGCATTTCAAAGTGATACCAGTGCAACTAAACAGATCACTGGTCTTTAGCCACTCACTCAAGTCATAGAAGGGAATTAAAGCATCATTAATTTATTCAGCACAGAATAGGTGCCTTAGATTTCTGTTTGTGATGGCCTCATTTTAAAAGTGTTGGAAGGAGAGGGCATATAAACTTGTATGTAGAACATTTTCCACAATATATTTTTTAATCCATTTGCCTTTAAAATAAAGAATTAAGCATTATACCGAGTATGTTTGTCTTTATCCGCTGTGACTTACTTTTAAAGGCAGAATACATAAAATAAAATCTGAGACATATTTTTACCAGTCAAATGAACTGGAATTAATATTACTTTCATTTGTTAGTATTACTATAACATTCTTCTAAAGCAATGCAGAGCAATTAAATCAATAATTCAATTTCCAGTCCTTTGAATTGATATGAGTATATGACATCTATTATGCATTATATTGGGGGTGGAAAGACCATAAAAACAAGCCCCCTCTCTAATACAAGATCCTTCAGGGAAAGAAACCCATGAGACCAAGATTCTGCCTTGATAGATAGGAACTCTGGTACAAGAAATATCATAAATATACCTAGTTCATATCAGGAGAAGAAAAGTTGAGACATATGGCCATTTGATTAGGTGGTAATTTGAAATCCAGTTAGATTTTCATGAATTCCTCTGCCAAATAGAAAGTAAATTTAAAAAGGAAAGCTGTACAAAGGACACCAAGAACAAGGAATCTTGTCATGGTTCTAAAGACATCATACCCATCACATCTATCATCAACCACATCCCTTTGTAAGTCTAGTGCGTATGAGTTGTAATTATATAGGGAAATTAGATGGGAGATAAGAATCTCTTCTTCCCCTTTCTTTATAGCTACAATACACAATATATACTTCTATTTGAATACTGCCTCTATTAATGGGATCACTTTTTAAGAAACTGGGGGAAACATTTAAAAGTTATATCCTTATGACATCAGTATTCTGGCAACTCAAGAACCCTGATCAATACTATTCTATTCATTACGAGAAGCTTGTCATTGCCTCTGGAACCTATTATTTTTATATCGATGGCCCAGGACTTGTTTTATAAAGTATTTTGCAAGCTTATAATTTGTTTTTGTTAAAAGCTTTAAAGCAGCAGCTCATTTTGCATATAAATATGATAAGGCATTATCCAAATCCAAACTTGAACTTCTAAGCAGTTCTTGTAATGTTATTGTATCAATTATGTTTTAAATGTGAATATTTATGTAAATTTTGAACACATACTTAATGCAAGATGAGGAATGAATGAATTTTAGAAAAACGGTATAGTAAATTATTTTACTGGTATTTAGATTGTATCCCTGAAGGGGACTAAGCCAATTTCTGTAATGGATTTGGTTATTGCCTTTCTCAGTGCACGTGTGAAAGTATCTGAACTCACCTCATCTCTTTTGAAAAGTAAAATCCATTATATGTTTTCTAGTTATTGCATATAATTTTATCCTAGAATTCATGAGATAAGATTTAAACATTGATTTAAATGTCTTTGGAAACCAAGGAGAATTATGTTCAAAGCATTATTATTGTTAAAATACTTAAGAAGTTACCATGATATTAAAATCAATGTCACTTTTTCTACCAGCTGATTGCTGTGTCAGATTAAGCAAGTTTATTGCTTAGTTTTGAAGTTTCTCCAGCTGTGAACTCCTTAGTATGAGGTGTTCTTTGCTTCAAACCATTCAGAAAGCTACCCCCCCTACTTCGACAGTATTAAAATTACTCTTCTAGCAAATAGTCAGGCGTATTTCTTTAATAGAAAAATGCCACTTTAATCCAAGGGCTAACCCATGCTATTTTAACAAATATAACTTATTATCACGTAATATTATGAAGGTAGAATAATATCAACAAGAGCTCTTTTCATCTGTATAAAATGCATTGTAAAATGTTGACTTATTTCTCTAGAAACACTTTAAAAGAAGCAGCACATTTGGCATTTGGAAATGATGAAACATTATTCAAATAAAAACTCTTTCCTCACAGACCTTAATGGATGTGACTGACGCAACTACAGTTTTAAAACACGAATCTGTTTTTAATTTTTAAATACTTTGTTAAACAAACTAAGGCAGTGACCAAAATCGCACACTACCAGCCAGAAATTCATTCAAATCCTGTTTTATTGTTTAACAAACTGAATGCAATATGCATTTTAAGTTTGTGGGTTGTTTTTCTTTTTTAATTTTCATAGAAAATTAGTTAGCTTTTGTTTTCTTCCCAATGTATAAGTCCTTATAATATCAAACTTTGCTTTTCAAAGAACACCTAAAATACAAAGTAAAGGGGTTTATTTTGAATGCCAGAAATTTTTATTATAAATGTAATTTTTATTCACTGGTGACGTACTGGAGGACCTAAATTATGATGTGCTGTCCGAGTCAGGGTTTTTCCTGGGTCCCTTGTCAGGATTCCAGATTCCATCACAGCTCCACAGGAATTCAGGAGCTGTCTCTACAAATGTTGATAGCCATTTCTCAATGTGAATCCTGGGAATCTCCTCTTACTTTGTCTATTAGAACTTATCACAGAGTCTAGCAAAGCACATTGACAAGCAGTGGAAAATTCTCCAAAAGAGTAATTATTTGCTATAGAATTCTTTGAATTTGTCCTGTGCTTCACAGGTCAAGTAGGCCCTGAAGCTTCCTTATCTGATTCAGGATATACCCAGCTCACTGATTCATTAGGCCACAGAGAAACAGCTGGTAGACTCACCTTACTAGGGGTCCTGAAAGCTGTAGAGAGCTTCCTTTTGCTCTGGGGCCCACTCAGAACTTGGAACTTTTGGGATCCTTTGGTGAATAAGTCAGGAATATATGCCCCAAATATGGAGCATATTCCCAATGCAATACAAAGAGGTAGAGCAAGAATTTTGCTTCTTCCTTAATGTTAAAATACTGTGCAACAAGACCTTATATATAGGAGGTTTAACCCAAGCTTTGTTCAATTGTTAAGGTTCTAGAGAAGCATTGGCAATTACTAATACATGTGTGTGTTTTTTCCCCTAAAGTATCTAGGGTAGCTGTTGTTCTTAAAATGTTAAACTTAGATTTTCCACAGGACCCCACATTCAATTCTTAGATATATACATGAGAGAAGTAACAATACAGGTCTGCACAAAGATTTGTGGGCACATGTTTATAGTTGCATTATTCATAATTGCAAAAATGCCCCTCTGTGTGAAGAGAATAAAAATGTGATAGACCTATGCAATTTAGCAACAAAAAGAAATAAAGTACAGATGGTTGAGCCTACATCGTCGTCGGCAGCCGTCCGTCTCGAGAGACGATGGTGTAGCTTCTTAAGAGTCTATCTGCACCGCCGAGAATGGCTGTGCAGTCCGACTCGGGAGTGACACGGTATCTGTCTCCTCCCATGTTGAATCGACATCTTGCAATGACGCTGGAGTGTCCTCTCCAGTGAAGCTGAAGCTACAGAGCCTGGGCAGGGTGATATGGAGGGTCTGCTGTTGCCCATGCAGCAGACCCCCCCCTCTCTTCGCAGCTGAAGGGTCCAAGGGAAAGACGGAGTCAATACAGCTTGGCTTCAGGTGCGCCGCAGGAGTTGCCGGTGTTGACTACAACGTCAAACCGCCTTAGGGACTCCGGCTCCGGATTTTCTGTCGGGGTTTACTCCCTTAGCCTTTCCCCTGAAGAGGTATGCCGCAAGGCAGCGGAGGTTTTTTGGAGTCAGAGTTTTCCTTCTCTGATGTGCCCTGACTGGAAGATCGAACCAGCGACACTTAGCTCGCAGGCCGACGCTCAATCCACTGAGCCAAACCAGCCAGGGGTGGTTGAGCCTACAATATAATCAATATTATGGTGAATGAAAGAAACCAGACACAAATGACCTTTATATGACATTATCCAAACAGGCAAAACTATAGAGACAGAAAGTAGACTACTGTTGCCAGGAAGGACTCGGGGTAGGAACAGGAAGTGGTTGAACACTAGTCATAAGGCTTCTTTGTGGGACGATAAAAGCATTCTGAAAATTTGGTGGTAGCGAGGTTACAAATTCTGAAAATTAATTAAGAATTATCAACTTGTACACCTAAAATGAGTGAATTTTATGCATTTTATAGTATTTAAGTTATACCTATACTAATATTTTTAAAATTTATCCTACAAAGTAATTTAATTAAAAAACTTAATCATTGAAAAGTAAATATAAACTTTATTCCTCAATCATAAAAGGTACTGAAATAGAAAATCCCAACACCTTAGCTTACTTACATTCATTGGGGTCTAGCCAGGATTGGTTAAGTAATATTCTGAGAAACCATCCTGTATATTTAAGTCAGATGGAATTTAAATTTTAAAAAATTTTTACAGGTGCAAGAAGAGTTGATATATCATAGGGGAGAGTAAGGCAGCCCAAGATTAGTAGAAAGCCAACTTTAACTGTCTTTTCATACGACAAATACCGTATGCGGTGTACTGGGATGTGCAGCCCTCAGGGACGCATAGATACTGCCAGAGAAGCCACCAGAAGCAGAAATAGAATGAGAGAATTTCCCTGGCTTTTCTCTTTCTCCAATCCTCCTATTTTCCGCCAATGCCTCTTATTGGCTTGACTTGATTGGAAACCAACATACACAGAGCCCATCATCTTCCTTGCTCCATACAACAGAGCAAAGGAAAGGTAGGAATGGATCTGAGGCAGACATGTCCAAAACTGGAAAACAGGTATTTATTTTCTCACTTAAGTCCAACTTAACTTTTTATCCATACCACTCTTCATTAACACTAAGTGCTCTCTAAGCTCTATCTGTTAACTGATGTTCCTATCACAGCCTTCTTTGCTTTAAGCCCATCGCAGATCTTGCCTCATCCGCTGAAGCTTCACTCATTGCACTTGTACTCAGGGATTACATTCTCCTGTAAAGCTACTGCAGAAAGCGCATGCTCTATCATTCAACTGGCAAGTAAAAATCACTTCTTTATTTTTCCAATTGTCTTATATTTATCTTCCCATGTGGATTATAACTACCATGAAGACAAGGATTATGCTATACATACAAACATCCAGAATAGCTAACAAATACAATGTTCATTAAATACAATGGGTTTTTTAGAACTGTGATTATAAAATGATCTTTTGTTTGTTTTTCAGAGTGTGTCATGGCTGAAATTAAAAGATGGCCTTGAACACACTATGGCAAATTAACATTCATGGTTTTATTTTTCTTTTGTGCTTCCATTTGTTAATTTTATTGTGAATATATGTTCCAGACTAGGCAAGATTCATTTCCAATAGTACTAATATCATAAAGTTATAAAGCATTGTCCAAAGGAAACCTCTGTCTTCCTCCTTCAGATGTATTTCATTCATTATACTCAATGAGTTAAGTTAATCAGATGGAAAAAGAAGAGTCCTCTGAAAGACGTGCAATGTATGACAGTATGACTTGAGTAAAGAGCCATTAAAAACAATAGTGAACCTCAATATCCAAGGAAGGGACTTCGGATCAAATTCTTAAGAACATATATATTGCTAATGCTGTGAAATGATTGTGATAATTACATTCATAGAGATATAGGAATTGATATATCAGACTACATCCAAAGTCTACACAGTACAATATTCACTCGTTAACTGGGTTTCTAAAATGCGAAACAGAGAAGCCTTAGTAATTCAGATAGTTGAATTTCCTGTAGTGAAGAATGATTCTGCCATTTATAAATCAGCCCAAAAGTTTCTGGAATCCATTATATGTCCTACCAGGACATGGCTGTTGTAATGTGTTCCATAAGTTTATTATCCATTGTTCACCATAGTGTTCCCTCTACAAAGCAAAACAAACAATGCTCCGTCTGCAAAGATTCCAGGCTGCCAGATTCAGAAGACGCCAGTGCCACTTCCTACATCCCTGGTTCACCTAGTCACTGTTCTCATGTTTTCTTTTTATAGGAGCTGTTGGTAAATCAAAATGGTACACGGCTCTTTTCCTTTCACATCTACTTTTATTTCGTTTTGATGGGCCGGCTGGTAATTTGAGCAGCAGCCATCAGTTAAAAAATGCAAAACATTAGACTGAAGATAAAAATGTTAGTCAAGTTTCCAACTAAGCATGTACTATGTATTTTATAACATTTTAGAAGGTTGATAAGTTTTGACTTAGAAAATACTTTTCCAGGGTTATATATATAACTCTTGATTTACGCTGTTAGTAATGTGAAAATAAGTATCAGATTGGGAAACACGATGAAAAGGACCAGCTGTGAAAGGAAATCAAGCATTCATATGTAGTCAAGCAAACAGAGGTAGCAACAGTCAAACCAATTAATTAATGCATTTGGCTCATGGTCTTCTTAATGAGTAATCCGGACAGATGCACTGTTAGCTTTCGGGGGAATAATCTGTAGATTGGACTGAACTTTCTCAGTGATCCTGAGTAGTTCTAGCATTCCACCATATAGTCAAGATGATGTGACCTTAGTCTCACACACTTAACTCTGGTGTTATATCCAGTTGTACATCAGTAATAGCTTATTGGGATTACGTCTAATAGTTAACGCTATATCCATGAATGTTATATAAGGTGGACAAAAGCCTCTTTAAGGTGTGTATCTGTATGTCTCAAAGCTGATCTGTGTAAGTTACTTTATAAGAATTGGTATGCCTCAGTTGACAAAAAGAAGGAACTTATTAGTTGCATTATTGGAATTAGTATTAATATCATTTTAGGTTTTGAAATATTCAATCTCATTATATGATGTGAATAGAATTATCTGCAATCATGGGTAGAACTAGGGTCAAAATATAATTACACACTTCTGAGAACTTTTAAATCTTCTACTTCAGTTTCAATATTGAAGCATCTCAAAATTAATCAGAATATGTTAGAATATAATTATGTAGCAATCCTTTATCCAGAAAGTTCAAATGGAAATATTGCCTCTTTGCTGAGTACAGTGATGGGTTAGGTAAGAGAAATGCAGTTCAACTGCAAGAACTATATTCTTACTCATTTATTTAAATTAATATAATTGTTAGCTAACTAATTAGCTGGAAACATGACTTGTTCTATTATTTATTAAATGTGAAAATTCTTCCCAGAATAAAGTACACCAAGTGAAAAAGTAATCTAAAGCCTTTAAAAATACTTAGAGAGAGCTGATAATATCTACCAATGAAACAGTAATTTACTTTAAAAATAGATATGGTTAAGGAAAATGGAGAATTGGAAATAAATAGGTTCTACTGTTGATTAGTTATTTAAAGGAAGGTTGTTTTGATTGGAGGAAGCAGAGAGGAGTGTATTGCATTCTAAACTTACCTTCACAAAAATCATTGAATCAGCTTGTCAATGTCTATTAGAGTTGATTATAGTTTACAAATTAAAATTATCAAACTATTGGATTATACATTTAATTACTATAAGTATGTAGCAATAACACTAAAGAAAAAAAATACACTTATCAGTTAAAAATTTAGAAGTTCATAACATTAGGATATCTATCAATCATTAAGCATTCATTAAATTGTTAGGCATTTTAACAGAAAAAAGCAAAAACAAAGAAGACATCGCATTGTATATTTTCATTATGTAGAAAAACAGATGATGGATATTAATTGTGTTGGGAATTTTCTTTGAATTTATATGGAGAGGGTAAAAGTGGGTTTACAATTCTGAATACAAAATTAATATTTATTAATTATGGTATTATTTATTTGAATTATTTTCATACAAACAACTCTAAACCTACTTTTGCCCATTCTGTATTAAGTCCCAAAAAGTTTTATATTGCATCATATTGCCAAACTACAGAAATAATTTATTATTTCATATGAACACTAAAGCGATTGTATTTTGCAAACAACAAAAGCAGTGAGTAGTGAGCTTTGAATAAGATCAGCCCACTTTTTATGACTTATGAAAATGTACAAAATATATCTTATAATTTACAAAGATGATCATTCTTTTCCCTTGGACCCAAACCCTTGCTTAATTTAAAAACCTAGTGTGTCATCCAAGTATTTAGGCATGACATAAAATATTTTGTAAAGTACATATATTATGCACTAAACCATTTTTTTTCTGTTTTCTATAAGTTAGTTAAAATTTTCAATACCTGAAAACTCTCTTTAAATTTCAAATATGAAATATTTTAATAATATTTTTAGAAGTAGTTAAACAGTAGATACAGCATTAATTCCTGAATACAGTATGTCAATCAATATGAATAATTTTAAGAATGGCTCAGATTCATGAATTGAAATGTACCAAATTAGTTTCCTATGCACAACCAAAAAAAAAAAAAGTAAGTCAGTATGGGATAAAGGCAAATTGGAGAAAAAGAGTCACAGATTACATATGGACCATTGTATAGCCACTAACACAATCAAGATGGAGAGTATTTCCATCACTCCAAAAAGTTTTCCTACACTCTTATAGTCAACTCCCCTCACTTCTGACCACTGGCAACTGCTGATCCCTTTTCTTTTACTATAATTTTGCTATTTTCAGAATGTTGCATAACTACAACATCACCCAGTATGTAATTTTTTGAGTCTGGATGTTTACACTTAGCATTATGCTTTGGTGATTCATGCACATTTTTCCATGTGCCGGTTACCTATTCCGTTCACAGGTGAGTAGTATTCCACTGTATGGCGGCACCGCAGCTTGCTCTTTCACTCACCAGTTGAAGGACATTTTGGTTATTTACAGTTTTTGGTAATTTTGAATAAATCTGCTATAAACAATTACATAAAGCTCATATATCTTCATTTGTCTAGGAGTGGGATTGCTGGGCAATATGTTAATGGGATGCTAACTCTGTAAGAAACTGTTTTCCAAAGTGGTTTTATCAGTTTGCATTCCCATGATCGTGGATGGGAGCTCCATTTGCCTGGAATCCTCACAGGCAGTTGAAACTTTCTTTTCTATAAGCCATTATAATGGCAGTGTTATCCTATTCTTTTGGAACTTCAATTTGAATTTCCCTAGTGCCTAATGATATTAAGCATCTTTCCGTGAGGTTATTTGCCAAGCATACCTCTTAGGAAGTATCCGTACAAATATTTTGCTTTTTTGTAATTTGATTTTTCTGTTTGTATTGAATTGTTGAAGATGTTCTGGGTAATTGTTATTTATCATATCTGTGTTTTTAAAATATTTTCTCTTAGTTTTCATTTTCTTAGAGTTTCTTTCAAAAAGCAAAAATGTCCTTATATAGTACACAAAAAAACATGAACCATAAAACTGGATAAATTGAACATACATTCATAATACTAAAGTGTTTTAGTTGTTCTTTCTTTCTAGAAAGCATTAAAACCAGGTAGTGAAAATTCTACAATTTTATTCTTTTCAAAACTGGTCTGGCTATCACAATTCTATTGTCTTTTTTCATATAAAATTTAGAATTAGCTTATTAATTTTTTTAAAAAATAAAATTTTGCTAAGGATTATGCTTGAAAGTTTTCCTACCCCCTTTTTTTAGGAGTAGGAGTGCTGAAAAGTAGGTTTATCCTGGGACATTTTTTGTCAATTTTTTTTAGTTTTCATTCCAGAACATATGAGGCAGAAACAGCACAGGGAACTCGTCTGTGTTCTACTGTCATTCCTTGTGTCTTGAACCACTAGCTGGTGCACCTTCTTCTCTTCCACTTTCAGTCTCATGGTTGGTTACTGTCCAACGTCAGTTCTGTATAGTGAAAGGAGTAGGAGATGTATGTCTTCTTCATCTTCCTAGTAGAGGTTCTTAGGGTTTTTTTTAATGAGTTTAATTAAGCCATTTTTATGTTGGAATATTGCTCCTCTTTCATAATAAGAATATGTATATATTCTCATTTGTATAGACAAAGAAATATTAAAAATACAACATAATAGAAAATATCTACCTGGTAGGAACTTCTGCCATAGCAAAATCTCCATTCGGTTTTGTTATAATTACTATTAAGTTATTTTAAAGGGATAAAAAATTTTGTAAACACCTTTTTATTTGATGGTCTGAATTATTTTCTTTAACCTGGTCATCTTATTCTTTCCATAAAAAATAATTCTTTGTGTCTAATAGTATATTAAAAATTGAAGTACTTTTATTGCTAATTATGACTAATCTTTAGCCATTTTCATATCATCTGATACTGAATGATTATAGAAATCATAGTTGCACTATAGTATATTTCCTCTACTGATTGATTCTTTAATATGCCATAGAAAATATATTGTACAATAATTCCCAATAGCTATTCATAGAAAAAAATGTAATGATCAGTAATCTGTATAAATATAAATACATACATACATATGCCGTACAATGAAGTACAGTTATTAACATAATTTTGTCCCAAAATAACAACAATAAGTTTGAAGCCAAAGATTTGTTTGTGATACTCTCCTGAATTCCTTTACCCATTTGCTTTAGCTGTGGCAAGAAATAACATCTTAGCATTATCCTTTGCAACGACACATCAAATTCTCTTGGGCAAATGTTGGCTCCATTTCAAAAATACAAAAGCCTTTGAGGTGCAATAAACATGTATTCTGGATTTTGCTTGCAATCTCACCATGCACCCTGGCCCCATGCAGTTGAACTTTTAATGTTATTAGTAATTTCTGGACCTAGTATTTATGGCTTTAATTTCCAGATACTTGCAACCGTACTATTGATGCTGACTTTACTATATTGTCTTAACTCTTTGGTGTATTTGTCTTTGAACATGCTTCTATATTTATATTAACTAAGTTCTAAACATTGTTGAGTGTAGATCTAGATATGATCATGTAGCTGTTTGAGCTCCAAATTCCCCACCTTTCTACTTTTCCACTTATATAGGACTTTGTTATGACTTTCTACTATATAGCTACTAATCACCTATTGTTGGAACCATGGATCTTTATCCTCCTGGGTTGAAGTTGCTTTCTAATGATCCCAAAGACTATCACTATTAATAGAATATATATATTCATCATACTGGCTTTGATTTTTGCTCTCTGAAATTTTAAATGTAAAAATGAGATATTTCTTTGAATAAGTTGCATAACATAGGCAAAAATCACTGAGTAAAGTACAGTTCGTACAAAACATACCAGCTAAGTTTTCCCATAATTTTGCAGTTAGTGATTAGTTTTCTGCTTAAGTATGAATGGTATTGTATGTACAGTATTCCCTCACTTATTACGGGTATTAACGTTCTAGACCCCCTCGCAAAGTAGGAACCTTACATTTATTCTACACTCTTAAACCTACGTAACTTTAACAACATATGTATACAGTACCGCAAAATCCCATGATACAGCAAAAATTCCATGATAAATAATTAAATATATTTCTAAAAATCCTAAAATACAGTGAAACCACAGTAAGTGAACCGCGATATTGAGAGGGACTACTGTAACTCGTTAATTAATAAACATTAGAATTATGGACTGTGAGATCAAAGAGTCTTCACATATTCATCATTTTACAAATGGTTTGCTTTAAGAAAAGAAATGGTTCTTTTCAGAAATCAAAATAGCAACCTAAACTAGAGGTTGTTCATTCATATTATAATATCGTTAATTTGAGGCTTTCAAAATTTCTCTCTCTGCTATAACTTCACAGGTGATGACCGCATACAAATGTTACTTCCAGCCACCCAGTGACACCTTGAGATCTAAGTTCCTCCCTCACAGATGGCCGTGTGATAGCACTCCCGTCAGATGTAATTCCACCTCACTTTAACATGTGCCTCTGCTCCTCTGTGAGCACTCCTCCCACCTTACCTGTGATTATCCTCCCCTAGTTCATTGTAAAAGCCATTTAGCTCTTATCTATCCTTCATCTCTCCTGAGACAAAGCCAGTGGAACTACTTCTCATTTGTCTTCATTTCATCTTTCTGGGATTAGACAAACTCTCGTATATTACTACTAGCTATTTTTAATATTAAGGTAATTAATAATGTGATTTTTTGGAGTAATGAGGTATAACAATGGTAGTTGAAATAGTTCTTACTTTCTCAAAAATATTAGTTTAGACAGCTGGGCTTCTGCATTGAAACCTTTTTTTTTTTTAGGTATGGAAGTTGATCCCAAATTTCTTCCAAATTATTTTTGTCAACCCACTAAATAGTAACCAAACATCATTAATGTAATCTCTCTCTTCTCATGTGTGGTATGCATCAGTTTGAAGCATTATTTTTTTCAGATCATTGGACAAAAAGGATGTTTTTGCAAGAAGTAGTGCTTCTGTATAAGGCACATTTAAATATGTATCTTTTAGGAAAAAATCCAACTTATATATGGTAATTACATAATAGATGTACATTTCAGTTAAAATGGTTACTATATAAGGCACTGTTAAAATGACTAGTTAAAATATTTTTACTAACAGCTTGATTGATTCAAGCAAAGTTTCTGGAAATTCTATGGTGTATAAATAAAGAAATGTAGTTCCTCATGTATAAATATATGTGTATATATATATATATATATAAATCGTTTAAATAAGGTAAAAATTTTATTTTAGTTTTAGCTAATATAAATTAGACTAAAGATATGTAATAAGGCAAATTATGAATTCAGCCTCTTATTTTTCATTAAGTATAGTAATTCATAGCATATCATAGAATAAATTTTTCTTATTATAGAATAAATATCAGGTTATGGTGTTTAGCAGAAACAGGGAACTTATTCATTTTTAGGTAGATAAATCTGTTGGTATGGTGAACTATGTATTAGAGGTTCTAGCAGAGCCAAATGAAATGTTTTGCAATAGGAAAATGCTTAAATTAACTTCAGTATATACATACCATAGAACACTACTAATCAGCAGTGGAAAGGAATGAACTATTGATCAGCCTATAACATGGATAAATCTCAAAATATTATGGGGAGTGAACAAAGGTTACATAACATTAAATTCTATTTAATTAGCTCTCAAAATGACAAAATAGGTATGGAGAACAATTCTTTAGTCCCCTGGGTTTAGAAATGGTGAAGGAGAATGTTGGGTACAACCATAACAGGTAACACTAGAGAGATAAAATAGTTCTGTACTTAGATTATGAGACTTACATATATCTATCCATGTAACAAATCGTAGGCAGTGTCAATTTTCTAGTTTTTGATATTGCATTGTAGTTAGATAAGATGTAATCACTGGGAGAAACAGGCTAAAAAAATGCATGTATCTTTCTCTACTATGCCTGCAACTTCCTGTGAATTTTTTTGCATTTAAAGTTCATAACTTAGCGAGTCAACCCAAGTAATTTTAAAAAAAATACATCATAAATAAGTGAAGATCATTTTCAAGTTTCTTGATATATATTTATTTCATCTGTATTCACTTCTTGGAAGTTTTTTATTCTTAACTTTATTTGCAGAGACATAAATTTGGAACTATCATTATTTTACAAATCCTAACAAATACCCTCTTTGTATCAATAACACCCTCTCAGAACCCTGTGTTTCCCCAATTTTATTAGACTGATTTTTCTTTTGCCTATAACATTGTTGAATCTGGATATTCTCTTCAATGTTTTCTTTATTCCATCAAATACTTTTGGATACCATTCATTTATTCTTTTTTGTAGTTCACTTTCTCATTTAATGAAATATGTTTAATTTACTTTTAAGGGATATTGTGAGAAAAAGGTAAGGAGGCATAGCATGTGAAGAAATGCTTTTATTTTGCCCAAATAATGATCAGTACAACATTTTGTGGGACTATAATTAGTCTCCATTATTCATATTTACCCTCTAAATTTTGAAAGCTTTTATTCTGTCATTGTCTAATACTTAGAATCACTGATGAGATATCTGAACTTTATCTCATTATTATTTCTTTCGTATAACACCTGCTTTTTTTTTTTTTTTTCTCTGAACATGTTTCAGGCCTTTATTTCATTGTTTATATTATGGAATTTCACATGATGTAAGGTTTGGTCTTTTCTAATTCATATCTTTTAGCATCCAGCATACCATCAATTTACTATTTATTTGTTAATATCCTCTACTCTGGATTCTCTGGACTCTTGTTCTATCAGGACTAATTGTCTGTTGGCTGCTGTGTGTACCTATAATTTGTTTATAGCAAGGAGCTGGTTGTTATACTTTTAGAATTCATGTTGCCAAGAATTATACTGTTTTTATCTAGTGTAATCTTGGATTGATTTTTACGGCTGTCATAATAAATCCCCATCAATTTAATGGCTTAAAACAACAGAAATTTACTCCCTCACAGTTCTAGAGGACAGATGTCTAGAATTGAGGTGTTGGTAAGGCCACACCACCTCCAAGGGCTGTTGAGGAGAATCATTCCTTGCCTCTTCCAGATTCTGATACTTCCAAGCAATTCATGCAATTTCTTGATTTGGAGATGCAGAACTCCAACCTCTGCCTCCACTTCTCTTCTGTGTCTGTTATCTTTTCTTCTTATAAGGACACTTGTCTTTGGGTTTTAAAACCCACCCAGAAAATTCATGATCTCATCTTGAGGTAATTAAATCTGCAAAGGCCCTTTTTCCAAATAAGGACAAATTCGCAGATTCTCAATAGGCATACCTTTGGGGCCTCCTATTAAACCTACTATAAACAATATACACTAATCCTCTCAAGACAACTGAATTAAGTTCAGATAGTTACATTTTCTCATTTTCTACAGAGAACAGCTCTATTTTTTTCTAAGCTTTGGCGAGAAAGATTCTTGTTACCATTATTTAAGCAAGGAGAGTGGAGTGGTTGACGGTTCAGGTAAGTATTTTCATTTATCTCATTCTTCCCAGCCCCTCCTCTCAATAATGCTTTAAGTTGCATCTGCCATCCCATCCTTGAGCCTGAAGCTTCTCGTGTCCTCTGCCATGCACTTCAGTGTTCCCATCAGTGCACCCACTCAGGTACATTGTGTAACTGCAGCTTTCTTCCTCCAATTACATTCTCTTCACTAGAAAAATTTCAAGGTCTAAATCTCTCCCATTTGCTTATTGAAGAAGAATTGTAGTACTTAAAAATGAATAAATTATTATTTGTATGGAATATCAGAAGAGATATAAAAGTGCTTACTGTGTTTATGATATATCTACTTTCTTATCTCAGTGTCCTCCTCCATGAAATATACATAAAATTCACACTCCCTATTATCATTTAAAGATTAAATGCTATAATGTACATGGAAGACTGTATATATGGTAGGAAAATGTTCACTAAATGTAAGCTATTTGAGAACATGAGTATCTATGCAGGTAGTTAAAGAATAAGTAAATCACTTGAAAATTTATTAAATTAATATATTCACTTAGACTTCATAGATCATTTATTTTACTTAATTAAAAATGTAGATATTAATTATCAAAGAGCATTTTATTTCACTCATTTGCTACTGAACTGGATAAATGCAAGAATTTTCTGTTTTTAACCGCATCACAATGTAACATGAGATCCTAGAGCTTGCCAAAATAGAATTTGAAGGACATATACATTAATACAGGAATATAATTTGTGTAGTTCTTCTCTTTTTAAACTTCCATAAGTTAATCAGTTCAAAGGGAAAGTATTTGTGCAGATCATACCACTTGATGCTTAAAAATTTATGACTGTAAGCTGGCTTTTGAAAGACAGTCATAATTTAGTTTTATGCTTGAATAAATTACATTGCATTCAGGAAATGTTGTTTATCATTTTAGAAATTAGGCAACTCAATTTCTCCCTCAGGAAAAGAAAAAGGTGATTTTCTATTTACTGAAGTTAATTAAAGTGCCAAGTTATCATTTCTTTACTATTTGCTACACAGGATGTTACTTTAATTCTGAGTCCATAACAGTTGTGCCAGAGCAATGAGTAATTAATGTCTTTTATAAACTTGTAGATTTTAGACTATAAGACTTTTGATAGATGAAACTGTGTTTTGTTTTTAATTTTTTATTCCTAATGATAAAACAGCCTTTGGCACTGTGTAGTAGACCCTTGATATATATCTACTATAACAACAATCTTACTGTTTTTTACAGTCAAAAATAAAATCAGTTAATAACAAAACAAATACATTTTTCATTGTATTCATAAAATCAAAATAAAGCTTTGGGAGTGCATTTTTTTCCACATTGAAACATTTGTAATTATTCTGAATGCTATAGGAATTGCAATTAAAATATCTAACACTGAAAAACTTATTTACAAATTAGCACATGTTCTATGATTCCACTTATATGAAATGTCTAAAAGAGGTAAACCTTTAGAAACAGAAATTAGATTAATGACTTCCTAGAACTGTGAGAGGTGAGCATGGGCAGTGACTGACAACGGGTGGAGGATTCCTCTGAGGGGTGACAAAAACGAGCAGTAATGTTAGAGTAGACTTCTTTGCCTTGATTCCTGTTCTTTGCAGCATATCATTTAGTCTTTTGGGTAAATTACATTGTAATTTATGTACATGAACATGTAAAGCACATAATACAGAGGTACATTGTTCATAGGTATGTTTAAACAGTTTAAATTTCATTTTTCAATGAGTTGATGTTGACAGAGGGGTGAATTTTGTCAAGTGCTTTGATATCATATTTAAAAACAATTGTTAATAAATAAAAAGCACATATTGATTTTCAAATGTTAAACTAACCTTGCATCTTGAGATGTAAAACATTGGGTTATGATATATTATACTTTTTATATTATATTTATTGAGTTTGCTAATATATATTTTCCTTAAAATGTTTGTGTTATTTTTCTTTTCCCTTATGATTAATTTATTTAGTTTATGTATCTAGGAAATATTAGCCTATAAAATGCACTAAGAAATGTTCTTCGATTTTCAGGATTATTATATGTAAAATTGGTATTGTTTCTTCCTTAAGTATTTTTAAATTCACTAGTGAAATAAACTGAAGGTTTTTAATTACAAATTCAGTTCTATTTCAGGTTAACTAATTCTTCTTGAGTGAGCTATGGTAGTTTGCACCTCTCAAGAATTTGCAAATTTCATCTAAGTCATCAAATTTATCCGCATAAAGTCATTCATAATAGTTTCTTTTTTAACATTTTAATGCCTGCAGGACCTGTTGTTATATGCTTTTTTCACTATTGACGTTACTGACTGTCACTTCCGTTTTTTTTTTTTTATTGTATGGTATCAATGTATTTCAGTCAGTGTTCCTTTGTGCATTAAAATGAATGAGTAATCAGCTCTTATTGGATGGAGTATTTCATAAATGTCAATTAGATCCAGTTGAGTCTCTTCTATCCCTAATAATTTTCTGTGAACTTGTTCTATCACTTATTTTATTTATGTATTTGCTATTTCTTCCTTCAGTTTTACCAGCTTTTGCTTCGTATATTTTAAAGATCATAATTAGGTACATGAACACTTAGTATTGTTATATATCCTCAAAAAATTGACCCCTTTATTGCCATGAAATGATCTTGTTCATCTTTATAAAAGTAAAATTAACTTGAGTAGTAAGGCAAATAAAGATAAACACAAAAACAACAAATATAGTTTAACCAGAGACATAATTTCAGATAGAAAATATAAGCTTAATTGTTCAAACTCTGACAATAAGCTGATAATAGAAAGACATGAGAAAGTCTGCTAATATACAATGGAAATAAAAATTATTTTATTTATATACCTTATGTATAACATGACTTCATGTTTTTGATATTAAATTATTAATTAATACCCAGCAACAAGAAAAGGAGTGGCAGAGAGCAGAAGGAAAAAGTAGAGAAAGAAAACCTGTGATTAAGATCTAGAATATAAAAGTATTCATGAATATGAAAAGTTTCAAGACCCAAACTTTGATTTCTATTCTATTTTTATCCACCTATATATACTTTGAGTGTATTTGGTGCTGAAGGAATTCGTTGTAGCATGATAAAAACATAAATTAATAAGGTTTAGTTTTTTTTAAGTTAAAGTCTCAATTTTCCTACTAGAAAGCATAAAGGTAAATATGACATTTTCTTTGTCCTTTCAAAAATAACGTGAATCACAGATGTTCTCAAAAAAATCTCACTGGCAGATTTTCTTTATCTCTTTCTCCATATTATAATGCAAAAATAGCTAAAATCTTAATCAGGTTGGTAATACACATATAAGAGAAATCAAAAAACTCTCACAAGCCATTTCAGATATGTGTCCACTGACCTTTATGAATTCACCTTAATATCAGATTGATATTCAGATTTGGTAAGTCTTTGTTGATTCTTCACGTTCATGTGAAAAAAAAGATTTCAAATGACTAAACTCTAAAACCAGTTTTTCTTTTATATTTAGATCACAATGAGCACAAAGTATTGAATTCCTACTCAATATCTGTTTAAAATATTTAGTTCAGATTTGTATAGAACAGTTTGGTCAGATAAAAAACATAAAAACAGTTGACTGTTTTAGTATGGCAATTCTAAGTTATAAGCATAGCATAAATTCAACAAAACAATCATTTATGGGATAATTATAATCATTTTACAAAACATAACTTTGCACTACATTTAGTAAATAATTGAAAATTCTCATTTGTGAAATTTGTTATGGTTTGTGATTATAGCAACATAGTTGTCATTTTTTAATAGTTAAAATTATTCTACTTAAACTCTCATTCTTTTTTATTGAAAAATATCTTTATCATAGAAAATGTGCAGAAATAATTTTTTAAAATTGTTGGTCAAGTTATTTTCAAACATTGTAATCTTACCATTCTCACTACAATAAAGCCTAGAAAATTTCTTTCTTGCTTAGATACAGTGTTCTAGATATTTCTATTTTGATTATGAAAGAAGTTCTACACCAATAAATTAGTTCTTGCTTTCTCAAATGCATCTCCCTTGTCCTAGCCAACTTTTTCTCATGAGGTATTTCTTTTTTCACTATTTAGGAAAATTTTTGTTTTGCTGGGTGTCTTTTAAGTTGTGTAAAAGGTAATATTCTTTCAGCATCTTATTAAGACTAATTAGAACACCTCCACAATTACTCAACTGATTTTGGTTGAAGACCTTTCTGTGTTTGGTCTCTATGCAGCTAGTTCTCCTGCCTTTTATGTATACGGAATACATAACATTTTTTGATATCATAATAGATGTTTTAACATAGAATTTAATTATCTTCAATTAATTATCATGAATACTTTATTTGTAAGTAATATTTTAACATTAAAACAAGGATTTAGTCTATTATATAAAACTGTCATTTGCATAAAACACATACAATCTCTAGAAAGTTTATGTAACTGTGATTTAATGAACAGAAGAAAAATCAGTCTTTCAAGTTAAAACATTGATATTGATTCTCAATAGAATTAACATAATCAATGTATAGTTTATTTTATTTTATTTTTCTACTTTATATACATCTAAACCAGAGATTAGCAGGAGTTTTGTGAGAATGTGTAAAGGGCACATAATATTTTAGACTTTGGAAGCCATATATCATCCTTGTCTTGTTACATTTATTAAAATTTTTTTAAATAAAAAAATTTCTCTATGTAGCTATAGAAAATTAGTTTATGTGGTATGACCCATGAGCAGTAGCTTTGCCAAACCCTGGTCTAAGCACTGCAAGAATAGATGAATTAATTTTATTTACTCTGCATGCTTGCCATTCAAATATTTCTAAAGTAGACAAAACAGAACCATTAGACTAAGTCCACTCTACATGGGTAGGATCAACCCATGGGTAGAATCGATTGTTGAAACACCAATGTGAAATATATATACAAAATTTATTATTTATATTACTACACAGTAAATATATACACACACACATACTCTGCAGTAAGCAGAATGCAGGGCTATAGCAACATTTCCATGTGAGCCATTGGAATATTCAGACATGGACAACCAAAATCAATAGCTTAATTAGAGAGAATGTCCGAATATTAACACCCTGAGTTATTAATAGAAAACAGCAGTATTCCAAAATTAGATGTGTGTCAGAACCATATCTGTAAATATAAAATGGAAGTTTTAGTGTCCCCAGAAGGGTAATTTTGGAGATTAGTGGAGAAAATGCAGAGAAAACTCATGTAACACAAGGTCATCCATGTGCGCTGTAAATATTCAATAGATATCAATTTTACTTTTCTTCTAGTAAAAACCAAATTTTAATGATGGTCGTATTTAATATCTAATTAAATTATTTTTGTAAACTTTTGTATAAAAATTTTCTAACATATTAATCTTTACATGCAAATTTATATAGAGCTGAAATCTTGCCAAAAATCCTTCTTTGATTTGTTACTGACATTTTTAACCAGGAATATCTTCAGGCCTCTTATCTCTGGACTTATAGAATCAAATAGAACAACTCACATACTTCCTTAATTCTTAATATGGAGTAACAGGAATTAGCACCAGACTCTTTAACCATGGTTATCTGTGAGAAAGGTCTCAAATATCCTTGCATCACCTATGTGGAAAATTATTTATGTCATGAAAAATGTTTTCATATGAGACTCATTCATGACATTAATAAAGGTTAATGATTCCTGGATGTAAAAAGTCATTATTAACGCAATGTAAGACAAACAGCAGACTTGTAGAATAATTGAAACTTAACCTAAAACTAAAATTTAATATAATAAATAGTTCTTTCAAATCAATAAGCTAAAACTTTAATTATTAAAAAAAATGGGCAAAAGATAAAAATAACAGTAAAGGCATAATAAGATTATAACAAAAGAAAATTCAAATAAAAATAAACATAGCTAATCAAAATCTTAAAACTTTTTCTGCTGGGCTTCTGTAACAGTATTAACCAATAACATCTGAGTTATCAGAAGATACTTTCTGTTACGTGCCAGTAAGTGGTTAGAGGGGCCGTACTGCATTGTGTTGGGAAGCGTAGGAAGTAGTCTCAGAAACACCCAACAGTAGGTAGCAAGACCTATAAAACTTGCCCATCCCATTTTGCATGGTAATGCAGTTTGAAAGTATCCGTCCGAAAATTAATCAAGTTTTGAAAAAATACTGATGACATCAATTATAGTATTACTATAAAAAGCTTAAAAACATATAACTTTAAACCATAAGCCTTGCTGTACAACTGCCTCAGCAACCATAAACCTCCTTATTCTCACTAAGTCCAAACAAATACACATATCTTTACACATACAACCATAAATTATTCAAATATTAATGAGTTGAAATTAAGGCCCTCATTTTTGTGAACTTTTAAAATATTAATTTTATTTTCTAAATACAAAAATCTACTTTTCTAGGATTATCCATTAATTCTTTTGGATCACAAAAAAATAAGATTTTATTGTTTTTAAATCATTTTGAGATTGGAAGAAATAAGGATATAATTTAATGGAATTTCCAAGTACCTGAGATGAATTTTTAATCCAATATTGGTAAATCAAATTTTATTTATATGCTCTAAGGTAATAGCTATGAAAATAGTTTAATAACTAATTACTTTTTAACATAATGAATACGTTATTATTTGCAAACAGAAAACAATAGCATCTACTTGTGGGATTTGTCTTTCATTAGTCACTCACTAATTTATTCACACACTGAGTCTGTGTTCAATGCCTGGTTTTGATAGGCACACATGTAGGTGCTAAACAAGAACTAGAACAGACAATGCAAAGCCCCTGATTTCCTTTAGCTTTCATTCTAATACACATGCATGGACATATTTATTAGAGAGGTATGTGGAGGATCCTCTGAGTGGAAAATGAAAAAATAATGCATGTGAAGTTTAGCAGTATGCATGGACCATAGGTAGTTCTCAATAAGTAAATGTTACTGTTATCATTATTATCTTCCTCTAGATTAGTAAAACATAATCACACTCTTAATTATTGTCTATCAAATGTTTAATATTTTATCTTGAAAACCATATACCTTTTAATATTGTCCAGCTCTGTCACTGCAAGCCTAGGAACATAGCTAGTATTCAATAAACATGTCCAAAATTGAACTCTAAGTTCCCTCTCAGCTCTAAAATATTGTGAGTCTCTGAATAGTTTTGAACTATAGACTGGTGATCTATGCTCTGAAAACAAGGCATTTGGGCAATCATACATGTTTAATATATTATCAGAGGTACCTGATTCAATTGAGTGAAGTGTCTGTTTATGAACAGTGGGGTGGATATTGTTTACTGGTTTTCAGAGGTCAGATTGTGCCTCATTGACAAATTCAAAATAAATCCAGCAATTTCAATGAAACAAGATCACTCTCCTCTGGGAAAACAAAGCTATAAAATATGTATAGGTACCACAAGAAGTGATCTCAACCTAACATAAAAAGAGAACAAATCTCTGGTTATTATAAGGATTTTGCATGGCTACTGGTAAGCCTAACAGTTATTGTATAAGCCACATTTGGAGGGAGAACCAGATGCCATCAGACATTTATCCCTTTGCATTATACCACAGTCCTTTGAAGGGCTCCTTGTCTTTGCCAACTCTGTCTTTCTGTACTTGTGATGTTGACTAGATAACCTCAGTGTCTTTAGGTCTCCCTGAGCATGCTTTCTGTTTGTTTAGAATGGGTCTCTTCCAAGGCTCATCAATGTAAATATGATCCTGACCTAAAACACTGAGACTTTTCCTAGAGATTAATTTCAAAATGTTATCTTGGTTGGAACCTTGAGTGATTCTTAATTCATTGTCTTCCACATAGTATTTCAATGGGCAGTCTAAACCTCTATCTCCCAAAGAGAATTCAGATAGAAAGTGATACTTAAAATTTTGTTTTCTCAGAATTGTCTCATTTTTATATCAAGTCAAATTTGAATTTCTAATTTTTCATAGGTGTGCCCACATCTTACTCTTGCCATAAACACTGCAAACCCACACACAGCCTCAATGTGTTCTATCGTCCATCACTAATTAATGAATCCCATTATTTAATAGACTAATTCACTCATTTTATCCATATTGATTTTCAAGCTAATAATGGTTCTCACACAACAGGTAGAGTTCCTAAAATCAGGGTTGGATGGTATTGAAGGGAACAGGGGATCTGTAATATAGAAACTGGTCATTATTGACATGATAATAATATAGTCTTAAACATTTCACATTGTTGCTTGGGTTTCTGGACTTTTATGACCATAGGTAACCATATCCAGTTTGCTCAGGACAATTTTTGTTTATAACAATTACATGGAATAATTATTACTACTTCTTTTATTCTCAGAAGTGCTTTGGCCTGGATGATAAATTCTATGGTAACCCATTCTAAAGCACTAAAGTAGAGGCAGATTTCTATGCATGTGTTGAGTCATCTAGAAACATTTACTCTATAAAGAAGAGGACTTTGTTCATTGTCAACCACTCTTTTGATTATAGGCTATTATGAACAGCTATAAATCTAAGGATGAGTATGGATTGAAATTGATGTGGTAATATAAATACCTGGCAGTCACACATTTCTTACTGAGTTTCTAGTTTCAGGGAAAACTACTATTTCATAAAGTAATTAACATTGCCTTACTCTATTCTTGGCAATAGAATACAAAAGGAAGAATGAATGTGAATGTATTTTCAGCCTGGAATGCATATCATAAGCCTGCCATCATTTTTCTCTTATATTACAATTTTGTCCTCTTTATTTCCATCACACCCTCTCCTATTTCATGTAGAAGTATAGTTCACTTGCTTTCAGATTAAGAGTAGAGAAAAAAAAAACATGGAGAAGATAAAGTCAATATTACATTCCGTAATCAAATGTAAAGCCAGGACATGATTCTTACTCATATTCCAGTTCATTAATATTAACTTGTTCATTTGGAAAGAACATACAGTTCTTCAAGGACAATAGAAAATCTAGGAAGGCAATCTAGTGAAGAGAAAAAGACTAAGCATAATTACAGATGAGTCACAAGACTTACTTTTATCCCTACTATCTCTGTGACATTGAGCAAGTGTCTTAACCTAATGTCCTGATCCATTTTTCAACATTTTGAAAACAGTTAAATACTAATTGAATCAAAAGTTTAAAATACAGGTGTGTATCTTTTGTGGAAACACAAAGAGATCTTTTATGAAAAATATTTTTCTCTTAATGAGGACTGAGAGAAATTCCTGTCGGTTGTATAATCAGTGTTGGTATAAGACACTTTACAGCATGTGTATAACCCAGATAATTACAGTTTGGGGATAGAAGAGTATCTTGTGGGTAGCCCTAATCTCAATATTGTAATAATCATTTAGAAATTTTACTCAGAGAATTAATTAGTAATACTGTTGAAGGAAAAATATGACAATGATCAGCAGTCTATTTTGAATAATGTTTTAACAAATGACATAGTTTTTCCTGGTTCTGATTATAAGTGAAGTCATGCATTGATATTAAAAGTAAATTCCTCAGAAAAAGTAAGTTAATTTTAAATTTGTTGTTTCTTATAAAAATCAAAAGTAATATAAATATAAGTTTCATCCTCATCCTTACTTTAGGCAAATGTTGGCAGATATTGTAAAAATATCATTCTCCCATTATTTTCCCTAAAAATAAATAATAATTTTACTTTACAATTATCTCTATTCTCATATCAGGGAAGTGTTAGAGTTTGGAATGCTCACTTTTTTTGTCACCAAATATTAAATTTAATATATGTCATGCACTGTGCAAAGCACTGAATTAAATATCTGTATTTTATTGCCAGTTTCATAGTACACTTTCTTAGGAAACAAAAACACCAACAAAAATGTATAAAATTCTCCAATAAAAACTAGAAAATTCTAAAGTCCTAAAAACTAATTTGATTTGAATATTTTATTTGCTGCCTTTGCTTTCTAATCATTGGCTCTTTAATTGCAGAAAAAGGTTATTGGTAAGTTAAAGAAGGAAAGCAAATAATGGTGGTGAAGGGCATTTTAAAGACAAATCTATATCTCCAAATATAATATAGTCCAGAATAAAAGAATCTTTCTCACTGCTGTAATGACATTATACGAACTTCCATACAAACCTGTATATGTTACTGAACAAATGATCTGTCCACATTGCTGCTTTTTTCTTGCCTACTTCTTACAAATATAATGGACTTCTCTACTTAGTAAATGTGAGGATCATGTGCGCGCAGGAATGAATTAATGCTTACATTTTCTCAGTCCATTTCAAATTAATGTGGTGTGGAGTTGTCAAGAGAGATTTCTCTGGCCTTCTGATGGTCTTCCTCCTGTTCAATGAGTTCTGTTAAATGATCCCTGTGATAGACATCCTTCATTCCTGGCTCACAAAAATTTAGTTCTGAATAGCATTCTTTTTAGTGTATGAAATTCAACAGATGGTACCAAATGGCCAATACTTTAAAATACCTCCTGAGGGTGATCCCCAGCTGAGCCTCCTTATCAGCCTTGCTCTCATTGACTTTTATTGTGTATTGATTCATTTTAACAGTCATGTGAGCATTACTCATGTTTCCCTAGAAGATGTAATTGTGTATGTCAGCAAATATGAAGCTTAAGTATGATTTTCATAAGGTATTCTCCTTGACTTGTGTTAGTGTAAGCAATGTTTTATATTTAAATAATGATTTCAGTTGAAATTTTAAATGGTGTCTACTTCTTTTTTGGAATTCAGTTCACCAAAGAAAAAATTACAGGTAGTTATTTTGTCTTAACTATCAATAGAGCTTTGATAGACACCCTCATCTTTGTTGTTGGGCTAAAACGTTCTGCAACATTTTGGAACAAAGGAAAATATATTCTTCACACTGTGCTTGAGTCCTTGACAGTACTCAGCATACTTTCCCACCTTCATGAGAGGAAAAAAAAGGTTTATATTATAAACTGTATTGAAAACTGTCTACTTCAAATGCACTCAGAAGATTTTCCAGTTGTTCTATTGCAATTCCAGAGTATGTACCTTCATGCCCCAGAAATAACTCAGGCTAAGCAAGGTAGACACTCTTCTAAATCTGTGGGAAGCTACCTTGAGAAAGAAGATGGGAATGTAAATAGGCTATAGCCTGCTGTTGTTACTCATGTTAGAGTGAGAGCTTTCTAGCAGTAAGTTACTACAAAATACATGTAAATATCTGAACAGAAATAAAAGATGAGGACCTACCATATATCTGTCATCTGTCATTCCACACTTATATAATTCGTGCACAGGGTCAGTAAGGCCAGATACATAAATATTCATGTTTTCTATATAAAATATGTATAAAAGTTTCAGTAATTGATCTTTTAGTGCAATATTAAATAAAATAAAGTGTTACCTGATGTTTAGAATAATTGTAAAGCTAGAAGATACTTCCAACAAGAAATGCTGATTTGGAAATTTACAGAAGATATTAACTTTATATTAAAATTTAAAATGAATAATCAAAACTAGTTAAACATTTTCATATCAATTACCCATTGTCATACCTGAGTTCAGAGTCCTTTCTTTCTTATATTGGTTATTCTGCTCTGAAAAGAAGATAGCTATAACAATCTTTACATACACACACACACACACACACACACATATATATATACCCATATTTCTGACTGACTACTTGCTTGTATGAGAATAAATACTCTAAGCATGGATAATTTCAAACATATATGACCAAACATATACATATACACCACTAGTCTGTAACACATACATCTGTCACTGTCCTTTTTAAAATAAATTCAGTTTCATTTGTTCATTACTACAGATATGGTAACAGATGGAAGAATATAGTGTAAATTACTTAAGGGGCTTGCCCCTGGCTGGTTTGGCTCAGTGGATTGAGCGTCGGCCTGCGAGCTAAGTGTCGCTGGTTCGATCTTCCAGTCAGGGCACATCAGAGAAGGAAAACTCTGACTCCAAAAAACCTCCGCTGCCTTGCGGCATACCTCTTCAGGGGAAAGGCTAAGGGAGTAAACCCCGACAGAAAATCCGGAGCCGGAGTCCCTAAGGCGGTTTGACGTTGTAGTCAACACCGGCAACTCCTGCGGCGCACCTGAAGCCAAGCTGTATTGACTCCGTCTTTCCCTTGGACCCTTCAGCTGCGAAGAGAGGGGGGGTCTGCTGCATGGGCAACAGCAGACCCTCCATATCACCCTGCCCAGGCTCTGTAGCTTCAGCTTCACTGGAGAGGACACTCCAGCGTCACCGTAAGATGTCGATTCAACACGGGAGGAGACAGATACCGTGTCACTCCCGAGTCGGACTGCACAACCATTTTCGGCGGTGCAGATAGACTCTTAAGAAGCTACACCATCGTCTCTCGAGATGGACGGCTGCCGACGACGACTTAAGGGGCTGCTGGCTATAGATCCTAGTGATTAAGTTTTGATGATCTGAATCTTTTTTTTGTTGTTTTTTTTTTAATTTTATTTTTTGGTTTTTCAATTACAGTTGTCCCATTTTTCCACCATAGCTTCCCCCTCCCAGCCCATCCCTTCTCCCACAATCATGTCCCTCCCCTTTGTCCATGTCCATGAGTCATTCATATACGTTCCTTGACTAGACCCTTCCCTTACTTATCCCCCTTCTCTCCCTCCCCTCTCCCCCCTTGCTCTTGGATGGGAAGAATCAACATCATCAAAATGGCCATACTACCCAAAGCAATTTACAGATTCAATGCAATCCCTATTAAAATACCAATGACATATTTCACTGACCTAGAACAAATCTTCCAAAAATTCATATGGAACCAAAAAAGACCCCGAATAGCAAAAGCAATCTTGAATCTTTTCTTTTTGATAAATGAAAATGAAGCTTTATATCATGATAGAATACTAGTTGAATCATTTCGCATTATCTTTGCCTTCAAGTTCCTCTTGCTTAAAGAAAATATAATAATCCCTGTATATGACTGAAGACGTCTGGCGCACTCTTTTTATTCTGTCTCTTGGAAGAGAGAAAAAATAACAGGCCAGGACTGGCTCCGTTCGCAAAGTAGGGAAATGTGGTCCTTGGTGTCCTTCTTCATCTATTTCTGGATATTTTCCTCCCCTCTTCTCATGCCAGTGTGCTGGATCAAGAGAAAAGTTCAATAGAAAAACCAGAGATGATGCTGTGTAGAAAATAACAGCACATAATTGACCATTTAAGAGTTAGAAAATAAAGCTGAGGCCATAGAAAAATCAGAAAAGTTTCAGAAACCCATTTCAAGTAATAATAATGACAAAATACTCCTGAACAACTTATTACTTTCCAGACAGTGGTCCAACTGCTTTACATATGTTAACGTATTTAATACTCATGACTACCTTATGATTAGGTTATTATTTTCACCACCATTTTGTAAGTGGAGGAAGGAGCACAGAAGTTAAAAAAATACAAACACAGAATAAGTGAACGAATTTGTAAATGAACCCAAACAGGCTGGCATTGGGGCCCTTGGGCTTAACCACTGCACAGCGCTGCCCCCAGTAAGGGGCCTGGTCAATATCAGCATAAGCATTACCATAGAGGAGAACATGATCAGACAACTAATTAGCAACGGGGAAGTTTGAAAAGAAAATTAAAAAACCAATCTGTAGGACTAAGGGCATAAATAGAAGGAAAACATAATTATGCAGCACTGAGCCAGCCATAAAATAAACACTAATTATGTGCTGAGTCAATAGTAAAAAAAGAATCATCCAAGCTGCAGTCTGGAAATGAAGTCATAGCTTTCTCTGTCGTCACTATCCATGAGATTGTCACCCCATGGAAACCACTCCTGAAAATCACACACCTGCATGTCTGGGGATCAGGCTGCAGGGAGGGACAGTGGCTGCTTCCGTTTCCATCCATTAATATTTCTCCTATATGTTAGAACCCCCAACCCTCTAGATATTTCTCCAGAATCTCTAGATGTCCTGTACTTCCCCAGTACTCCCTGCTCTTCCGAACTCAGTCAACACTGCTGTGCCACTGCCTGGTGCCAGGCCCTGCCATGGGTGGTGACCATTTTTCTTGAACAAGACAGAAAGAATCCTACTCCTGCACTATTTTTTTTTTAATTGAAGGAATGAGAGGCAAGAAGAAAGGAAGGAGGGAGGGAGGAAGGAAGAAGGAAGGAAGGTAGGAAAGAAGGAAGGAAGGAAGGAAGGAAGGAAGGAAGGAAGGAAGGAAAGCTAAATTAAACTTTTCAAATATTCATAAAGCTCTGTGAATGAGATAACTTCAGGCGATAGAGAATAGGGAGACAGACTTAGGCAGGGTCATTTAAGAAGGCTTTTCTGAAGACATGATATTGACCTTCAGTCTTGGTTTTCACAGATCGCTATCTCAAGATCTTAAAGAAAAGATTTCCAGTAGGAAGAAACAGCACATGACAAGGCCCACTATGCTGAGTAATATTTTCAAGCTTTCTAGTGTATTTTGAAGACTCTTGCTCTGATAGGGAATTTCAGATTCAAAAGTTCAGCCTTAAAAAGCACCCAGAAAACTGGCTTTCTCAGCCTCCTTTGCATCTAAACACAAGCAAGCGACAGTGTCTCCAGCAAGCCAACCACCAGCACATAAACATAAGGCTTCAGTTCACAAGCGCTCAAGGTAAGGAAGGAGCCTCTGGCCAGGGTCTTCATTTTGCTGCGAGGTTTGTACCTGAACTGTCCAGTTTGGGGGACAGTGTTGGTTGCCAAGTGGAATTTCTGCTTTAAAAATGTAACCTGTGCAGGCCACATCAGCAGCAAGACTGCCCCCCAATTCCCGGCAGCAATGTGAATGGCAACATCGGTGGTGCTTCCTCCATCATATCAGGTCTCTGGCATGGTTTTTGGTCTTACTTTTCGAAGCTTAGATTTAATCCTATATATATATAGCCTTCTAATAATCTGCGAGCCCAATGTCGTTTTCTGTTAATTAACCAGAGTCAGATTCCACTGCTTATCATTAGAAACCCTCAATGATAAAGATTGGACTTGCTTCAGGAACAAAATAAGTGCGAATGTGGCTATGGTTTTTCTCTAGACAGAGTCTCCTACCTAGTTCTGTCTTTTCCTATAATTATTCATGACCTGACTTTAATTTCCCATCTTTTCTTTCCCCTAATTCTTTTGAAACATATTTTCTAGGTGTAACTCAGAAAGTAGTAAGAAAACAAAATGTAAAGAGACCTCCTAAAAAATCTTCCACCTTTTTACATTTTTCCACAACACTTGTTACTAATCTAATATAAAAATTCTACACTTCCTCTGTGCTGTTCCTCTCCAGCCTCATCTTCCCTAAAGTTGTATCTTTTATCTATATTTCCAATGTGAGTGAACAAAAACAGGGACTGATAAATGCCCCTTTCTCTTGTATACACCTTAAGTGACCCAGCTCTCTCTTTTTGGAGTGAGGGACACAGGGCAGCACTTAGCTGGTGGCCCCTTTTATGTCTGCTTACAGCTTCCTTTCCTGAGGCCTATACTTCTTAGTATACTGTTTAACCACACAAGGAAACATGGTGTTCTTAGGCAAAACAGAGCCAGAAAATATTCTTAACTCCCAACACGTGGAGAAATGAATAGCTGGCAGGATGGCAGTAGGGATAAATTTCACCCCTTTTAGAGAAAAATAGATGGAGCATTCACACATCTGAACCCCTAAACTGACAGAGTGACCTAAAAAAGCTTCATTCCCACTGACATCACCTAAACCTAGAAATGCTTGGTTTAGTTGTTACCCAGAAATATAATTATATCCATGTATTTGAACTACTTACTATTGATGTCTAATTACCGTAACAAAGCAAAAGGACAACTGTTTTTAGACATACATATAGAGAATGCATTCTGTGTTGCTTATCTAGCAAAACCTTAGACTCAAATGTTTAAAGACAGACAAAGAACATGCATGAGTGGCCCCAGACATGGAAAACAGTGTGGGAATTGACTGTGGGAGCAGGGGATGGGATGGGTAGAGGGGCAAAAGGGGGGAAATTGGACAACTATAGTAGCATAACAAAAAAAATGATTTACTGAAAAATAAAATGAAATAGTTTAGTAGACAGCACTTTTTTGAACTGTGTCAGGGAAGAACGTTTATACTGACAGTCTTTGGCTTTTATAGAATGCTTAAACTCATGATTTTCGAAGTTTTTCATAGAAACCTAACGTAAATTTTGATATCTCAACTCAGTGTAGGAAAAACTTAAAAAACCTACACACCTACATAATTTAGACACATTTATAAAAATGAAACAAAGGTGTCACAAATCCATTCGTATCCTCAAAGAGTAGAATTAACTTGATACATTCTATTGTTTTCATTTAGGAAAAAAAAGAGGTCCTATCTACTCACTTAATTCAAAACCTACTCTGAGTCATGCCCTGCAATCTGAAAAGCACTACTTTGAATTCTGCTTCTGGTAGAGTATAGATCAAATCTATTTCCAGATTGGCCAAGGGGCCATATCTTCAGATGACGGCATTGGTGGGAACAAAAATGTTGCACAAGGTCTCAACAATCAATTGGTGAAGAACTTGTACAACTCAGCTTAGGTATTAATTGTGGTCTAGATATTTTTTAAAATAATACTCATTTTTAAACAATGTATAATTTTAGTTCTCCACCTTTCCATATCACTCACACTTGGAAAGTAACTAAAAATAGAAGCTGTAACTTGTCTAGTTAGTGTTACGCTAAGATTCAACAATTGGGACTTCCGGCCAAGATGGAGGCTTAGACGGACATGCTAGGTCTCCCTCTACAACTAGAGAGGAATACAACTACTTCAAAACAAAGGATAACTAGAAATTCCAGAAAATAAAACTACACGGAAGCCCAACATATGAAGTTATAAACCAGCGGTGCCATTTGGGCAGGTAAGAGTTAAAGAAGGCAAAGCTGTTTGCGGTCGCACCTGGGACAGCGGCGGGCGGCGAGGAATCCCGGCTGCGCAAGCCCCTGGCGGTGCGCGACCCCAGCGCTGGGGAAAGCAGCCACCGCATCGCCTTGAACAGTGAGGCCCAGGGGGGCGGGAGGTCGGATCCCGGTCTCCTAGCTGAATAACTGTGTGACTCCATCTTGGACCCCCGCCCCCAAAGAAAGCACCACAGGGCTGCGAAATAGGTCGCAGACAGGCGCCGGTCGCTGACTTGTGACGCGTACACAGACACTGCCCCCGACAGCCGGCCCAAGAAAACAAAACGCATCTGTCAAAATGAGGCAGACAACTATAGAAATCCCGGTGGCACAGCTCACCAAGCAACAGATAGAGAACCTGACAGATGAACAGATAAGAAACCTGTCAGAGGCTCAGTTCTGGGCCATTGTTATCAGGTGGCTTACAGAATTCACAAAAGAGCAGGAAAAAGATAAGAAAGAAGCGAAAAACATTCATAACGAAAGGAACAAAACCACATACGAGACAGATGGTGAGGAAAAAAAATCCAGAGTTCATTTCAACAAACTGGAATATGGAGAAGGAACAAGCAGTCAACCAATGCAGAGAGAGGAAATGGGAAGCAACAATGAGAGGATCAGAAACCTCTGGGACAGCTATAAAAGGCCCAACATAAGAATCATTGGTTTGCCAGAGAGCGAGGAAGATGAACTAGAACTTGAAAAATTGAGTGAAAATATAATAAAGGGAACTTCCCAGACTTGGGGAAGGGAATAGACTTGCAAGTCCAGGAAGCAAGGAGAGTTCCCAAGAGACTGGACCCAGGGAGAACCACTCCAAGACACATTATAATCAAAATGTCAAAAATTAAAGATAAAGAGAGAATCTTAAAAGCAGCAAGAGAGAAGAAAAGAATTATGTACAAAGGGGTCCCAATTAGACTATCAGCTGACTTCTCAAGGGAAACCCTACAGACAAGAAGGGACTGGCAAGAAATATTCAAAGTAATGAAAATCCAAAACCTACAACCACGAATACTCTATCCAGCGAAATTGTCATTCAGAATAGAAGGACAGAGAAAGTGTTTCCAGGACAAAATAAAACTGAAAGAGTTCATTAGATCCAAACCACTGTTATATGAGATGTTAAAGGGACTGGTTTAAAAAACAGAAGCTAGGGAGATGAAACAAAGGCAAACTAAACAGGCAACGAGAGTGGAAAAGGAACTGTGGGTACGGGAAGCATATTGGGGGGAGGTCAACAGGGAGGGGGAGTGGGGAGAGGGAGGGAGATGATATAGGAATTGGGGATCATGGTAGGAGGGAATGGAATAGACGGAGAGAGGTTGGGAGGAACTGTATGCACAACTAATGGACATAATCTAAAAGGGGGGGACAACTGGAGGGAGGGGGGCCACTGGGTGGAGGGGAGCAGAGGGAAGGGAAATTGGCACAAATGTAATATTTTAATCAATAAAACACATTAAATCTGAAAAAAAAAAAAAAAGAAGCAAGGACAGCAGCTTTTCACAGATTGTTTAACCAGTTCTTACAATTGCATAATTGTGTAAGAGCAATTCCCTGTAACAAATCTCTTAATCGAAAAAATAATGTGTGTATAAGTATAGGTTTATGCATATCCTAATGATCTGCTTCTCGATTCAACTGTTTATTATTGAGATATAATTGATATATAACATTGTATGAGTTTAAGGTGTACAACGTATTGATTTGATATATTTATATATTGCAATGTGATTATCACCATAGATTGGACACCTCTATCATATCACATAACTGTCATTTCTTTTATGTGGTGAGAACAGCTTGATTGAGCCTTGACCGACATACTAGATGAAGGACATACAAATAATCATTGTTATCCTTTCCACTTTCCTTTAGATTTGAAATGTTCCAAAATAACACTATTGGGGGAGAAAAATATGTACAAAGGATCTAGTAGCAACAGAGTAAATCCAGCTGGCTAACAAATGAAAATATGTTCAAATTCAGTAGGAGTCAGGGACATGTAATTTAATGTAATAATGAGATATCACTTTACATTCAAGGTGGAAAACTGGGGCTCAAAACCATTGGGAACTCTGAGAGCCAGTGTATCATGTGTCCTCAGAGTTACTTACCCCGCCCCCCTCAGGGTTGAGGTTACTGGTGTGTTTATACCAGTTCCCACCAGTAAAAAAAAAAAAAAAAAAAAAGATTCAACAATTGTTCATGTCTCTGTTCACAACTTTTCTGGGGCATAAAAACCAGAGAAAGTTAAATCTAACACCTGTGACTACACTGCAAGAAATTTAAAAAATGCTGTAGGAAGATATTTTTAGAAATTCACTTCTAAAGTGTGAGAATTGATTTTCAGATAACAATTTGAATCACATTTGACAACATTTTGCACTATTTTACACCCAGGGTTAGCAGCAAAGGAATTAGCAAGCATGAATTCTTATCTAAACAATATTCTTTGTAATAAACCTTGTGAAATTCTCATTAAAAGTCTCCCATGTTTGGAAACAACAGTGCATTATTAGGAATTCAATTAAGTACTTATTGCTCTTGTCATTTAAAGTACGTTAACCAGATGGCATGAAATCTTCCAAAAGAGATTTTAAACAAACACTAGAGATTTAATTAATATGCACCAGTTAACTCATTAAGTATATAGCTGATAGCTCATTAAACTTAAGGTAAATACTTATTTAAGATGAATTGTATATTCCTTTTTATATTTATTTTCATTTTGTTTGACTGGTCATGTGATAAATGGTGATTTTGAAAGTTAAAACATTTTAGAATGCAAACGTTCTATACTTACATTTTTTTCTCCAATACTAAAATGGGACTTGACAATGTTTTTACAGAAAATGCAGAATTCGATGACTACATAATAGGATTGGCAAAAACCAAAGTTTTTAAAATATTCTATTGAAACTTAAATGTTAGATTAAATATACTTATTAATGTAAGAAGCAAAGACTGAGTCTCCATCTATTAGTACCATAACATGAATCACACAGTAATAATTCTAGGCAATTTAAGATAATTATTAAACTTCCTTACTTTATGCCTCTATGCTACTCACAGAAAAATTGAGTCATGTACCTTTCACAAAAGAATGATTACCCTTTATCTGATGAGATCATAATTTTTGTCCTTTGATTAAAATGAACATGGAGTGGAGATAGAATAGGAGAATACAGGCCTAACTAGACATGTCATTCAGGGTCATATGAACAACTTATTATGCATGAAGCAGATCTTTAAGCCAGCACATTTGACATCCATGAAGATAACCTGCTTGTTTCCATACCTCTTAAGATTTTATTATATTTTTAAGTTTAATGAACTCAAGCTATACAGTTGATGTATGCTATTGAAGTTAAGTTTTTATCAGCTTAAAATAGGTAGCTATAAGATATTTTATATAAGTTTCTAAGACACAGGAACAGCCATAAAATAAATAAGACAAATCTATTGCAATGAATATATACAAATCAAATATACATTGATAAGTAAATAATCAAAATATCACTGATTCAATTTTGGCACTTAAATAAATATTACTAAATTGTGTGTAAAATCTAATTCTTCTCAGAAAAAAGCAAGTTTTACCTTTTTTCTTAAACATTCAACATTAAACTTTTAAACTATAAAATATATTTTAAAAAGAAGATAATTTACTGTATAGTCACCGAAGTTAATTTTAAATAATCAGTTAGTTATATAGGCATTTAAATATTTTAATTGAAAAAATTACATTGCATATGTGTTTATAAAAAAAGAGAGAGAGAGAAATATTGCCAAAGTAAATTAAGCCTTTATCCTATTTTCCAAAAGTTCTATCTCTAGAAAGATACTATTTCTGATGACTTCAAGTACAGGGTCAACCATGATTTTTTAATGTAATGTTTGTGAGATGGTACTCGCAGTTCTATGAATTCAGGGGTAAACAAGCTTAGTTGTAAAATTATGAAATTATTTTAATACTCTTTAGACATTTGAGGGACATATACAAATGTATTGAAATATACTGTAAAGTTGGACACATTCAAGGATAATTTAATATATCTTTTATATTCAGGTCCAATGGTAATGTAATGATGTTATTTTGAGCCAATTTAAAGGTAAGAGAATGACAATTTTTCCAAGATATTTTCTTTGATGTCTAAAATCATGAAGTATTACTTAAAAACAAACATTATCAGTGTACTTCATTATAAGCTGTACCAATATCCTTTGAATTTAAATTGATTTTAATAATTTTTAAGTGACAGGATTCAATCACATCCTTAAATACAAATTACTTTTTAATATTATGCCATTTAAGTACTATAAAACATATGTGAGCATGATGCCTAGTATTCTGCCAGTATTTTTAATTCTACGAGGGCCTTTGTGCATCATTCTTTGAGCAAGAAAACCAACAAAGTCTGATCTTCTAGCCCATGAGATAAGCTGTTGGACCCTGCAAATAATAAGGATGAATTGAGCAACGCCTCCTCAAAAGAATTACAGCTCAATGACCACTAACAGATATGCATGTGTAGTATATATTCCGCAAGCAGGTAACATGGTTAAAATAAAATCCTTAGAGTACCACCTGATTTGAGTAGAACTTTTTTCAAGTGCACACTTGCAAATATTTAAAATGTAAAGCTGCTGTTCAGTTCCAAAGTCTTTAAGTTATCCCAGTCGAAAAACATTATGGCAGGTAGTACCTTATCCATGTCCTCAAGAGAGAGTATTACCTCTATATCTATGCATCTATCCATCCATCTGTCTTCCTCAGAAGATGCCATGAAAATCTCAATATAGTATATACTTCCCTAAGAAGGCTAGTCTCACCATGAGGTCATGACAACTTTCAGCTCTGTCTTTACATTACCAAACTTCTTAATGTGTCAGATGGTACCTTTCTCTATGAGAAAACTTGTTCTGTAATTTCAAGGAGAAAATTGGTCTTGAGGACTTGCTGATGTGCTAAGTTTACCCGAGTTTACTAAGAAGGCTAAGCAAAACAGAATAAGGAGCGTTGCCTTTTGTAAAACTAATCTGACTGCCTAGGGTCTTAATTCAATCCTGGTTATTGTCTCCATGGCAACTAAATGGAAGAACTGCATCAATTGAACCATATTCTAGTTTAGAAAAGGACTGAGTCTTTAAAAATGAAAAAGAAAAACAATTGAAAATTTAAGACTGGCATTCACAGCCACTCATTTAAAATATCCTATAGTAAGAGAGGGCAGTTATTTCACAGTATACATATTAAAAATATTTTCATTTTAAGTAGAAATTTTTATCTTTCTCAGCTTACTGAACTCTTTATTTTCCCAACTATTTAATTGTTTACATAATGTGATTTATCACATGTCTTGGATAATTAGTTATTTAGTTCAATTTGTTTAATTATCAATTCCAGAAACATAAGCAAATATAGAATCTAATGATTATGGTTTCCACTTGAGAAATGGCTATTCAATCTTATCTACACAATAAAATTGCCCTTGCAAAGGCCCATGCCACTAAAAGCTTTTTCAATCAATTGGGAACATCAGTATTTTATTAGGTTAAACCAATTTCGGTAAGCAGGAAGGAATGAATAGGAAATATCAACAGTGTTCACAGAGCTGTTTAGAAATAGAGGACAACCAAACATCCAAGATGATTAAATGGTTCAGTATTATGTTCTAAAAACAGGTCAGAAGCCAATGACCTTGGTGGCAAAGAAGTAAGAAACGGTATTTCCCAGAGCACATACCCTGCCAGTTAAAGGCTTAGAAGTGAATGCTGGGACCAGTTGAGAACATTAACCCCACACTGGGGCACCTAGTAATCCCCTATGTGTGGAAAGCCACCAGTGCCGCATAGAGGAAGGATAGGGTATCAGTCTTAGGACAGTGTTATGGACTGGAGACGAAGAGAAATAAAAAGTCAGAGAAGGAAACAATCCTTCCCTTTACCCATGGGACCGCTGGTAGGCCAAGGCACTAAACCGTTCCTGCTACTAAAATCTCTTTCTTGATTTCATTACCCATATTACAATATGCGTTATAGTATTCCCCAATCTTACTCATATTTTGTCAGTAACTGGCACCTAGTAGTGGTTCAATAAGTAATTGGTTAATCAACTTAACAAATCAACCTATGTAAAAGTAAGGAAAGGAGCTCCATGTTGCTACTTCCTTCTCTCCACTTGGAGAAAGAAAGAGGAGGAAAGTGAACAAGCGGGAATCTTTCAGAGCTCACTCTGAGGATCCTGCATTTAAAAACTTGAAGACCCAGGAACACTCCAGTTACAATACGTTTCCTCCGTACTGTCAGAAATCCTCCTAACTACAGATCTGTACGCAGGTTTAAGTGGATTGAAGGTGTGGGTGAGTTCTGGAAGTCCTCTGATTTTGTGTGTATACTCACATGTACATATCTACACACACAAGGATAAATACACACCACCTCTCATGGACACCTGAAGATGAATTATGACTATAATTAAGTAGCCCACTATTTGGGAATAATTGACATAAACATAGAGTTTGATGAAAAACCATTTCTGCAGTCAAGATAACTTAATTATCTATTATAATCTAAAGGTTATTTGTGTCTTTAGTGATCCCTGCCTCTTGTTGCTTCCTTTCCTCTGTCTCCAAACAACTTATTTTCCATCATATAGGTTAATTGGTATATTCTAGATATTATGTAAATTGAGTCATATAGTATACAATCTGTCTTTCTTATAGCAGCATAATTGGTTTGAAATTCATTCATGCCGCTGTGGACATCGTTAAAGCCCTAATTGTATGAATGTCTCTGTGCCTGCTCTAAAAGGCGAATCTTCACCGTGATTCCACACTCTGCTTCTAAGTCTGGCCTCTAAAGCCGCTTAATATCAACATTCTTCATAACACTTTGAAACCTTTGACATTATTAAATTTTCCACTTAATGTTTTTTCCCAAGTTTAAAAGTGTATTTAGCTTGAATTATTTCTCTAGCCATCTGTTCTTGAATTGTTGTTGATGTATTGCCCCTCTCATACTGTAAATCCAGAACTGGAATCAAAAGTCTAGAACTAATAGGGTTTTATGAAATGCAAGAGAGGATTAATGTACTTCTAGATCTTGGCCTGCATTTTCATTAAGTCACTCTAAGATTTAGGTATGCAAAAGTAAAAATGGATGTCTTTTAGATTCTACTAATCTTTAAAACAGCAGCATCTAACTTATTAAAGTATTCTGATCAATTAAAATATTTTATTCTTTAATGTGTACATCAGTTATCTTTGAAACTACATTTATATAATTAATTATTTTAACTCAATTTCATCATTTTACATTCACCATTCTGAAATATATCTCATATTTCGGGCTCATATCACTGTATCAGACTATCAAAATGCAAGATACTTTGAATCATGTTTCCAGTCAACATTTGAGTCAAACCCTGCCTTTAGTTTTGAAACATCTTCTATATTTTTCAAGTTTTTATTCACAGTATAGACATCGCAGTAACAAAGTATATGTTTTGAAGTTGGTCCTGCACTTTTTCGGCAATTATAGGTTTCGCAAGGGAATCTATTAATTAATATTTTAGGTATAGCTATAAAACTAGTTACAAAATCTGCATGTAACATTTTCCAGCTCATATTTTTATATTTAGGCCATAAGTGAATTATGAAATATTGTTCTAAATACATTTTTAAAATGTCTATAAAGTTATATAATTTTTGCAAATTATCTTTTACAAAGGAAATGGAACTGCCTTTGAAAACTTTTGTTTTTCATATTTACTTTTTTGATATTTTTAAATGCTCATATGAACAATCAATTTAAAATTTATTTGCAAGACCAAATTAACTAATTTTGTTGTCATTACTAATTCCTGCAAACAAGCTTGCTAATTTAACAATGTAATAATTTATAACAATTCTTACAGATTTTTATTAAATGTATTTGATACATTTAATGTAAAATACTTAAGAATGTGCTTCATCTCCCCTGAATGTGCTCTCCCAAAATGGAAGATTATATTTTTCTCAATTCACGCTCTTAGGATGGTACCTGGTAGATAGTAAATTCTCAATAAATATTTAAATATTTGCTTTTTGTAAAATGAATGTTCTGTAACAATTTTGTGATCACAAAACCTGGTTTGTGGTTTGGAATTCACATTTTTGTCACTAGTTCTAGAGAATTAAGAAATCATTGCCCAATTTATAGTTGTCTGAGATTTTCTTTTTTTTATAATTTGTTATGTCTACCAGCTGGGTTTCAAAATCATTTTTGCTAATTAATTATAATTCTTAGCTAATGACTTGCTATCTCTATCAATCCAGTAGGGCCTGGCATAATTTTATTTTATTTTAGTCATTTTATTTTTTGTGCACTATCCTCTTTATCTCCAATAATGAATAAAATTTCTTCACCACTTCTCTTTTTGAAGATTAGATGCTGATCTAGTCTTTTTTTTCCTCTGGACACCTGCCTTTGATGCCAATTCTTGTTTATTTTATTCTATAGTTTCACAGCCATCAAGTCATTCTTTTGTTATAGAAGAAAAGCCTTCTAAATATTCAGGAGGCCTTCTTTCTCTGGATGGTCTCTTTATATTAATTTCAACTATTTCAAGTAAAGTACTACCATTTCCTTGCTCTTTTCGCCTTTAGCAAAAAGGAATAAATTTATTGACATTAGTAGAATTTGGGAGTGAGCCGTATGCATGCTGGGTTTTATAATTTCTTACACTACTTACCTTTATTTTGATATATTAAAACAATAGACAGACCTTGTGTATTTACGGAGCAAAACTGACCACCATCACCTTGTATGGGCCTTTTTATTCTTTTACCTTAAGCATACAAGAATTATTCAACATACTTTTTTTTTTAAGAAAATGAATTTCTTATGAGTGGAAATAATTTATTTTTATTTTTCTCTCTGTTCCATATGATTATTCAGGCATGTGTTCTATGTGTGATAATATTTTATAAACAACATGTTCTGCTTAATTTTTGTGTGAGGGCATCAAAAACAATACCACAGGCTCTCTAATCCCTTAATGAATCATAGTCTTGGATAATAAAAGTATTCACTGCTAACAGGGAAACATAGTTGCATACTTAGTTGAAAATAATATTTGTTTGTAGCTATAATATGCTTTAGACTCAAATACATTTTTAATTTTTTTATTGTATTTTTTCTATTACCATTTAATCCCCTTATAGACCCCTGCAATCACCACGCCATTGTCCATGTCCATGTCCATGTCCATGTCCATGAGTCCTTCCTCCTTTTGGCTTGATCCCTTTACCCCCTAACCTCCCCCTTCCAATACATTTTTTTCAAAGGCATTTTAATCAAACTAGAAAACACTGGCTATTATTTTTATAGAAGTTTCAAATTCATACATTATGGATAAATAATAATTCCTTTTCCTCATGAAAAACAGAAAATCCTAAAAGATAAAATACTTGGTATGTCTTTGCCTAAGATATATCACAGACTGTTTTAAAAGGTTTCTCTTAATTGCAATGTTTCATCCCGCAGTGTAGGTAAATATTTGTTTTGTGTTAATTAAGAAGTCATTTAAACATCTGCCTGTATTTTATGGACTGCCTTTAAAGTGTAAAATGTGTTTTTCTCATGAGAGCACTTTATGTTCCCAAGTGGCAATTTTAGAATAAAGTGTCTCTTTTTCAGATATAAAGTCTGATGTGCAAAGGTTTTGCCATCTGTTCTGTGCAGTTGTACTTGGGAGCCGGTTGTTTGATTAGAAGCAGCAAATGCATAGAAAATGTGTCTTCACTCTAAAGAAAAGTATAAATAGTTTACGGCCTGCTTTTATGATTCCTTTTATAAAATGTCATTTGAAATTTCATTCCGGATTCGTTGGTGCTCTTAAAGCAGAAAGATCATCATTAAACTTAATTTTATATCATGTACACCAAAAGAGAAAAACTCAGTTCAGTTTTCAAAACACGAAGATTATAATATGCTTTTCTTTTTCATTTTTGTATTGTTGTTCTGTTGCAGTTGTCCCATTTTCCCCTCATTGCTCCCCCCCCACCCCGCCCACCTCCCCCTTCTCCCACAGTTAATCCCCACTCTGCTGTCCCTTTTGTAGATGAAGATCAAGATGGAAATATAAGATCAAATGTGAAAGAAGTGCAAAGTTTTCAATTGAATACATGTGTGAGAAAAAAGACAGGAAGCTTTGGAGAGATGTGGCATGCCTGGAGCACAATAAGAGAAGGCAGCTTGACCAAGTCTAATCCCAGCTCCCCATCCCTACAAGCTGTAGTCAGGGACAAGCCCTGCACCTCATTTTTCCTAACGTGAGATCTCTTTTGCCCACATCACACAGTTTTCAAAAAGAAAAAAATGTATATACATGTCCATGCAAATATAGATCATTAATATGATAATAATAATATAGCCAAAATTTATCAAGGGCTTTAATTGAACTAAGCATAATACTATTGACTTTTATACACAACATCAGATTTCCACATGCACATGATAACATCATAAAATGAGCCTTTCCCCCCCCTAAAAAATGTATAAAAAAATCTAGAAAGGGATGAAATATTATTTGTCTCTAATTACGCTTACAGATCATTCAAAGTGTTTGTCAGTGACACCTAACTTGTCAAAAAGAATCCTCTAGGAGAATCCCCATCAATAGTTTCATGATGAGATTCTAAATGGATGCTTAAGGGTTCAGTCACAACCTAATATCAATTTGATCCCTGATAGCATATAGTAAAGTAACAAACCTGGGTGCGGAGAGATTTACTAAGTTCTCATGCAGTTAAGTTTTTACAAAAAAATATATTCCTAGTCCTGTGGACTGCGCCAGTGTCACAGAAAGCACTTAGTCAAAGCCCTAGAATAAACTATTAGGTCTTCTGTTCCTGAGAGAGCCTTGGCAAAACGAGCCTTTTCTTTTATGCCTCCAACTTTGCTTTCCAAGGTGTGGAAGGCCCCTCCTGAGTGCGGGAACAGTCCTCAGAGAGTCTCATTGCCTGTCAGGAACCTCATGGTGAAACACACACCCCACTGATCTTAAATTATTGATTTTTTTCCCTGAGTACTTTTATCTTATCTCTGCTCCCTGAAGTTAAAATAAGTATCATCTCTCCAGTTTACTCTATTCTTTTTTCATAACTTCAGATAGTTTTTGTTTAATTTAAAATTTTAACTATATCCTTTGCAACTTAATAAACTAATCATGAAAAAAGAAATATGGCAGTCCTCATTAGAAAATCGATATTGCTTTGAAGTATTTGATAATAATTTTATAATAAGTTTTTCCAAATGAATGGGAAATATTAATAAATGATTAAAGAAACAGAAACTCAAATTAAATGAGCCATAAGAAACATCATCTAAACATAATCTTGACAAGTTTTCATTACATTACTCCAAAAAATAAACAACCATAAACACATGTATTTTACAATATCAAATAATTAAAATAAAATAGAAAGGTTGAGTGTATTCATTGTAATTTAATATGCTAATTTCATAATCGAGCCGTGGAAGATACTGAATGTTACATGACATGGATCAGCCATATACTCCATATTGAAACTACTCAATTCTACTGTTGTACCCTGAAATAACCCCTGGCTGGTTTGGCTCAGTGGATTGAGCGTCGGCCTGCGAGCTAAGTGTCGCTGGTTCGATCTTCCAGTCAGGGCACATCAGAGAAGGAAAACTCTGACTCCAAAAAACCTCCGCTGCCTTGCGGCATACCTCTTCAGGGGAAAGGCTAAGGGAGTAAACCCCGACAGAAAATCCGGAGCCGGAGTCCCTAAGGCGGTTTGACGTTGTAGTCAACACCGGTAACTCCTGCGGCGCACCTGAAGCCAAGCTGTATTGACTCCGTCTTTCCCTTGGACCCTTCAGCTGCGAAGAGAGGGGGGGTCTGCTGCATGGGCAACAGCAGACCCTCCATATCACCCTGCCCAGGCTCTGTAGCTTCAGCTTCACTGGAGAGGACACTCCAGCGTCATCGCAAGATGTCGATTCAACACGGGAGGAGACAGATACCGTGTCACTCCCGAGTCGGACTGCACAACCATTCTCGGCGGTGCAGATAGACTCTTAAGAAGCTACACCATCGTCTCTCGAGACGGACGGCTGCCGACGACGACGACCCTGAAATAATCTTCAGAAAGCATATAAGTATATAAATGTGGCTGTATTACAATAAAATTTTATATTTAAGAAATAGGCAGTGGGTCAGTGTTGGGCAAGAGATCATAGTTTGCTCACTCTTGTTACATATTGTGTTTTAGGTTTAACTTATACAAACACAGCCATATAAGCATGTGCATTATAGAAGTCTGGACTCCTATCTGAATTGTGCATGCTAAGATCAAAATGATCTTGGTATCGGCAGGGCTAAGTGACTACTATTTAATCTGAATAGGTAAATCAACATTTCATAGCATTCATATGCTGACCAAAATTTGTATTGAAAAATATTATCTACAAAATTAGTTTATTTTCTTGAATTATTGATTATTCATTAAGCAGCTAATTTATATATTAGGTCATTTTAGAATTTAGTGCGTATGTATAAATATCTGTGTGTGCACACACACACAAATATAATCTAAAATCTAATTGAAGATTTCTAGCCTTGACCCATCTTTTAGCTTACAATCTTACCTACAAATATCTCCATAACTATTAACAGCCTAATGATAAAAGTCCTTCTGCTCATTTTTGATGAACTATGTGATTACATAAAATGCCAAAGATGGCATTCCAGCCCCAGAGCTGACTTATCTCCGTACCAAAGGGCACCTTAAATAATGATCTCATTGGTGCTTCTTGTAAACATTTTATTGAGGTATAATTTCCATAACACAAAATTCACGCATGGGAAAGGTACAAGTCAGAGGGTTTTAGAAAATTTTTATTATCTTGCCATCACCACCACAGCCCAATTTTTAAACACTTCTGTCATCTGCAAGAGTGCTCACATTCCTCTGCGTCTATTCCTGCTCTATGCTCAGGCCTGGAGAACTGCTGCTTTAGTGTCTGCATCTAAGATTTCGTCTATTTTGGACAATTCACATAAAATAGACCCATACAATACACAGTCTTTTGCCTTGATTCTCTGATCAGCACAACATATTTGAGGTAATCCATGCTTCAGCGCATTTCATTAATGCATTTATTTCTGTTGCTGAATAATACTGCATTGTGTAGATATACCATATTTTGTTTGCTCACTGACCAGTTTTGAATTTAAGGCTGATTCCAATTTTGAGCTCTTATGAATAATGCTGCTATGAACATTTTGATACAAGCCTCTGTAGTCACATAAGAATGAAATTACTGGTTCATATATATGTGCATATTTAATTTTTAAAGAAAGTTTCAAAATGTCTTCCAAATTGACTCTCCAATATTATTTCTTTCCGACTCCCCTATTTTATATGTGTGCATGTATGTGTATGTATTTACATGTATTTATGTTGCCTATTTCACTGACCAGAATCTCATGTCAATGTTGAATAGAAGTGACAATAACAGACATGTGGTCTTTTCCTACTTTTTGACAGAAAGCATTTGGTCTTTCTTAAATATAGGTCTTTCACAGATGCCATTTATCAGGTTGAGAAAACTCCCTTTTATTCCTAGCTTACTAACAGATTTTATGGATGTTGTATTTTGTGAAATGCTTTCTTTGTATCCATTGTGATGAGAGTGGAATTTTTTTGCCTTATCATATTAACATGATGTAATACCTTAGCTGAATTCGAGACATTTAAACAGCCTTGAATGGCTGGTATAAATATCACTTGATAATGCTCTACAATCTTTTTCCTTTTTCACACTTTGTTATTGACCAAGGTGGACTTAACGTTGTCCTAAGCTTGGCCAAACTTTAGACAGCCGTCTCCCTACCTCTAGATCACTGATCTCTTGTCTTTAAGAGCATTTTCTTTAGAAAACTTGCAACTGTAAATGCTTCCCCTGTACCTACAAAATGTAAATCTGTTTTAAAATTCTCTTGCTAGTTTTACAATCTAGGTCTCTCTTTCTCAATGACCTAAGAAGTATCCGTTTGAAATGAAATGATGAAGGAATCCAGTGCCCCACTCTCCCAGACTCTGTGGACAGCAGGAGCCTATCTTAGGTGGGCATCTTGCTCCTAGTTTTAAAACTAACACCTGTCATAAATATTGCAGGCCTTCTGTGTTTGTAAATTAGCTGTACTCAAAAGAAAAGTACATTTTTTCATATCTTTTTTAAAAGATTTTACTTACTTAAATTTTTTTAGAGAGAGAAAGAAGGGAGAGAGAAAGAGAGGGAGAGAAACCTCAATGTGCGGTTGCCTCTCACACACCCCCACCTGGGGACCTGGCCTGCAACCCAGGCATGTGCCCTGACTGGGAATCGAACCGGCAACCCTTTGGTTTGTAGGCAGGTGCTGAATCCACTGAGCCACACCAGCCAGGGCTCCTATCTTTTTTTCTATATTTCTCATGTTGGTTCTGTTCCTCTGTTCCTCCTTTTCTGTCTACTTTTGGGCTAAATAAATACTTTTAGTGAACCATTTTAATTCTTCTGTTGATCTATCAATTATATTTGTGTATTTATTCTGTCAGTGATTTCTCTGCAGATTATATGCAACTAATTTATTGCAGCCCACTTCAGACTACTAATACCTTAATTTTAGTACAGTATAGACACTTTGCTTGAATACAGCTCTTTTCTCCTTCCTGCTTTTTGCTGTTATTGCCATATATCTCTATCTTATAAACTCAAGAACACAGTGCTACAATTGGTTTTTTTTTACACTTATATAAAGTTAACTTCTATCTCATGTGATTTCATTTGAAGCTGAAGAACTTAATATTTTCAGAAATGTAAGTCATCTAGCAAAGCATTCTCTCAGGCTTTGTTCATCTGAGACTGTTTTTCTGTTTCCATCTTGATTTTCAAAATACCGTTTTTCTAGATTCAGAATTTTTGGTTAACAGTGTTTACCCCTGCTCCCCCCCCCCCCACCACCAATACATACTTTGAATTTATCATCCTCTTGCCTCTGATCGCCACTGTTATTATAAACAGCTAGCTTTTACTTGAATTATTATTCCCTACAGAGTGATGTGCTGGTTTTCACTTTTCAAAATTATTTTCTTTCTCTCTCTCTCTCTCTCTCTCTCTCTCTCTCTCTCTCTCTCTCTCTCTCTCTCTCTCTCTCCCTCCCTCTCTCTCTCTCTCTCTTTCTTTTTGGTGTTTAACAGTTTGGCTATGATGTGGCTAGGTGTGGATTACTTTGTGTTTCTTCTATCCAGGTATATGCATTAATTTTCTTTTTAATCATGTTTGCGAAGTTTAGTCATTATTTTTCAAAAATATCTTTGCCCATTGTTCACTTCTGTTTCTCCCACTCCCATTATATGTCTATTGAAATATTTATGTTATCTCATGGGTCTCTAAGTATTTGATTATTTTCTTTAGCCTATTTTCACCCTCTTTAGAATATATATTTTTCTATTGATCTATATTCAAACTCACTGAATTGTTTTCTCCTGCTGTTTCAAATCTGTTATTGAGACCCTGTAGTGACTTTTTCACATCAATTATTGCGTGTTCCATCTGCAGAATTTCCTGGATGTTTGTTTGTTTGCAGTTTCAATGTCTTTGCCTGTAAAATAGCACTGCCAGTTATATCCCTCAGTCTCTTAAGTTCTGTCTTTTGAGACACAAGTTCCACGTCTATAGGGAAGTAGTCCTTACGCAAATTAGATAAGATTTTTCATTTCCTTGAGTCTATTTTTGTTACAGTATTTTTTACAAACTAGGTAAAATCCCTGAGGACAGGAACTGTATTAATTCCTGAATTTTGTATTCTCTTTATCATCTAATATATTATTTTGCATATAGTAACTGCTCAGCAAAAATGTTAATCAAGTTAAGTTGAAAAAAATTGTATTATGGTTTTTACTTAAACTTTTGCTAACATCACTGTTATCCACACACTTCTAAAATTTGAAAAAGTATCAAACATCTAGCAGTGCTATACATTACAAAAGCCTTATCTAAGTTGATTATTAATCATTGCATATTAAAGTAATATATTTGCCTCAGGGCCAATCAGGAAAAAATTAAGGTCTATGTGAGTACCCAATATGCATGCAGAGGGTTTTGATCTTAAACGGTATAATACTGATGTATTTACCTGGAAATTCGGAGGTAGACCAAACTCCTTGGTTAATTTGCTTAGTTGTATTTCCAAATCTTGTCCTGCCTGTGCCACATTCTCTTTTCCCTAAACTAGAAATTTTCAGCTTCTGGCTAGCATTTCTCATCTTGACACATTTCTGTAGCTGCTTCAATATTCTCAGCCAAACACCATGATATCCTGAGAGCATGAAAATAAAGACAACTTTCTATTTCTTTTGATGCCTCATTGCCTCATTCTTAAACTACATATAAAATAGACTTACTTCACAGAAATACTAAGAAGCATACCTTTTGAAAATTGGTATGGATTGGCTTATATGCTCATTTCTGTGGCCAGGGAAATGATATTAATTTATTGGCTGAATTAGAGTTCCTGAACTTCTTACCTTTACCAGTGTTTACATTCACCTTTAAACTATTAGAAGTAAGCTTGGAGCTGGGGGGTTGAGAGTGGGAGTATATGTTAGATGAAGAAGAGATTGCAATAGGAACCAAACTCAGATTAATTTAGAGAAAATGTGGACTGGTTAAGTACCTGGCCGTTTAAAAAATGTCAAAAACTCATACTTCATATGTTCATAATTACTATCCTTAGCCTAATGAAAAATGTCTTATATTTTGAGCTTATGCTTTCAAGAATTCTCATCAACTACTCTTCTTCCCTTTTTAGTCTTTGTTAAGAACAACTTGGTTTATATACTGAATAAAAATTTTATCCATATTAATTGCCTTGTATAATCAATTGCAAATATTTTGGGGTAAAATGTAAAATTAATATTGTAGCTAGTTATATTTCATAGTCATGTAGCACAAACATTAAAGTTTAGTTGTTTATACTTGTTAGCATTAAAAGGCCTTTCATAACTTTAATTAGCTCTTTCCGCCTTCATTCTTGACAAGTAGAACATCAACTTAATAGAGAAAGATGCTCATCCACTCGAAAATTTAATGAACTGACCAAGGACACGAAGTGAGACTGACAAAAATTTAGTGTTCATACCAACAGTGTTGTAATTGTCCTACCAAATCGAGCATAACGTGCTTGATTTGGAACTTGGGGTCATATTAAAGACTGACTGCTCAGCAATGAATCTAGCCTGCAGGCAAGCAATATTAATAAGTCATTAAGGTGGCTAAGCTTAGAAACTGACCATGCCACAGTCTGTTAAGAATTTTTTTAATGTAAAGAAAAGTCATTATCAAGATATGGCATAATGAAAAAGGGAGTAAATAGATATTTCTTCACTTGATGGTCAGATGAAGAAAGGTCACATATAATTATGTCAATTTCTCATTACATCTCTTGAGTATCATCTTAATGGTCAGGTATGCTAATAAGATCAGTCATTTGTAAGTGTTTCTTTGAATATGAAGTACAGATGCCTTCCATTGCAAAAGATATTTAATTACACTATGGACTAATTTTAAGTTAACCCCTGAAGAAGTGAACTCATTTTCTGAAAAAAATAATAACACTAAGATAAGACTTAGAAAACTGGGAAGTTCTGGTTTTCTGACCTGAGAGAACAATATTAATTTATCTGATGGTTTTTATAATTATCTTTTTAAAATATCTTGTAAGAATAATAAATATTATTTTTTTTGTAACTATACAGCATATTATGGAACCTTATTTTATTTATTTTTCTTTTCTTAAATACCTTTTTATTGTATTTTATTGCTTATGCTGTTACAGTTGTCCTGCCTTTTCTCCTTTTGTCCTCCTCCACTCAGCCCCCTCCTTCCCTTGGGCCATCCCCTCATCATTGTCCACTGGTCATGGGCATGCATGTATGTTCTCTGGCTAATAAACACTACTGCCTTAGATTCTGAATGAGATAGATTGAAACTACTTTTCATTTCTTAGAGTTAACTCAAATCTCTTGGGTGGAGCTGACTTTAACAAGGACATACAACAGATGATCAAACCCAGCTGCATACAGCTAGTTCTGTAATTTATGCCGTACCCATATCAGCCTTTCTGTTCTAAGATAAAGCTGTAGCTCTCTTCCCCATTTCCTTATTTGTTGCATTCCTCAACTACAAATGGAAAATCAGACAGATAGTGGAACCAGGTAAAAAGAAACATTTCTTATCCCCTAAAATAAAATATGTGCATATCATTATCAGGTGACTATAAGTCACACTTGAGAACCAATAATCATGTATTGAAAACCCTTGAAAGAAGGTGGAGAGGAGTACTTTTATGATCCTAACATTCAACTGCTTCTTAGAAGCTAATATTTTATTTTCAACTATGAAAATTAACAAAGACTATTGAAGAACATATGTAAAAAAGTTGATGGGTAATATAAACATGAAATTTACAAAATATAAAATTTATAAAACTAACAAGGTATACTCAAACGGTAATCACAGAAATACAAATCAGAACTACAATGAGCTATCACTTTCTAACTATTTTGCTAAAAAAAAGAAATCTATATATTGGCTTACAATGATATTGGTGCAATAAATAGAAACTCTGACACAGTGCTGAAGAGAGTATATATAGACTGATGCAGCCATTGTAAAAGTTATTCTGGAAATAGTCATTTAAATATACACAGAACCTACCATTAGGGTGAACATATCATTTTGAGAGTCAAAGGAAATGCCATTTGTGTTAACTCTGAGACAATAAACTTAAACCAACTCTAGTCTAAGCAAGCAGAAAGTATGTGTCACCTTAATTATGACCCAGTAAATTTGTTCTAAGAATTTCATTCAAAAATCTATAGACGTAGATTTATAAAATCATCATGGAAAAGTGATATGTAGACAATGTATATTAATTCTCAAATCCTAATATGATAATTTGAAATCTAACTTTTCATTAGTACCTATTTTGTTTTTATTATGTTTAATATTTTAATAATTACTTAACTATTACTATTTTATCCTTTGTAATTTTAATATATCCTATGATATATTAGTGTTTATTTTTATTTTATGAGGACTTTGTATTTTCCGATTATGCAATGAGTTTCCCCTTTTTAGTTTTGTTATAAAATTGAAACTATTCTAATTATTCCTCTAAATAAAATTTTCAAATCTTTTGATCAAATTATTTTAAAATCCCATTGATAGTTTTATGAAATTCCACTATGCCTAAAAAAATTGTGAAAACATCACACTTGTATTATTGTTTTTCATGAGAATAGAATTTTTTTATTTAAGTCTTCTGTTATGTTTATTAGTAGTGATTTGCTCTTTGTTTTGCATGATTTCAATATAAACCTTACTGTTATCAGAGAAAGTGGAGCTCTTGCAGTGTTACAAGGAAAAGAATTTCCTGAGACTGACATAAGAGGGTAGGTGGGGTTCCATGATAAATTTTATTGATAAAGTTAAGGGGGTTCCCCTCCATACTTCTCAATGTCCCATATTCATCTGTCTCGCCATGGAGAAGGTCCAATCTTGTCAGTAGTGGTGCCAGAAAAAAGGCCACTGCCCAGTGTTTCTGCACCACATTAATGTATAGCACAGCTCAGCATGTGGCTAGCTTAGCGTGTGTTTCCAGCGGCAGCCCATTGTTGTGCTGTGCTATTCAGACTCCCTCGTGGAGCCTGCGTGTGGAGCCCACACAGCTATGGGCTATGTGGCTGCTAAGGTCACGTGGCTATGGAGAGAGGATGCACAAACACACCAGGGCAGTGCAGGACCCCCAGACAAGAAAAAGAATTTCTTTGTTCCCCTGGGATTATATTAGTTTAGATTTAGGATGGACAAGGTGCATAGTCAAAAATGACCAATGAACTTCCCAGGCTTTCATAAGGTCTTGATAGGCCCACCTCAGAGTTAGACTGACAGGCCTCTTAGGTCCAAAACCTTCCCCCAGTGCCCACCAACAATCTAGTACTGGAGTAGGAAGGGAGGAGTGTTATCCCCTGGTGGAGCAATGCTGTAATCCCCTGGGGGGTGAAGCTGTAGCTTCCTGGTTTAGCAAACAGGCTCATGCACCCCATTTTATTAAGCTCTGTGTCTAAGTCCTTTTGCTCCTGTTTCTTTTTATTAATAATTAGTTAAATACCAACGGTAACATAACTAACCTTAAGTCCTCAGAAGTGTATGGTGTTGTGACTGGTGTGATTTTTTTCTCTACAATATAACTGCAGTTGGAGGCTTTATTGGTCATCTCAAAAAAAGTTAGTAAGGATTGCAAGTATGTCATTACAGAAGCCCAACCACATCTCCATCCTATTTTTACTGAGAAAATAGATGTATAGTCTTGAGAGAGGCAAGTAGAAGGAATTGATTTTTTTTTTCATGTTGCAATTCCAAATGGAAACTCAAATATAAATGGACTCTAAGTTGTGCCCTCTACTTAAATCAAGGAAAATTCACCAGTTAAAATGTGTTTTATCTAAAAACCATCTGAAAACATACATCCAAAACAACCAAAATTCCACCTAAAATTAGATGTGGCTTAATTAACTCCCAAAGTGTTATTAAGTATGTTATATAACATATACTTCCAGACACAAGAGGTAGAATAAAAGCAAAATAAAGTTAATGCTCTAATATTAGATTCTAGATTCTAGTGGGAAAACAATAGGCAAAATGAAGATAACTAATGAATGAACTACACAATTTCAGATGGTGAAAATCTATGAAGACAATTAAAGAGGTTGCTGTGATAGCAGACTGGGTTGAGTACTTGTTGGTTTAAAGAAGCATGTAAGGAATGTGTAGGAGATTACACCTGAGCTGTAATCGTCGTCGTCGGCAGCCGTCCGTCTCGAGAGACGATGGTGTAGCTTCTTAAGAGTCTATCTGCACCGCCGAGAATGGCTGTGCAGTCCGACTCGGGAGTGACACGGTATCTGTCTCCTCCCGTGTTGAATCGACATCTTGCGATGATGCTGGAGTGTCCTCTCCAGTGAAGCTGAAGCTACAGAGCCTGGGCAGGGTGATATGGAGGGTCTGCTGTTGCCCATGCAGCAGACCCCCCCTCTCTTCGCAGCTGAAGGGTCCAAGGGAAAGACGGAGTCAATACAGCTTGGCTTCAGGTGCGCCGCAGGAGTTGCCGGTGTTGACTACAACGTCAAACCGCCTTAGGGACTCCGGCTCCGGATTTTCTGTCGGGGTTTACTCCCTTACCTGAGGGAGTAATATGGTTATTGAAAAGGAGGCATGCGTGATAAAATCTCAGAGAAGAGTTCTCTATGCAGAGGAAAGCAAGAACAATGGTCTTGGAGTAGAAACAACTTAACCCTTTGAGTGTCATGTGTAATTCGAAATTTGGATCAACATGAGAAAAAGTTACATCAATATATGACTTGAGGTACAAAAAAGAGAACAAAACACAGAATACAAATTATTCCATTATTATTTACATTTATAGCCATCGAAAAGAGTCTCTGGGAGCGACGCTGGCACCCTTGGGAAAATTTGTCAGCGTCGTTCACAGTGACGGTGACACTCAAAGGGTTAAGATGTTTGAGAAAAAGAAAGCAGCTTGGCTGAACATTAGAGCCAAGAGATGAGAAGTACCAGATAGCATAAGAGTATGTAAAGGGTCTATAGACTGTCCCCAACTTATGATGGCCAAGTTACAATTATTTGACTCCACCGTAGTATGAAAGCAGTATGAATTCAGTAGAAACTAGCAATATGCAGTGTGATATTCTCTCCCAATGCTGGGTAGCAGCGACGAGCCTTAGCTCCCAGTCAACCACATGATCATTAGATTAAGCAGCCGAGACTCTACATTGTACTTGTTGTTGCTAGTGTTTCGTGGATAGTGTGTTCTGAGCACATTTAAGGCAGGCTAGGCTGAGTTAGGATATTTGGTAAGTTAGGTATATTAGATGTATTTTCAACTTATGATAGTATTTTTCAACATATGATGGTTTTATCAGGATTTAACCCAATTGCAAGGCAACGACTATCTGCATTTATTTTTAGGGCCATAAAGCCTTCATACATACTTTAGGAGGCTCTATGCACAAGAGAAACATGATTTATATTATTTAAAAGAGATTTTCTTGTGTGCCACCATTTATAGAAATAATTGTAGAGTAGACATGTGGAGATTAGTTAGAATGTTCCTGACAGAACCCATCAGAAAGATGAAGGTAATGAAGACTAGATGTTGAGAAAGAGTAATTAGTTGGGGATGTGCTTTAAATGCAGACTGGTCAGGACTTGTTAATTGGTTGGATATAAGGATTGAAACAATGAAAGAAATGAATGATGAATTACAAGGTTTTAAATTAAGCATGTGGGAATTTGGTGATGCCATTTTAATAAGATGGGTGAGAGGAGAACAGACTTAAGGAAGAAAGGTCTGAATTTACCAGGCATCAAGAGTAAATGGCGAGTTGACAACTCAGGATAAACCAACAGTCATGCACTGATGGGTAATTAAATTGCCCCTTCATTACAAATGCTATTTCCCTAGCACTTAATCATGTAGGAATTTTTATTGCACAACTGCAGAGAAATTCCATTTATTCAGTCAGATATAAGATAGTTTCCAGCCTCATGAATTCAGTGTTTATGACTTAACTATAATTTCTGGTCTGTGCTACAGCATGCTAACATACCCAGAGACACCTCCTACATAAACAAAGGAATTTGTATATTTTTGCATGAAAGCCAAGAAAGGATAATTTTAAAAAAATTTTAACTCTCACCTAAGGATATTTATTGATTTGAGAGAGAGAGAAAGAGAAAGAAATATCAATCTGTTGCCTTCCATATGCATTTGAACCAGGAGTTGAACCCACAACCAAGGTATATGCCCTCAATGAGAATTGAACCCATATCCTTTTGGTGTAAGGGATGACACTCCAACCAAAGAGTCATTCGGCCGGGACAAGGTTAATTTTTAATAAAAATTACAACTTCATCAAAATCAACAATATCAAATTTCATTAAACAGGCGAGTCTTGCCTCTACAAAGAAGCCAAAGTGCATGTATCAATTTGCACTTGAAGACGCTTGTGTAGCACCTTGATTGCTAGGTTCAGCATCAATAACAGTATCTAAACAAAAAGTGCTATTTGTTTTACAAAATACATAAAACATGATGCTGCTAAATCAAATTTATAAATATGAGAGATATGTTACTTATTTGTTAAACATATTTGTAATAAAAGTATAAATAAACACATGGAGGAGAAAATCCTGACATCAAGATACTTTCTATTTGTTACTCTGATGGTGCTAAAAAAAAAATGCGACCAGGAAGTGGTCTAACAGAGTGACTAAACTGTATTTGTAGTATTTTATTTTCTATGAGGAATTGTTGGCACATCTTGGTGTGGTGAGCAGATCAACTGTGAGTGTTTGCTATATTACTTTTAATGAATTTTTATTTGTATAAAATATTTCTTAATAATTTAAAACAAAATTCTTTAAAGTGATTAGAGATCTAGCAGAGACAGGGGTCAAAAATAACTTAGAGAACAAAAGATTTGTAACCAGAACATACAAAGTTCACTTATAAGTGAATATAAAAAAGAAAAATAACTCAGTAAAAAATGGGCAGAAGAAATAAATATATGCTTAGAAGATCCACAAATGGTCATCAACACATGAAAAAGGTATGTGACATCATTAGTCAATACTGAAATGTAAAGAAAAGCCATAGCTAGATAGTGATTTACACTCACCAAAATAGATTGGATTTACAACACTAAAGGTTAGTGAAGATGTGGAGGAGTGGAAATTCTCAATCGTTTTGGTGGTAAGGTAAAATGGTACAGTCATTTGGAAATGTCTTTAGTAGTTCCTATTGTCTTAAGCACACAACTATTTAATGACCTAGCATCTCTATTTCTAGGTATATATCTAAGGGAAATGACACACAAAGATTTAAAGAAATGACCATAGCAATTTTTTTCAGTGGGAGGAAAAATGGAAACAACCCAGATTTCCATAAGTAGGATAAAGTGTGGTATATTAATACAATGAATTTCTATTCTGCAATAACTAGGAAAGAACAACTGATATGCACCAAAAAAGTTAAATAAATGCCAAAAACATGTTGAATAAAAGAAGTTACACACAAAAGAGTACAATTCATATGATCTAATTTATATGAAGTTCAAGAACAGACAAAGCTAATATAGTCATTGAAGTCAGAACAGTAGTAAACTTCTGACAAGGAATTGAGATTACGGTAAATGGATGAGTTGCATGAAGAAATTTTTCAATTGGTAGGAGTGTTCTATATCTTACACTTTGTATCTGGGCATTTTACTCTATGTAAATTATATCTTAATAAATAAAAACAATAATATTGGTACTAGCTCAATATAGACGACAGTATAATTTATAAGTTGCTCTATTCTCAGTTTGGGGAGATAACACAGTTTTTTAAGGCTCTGATATGTGGCTTGTTGAAACGTTTTGCCCTCTCTTTGATGTACCTAAGAACAGGACACATTTTGCTCACAGAAGCACAGAAAAAGCTTGTCTAATGAATCTTGAAATGTATCTGTCAAGTGACAAAAAAGAATGTGTGTGCAGGATCTGTGAAATAGAGGAATATTTTATGTCATGATTTATGATAGTACTGGTTAAAACTCTGAAACCATAGGGCTTTATATTTATATAACATTAAGCCCCACAATACCTGACTTCTAGCTCGACAGGGCCTGTTATTCTTTATCGTAATTCATTTTCCGTTGCCAGCGTATAACTCTGTTATCAATCACACATGATTTATCTGCTTCTTGATTCAAATCACTGTGGTCTACGTGGTCCAGGTGACACAATATAGTTTTCAAAATGGAAATGCGTCACTCTCTGTGAAACAGATAAAAGGAAAAACAAAAGAAATGAAATTATTCTGGAGAAAAAGAAGTGAAAATGGATATGGAAAAGTAGCTTATCTAATTTCTCTAAGGAGTCTTTTGATTTGTATAAATCAGGAGGAAAATTAAATATTTAGAAAGTTGTTATTTTAAATTGTGCATCTACCTTCAAAACCACTGTGAAGATGACATGTCTTTGCTGTACATTTGAGAGCCCTTTCTTTATGTGGCCACCCAGTCACATATGGTCTACAATAAACATGTTTCATTAACACGCTCTTATTTGAAGGAATTTAGGAAGAGGGAATATCTATTCAGCCCTTACTCTTTGGCAGACACACGGCCTATGACCAAAAAAACAAAGTCAGAAGCAAGAGCTAGTTTCTAAAAGTAGCCTCTTTGGGGAATTTAGGGAGAGAGAAAATGGAACAATTGTCTGATCATATATAAAAATAAAACTCTGATCATAATTTTGTAGCTACCATTCTGGGAAGCCAAACCACAACTCTGTAGCAATTGGCTCAAAATAGTCAGGACTTGGTCAATGACTGCCACTTTTCCACATTTTTATTTCCTCATCTTTGCTTCCAAGTCAGGATCCACCTGAGAAAACGAAGTAAGCTTCCTAAACTAGTCACATAGGATGCTGGATTTATACTCAGCCCACCTCCAGTCCACCCAGAACAAAATCCAACAATCAGGGCACAACAGAAATGTTCCTTTTCCCTTTTTCTTCTCCTTTTATTTTAATAATAAAACTTTCTCACTCCTCTGTCTGCCTTTAAATCTCTGCCAAATGCAAGAGATGGTGGCTGATTTCCTTGCTAAAGCAAGCTCTGAATATATTGCTTGCGCAATTCTCATTTAGGTGGTCTTTGTTTATTCTCACAAAAAACAATATAAAGCCATAGGTGTCTCTCTGAGTTCGTTTATTTATTTGAAGAAGCAAGTAGAAACTGCTAACAATAAAGATTATTGAAAATAATGAGAAATTTAAAAGAAGATTTAGGAAATGGCAAGTGTCAAAGGAGTAGAGATTTCGAAAAGGAAAGGGTGACTAACAGTGCTACTTCCTAGAGAAAAGTTAAACAAATTGAAAGAGGAGAAAGCCCACTGGACTTCGCATTTCACAGGCCATTGCTGACCATGAAAGAGCAATTTCAAGTGCAGTGTAGCAGAGGGAAGCATGAAGGCAAACTAAGGATCATGTAATAGAAGTGTGGAGGCATTCACTATGGGGAAGTTTATAAAACAACAAAGATTTTGAAAGAAAGAGACCTAGAATGTTGTTTTAGCATAGTTAAATGCAAAGACTGAGGTATGCTTACTGTAGAGGGGAGAATGAAGATATTGGATTATAATGAATTTGTATGGAGGAAGAAATAGAGAGAGAGGGACACACACACAAGAAATATGAAGACAATGTCAAAGCCGAAACTCAAGACTATACTGCTGGAAGGGAGTAATAGATCTAACCAACCAACAAAAACAAAGTCAGATGTTTACATCAGCAAAGGACCTTCGTGAGATCTAATCCAATTATGTAATGTAGCAGATGAGATAGTAGAAGCTCAGAGATTCATAGATGAAACAAGCAGTTGAAGAAGTCAGAGGACACCCTGATAAATGATGTCACAATATCCTAAGTAATAGAGAATATATATTAATAATAACAATTATCAGACCAAACCCCAAATTGCTGTGACAGTTTCAGAATTATTTTAGACAAAACTAGCTTATTACTGAATTAAGTAATTGCCTTTTTAAAAATGTTTTTATTGAACTTATTGGGGTGACATTGTTTAATAAAATATATGTGTACAATTCTGACTTAGGGTGGTGAACACATGACACAATGCAGAGACAAGGTAAGTAATTGCTTTTGGAAATAAACACAATTGTACTTAAAGAAGTGGCCCTGGCTGGTTTAGCTCAGTGGATTGAGTGTCGGCCTGCGAGCTAAGTGTCGCTGGTTCGATCTTCCAGTCAGGGTACATCAGAGAAGGAAAACTCTGACTCCAAAAAACCTCCGCTGCCTTGCGGCATACCTCTTCAGGGGAAAGGCTAAGGGAGTAAACCCTGACAGAAAATCCGGAGCCGGAGTCCCTAAGGCGGTTTGACGTTGTAGTCAACACCGGCAACTCCTGCGGCGCACCTGAAGCCAAGCTGTATTGACTCCGTCTTTCCCTTGGACCCTTCAGCTGCGAAGAGAGGGGGGGTCTGCTGCATGGGCAACAGCAGACCCTCCATATCACCCTGCCCAGGCTCTGTAGCTTCAGCGTCATCGCAAGATGTCGATTCAACACGGGAGGAGACAGATACGATGTCACTCCCGAGTCGGACTGCACAGCCATTCTCGGCGGTGCAGATAGACTCTTAAGAAGCTACACCATCGTCTCTCGAGACGGACGGCTGCCGACGACGACGACGACGACTTAAAGAAGGAAGAAAATGTCTTTAAAAAACAAGCCCTTGTGTTAGATGAGACTCCAATTATTAAATCCCTTCTCCACCATTTACTGTCAGTGTCATTGTAGGCAATTATTTAACAGCTACAAATGTCAGTTTCTTCATCTGGAAAACAAGAATAGCAACGCTACTTCATAGGGATAAAAAGAGGCAACGTAAGTCAAGTTCTTAGCATTACAATCTAGCTCAGTACTGATGGTAAACATAATGGAATGCTTTTACATTTGAATAAAATATACTAACACCACTCATTTGATTATTGCTTAGCAGCTTTAAATATACATACATATATACACATGTTACAAACATACAACATCTCAACAAACATGTGAGGAGAACAACAAAGCAGGAGCTATTATCACCATTTTATGCCAGAGAGCATTGAAGGCACAAGAGTATTAAGCAACTTTCTAGGGTCTGCTACTTAACACAAACAAAACTCAAACCCAGGACTTCTGATTTCCTGGGGTCTTGAAAGTGGTAAATTCATGGTTATGCTAATGAGTTTGCATTCTTCGGAGAAATTGATGCATTCTTTCATTGACTGTAGGTAGTCTTCATTAAGTTTCGAAAATAGCCAGAGTGAATGCCAAGAAGCTGTGGTTGATAATATTCACACCTGAACCCAGTCATATATATATATATATATATATATGTATATCCATATGTTAGATCTCAGAAAGATACTTAGGTATTATTTTGCACATGATGAAAAACATCTTTTCCAATTTGCAGTGGAGCTCCTGAAGCCAGGCCTGCTAACCGCAAAGCTTATCACTGTAAATTTCTACCTTGTTTGTCAAATATAATGTAGAGACTGGATCTTGCTGAAATAACTTTCCATGAGAATAACTGACAAGAAATTGCGAAATGGAGTTTAATGGAAAAATGTTATCTGTGTTTAAAATTTTACATATTTATTATCCCTATAAATGTATGTTATCTTTTAAAGGTACTCGTCTATTTATAACTGTCATTTATGGTATATTTATATCTAACCTATAAATGTTCTGCTGAGACATACCAATGGCAATGTCTCTTACATTATAGTTCCATACACTTTTTCTAAAAATAAGGCAAATGTGTAATGATACTAAATAAATTAAATATAAAATATTTTATAACATAATAAATCTTGCATATTATTGAATTTCTTGTTCATTTATACAGAACATTTATTATTACTTTCTACAGTTTATAAATGAAATATTTGAAAAATCCAAAGAATATATAATATTTTATTAATTAAGTATAAAAAGTAATTGTTCTGGCAATATTTTATACTTTGAGTGTTATTTGCACATTTAAAATATAACTGATGCTTTTAAATATAAGAATTGTGAGACTATATATTCTCCAGCTTACTAACCAGCTGAGCTAGACATTCATATGTACAGGGAGTTGTGTTAGGATGCACCAATTGTGTTATGGAAAATGGACTCCATTTACCTGCACTTGATGGCTACAATAAAATATTTTCAAAAAATATAAAAAATCGGGGAAATAAAACTTCTACTCTAAGAAAAAAACAGTGGAATACAAGAAGATATTCAAGGTCACACACACACAAAAAAAAGACAAACTCTAGGTAATTAGGAATTGGCTCTGATTTAACTGATAAGATTAACATTTTTAAGTAAAGAATGAATCATCCACCAGACTAGTTGGGTTACATAGAAAACAAAAAAGAAAATTCATTGAGGTAAAATATGGACTACATCCAACCAGGCACTATTTTAAAGAGAGAGCCCTGGTCCTGTGCTGTCTTCAGAAAAGGCATATGCTTACTGAAGACATAACGTATTTTTTGTTATCTTAGTCTGAGACAATATATACCCAAATTATAAAACTACCTCCAGAGTTTCTAAGTCCAAATGAAAAAGCAACATTCTGCTGTTTAATTATCTTGTTGAATGCTTACAAGAAGAATCTTGCTCAGCACTGTGTACTATAGTAGTCACTAGACATATGTTGCTATTAACCACTTGAATTGTGACTAGTCCCAGGTGAGATGTATAGTAAGTATAAAATACACATGAAATTTCAAAGACAGTGCAAAATCTAAATGTCTTAGTAACTTTTGTGTTGATTGCATGTTGAATTAAAATATTTTGTATATATTGGGTTAAAGTTATTAAAATTAATTTCATTTGTTCCTTCTTACTTTTCTAAAAATTTACAATATTTAAAGTTGCATACAGGGGTCCCAATTGTGTTTTTTATTGTATTTCCTTAGGACAGGACTGGTCCATATTAATGGAGAGCACTAATGTCTATTTCCTACCCTGTCTATATTTCTAATTGTACATTAGTTAAGTGCTATTCTTATTGTAGACAATTTCATAGGTAGAACTGGGTATAAAAAGAGAACAACTGATCATGCGGATTCAAATGTTTGGTACCTTCACAAGCTATACTTTTTATTGAATATTTTAAAAGTAGCATTTTTATTTTATTCATCAGTTTCATATACTTATTTCATTTGAATCTGCCATCAAGAGCAGCATCTGCTCTTGGCATGCTGAGGAATTAAGGCTGAGTGGACACTGCTGGGGGCCAGATCTTGAACCATGACACACTGAGTACAATTATGAAATATTCTTAGCCTTTTGGAAGACAGCCAGCTGGCCAGTGTTTGCCAATCAGAAATCACATCTTCTGTTTTGTGCATGATATGTGTTTATGTTTCTCAACCATTGTTATCATTTTCTAAGATGAGACCATTTTATTTGTATAATGAATAGTATATTTAGTATTTGTTTGTGGAACACTTATGCTTAAATATAATTCAGATGTCATTTTTCTGTACTCCACATACATTTGCTGCTGCCAAAAGGTCAGCAGTTCTTTTAAATATTTTTAAAAGATTTTATTTATTATTTATTTTTAGAGAGAAGGGAAACAAGGGAGAAAGAGAGGGAAAGAAACATTGATGCAAGAGAGAAACATTGATCTGTTGCTTCTCATACATGCCCCAACTGGGGACCAAATCCACAATGCAGGCAGATGCCCTGACCTGGAATCGAACTGGCGACCTTTCACTTTGTCGGTCAATGCCCAACCAACTGAGCCACACTGGCCAGGGCTCTTTTTAGTTTTTTAAATCTTTTAATAAATTATGTTGGTATTTACCTCTGTTTCTCTAAATAACTTGTCTAGGTTGCAACTCTTCTATACCCCAGCAATCATACACACAGACATATGTACATTCATTGTACAAACCAAAGTTTTCCATTGTGCCGACTTCCAAAGACAGTGATATTGTAAATTTGGTTATAATTCACAAAAAAGTGGAAGCTAATGTATGTATTCAGTCTACCATCTGTAAGGGAATCTAAGTGAGATCTTTATATTTAAGGAAAAAATTATCAGAATGTGAAGTCGGGGACATTACTGCTGCGAGTAACTATGATCAATAGCCCGTTGGGTGAGATGCAGCAATGAAGAAAAATCACACGTTCTACTCCACACACTTCTCTTTCTCACTTGTCCACTCTTCAGCCCATAACCCTGCTAACAGAGACTCAAAGTCAGAATTTTCTGCCAAAATTTTAGAAGGTAGTCATGCCAATGGATTCATGGGAGAAGCAGAGCTTTAAGGCAGCCATGTCCTTCTTTGAGCATAGGCCTGTCTCTTCCATAGAAGAACTAGATGCGATTATAAGGAAGACAGCTCTCTAAACAGCAAGATCAAATTAGAAGAAAAACTGGGTGAGATGTAATAGTCAGTGGTCTCTTCCTCATTCATATCCCTTCAAAGATATAGCAAGTGCTCAGACAAGTGAGAACCGAGTGTCAAACATTGGCAAATGCGTGGGAAAAGCAAGGCACAGGACATATGAGGGAATGATGAGTTTCTGAATCAGAGAAAGATAAGAAACTTCATATAGGGGAATCAAGGGAGATCAAGGTGTAGAAACAGAATCAAATCATCTAAGGAGAGAAAACGCTCTGAGAAAGCATCAAAATGCAAATTCTTGTTCAATGTGAATATCCCTTCTAACTCTGAACTAGGGATTATTCTGATTGGCTTGAAGATCTTCAATAAAAATAAAACATAACCAAGTAGCAGATTATCAAACACAAAATTAGAGTATTTAACTTGTTTTCTTTAAGAAATGGGAAGTCACTAAAAACATATGAAACAATAGAATCTTTTTTCTTTTTTTAAATATTGGCCATAGACAATATATAGACCAATCTGTATATGAAAAGGGAGAAAATGCTAGAGAAACCAGTTTACAAGATATTTTGGTCATCTTGGAATAAAATGATGAAGATCATGACTTAATAAGAAGGCAGAAAAATGGAGGATATAGGAGGGAACTAGAAATATAATAGTATTTGACTATTAGAGAATAGTGAAAGTATAGAAACTGAATATTATCCAAAACCCAAGTCTGGTTTAATGAAAGCATTTTGGCTTTTATAAAAAAGATAATGAAATTTATTTTTAAATTTTTGAATCTGAAATTAAAGTGGAATATAATGAAGCTATGAAAGAAACTAAATATCACCTACCCTTGACCCACTGCAGCCAAACACACATAAAACCCAGCTAAATGTGATTGTAGTTTGAGAAAATTAGAGAAATTTTATTAGTGAATTTTTCAATTCTGCATGTTTGGTTAGCATTCAATTCTGAGCAAATGCTGTTAATTTTGTTTTTTTATGATTATACTTGTTTTTACTTATGGGCCCATGACAATGGAGATAGCATTTATTACAAGTTAAACTTTATTGAAAGAAAAGTAGGAGACTAGAAAGAAAGGAGAGAAGGAAGGAAGGAAGGAAGGAAGGAAGGAAGGAAGGAAGGAAGGAAGGAAGGAAGGAAGAAAAGATTGAAGAGAACTAGATAATTGGATCATCAGACAATTTAATTTATGTTTAAAGCAATGAATGAATATATAAAGTAAGGAAGCAGGTTGGCCTCAACTTGTGTAACAAGCAATAATGTCCTTGTCAGGGCCTACTTTGATCATGATGTCTTAAGAAAGTAAAAATTGTTTTGCTTTACAAAGAATTTGAGAACAATATTAATAGACAATTTTTTAGGCCTCACTATATTCTGTTTATTGTGACTGAATACAAGCACACGTGGTCTGCATTCCCTATAGAGAAACCTGTCCTCTGCAGGCCTGTCTTTTGTTCTTTTTTTGGAATGGGAAAAATGTTTTGATATAGCCATTTGCTTTATAGTTTTTAGTATAGATACAGTGTGCTATGAATGGGAAAATCTGTCAGATACAGACTGTGCTATTTGAGAGTGTATTGAGTGGAGACTCGAGAATCCTTGACACAGGTTTTCATTTGGAACACTCTGGAGAAAATCTGCTCTGACAACTAAAATGATTGGTTTATTTTTATGAGCAGCTGTTGAATTCCATAGGCAAGTGGTCTTCCTTTTTATTACAATAGAGAAAGGATATGTGCTAAAGCAGTAATCTACAAATGCTTTTCGTTGTCACGTGGGGTTGTTTCACATAAAGTACTAGTAGATAAACAATTGTTAATGTGCATACTTTTGTTTTCCCTCTACCTTGGGCTCAAATTCATCAAATTAATGTAATTTATGTCTTGGATGGGATAGCACGTTGATAAAATGTAAGGGATACCATTGCCTAAATTAACTTTTCTTGCTTGAATGCAGTTATGGAAAGATGATGTAGTACAATAAGAAGAGCATATAGCTCTTCTCTTCCCTTCTTCCTGGGGAAAGAACTGAGAGTAAGGTCCTGGAAGAGAATAGTGTTCTCGTAATCTAATAAATTAGAAATGATATCTTTATGTGCAGTTTCAACAGCTGCTGAACGAAGTTCTGTAATAAGACAAATTAATAATTGAGAATTTAGAATTGTTTAACAAACCTCCTCTTGCCTAAGTCAATAGGTAAACAATTTGCCAAATTCAATGGTTCTCAGTCCTCTTTCTCTTTCACATCTCTATAGTTCTTAGGATATTTAACCTACTCTTATTTCTCCCCTAATTTCAAGGAACATCTGCAGTTCTGCCATGGTACTTCATTATACTTGTTCTCTTCTAGGTTTATGAGTATCTCATTCTTTGATTCTTGTTCAGTTCCACTTATTTTGCTCAGTCCTTAAATCTTAAAAAATCATAAGGATCTATTTTTACTAACAGTAGTTTTTTCTATGAGAGGTAATGCACTGATGTATGCTTAACTACTATAAATATATATAATATATAAATGTATATAACTAGTGTGTGGTGTATATATATATATATATTTTTTTTTTACATATATATATCCCCCAAAAAATCTACACTGCAAAATGCAAATTCAACATGGCCAAAAATACATTTAAGCATCATTTCCTTATCTTGACAGCCCACCCATGCTCTTAACTGGACACAGGTCAAAAAAAAAAAAAAAAAAATGAAGTGGGACAGGTGAACCAGCTTGGTTCTTAAGGACTTCTGTCAAAGTTTAGTTTTCTACTATATTTACCCAGCTCAGGAATTACACTTTCTGATCGCAGAGAGTAAAACCTATCCAACCTGTTTAAATATTTCTGCCATAGATCTCTTCAAAAGCAATTATTGTAACTGTATATGCTGAAATTAGTTTAATTGTCTTGCTGAGTTTTATGTATTTCTTGACAGAGCAATAATGACATTTTATGATCGATTAATAACAGAATCCTATGCCTGTTATTTGGAACCAGATGTTAAACACCTCTCTGGATGGTTTTAACTATAATTATTAAGTCTTAAAATCAAAGCGCCCTGCAGAATCGCATTCTGAGACTGAGGAGTAGCTTTTCTTACCAAGTCGAGCCTGCTAAGATGACATCTGTTCTAAAAGACTTCCACATAATTCTCACACAATTCTGTTCTTGATATTTTGTCTCAGTTGCAAGTTTTCTCTAACTTCATCAAAATGCCCCCAAAGCATAGGGGATTGAATGTGTGCCTTCGGGGAATGTAAAGGCAGAGCCTGAATCAGCAAAACACAAACAACTCCTTTTGAAGTCACACGTTGTATTTTAAACCTTCTTGGGAAATTGGTATTCTGTTCTATAATGTATCTCTATATTCTGGAAATGCATGGAATGTTTGAAATTATTCAGTATTGATTGAAATCAATTATATAGAGGAATGTGTCGTATTTAAGTTTTTAGAGGTATAAATGCCCAGATTGAGAACAGTCCCTTGAGAAAGACAGTATCAATAAAATAATTGCAAGTAGTACTCAGAAAAAAATTCCCCCTAAATACTTTAGCATGGATTTTGTCAAGTATTGTAAATTCAAAAATGCTAAGTTTTTGTTCTTTTTTATATAAAATTTATATAAAATAAAATACACAGGTCACAAGCATACATTCACTGAGTTTTAAAATTATATGCATACACTTATGCTATCTGAGTCCCAGGGCCACCAAAACAACTATTGTTTTTATTTTGTCTGAAGTAGATTATTTTGCCTATTGCATACTTTCTTATATGTAAAATTATATTCTTTAGGATAAAGCTTCTGACATTTAGTGTACTGTGTTTGAGAGTCATCCATGATGCTGTGTGTGCAGTGATTTGTTTCGCTTTGTTACTGGGTCATATACTAATGTATTACTATATCCAGTATACTTGTAAAATTCTTCTATGGATAGACATCTGAAATGTTTTCTATTTTGGATATTAAAATAAAGATGATATAAACATTTCTGTACATATATCAAAAACAATAAGCACACTAGATACAGTGCAGTGAAACGTGAATAAATGTGTTCAAAGTCACTGGCAAAACATTTGGTAAAGAAAAGAAGTATATCATAAATAACTGATAATTTCAAGTATGTTGCTGTAGCCTGAAAATGTCAGAGCAAAATCAGTTTAACTTGCTTTGAGTTTGGGGAATGTCTGGCTGCCTTTTCTATTGTAAAGAGTATAAGGCGTTTTCTTTCATGAACTTAAAAATGACTGATAATCTTCTGAACTTCAATTTCTGCAAAAGGGGGAGGAATATAATTCAGTTTACAAAAAATTGACTCTGTGGTAACATGTTTTAAAAGCTGTATCAATTACTTCCTCACTCTAAATGGTGCTGTTTGGTGAACTCTTAAAGAGAAATACTTCTTGCAAACAAGGCAATAGTATTTCTGGCAGTGCAGCCGATAGCTTTGGGTTAACTGTTTATTTCCAAGTGAAACTTAGTGTTGGGAGGCTCTTTAAAAGTAGGAGATGAGATAGAGGTAAAAATATGACAATTTAAAATATTTCTTTTTCATTGATTTTTCTTTTCCTTCTAGGTTCTCTTATTTTACTCATGCAACAAATTAATAAATAATTCAGTTAGAAAGTTTTACTTCCTGTGAACATCTCTATATGTTGTCTTAAAAGTCACGTGATTAGTTTAGACTATACTGAACTTAAGTGTTTTGTTTTGTTTCTACAAGATGTAGATAGTGGGGGTCAGGACAAAGTGTCCCAAAATATGGCCCCTTGGCATATTAAATACTTTAAGCTGAAAGAATTTGAGAAAACAGTAGAAGCAGGAAGGTTACTTTGACCTTTCCCCAGCCCTTCTTCCTTGAAACAGTTTGTAAAATCCTCATGTAAAAGATTTTCCCAGCAGCTGGAGGAGCCGCCTCAACCCCAAAGACAAAGGGACACAGAGAAGAATCCTAACAAACAGGCCTTGCTAAGCTTCACTTACTCCCTTCCCCTTCCCCCATACTCCTGAACCTCTTCATAGTCCTTCATGACTCTCTTAAGTTTGCTGCAGGGAGTGGGTATAAGGGGACTGCATGGTAATAGAAAAATAATACAATAAAGATTAAATTTTTAAAAATACTCAGATATATGTCTTTCTTAGGTCCTTCATTTCCTTTGAAGGCTCTAGTGTCAGATAAAACTTATAAACTTATATTCAGTAAATTAGTGTGCTTTTCTCCTGTTAATCTGACATTGTTAGTATAATTTTCAGACCCAGTCAGGGATTTTAAGAGGATCTTGGAAAACCTCTTCTCTCTACTACATAGACTGGAGAACAAAGAATATAAATGAGTATCCAATGGCATTTATATTGGCTTATTTCTACATGTTCCATGAAAAGTTCAGCCTCCATCAAATTTCTCATTCTAAAACATTCTAGAAGTCGTCATAAATCACTTCACAATACCCTATGGAATTCTCTTTTTTAAATCATTTTTAAAAAACTATTCATTTGAGTTTGTTTAATGCTTCTGCCCCCGCCCATACCTAAAGCAATGAGGGATATTGATTCTTACTTAGGATGTCCCATTCTTGCTGATGACCTTGTTTTTGTCAGGTTGCTGATGCTCAGTGTTGGGTGGAGCCAACATTAGTTACTGTCCTGAAGACACTGATTTCCTATCTAGTTACTTCTTTCCATCAGCATTTCCAGATGCTTCCTCCCAAATTCAAGCATTGGATACCTGATGTTAAAGGGATGTCGCTGCTCTAAAAGTAACATTTTCTGTGGCTACCTAAGGTACTAAAGCCAGTGCTGACCTTCTTGTGCCTTTACAGACCAGAGTCTTTTTGTGGCTGCTTTCTTGATGATGGCTCTCCTTCACTTTAAGCTTTAGACAGGTAATTTGATACAAATAATTCTGTAAACTGAGGAGAGGTAATTCAATACAAATAATCCTGTAAGATGTCCCATACTCAATATTCAGATCTCCATGGCAACTTGTATTTGTCAGTAACTTTTTTTTTTTTTTACAATTAGAGAATACACGGTATAAGACTTGTTACTGATTATGGCATTTTAGTCTGCTCTACACCTATCATCAGGACTGTAGTTGTCCACTAAACTCCCTTCTGGAGCTCCCACACAGTTCACAGCGTATGCGTTACATCCCAACAGAAAAGAAATTGGATTGTCACCATTGAACTGGTGCAACTCACTCATTTTATCTATCCCAAGCATGACAGTCTTGAATAAAATTGTAAATCCGCCTCACATTTTGGGGATATCTCCCTCCTGAACAAAGTCTGAAAGGATTTTTTTTTTAAATAATTTATTTATTTGTTTTGTTTTTTATTCATTTTTATTTTTTATTTTTATTTTTTAGAGAGAGGGAGAGAAACATCACTGTGTAGTTGCCCCTCACTTGCGGCCCCAAATGGGGACCATAACATGCAACCTAGTAATATGCCCTGACTGGGAATCGAACCAGCAACACTTGGCTCGCAGGCCGACGCTCAATCCACTGAGCCACAGCAGCCAGGGCTTGAAAGAATTATTTTGATTTAGGATAAAAAGGAACCCAAGCTTCAGTTGATGTTTTCTTCTCTAGTCCCACAAGTGCCATGGCCCATGACTATAAGCTAAAAGGGAGGGGTGGAATAAAACTGACTAAGATTTTCTGGGTACCTTGTGTTTTCTAAGCACTGTAACAAATGCTGATGTGAATTACCTCATTCAATCGCTGCAATATACCTGAGCTACAGGCGCACATGGTTGAGGCTGTTGAGGCTCAAACTGTTTAAGAAATTTGCCCAAGGTCAAAAAGCTGGGTGGTAAAGCTTGACATTAAACTTGTCTGACTCACCTAGGGATTGTTTGTTTCTCTCTCTCTCTCTCTCTCTCTCTCTCTCTCTCTCTCTCTCTCTCTCTCTCTCTCTCTCTCATAATTCACCTTAGCTTTCAATTAGAAGAGCAGCATTTCTATTTAATGCCATATCATTTAAAACAACAACAAATAATAAAAGTTGCTACTTTTAGTTGAATGTGTTCTATATGTCAGGTATCAAATTTGATTTTGATTGAATAACTAACTATAAGGGTCTAATCAAGGAACAAGTATAAAGGACCCATGGACATGAACAACTGGGTGGGAATTGACTGTGGGAGTGGAGGGTGGATGGGACAAGGGAAAGCAATGGGGGGAAAATTGGGAAAACTGTAACTGAAAAACAATAAAAAAGAATATCTCTTAGCAAGGAAACATGTAAATAAAGTTCTACAGCTTCATAAAAAATATATATTATGATAATCATTTCACCAAAAGAAGAAGAAAAAAGTGATACTCTTTAGATGACTGAGAACATTTGTATTTAGAGTACATTCTGGTGAAAAGAATGGTTACGTATCATTGTGTACACATGACGAGATGCTTCTTTTCTGTTTGTTCTTATGATTTGCAAAATCTGCTTTAAAATAAATGACAAAGTTGTGGGACACATAAGAAATAATACCTAACACTATTTTCTTAAGAATGAATAAGCTTGTACTTAATAATAAGTTTGTACTTTCTTTGCAGAAAGCTGGTGTAAGTGGATTAGAGATTCACAAGCTGCATTTCTGATGACAGAAGTAGGAAATTGAGATTTGGAAAGACCAAGATCTGGTTACAGGTAAGAGCTCCAGCACTTGGTATATTAAATATCCTTTTCTCAAATGATGTTGGGGATGAAAACTTCCTTGGGGACAAGAACCTGAAAATTTCTAGAAGGAGCTGCAGAGCAGCCAGTTCATGGTCCAAGAGAAGGTAGGACAACCTTATGCATTGCATATCATATATGAAATTATGAGAATAATTTATCTTGAGATCAAGGTGTACAAAAAGTAGGAGGAATGCTATACTTGTTCGATTTTTATTATCCTCTTCCATTCATTACTATATATCTACCCAATATCTTGGTTGTTACCAGAACACACTTTGTCCTATTTGCCTTACAGATGTGGTATGAGGAAGAGAAATAAACTTTATTTATGGATGAAACAGGTCATCCTATCAGAAGGACATCATGTATGACTTAGTGTGTAGCAGGAGATCCCAGAGGGGACCAATAAAAAGTACCTTTAGTACGAGAAAGAGGAGGATGACATTAACAGACATTCAGGGACTCTGCTCTCAGCTGAACTACCTAGACTGTTGAACTTCAAGTTCTTTGAGATAGTATCCTTCTCTCTCTCTCTCCCTCTCTCTCTCTCTCTCTCTCTTTCTTTCTCATAAATGTAAGCCCTCAAGGAAAAGTGTTTTTACTCATTTTCTCTGATAATATTCATAAAGTTCTTGGAAATGGGTATTATGTGTATTATTAACCTTACTTTAGAGATGAAGTAAATAAGACTAAGAATTTGAGTAACACCTAAATTCTCACAATAAGGAATGTTAAATCTGAAATTCAGTGTCTTGATCCTAACACCTGTGATCTTAAAAACTATATTATGTTAGATACCAAGAAGTCTAAGCTATTTACAGGTCTTTCTACAATAGGTTTGTCTTTCCCTAGTCATACAATGATGGTTAAGTCTTATACTTACCTTGCTCAAGCATTCTGATCAGGCAGAATACCACAAAGATGGTAATACTTCAAATTAATTCATGCTAAAATTTGCATTCAATCAAAAACCATTTATTGATTTTCTACTACATAAGTTATTTTGCTGAGCACCACGTGAATCAGCATGGGCTTGTTATTAAAAATAATGCAAAAAAGAAATATTGCAGAATGGCCTCTGGGCTAATTTTATGTACAGACAGCCAATTTCAATTTTTCCTGGATCACCTGAAAGTTTCAACTAAATTAAGCACCTGAAATCACCAGGCAACTAATTAGAAAAAAAGGGGAAGCCTCTATATCAGGCACAGTGAACTAATAAAAAAATATTCAAAAAGATTATGTGGTGATGGTTCTAATTTCTTTGCTTCATTGCTCATTCCTCATCCTGAGGTAGAAGGTTATCATGCTGAGAACACTGAGATACAGATGATAGTAATCAGATTTTATTTATATATATTAGACCAGAAATTTGCTGGTCTGGGCCTCTGTTCCTATTATTTGGTTTTCCCCCATCAGGAGAATCATGAGTAACTGACTTGTGCATCAGAACTTTTCCTGTAAAGCAAAGCTCACATTCAGTAGCTTCTGGCCTGATCCTTCCACATTTACCCTCAAGCTCCAGTCAATTAAAAAAGGATTAGCTTTTCCCTGGTCCCTCTTCTCTCAACTCTGGTAATTATTTACTGGCTTTTTTTTTTTTCTAAACACAAATTGATAAGGAAAAGTATACGTGTTATTGATCCCACCACTTTATCTGACTCCTAGAAACATATTTAGCGATAGTATGAATAAAATGATAAATCTGGTTAGGTTGTTTTGCTGAGTGCAGCCTAATGTCTGTTACACAGCACACAAGTCACAATCAATCTATTACTTAATCTTGAATGATAGTTCAGTCTCAGCATCTACTTCACACCGTGATTGTGAAGATTAAATTGGTTGATATACCTGTGGGCTTGGGACAGTACTTACCTGACATATGATAAGCAAACTCAAACCTTAACTACTGTTATTTTTTATTTCATTATGTTTTGTGTTGTCAAGTGGATGCAAGACAAAGGACTATCCTTCAAGGAAGATTCCTAAATAAAGTGGCTGACGACTCTTTTTACTATTTTATCTTCACAAGTGTCATAAAATCATAGAGAATTTTAAGAAAAGACTCTGGGACTTTACATTTAAGATGGCAGGATAAGGGTGTGTAACCCCTTTTCCCCTCTGAACTTGGAGGATCAGAAATAAACATATAAACTCTTTGATCATACTTACTGTAACCACAGGCCCAAAGTATGGAAAAGTGTCATGTCAAATGGTTAGAGCAGACATGACTGCTACTGCAGGTGTAGACAGGACTGGAAAAACCTAGATTTCCAGGCCAGGTGCTTCACGCTGAGGGACAGGAACAAAACCATAGTTAGAAACAGTGACTTCAAAGGGCATGGGTTCTAGAGTGAAGTTCTCTGTACCCTGTTAGATACTATACATTAGAGATGTTTTAATAAAAAATTCACAGACATTCCATCACTGAAGGGCTTATCCAAAGATGAAGCCTATTGGACAGGGGACTGTGTGACCAAGTTATAAGCAGGTCAGTATAGGATTAAGTGACATGTGAGAATAAGAAAAGTAAACCAAAATATACATATTCTCTCTCTGTCTGTCTGTCTCTCTCTCTCATACACGTGTGCACGCGTGCACACACACACACACACACACATGAAGCTTACAAGAAAATAAAGGAAAATGGCATGGCAGGGAGTGGAAGGATATAATAATTAAGCTGGCATTCCTCAGAAAAGGAGTTGAAATGAAAAATAAAATAACACAGAAATGTTCACTTTGAAAATATTAGAAGAGAAGCCCACACAATTGAACAAACTGTAAGTGCCAGAAGGAGCATAATTAACCATGAATAAGATATTTAAAATACATAAAATCAAAGATGTGGTTGCAAAAAAAATTAAAATTGAAATATAAAACAATAAGTATTTTAAGATGCAATGCAAAAAAAATGTTGAGAAATAGTAGGAAGACTTGAATCCAAGTTTGAAGAAGAGAGAGCACCATGTCTCCAGAACAATTGATACAAAATAATAAATTACGAGACCTTTTCTGGTAAATTGCTATGATTTTAAAGAGATGGGAGCAGGAGAGAGAGAGAGAAGAAGAAGAAGAATGAGGGGGAGAAGGAGGAGGAGAAAAGGAAGGAAAAAGTAAGGAAGAAAGGAAAGGAGAGAAAGCAAGAAAGCAAGCAAGCAAGCAAGAAAGAAAGAAAGAAAGAAAGAAAGAAAGAAAGAAAGAAAGAAAGAAAGAAAGAAAGAAAGAAAGAAAGAAAGAAAGAAAGAAAGAAAGAAAGAAAAGAGAGAGAGAAAGAAAGAAAAGAAAAGAAGGAAGAAAGGAGGGAGGGAGAGAAGGAAGGAGTGGAGGGAGGGAAGGAAGGAGGGAGGGAGGGAGGGAGACAAAGATGATGCTCAAGATCTCAATCAAACATGTTTGATATGACCTTACAAAAAGAGAATTAAATAAAAGATGCTGGAAACATACTATCACATCAATAAAACTGCCTGGGGCTGACTTCTGTGAGTCAATTTTATGGAACATAGTCCTTGCAATCTCATCTCATCAATTAATATTTATTGAGCTGCTCCTAAGTAACATGTCATGGGAACAGATATGATTAACTTCATATTCTTTTACCTTCTCTTTAGAAAATGAAGCCAGTACAACCTTCAAAATGTCTGCTTAAGGGGGAAAAATGGACTTGTTTTAACAAGCTGAACAAATATTATTTCAATAACTAATTTTTCACTAATCTGGCTCTTGCCTTCCATATTTTCAATATGGACGTTTTCATATCAGTATGGGTATTTTCATATTCTGTGCTGTCTCATAACAATTTAAAATTATAAGTCACTAAGTACAACCTGGCACAGTCTAAAATACATTTCATATCCATCTCATTTGTTTGATACTTTATATTTTAAAATTCCTTTTAGTAGCAATTACTTAAATCAAGCCAGGTAGCTTTTATTTTCCCCAATTAATAGCTAGAAATCTAGATTTTTAGTTACTTATTCTGGTTCTTCTAGTTTGTTTGGGCTTCAAACTCTCATATTAATGCTTATGTTAACAAAGACATCTCTCACTCAAAGTTATGTTGCATGCTCCACAGTAACTGTATGCTGCTTTTCCTATTTATTGACAGCTTCTCTTCTAATAAATTGATAAAGAAAGAGGTAAAAGAGGTTATCTAAACTGCATACAAGTTTCTGTTCAAAATATTGTGCTTTTACTATTATATTTATATAGAACAAATCTATGGGGTGGATAGTAGATTACTCTTATTTTGTTATTTTTCAATTATTTTAATTACAGTTGGCATTCAATATTATATTAGTTTAAAGTATACAGAATAGTGGTTATACATTTATATAACTTATGAGGTGATTCCTCCCTGATAAGTCTAGTACTCCCCCACATCATACCTAATTATTACAATGTTATTGATTACGTTCCTTATGTTGTACCTTACATCCCCACGGGTATTTAATGCTGTCACCTTTTTCACTCAGTCCCTCAACCTCCCTCCCATCTGGCAACTACCAGTTCGTTCTCTGTACCTATTCTTTTAGCTGAAATGGCTGATGCTTACAAAAATAGTTTTTTAAGTGGCTGAGTTGGGATTAGAACCCAGGTTTTCAGACTCCAGGGCCGCATGCTCTGAGTGATTTCAGTGCACTTGCCCTTTTTGTTTGTAGCTAAATTGTGTTCGTAAATGCTCTAGATATGTACACTGTTTCAGAAGATAACTTCTATATTTTAATATAGATCACATAGGTCATATTTTCTAAATATGTTGGTAAATACATATTAACAAGACTGAACATCACTATAAGTACATTTTTTGTTCTCATTGTATGTACTCCAAATGCCTTTTGATTTCAACCTAATTCAACAAACATATAGAGATATGTACCATGCAGGAAGATATAACCATGAAATTCTGAGATCTAAAACGTGAACATGATAGCCTTTGAGGCTTAAGGACAGGTGCTATGCTAATGCAAAGTGCTGAGAAGCAAACAGAACTGGAAATCGAATGTAGTTCTTTTTGTAATTCATTTGCTGTAAGTCTGAATTATATATGCCAAGTATAATCGTACAAACATCATACAAAAAATAAAACTGTCTTCTTTTCTATCAATAGTACTTTACTAGTTTCATACAGAGCTCCCAGTGGATAGCAGTAAAACTTCTGAGAATTTCTTGTACCTTTTTACAACCCAGGACACTTTAAAATATGGGGCTATAACATTTTATAACCTTTCTTATTGTAACACCATGTTATTTCTCCCATAATGTTGTTGGTAGCAAAATTTGAAGGAGAACATTTTACAGGCACTTCTCAAGGCAATTGCAGATTAACACTTTCTTTATTAAGTTCTTCAGTGTTTGCTTATTTGTAGGTTTCATTAATTGATCATAGTGCTAGTGGCTTGCCATCTAGTTTTGCCATTATAAAAATCATTGCCCCAATTTTTCACAAAATATCTAAAACAGAAAAGAGAAATAAGTGTAATGTAGTTTTCAGTAGGAGGAATGGGAAGGTTGAATTTGTGGTTCCTGGCAGACAGTTATCATACAAATTGGCATATATTTTACTTTTCCCTGAAAAACATATATTAAGTATGTGTCCTCATTCACCTACACTTGCAAGCTTCTCTGTCTTAAAAACTCTTCCTGAGAAAAAAGGCAATTTTTTCATAGTTTCTCAAATCATCTTCAGAATTATGAGTATTATGTGACTTGGACAGAACACCTATATAATTATTTACTCATCCAGCAACTTTTATTGTCCTGCACTGTGCTATGCCCTGTGCTAAATACTTTAAGGGTGAGTACGATCAAAACTCTGCCTGTCCTCACTACGCCCAGTGAGGGACCCTGCTGCTTGGACAGGAAATAATAACATAAAGCAATGGGGGCTCCTGGTGGGTAATGGGAAAGACCATGGGCATACAGGTAGGTGAGAAGCACCACTCAGTATTTGTAGTGTGGACTTGCTTGTGTGTCAGGAGTAAGTTGAGGAAGGTTGTTCATGCAAGCTGAGACATCAAAAATCCATCTGTTTATCTAGGCAATGCTGAAGGAAGAGGAGAATAACGCTTTCCTCAGAGAATGAGCCACACAAAGACTGAGGGCTGAGAGAGGCTGAGGATATTCAGGACATTGGGAGTAATTGAATGAAGTGATGCAGAAAGTAGGATGAGGAGTGGGTGGCTGTTGCTCAGAAGTGATAGGTGTGCATGAGTCATGAAATGAATGTCCTGGAGCCCTTGATGAAGATGGTAAATGTTATCTTAAAGGCAGTGGAAATCCATTAGTTTAAATGCATGTGTGATATGATGATGTTTGTTGTGTCTTAGAAAGATTGCTTTGATAAAAATGGGGGAAATTGACAGAAGTAGAGGAAAAATGGGAAGGCAAAAAAAATCAGGAAGAACCTGTTGCAACAATCAAGCCAAGAGAACAAAGAGAGTTGAATTAAAGTTGTGGCAGTGGAATGCAAGCTAATTCTCCCACACTGTGCACATGTGTGTATCCTAAGTTTACTGTTAACTATATATTTGCATTATTGTTTATCCTTCATTAAATCATGTTTTTCCAGGGGCCATGACCTCTGCTTTCAACTACCATTGTAATGTCTATGATAGCTCATCAAGCCTTTGAAGATAGTTAACAAAAATTAACTTAAAATATAAGTACAATGAAGATAAGTGAATCGCATTTATTTTTCTAAATATTTTATTCTATGTTATAGAATTTTTAGGAGATGTGTATCAATAACAAACTACATAAACTCATTGGGATTAAATATATTTAAAAAATTATTCCAAACATTATTAGGAACACAGCTATTGGTTTTAAAAAAAAGAAAGCCACCTTTATGGTAAATGTAATGCTAATAAAGTTCCCTGGGTTAAAAGAGACTATTTTCCAAGAACAAATTTTTAAAAAGAAGTGAAAGCAGAAAATAATAAAATCCCTCCTTAGTAATTCATTATTGCTTATCAAAAAAAACATTCTAAGTCCAAGTATCTTTCTTCATCTTTTACTTTATTATATACATAATTTTTAAATTTTATTTTATGATAATCTGTTAGCTACCGATCTGCAACCAAAGTAACAAAGTGGTGCTTTGTAGTATGAACTGGTTTTCCTCCAAGAACACACCTAGAGTTTCAGATACATAATACTTTTCCAACTTCAGGAGACAAGCTCTAAACTAAATTATGACTACCTTAAAAGGTGACAAAAATAGAGATACTCACAAATCCAGTGCCTGTCCTACCTAGCTTTGTGAGGAAGGTGATTTGTAGCAGTAATCTCCTGGGCTGTATCTAGAACCTGAAGAATGATAATCACAATAAATCGAAGGATTCCCACACAACTAAAATGGTAGTGAAGAGTGACTTTAATAGATGTCATATTTTGCTGTCTAATTAAATTGAGTATCATAAGTAAAAAATTAATAAAACTCAAAATGAAGGAAGAAGCAGCAACAATATCTTGAGAAGTTGTTTCAGTTTCCTTTGAGATGATGAGAACAGGTTCACAGATAATCTATTACATTTTGGAAGCCAGGTGGGCCATTTTACTTGATAAAACAGGACCTCACTGCTAGGTTTTGAAATATTTTTGACATGCACCTCAATTTATTTCATTTTACTTGAAGATCTCCAAGTGATTCAGCATAGAATTTGTTCTTGGGCCATTTCATTTTTTATGAACTCCTAGATTTGCTTAGACATTGCTAACCTTGAAGATAAATTTCCAGACCATACGCTCTGAAATCATCCTGAGGTCACAGTCTTTCGGCCTACTGCCAAGGACATGTCCTGCTGAATTCCAGCATCATGTTCTCCAGCGGTAGGGTCACCAGACCACTTCACTTACTCCGGACAGTATCCTGCAAACTCCAAAGAATATGCTGCTCCAGGGAAAGTGACGTGAAGTCAGAGATACCCAGGACACAGAGGAGGAGGAAGTGAAGAACAAGAAGGGGGAAGGGAGAGGGAAGAGAAGACAAAGAAGGAAGAGGAGGAGGTTGGGAAGAAGAAGAAAGTTCCGGTGCAAACAATTGAGTTTATCTGATATGGTTATTTTAGTCTTTCAATTCTGTGTGCATTTCTTCTCCTTCATACTGTATGTTTCAAAAATCACATAAGGTATTTTATGCAAGCAGTCAGTGTATCACCTGACCATACTAGCTTATCATGAACATTAATTATTGGGTCCACAGCACAGTTCGAGGACTGGTTAGTTAGAAATAAGGAGAAAAATATTAGAGAATCTTAGGAATCAACAAACTGTTATTGTTGAGCATATGTCTTCCTTGAGCTGTGCACTGGGGCAGTCTTAGGCTGTGGAGAGAAAGTGCAATGCATCCTAAATCAGTAGTGATCATTTTAAGATACGATGTCTGTCCAGAAGGTATCCAGCCATGTAATATGAAAAATAGAGACATTTATTGAAGAAGATACAAGGTACAAGAAACGTATACAGGACAACGATGCATCTCTCTCCTTCAGAGTTGGCACCTTGGGACCTCACACAGTTCTCTGAATCACCATCAGCTGCCCCATCATATTTTCCTGAATCTCATCAAAGTTCTGAAACTTTTTCCCTTTCAAAGGTGATTTTAGTTTTGGGAAAAGCCAGAAGTCACAGGGCACCAAATCTGGGCTGTAGGGGAGCTGAGTCACCTGGGTGATTTGATATTTTGCCTAAAATCCCTGCACAAGATGTGATGCCTGAGAGGGTACATTTTTGTGATGAAGCTGCCAGTCACCAGTTGCCCATAACTACAGCCTTCTGAATCAACCAAATAGTTTACACAGAGAAATGTTCAAGCTTAATGCAAAATTTGATGCAGATTCGTTGTTCTACTCACTCAATCATTTTGAATGTGAGGCCACACAGTACACATGCTCACTCAACATCTACTGCCCCCACTGACTAGTACAGTGAAGCTGTCATTGTTCACACATGTGCATTCCAGTCCACTCCCCTTGGCTGCCAGGTTATACTGATGTTGTGCAAACCATTCTTGTTACATTAACAATAGCTGGATTTTTTTCCGGACAGGCCTCCATATATACCTGGGTTAAAACACTCTCAATTCTCTCTTCTTCCCCCCTCAGGGTATGATAATGCTTCTTTTCTACATGTTTCTAGATTACTCAGAACTAAAGTAATGTGTTGGAGATTCTCCTCACATGTTCAAGGCACTACCACAATATATATTTAAGACCCAGAAACTCAAAAATAATAATAATAATAATAATAATAATAATAATAATAATTTAGTTCAATGAAGCTCATGCTTCCAATGTGCAAACCTGTCTCAGAAATTATTAGAATGTTGACAACTTGCTGTGGTGTAAAACACAAAAATTTATAGTTGAGTAAAATATTATTAAAAATATCTGCCCCAAATCTTAAAATATTTAGCTTGATACCAAATAGATAGCCCTATACCTTAATTGTTTTAAAAGGAAATCATATGCATTATCTCATATATTCAGATAGTTACAAGTAGTTCAAATAGAAATGTAGATTCAAAATATGAGATACTCATAACGAATTGAATCAAAAGCTATAGCTAACCAATTATATTAGACTACAACTCATTAAAAAACACTCATTATAAGTGATCTCAAATATCCAATATGCAATTAGAGAAAACACTAAATAAAACATTTAATCAAAAAGTCAGAATAACTGAAAATTTTCAAATGGTAGCCTAATATAAAAGTTATAATTATTTTCACTGTTTAATATATTTATCATATTTTAGTTTACTTTTTCCATGAATAGCGAGATATAATATGGCTGGGAAGAAAGGAGAAACTTACAAAAGAAATCCAATGTATTTACTTAGCTGATTATACAAAAATAGAATGAAAACTCAGTGAAATCAAAGGATCCCTGTCTTTTAAGTTAAAGAAATTTTGTTTTGAATTAGAGTTTTTATTTTTTACTCTACTTATAGCCAAGTAAGTTACTGCTATAAAGTATGTGTCACGATATGCTACCATACTTGTTTTAGGGAACCACAGGCAAGGATGTCAGATCTTACCTGGCAACGCAGGACCAGGGAGGGAATAACAAATAACAGGAAAGAAGAAGAATTGGAAGGGAGAAGCAGGATAAAGTACATAAAGGGAAAAAAGAAGGAAAGGCCACTTCATGTAGTAACTAAAACCCAGTAGTCATTCAATAGATAAAATAAAGTGAGAGAGAGAATGAAAAGCTAATAGAAGGTAAGCAAATATGTGATACTTAATTAAACCTTGATGTGAAAAATAATTGATTTACTCTGACAATTTCTCCTCATTTCTCCTATCTCTTTTAAGGCAAGGGCTGTCCTCCAGCCATCCCAAGCATGCAAATTTTTCCCTCTATATCATTTCTTTGATGCCCTCTTTATTGATTTATTTTTTAACAGTTTCAGTGCTTCTCCAGTACTGGTCCAGGTAGTTTTAGTGCTTTGAAATGAGGACTGCTTAAATTTTAAAGTCTGCATTGCCATTACTATGGTGAAAACACACTTTAGCTTCTTTCTTTAGAAATCTTAAGCCTGGTGTAGGCACTGGTCCCCTCAGAAGAAAACTGTCTCTAAAGGACATCAAAAGCAGTGCATACTCAGTTAGTTGCAGAGAGCAGGATTGTCCTGCAAAGGCAATGTGAAAAGTAGAAAGAATCTAAAACTTAGAGTTCACCAGAAGAGGAAAATTAATCTTTTAAAAAGAAGCAAAAGACAATTCCATCTATCTAATAAATCAAGAAGACATAACCTGTTATTTTGCAAGCAGAGGTCAACAGCCCACTGTTTTTTTTTCAAGGGAAAACATATCATACTTTCATTTCAATTAACCTTATAAAAATCAATGAATGTTTTTGAAAAATATTTCTGACAGCTATAAAGGCAGAAATTGTTTAAAGGAAGTTTTTATTAAGATGAATGGAGACCTGTGTTGAGTTTAGGGATCAATCAAATTTGCAAGTCAAGATTCTGGAAGATGAGGGTCTCAGAAAGCTCCTCAAAGGCTGGCTTGAAGACCCTTGCTCACCTCCTGCAGGACACTGTGCAGACGTCTAGGAAATCACACTCTTGGGTTTTTCACCTTTATTACTCACACAGAACACTTCACTCCTGATATTACTGGTTATGAGATGTGTGTGGGTTTTCTCCCACACCAAGCAATTATCAGTGACACCAGCTGATTGTCCTATAACTCAATTCAATTCTGATACCATCTACCTGGAGTTACAGTCAGATCCCACAAACTAAGGTCTCAGTTCTGCAAGACTGCCCCCATTTCCGACTCAGTTCGTAAGTCTGAGACTGACGATCATACATCAAACAGGCAAAAATTTGGGGTTTCCATTACCTCGTTCTTGAGTTTAATAATTTACTAGAATGGTTTGCAGAACTCAGGGAAGCACTTACTTGTGGTTACAAGTTTATTATAAAAAATATAATGAGAAATACAAAGGAACAACCAGATGAAAAGATACGTGGGACGAGGTATGTGAGAAAGAATTTCCATACCTTCTCTGTGAGCACTTCCTCATGTTTACTATTGCAGAAAGTCTCTTAACCCTGTACTTTTACAATTTTGTGACGACTTCATCATGCAAGCATAACCAATCATTAACTCAGTCACCAGTCTCTCTTACCTTTCTAGAAGATGGGGTTTGGGGTGAAAAGCTCCATGGTTCTAATTATGGTTTGGCCCTTCTGGGGACCAGAGCCCATCCGGAAAGTATCCAGGAGCCCACCAAGAGTCACCTCATTAGAATAAAAGACACTGCTATCACCCACAAAATTCCAAGGGATTTAGGGTCTCTGTATCTGGAACCAAGGTCAAAGACCTGATATTAGAACAAAATGTACACTTCATGTTCTTACCGTTTTGGAAATGTCAAGGGTTTTAGGAGCTCTGTGCCAGGAATTGGGAAAGATACATATATTTTTTATTATTTCACAACTAGAAATATCTAGAAAGGGTTCAAAGAGCAAGGGTAGTCTCCTGAAGCAATGGCAAAAGTTGTTTTGTTTTTATTTTTTATATCTGCTTCTTCTTCTTTTTTTTTTTTTTTTTGGTTTTTCAATTACAGTTGTCCCCTTTTCTCCCAATTTCTCTCCCCCACCCAACCCACCCCCTCTCCCGCAATCATATCCCTCCCCGTTGTCCATGTCCATGAGTCATTTATACACGTTCTTTGACTAAACCCTTCCCTTACTTATCCCCTTTCTCTATCTCCCCCTGTTTTTCTTTTTGGGATAGTAAACATAAAGTTATTATGTATTATTTGTAGCAATCCATAAATAGTGTGTCTAGTTTTTAACTTACTCAAGGCTGAATTGTTGCAGATATTGTGATTCTAAAGTAACAGTTTAGAAAACTAACACAATATTAATTTTGAGCTAATATAACTGAATATCTAATTATTATAATACTTATAAAGGGAAGATTTTTTTCCACACGGTATCATGATGCTAATGTTACCATTATTTAAGTTAACAATGTTTTAAAATCTCCTTGGGAAAATAAAAATAAATTGAAGAGCTAGGTGCAGAAACAGGAAAGAAATAATAATCTAGAGAAAATGAAATTATATGTTTTATTTATTGAAAATAGCACTATGAAAAACAGAAATAGTATTATCACATTAGTTATTAAGTTAAAAACTTACTCTACAGAGTAAAACTAGTGAAGTCTAATAAAATAATATATTCTAATAAAACAAAAACAAATTTTGAAGAAAATGTATGATTTTTTACACAAGATAATATGGCTATTCCAGTCTTCAATGGACATATTTCGGGACCATGTCTGTGACTGACCCCTATTTGTAGCATATTAAAAACAATTTCATAATTAAGATACTCACCATTATTGAAGAACCACTTAATCTGAATTAGTTTTGATGACTATAATCAATTCAGAAAAGAGAGTGAGATGTGAAATAATTAAGCCAATCTGTACCAATAAGTCAACATTGTATATCCACATTCTAAACAAGATTTAAGATATAGAGCATATTATTGGGGGGGAAAAAACTAGAATTGGCACAACTTTTTACACAAATATTTACTGTTTCATAATAAAAGGACATTTATTATCATTACTGGAGATAGAAGAAACTAGAGAGAGGAATTTTGGAAAAAATCTTGAAGTGAAAGATTTAGTAGAGACAGCAAATGAGAAATGTTTCTAGATTGGGGGGGGTGGATAGGATGAGGGGGCAGTAAATTACATGAGTTACTGAATACTAGAATGTTTCCCTTAAAATTATATATGTTACTCATAATACCTTAGGTTTAATGTGAGTATATTAAAGTTTCCATGCATACCAAAATCTCACCCTTTTCTACTGACTCCAGTTGTAAGAAAGAGAGAGAATATATAAAAAAAAGAGAAAGTAAAAAGGAAAGAAGGAAGGAGACAAGGAAGGATGGAAGGGAGGGAGGGAGAGAGGAGAGGAAGAAGAAAAGGACTTCTCTGCATCTGTTGAGACATGTACCATCTTGATACTCAGAGAGAGAGAGGTTTGTGATACTCAAGTTGCTGAATAGGTTGGATGCACAGGTTGGAGGTGGGGGAATATCAGGAGAGAATTGTGGTGGCGTATCAGCCAGATGAATGCAACTAGATACTCAAAATACTTCTAATAAATTCATCTCCAACTGCATCTAGGGATAGCACTGGTGAAAAGGAACAATTCAGAAATGGTTTACATGGGTTCTTTTCTAAGTACAAGGCAGACTACACTGAGGATATATAGGATTATTTCCATTATCAGTGATGTAAAATATAATGCATAAAAGAGGCAAATATGATTAGACTAAAACATGGCAACTGATTCAGCCCAAGATATCATGGGATTCACAACAGAGGACACAATGGACATTTTCTGGAACTTCTTTAGGTGTGGATCTAATAGGTTGCATCTATCTATTCATTTTTATTCACTTATAAAAGACTTAGAGAAGAGTAATCTATGCAAGTCACACACTACAGGATGTGGGGATTCAACTATAAAAAATGATGGCATGAATCCTGCCCTGGGGGAGCTTATAGCCTAATGGGGACAAGGGGGGGTATACTTTGCATATAAATGGCTATACGGGTAAGTGCCATGGTAGGATTACAGATGAAGCACTGTACAGGTTCACCCAATAGAAAGATTAATTATGGTAAGAGATAAGGATGCCTTCAATAGAAGGTGACTTTGAAGGATGGGACTGTAGCATTTCGGAGGCCGGGGGCTCTACCTAAAGAGCTACTAAGGGGTAGAGACAGTTGACACAAAAATCTATAAGAATTAGAATGAGTGTGCATAAAAGGACATTTAGAATTTGAGAATTAATTTTTGCATGTCCATTGACCAGCAATTTTATGTTTCAGTAAGTAGCCAGAGAATCAGTAATGTACATACACAGGGTGCCAGGTGCAAGGATGTGGCAGATTTTTAAGAAATGATGTTAGGTAAAAAAACAAAAGCATAGAACCTACATAAAACATGGTGTTATTTAAATTACACACACATGAACAATATTTCTTATAGGTGCATATACATGATTATGCACACATGCATGTTTACTGGAAGGAAACAAATTAAGTTAAAAGTATTGGTTTCCTCTGAGAATTATAACAGATAGAGGTAATAATGTTATTTTGTAAAAAGGAAAAAGGATTTGTGTATCCCTTGGGTATTCAAAAACTAATTAAAATTGCTGGATATTGAAGAGTGCATTTAGATTACTAATGCATTATCCCTCATAACCAAAAGCAGAGCGACTCTTACATTTTTTTTTAGTCCTCTGAAATGACCTTGTTTTTTTTGGGGGGGGGGTTCTTTCTGATTATCTGCTTAATTTTACACACACACCTTTGATTTCTGTGACTTAGTATTTTTACAGTAAGGTAGGGTACCTTGCTTGTTAGTTATGAGAAGGTTTTCTTGTGGGAATTTTATACAAAGTGCATTACAAACATCAGAAGATGAGTGCATGATGAATAAAAGAATATTTGATTATTATTAATTTTTCCCCTTCCTATGTTAGAGACATTCTCATTGTAATGTGGTGGCTCTCTTTTCACATGTGTCACATTACAATATATTTGAAAAAATCCCATCAATATTAAAAACTTTCAGGAGATGATTGGTGAACAGAAATGCAATTACCATAATGGATTCTGGCCAACATACCAGGATCATTTCTCTGACAAAAAGTGCTAAGGATCTGTTTCAGGTGTGCACAGTCAGAACCTCACTCTTGCATGTCTTTGGAAATCATGTCCTCTGTCAACACAGCAGGTCTTAACAATGTGCTCTGCAGCTGAGTGACAGGGTCTAGCAGAATGGAAAGGAACACTTAATTTATTCCATACATCCTCTTACTCCCTTAGCAATTCCCCTTACTCACAGAAGGATAACCCATGAGACAGAGACTGTTAAAACCCTGCATCCCTGAGAGTATCAGGCTAATGCTGCTGAGAACAGAGAATCTAAGTGGTGGTCACAAAGAAAGCAGTCATAGCAGCAGGGGACAGAGACACAGAGCGCTTCCCTCTGCATGGGCGATAGGATTGGTTTCAAATGGCTTATCCTATTGCTGCATTACTTTTTAGTAATACCTGAGAGGACTTCAGCAATTATATTTGAGAAAGGAAAAAATTAGCATGGCCTTAAATTTTTATAGGTTTAAGTAAAAATTTAAGGCCTTCCCTTATATCCTTCTAAATAATGTAACTTACCTTTATTAGACATTGTTACTTCATTTCAGTCTTGGACCCTGAACTTCATTTTGTCTTTTGAGTTATTACACTTTATAGAAAAAAAAAAATACCGGCTACCCTAGATATTGGTCTGACCACAGTAGTTTCCTAAAGTTAAAATACCACTAGTCAAAAAGAGTACTGGAAAGACATATTTGTGTAAGTAGAAACCTTGGCTTTCCTGTTTCCCCAGAATTGTATATTGAGATATTAGTATTAACACAACCCTGTGCAGTGCCCAGTGGCTGGCATTATCCAGTTCCTATCAGACCGCAGGTGGAACACTTTATCTGGCACTTCAAGCTGACGTTGCTCCTCGGTATACTATTATAGGAAAAGCTGACTGCCAAAACGGGGGCATTTTGTGGGATAACCACCAGAGGAATATTTAGACCAGAGCATTTGCTGATCCATATGTTTTACTGGGGTTGTTATTTTTATTTTCACAAAGGTAGGACATCTGTTCTGTAAAGAATGATCTTAAAATTATCTCTGCTTCATTCACAGGTTTACTTGCAAATATAATGCAAACATACAGAAAAAAATTCTTGTATTAAAATAACATTTTATTTTATTATATGTGAGCCTGGATTTATATTATTTGCGACTTACAGATTATAAGGTGTCGTAATGTGTGTGTGTTTCTCTGGCTTTGATTATTACAAAGTGAGTGTGGGGGATAGGGTGTCGGGGGGGTGTTCCGTATGCACGAAGGCTTCAAATGAGACATAAGCTAAATTAAATCAATATCAGTTTGTCAGGGTTTTTTTTCCCAGGTGTACAGGGGTAAGGAAACTTTGTCCTTTGAAATTAAGAAAATACTCAACAACAATCTGCTTTGAATGGTTTGCTTCTTACTAGCCTAACAATGAAGATTAGATCACACAATTTCTTGAGGTTCCTTTATTATCCTACTCTGTAGTTTTCAAACTAATACTTATAACCAGTTCCTCTTCCTCAGAGGCTCCACTAATAGGTTATTAAGAATATAAATACCACTTGGAAGCCAGTCCATTTTATAATTAAGTGGTGCAACATATCAATTAAAATAATAATCTGATCATAGGTCATTACTTCATATGAACTGCAAAAAAAACATGTCTACTATTCTGCCTTCTAAAAGGACATTACAATTTCAGCTCTTCAGTTGTAAACACCTTGGGTTACACAGCTATGAAGGACAGCATAAATTTCTGTCTACATTAGGAAATTAGTTAACTGCTTCCTGACTTAGTATGTGTAATAAAATGTTAACTCACAACAGTCTACTTAGAATAAGAAGTCATCATTTTGGACATGTATATGGGTATGCAAAAATAGATACATTAAGCCCAATTTGATGAAAAAATCTTGAAAGCATGGTTTATATTTATTCTATTTAAATAGTGAAAACAAACTGAGTTTTCCCTCAAGGATTGAATCTTTCTGTTTTGGGACTGAGTTGTATTTGACAATGAAGTCGTATAATTGCAACATAATTAAAATAATTTTATTATGCCTTATTTACCTTAAGGATTTTTATGGTTCTTAAGTGCTATTATCTCTGAATTCTAAAATAGGTAGTGATAATATTGATATTATAGTTTAAGCTGGAAATTATCATATTCTTATTTATTGTGAAGACCAATAGAAAATAACTTCATTATTTTTAATTAAAAAATAGTTTTATTGGGGCAGTTTATTGGTGGCTATTTAAAGATTATTAAAGAATTATCAAAGAGGGAAAGGGACTGTCTCCCTAGTCTTCTGTTATTTAGTTTGACTTTCCATTGCCAAACTCTTTTCATGGATTCATATATGCTTTAATAATCATCTGCTGACATTATACTCAATATAATGACTAGGCTTATAAAATACACTTAACACTTGAAGTAATATATCTAAAATATAACCAAAGGTCTTTTTTTTGTGGTCATGACAGAGTAACTTAATACCAGGCTAGTCTTTTCACCATAAGCAAGTATGAAACAGGACAAATTTTACTAAGCAACATTTTTCAGACTTTGGTAAACAAGCAGTGCAGAAATATGATTCTTGACCAAAGATAAACACAGGAGGTAACCCCCATATTTACTCGCGCTTTCTGCTTTATGGTATATTCCAGACAACAATATAAGGAAATGGAGTCTTAGCGAAGCACGGCAGTATTGCTGAGCTGAGGAAGCAGAATTCTTAGCTCAGCCTACTGAAGTGGCTGCAAATTAGAGTGTAGGACATTGAGGAAAATGTTACTGCACAGAGAAATATATGATTCAGTCTTTGGAAAATCCCAAAGCTGCACATATGCAAGATGAATTTGCATGAAGTCCAGTTATTGGGAAACTGAGCATTGAACAGAGATCCCATGGGCCAAAAAATACAAAGAGATATATGAACACTAGCCTGGCAAAGGAGAGAGATCATGCTGAATATATCAGGTTATCAGTTGAAATTTTTTAAGATTGTACCTTAAAAGGAGAACTACTTGAGCCATTTAGTAAGTCTTGACCTAGACCTACTTCAACACAGCTTAAAATCAATCTTGATTATGATCTTTTTACTCCACCAGTAAATTAATTGTATCCTAGAACAAAACTCATTATTCTTTAAAGCAAAACAATAAAACCCAGACATTCAACACTGTAGCATTCAAAGTATTTTAATAACCTAAAAAGTACTAGACATATAGCGGAAGATCAATTGTTGCTGATAATTAAGAAAACCAACAACAATATTAATAGAACAACAAATATATTTTGAGCTATGATAAGAGATATGTAAAACATCAATATTTATAAAAGATAGATATGCTGGTTGACAAAAAGGATGCTTTCGATAGAGTAAAACAGATAGCATAACAAAATGTAACAGAAACTCTTGAACTGAAGGACAAAATACTTAAAACAAGAAATTTATTAGATAAGACATTAGCAAATTGAAAACTGCAAAGTTGAACACATGGCAAGAAAAATTACTTGAACAGAAATTTAGACAGAGATAAAAAGAGAATTTGCCATTTGGGGAGTGTACCAAAAAGTCTAACATCTTAGTCATTTGAGTATCAAAAATAGAGAAGACAGGAATAAGATAAGAAAAAAATTTAAAGAAATAATGCTAAAAAGACTCCACTTCTGATGAAGAATATCAACTCACAGATGCAAAAACTCAATAAGAATAAACAATGAGGAAACCATTACTGATCTATCATGGGTAAAGAAAAAAATAATCTTAAAATCACACGTCTGAGAACAATGGTAAGAAACACCAGTATATTTTCTGTAGAAACCATGCAGGCACAGACTGCAAGGAAATGACATTTTTAACATTCTACAGGGAAGATGTCACCATTCTATAATTCCAAATCAAGGGAAAATGCTGTGACAAAAAAAAGAAGACAATATAAAGACATATTTGAGATAAATGAAAGATGAATTGATTTTTTGACTAGTAGTATACAATACGAGAAATGTTAAATAGTTCTTTTTGTATAATGAGCATAGTTCCAGGTGGAATCTTGTGTGTACATAAAAGAATTAAGAACATAAGACTAATATAGACTGAAAGTTTGTGTCCCTCCCACGTTCATATATTGAAACCTAATCCCCAATGTAATGGTATTTTAAAGTGAGGAATCTGAGAGGTTATTGGGTCATAAAAGTGAAACCTTCATCAGTTGAATTAGTGTCCTTATAAAAGAGATCTCAGAGAGCTCCCTTGTTCCTTCCACCATGTGAGGTTGCCAAGAGAAAGTAGCTGTTTATGAATCAGAAGGCATTCCCTCACTAAACATCAAATCTGCCAGTGCCCCAATGTGAGACTTTTCAGTTTTCAGAACTGTGAGCAATAAATCTGTTTCTTATAAGCCATCCAGTCTGTAGTAATCCATTACAATAGACTAAGACAGATTGGTATGAGAAGCAGGGTACCATGGTACAATCACTCAAAAATGGGGAAGATGATTGGGAAACATTGAAACTAGGTTATGGATAAAAGCTGGGAGACTTTTGAGGTTCATCTTAGTAAAAACATACATTGCTATGAATAAACCTTTATACTCAAGTCTATTGAAGACTTAGTAAGATAAAAGGAGAGATCTAGAGAAAGCCTCAGATTCCTTAGAAGATCTCTACATAATCCTCCTGAACAGAATGGTGATAGAAATAGGAATGGTGATGCCATTCTGATGAGGTGGAACAGCAGGAGGAAAGATGCATAGAGAGAGTTCCCGATATGGAACAGACATGTAGAACATTCTGAAGGCTGAGGGTAAATGCAGCATAAATTTTTAAAAACCCATTGTCGATGCAAGATTAATAAGGGTACAGTAGCCCACTTCTGTGGAATTTGAAGCCCATGGTTTGTTGGAGGTAGCTATAACAACTAAAAATACCAAATCTCAATTCAATTATTAAATAAACTGACTCAACATGCAAAAACAGATAGAAGAAGAGTCATGTATGTTCCTGGATGTAATTAATATTTGTACCCATCTCTACTATACTTCAATATGCATCTGATATTGACTAAATCATCATAAGAGACACAATAAAATGAAAAGATCCATTGTGATAAATACAGCAGTTTCAAAACCAGACCAAGAGATTATACATATGTTGAAACTTACAGGCAAATATTTAAAAATAACTATGATTAACATGTTAAAGGAATTAGTAAAAATGTGCCCAACATGTATGTGGAATTTCATTAGAGAAATGAAAACTATAAAAAAAAATAATGAAAATGCTAGGATTAAGAACAAAATATAAGAGATGAAAAATTGCTTCAAAATGGTCATCAACATGGTGAAAGTGACAGGAAAAAACATCAGTGAGCACTAAGATAGGCCAATTGAAAGTACTCAAACAGGAACAAACAAAACAGCAGGAAGAGTTTTTTGAAATAATGGTCAAAATTTTACTACACATGAAAACTATTAAATCAGACATTTAAGCATATGATAGATAAAGAAAACTGTGTCAAGGCACATCATAATCAACAGCTTAAATTCTTTAGTCAGAAAAAAATGTAATAAGTAAAGGTACAAAGATAAGAGAAACAGCAGACTATATCAGAAACAGTGACATCCAGGAGGCAATGGAGTAGCATTGCAAAGTAGTGACCAAAATAATAATAATAAACATCTTTCAACTTAGAAGTTTATGCCCCCCAAAGCATATATTATAAACAGGGGTCAGATATAAGACTTTGTTAACTGTGTAGAAGCTTAAATAATTCATCACCAAGAGAATGTATTAAAAGATAAGCTGAAAGAAATCTATGGATGCAGAAGTAAATCAGCTTGCAGAATTGGTCCCCTAGAAATCTGAGGACTTACTTTGGTTGAACTTGATAATTTATTTGCAACATCTCCATCTCTTTACATGGCTTCTATCTTGATTATCTATGAATGATTAAATGATTTTTCACTGCGATAGCAATAGCAGTAATAGTAGTAATAACAACAATAATAATATCATTATAATTAATTAAACACAACAATATATGCGCTGTTGCAAATGCCTGATGGATACTATCACATTTAATTCTCATATCAGTCCTTTGATGTTAGTCCTGTTTATAGTTCTATTTCAGAGGGAAGTTATTAAATACAGCTTTCTTCCTAGAGAGGGAAATAAGACCTTCCTAATTACAAGCAGAAATCTTCCCTTGAGTGTTTTCATGGCTGCGCAGGCCTTTCCATAATAGGGGTTGGAGGCTTCTGAGGAACCACAGAGCCAGAACCCACATGGCATCAGTTATGCTACGATTAGTATGTGGCAGCTGAGTTCACGTAATTTCCCTTCTCAGTGACTTTCTTCCTATTCTCATATAAGGAACAAAAGACATTTGAATGCCCATTCAGTGGGAGGACCAAAGGATTTCCCTGCAGTTGTGAGTGAAGTAGAGGAGTGAGAGCAAGTACTAAAAAAAGAAACAAAAACATGGGCCTCAAAGTGAACATCGTTGCAGTAACACAGAATACATTTCTTAGATTTCACAGCCAGAAACATTCTGGCAAGGAAATGAATTTCTATATTATTCCCTTCAAGTGACAGTAAGTGGATAGCTAGCTGTTTCTCGCCAAAAATGGCAATCCTGTTCTGGCCCTGAGAGATAATACACAGTCATGAACTACACAGCTATTTCAGCTGCCTCGCAGTAATTGATGTACATTAAGCTATTATCATTGCAAAAAAAAGTGATTAGAATTTTTTCTCTGTGGCAAATCTAAAAACCCATAGAAGAAAACTATTGGCTTGTCTAGGTGTAAAAGCCATTACCTTTGTTGTCAACATTTGAGACACAGCCCAGCTGGTTTTCAAAACATTTAAGATATTTAGAACACATGCAATGAGAATAGCCCTACCTGCTGGCAATGTAATCGTTCTGTTTATTCCTTTTCATGATCCTATAAAAGAGAAAGAGATATGATGGTAGAGCAGAACAAGGAAAAGTACCTAGAAAGGCAAGTGTGCCATTCTTTAGAAGCAGAATGTGAAGCTAGTGAGCACAAAATAAACCAGGATTTGTTGAAAGCAGCTCTCTGTCTTCTGTGTAGTCAAGACACCAAGCAGATTTGGAAGTGGTCCTTTCTATAGGCATCTTTTGTAGCCCTGAGCTGGTCACTACAAGGACTCCTCTTGGATGAGGAAAGACCTGTGATCGTTGCATTTGGATAATGTTAATTCTGTCTGTTCTGGTTTTATAAATTGAATCACGTAACCATAGAGACCTAGGTTATAAAGACTTTTAGGAGTTATTTAATTCAAACGTCAATCCCAGGTCAGTTGTCTCCTTCCAGAATAATCCTGATTGATGGTTATCCGGTATCTAGCTGAATATTGCTATTGACGAATCAGTATTACTTTAAGAAGCATCCTGTTAAATATTGGGATTTATCTAATGGTTATAAAATCTTCCTTTAAATTGAGCAGAAGTTCGTGTCACTAACACATCTATGTTGTATTTTTTTTTTTTGCTGTACCTATTTCTGCTTTGAATGCACTGCACATATCATCCTTTAAAATGTTTTCCTCCAAAAATATTATCCATCCATTTAAGGAAAAATTGTTATAGAATTAATATGTGGTAGGCACATGGGATTCTATGGAGAATCAGAGACATGGGGATGGTGTATCACAGAGTTTATAGTTCAGTGTGGTTACAGACACTGTTTAGTAAATTATGAAAAAAATGCCCTAAATACTATGATAGCACTTGGGAGTGGCACCTAATCAGGCCTAGCACTTCACATGTTTTTCATGTGTATGGTTTATTGTTTTCTGACCACTTCAGATACACACTAAATTATTGTCTCTTTTAAAATGTAGCTAAAAGTAAACATATTACTTCATTGTGTAAGCACCATCTACCTTAACCAAATACTGCAATATATTTTTATCAAAGTAACTGAAAAAGTTACTTTTCAATAATACATACTAGTCTTTTTTGACATGAACTTTTATCAAACCAGATCTTTGTTGCCATGTATGTATTACACCATGTTTTAAAATGCAGATCTAAGATAATAACATTTACATTTAAGTTTATCTTAGGGATTTAGACCAAAGATACAATCAAGTTTGCATTTTTCATCTATCACACTGTGTATTACTTATATATGAAATCTGATAAAAAAAGTCCAACCATTGTTAATATAACAAGACCACTTTGCAAAACATTGATATAACCTGGCAGCCAAGGATAGTGGAATGGAATGCACATGCATGAACAATGAATACTTCACTGTACTAGTCAGTGGGGGCAGTAGACATTTGAGTTAGCATGTGTACTATGTGGCCATTGCATTCAACATGAAATGACTGAGCGAGTAGAGCAATAAATCTGAATCAAATTTTGGGTCATGCTTGAACATTCCTCTGTGAAAACTATTTGGATGATTCAGAGGCCACAGTTATGGGCAACTGGTGATTGGCAGCTTCATCATGATAATCCACCCACTCATGCATCACAAATCGTGCAGAGTTTTTTGGTGAAACATCAAATCACCCAGGTGACTCAGCCTGCCTACAGCCCAGATTTGGCACCCTGTGACTTCTGGCTTTTCCAGAAACTAAAATCACCTTTGAAAGAGGAGAGATTTCAGACCATCAATGACATTCAGAAAAGGATGACAGGGCAGCTGATGGTGACTGGGAGAACTGTGTGAGGTCACAAGGTGCCTACTTTGAAAGGACTAAGGCATCATTGTCTTGTGTACAATGTTTCTTGTATCTTGCATCTTCTTCAATAAATATCTCTATTTTTCATATTACATGGCTGGTTACCTTCTGGACAGACCTCGTATTTCATTTTTAAATGACCAATACCACCTCTCACGTTTTTATCTATTCTAGAAATAAAAATCTACATCTCCACAATTAATCTTTTCATTTTTTTCTTCATTTCTGCCTTTCTTTTCAACTCTTATTTCTACTCCCTGTATATAAACAGTACAATGAACACTTAAAGACCTACTATGGCACTATCATTCATACTTGAATACATATGGAAACATGCAGATGTTTTTAAAAGATCAAATTGATAGAAACAATAATAAATAACAGGGTAAATAACAAATAGTAAAACTATTATCTCTCCTGTTTTGAAACTCTGATTTCTAAAAATATTATTGCTTTGCCTTAATATTTTAAAAAGTGCTCTAAAACATTTCCACATATCTTCTTTATATATTTCCATCCATCCATAGGATTAAAAGAGGACAAATATTAGCATTCTTATTTAAAACTAAAAGCTGAATCATACAATACAAAAAAGCCAATATTACACAGAGTGGTAGAGCCAAGGCTAAGAACCAAACTCCTGACACCCAGTGGTCTTAAAATATACTATAACATAACCAAAGTTTAATAAGTGTGATTGGTATGTATGTGCATACAAGCAAAATCATTACCCTTGATTTTCTTATTAGAGACAAATTCATGCCATTAGCTAATGATAAAATAATAGCTGAAAAACAGACACTGACCGCTGCTAACTTAAATGTTATGAGACTAATTGAGAAAATTAACCTATTAAGGTGGATTTCAAGTAAAGTACAGCAGTGGGCAATGCATGCACAATTGAGGAAGTCTTTCAAGTTGGTTTGCATTGTATAAGCCATAATGCACTTTACATGTCTTGGCAAAGATTCTATGTTTAATAAAATTTAATCATTCCTTAAATAAAGCTCTATGAGCACATCAACATATAAAGGAGGCTGAAACCAAACCAGTTCAATTTTTGCACTTTTCTTTTGCTCCTGTCTAACAAGAGATCTATGAATTTGGAGTTCCAATAAAATCAGAGCCTTTGACGTGGCCATTATTTTCAGAAGGCATTCTATAGCATACCAATTGCTGAATCTAGAAACTCCCCATTGATATTCCATTTAAAAAACTAGCGATCCAGATACATTTATTTTAAAGTCCAGGTTTAATTAAAAGATAAGACTAGAATGACAGAATGGGAAGGGAAAGAGGAATGTTGAAATGTTTTGTTTATTTTTGCAGAGCACCTCTTTTTTTAGCTTATCTCCATTAATGTCAAATCAAGAGGCAGCTCTTCTTCACAGGCTTTTGCATTTGCCCTGTTACCTGCTTCCCTCAGGAAATTACTATGCATTTCCTCATCTGGTTTGAAACCCAGTAGGAGCCCATTATCGTCTAGCTGAAAAGTGCTGAGAAATAGTTGTCAGTGTTAATTTTTTTATTAAATTTATTCATTTATTTACACAGCAATATTTGCTAAGCACCTGCCATGTGTTAGCTGCCTCTTTTGGGGGATTGGGGAAAGGAATCAGTGAATAAACAGAGCAAAAAAATAAAAACGAACTACAAAATGACAAGTTAAAATACAAGCAAAAAAAGTCCTGCTTTGCTGGAGCTTAACTTTAGTAAGTTTTCAGGACCTGCCTTCAGAGCAGAGATAAGAAAGGGCAATGTAGGTCCAGGAGAAAAGGAAAGGAGAGAGCTATATGGTGGATCTAGGAGGGTCTTTATGATGTGCCAGGAGAAACTAGCTTACCCTGATTTGCTTTCCTGGAGATACTTAGTAAACCAGCTGCATGCTCTTGGAAGCTTCTGAGTTGCTTTATGACATTCTCCTTTCCCACAGTGTCCAGCATATGGACAGAAAAACAATTAAAACTAATGAAAAGAGCTCTGTATGCATTTTTGAGTTCACCTGTTCCTTAAGGATTAAAAAATGCAGTACATGTAAGGAAATTTCTTTCTGAGACAAATTATACCACACTTTTTAGTAATTTTAAGTTCAAAATATATGTAAAATACCTCTTCTAAACGAATATGCCATTTATCAATTTTTATATCTATGGAAACATGATGGGAAAATATACATTAAAGGAGAAAAAATAGTTTTATTCACATAGTGCATTAAAACAAAAAAGCAGTTGACTGCAGACCACTTACTGGAATGCTTTTACAAATATAACCTCATTAGATCTTCAGCACAAGCTTATGAAGTAATTATTATTTTAAAATTATCTTTCTAACATGAAGATCCTAAAGCTAGCTTGATTGACTTTCCCAAGCTGATAAAATTAATCAATACCCAAGTCAGAACTCAAAACTCAGGTGGAACATCTTCAGAATGATATACCCTTTCAAGCCACTGATGAAATGCAGAAACTATGGTTAGAACAAAAAAACAATTTTAGGTGAGTTGCCTGTTATGAAAATGGCTATTCCCATAGATTGGCCTCCTGAATTTTTTTGTGTCATTGCATTCCAAACTGAAGTTCCCCCTAAAATTACTGAAGAAAACTAAGGTAACTAAGTCGAAGTGGCATATGCACTCAGAAAAAACTATGCTGAATTAGTCCTTAGACAGCAGAATTGCTAATATTGATGTTTACTGAGCCTTGTAGGAAACTTGGTAATTGCAAGTCTTCCCGGGCCATTTTGGTTGGTTGTTCTGTAATCACAAAGGCTAGTGACTCCGAGGAACAAATTTGTTACCAGAACTTAACTAGAAGCTGATGCAGTAAAACTGTGAATATATACAAGTGTAGATTCCTTGTAATGAGATGAGGAGGCAGTAGGTATGGAGTTAAGAGCATAGACTTTGAAGTGAAACCTACATGAGTTTCTATCCCCAGTCTGGTGTCTATGGGCAATGTGAGAAAATGTATCACTCTCTCTAGGCTTCCATTTTTGCTAATAGATATAATAATAATAATAACAATAACAGTAATAATAACAATGCATAAAGTATAGTATTGTGATGATTAAAGAAGATATAAATAAGTACACAGAAATAGGTTAATTACATGTGTTATTCAAAGTCGGCGGCGGTGGCGGCAGCCGTCCGTCTCGAGAGACGATGGTGTAGCTTCTTAAGAGTCTATCTGCACCGCCGAGAATGGCTGTGCAGTCCGACTCGGGAGTGACACGGTATCTGTCTCCTCCCGTGTTGAATCGACATCTTGTGATGACGCTGGAGTGTCCTCTCCAGTGAAGCTGAAGCTACAGAGCCTGGGCAGGGTGATATGGAGGGTCTGCTGTTGCCCATGCAGCAGACCCCCCCTCTCTTCGCAGCTGAAGGATCCAAGGGAAAGACGGAGTCAATACAGCTTGGCTTCAGGTGCGCCGCAGGAGTTGCCGGTGTTGACTACAACATCAAACCGCCTTAGGGACTCCGGCTCCGGATTTTCTGTCGGGGTTTACTCCCTTAGCCTTTCCCCTGAAGAGGTATTAATAAACATTATTAATTCTTTCTCTCCTGCTCTAAGATCTAGGTGTTCTTATTAATGCATATAGTTTTTTTAGATTTATCTAGGAACATGGATAACCTGTGCTTACATAACACATAGAGAACACATTTTTAAATATAGAGTAAAAGTTGATGAAATAGATACACCTGCATAATGTTTTTAAGTATATATACTCACCCTACTTCTTAAAGAACTTTAGATAGGTTGAATTTTTGTCATAAGGCTGAACTGTATAGTTGACGTTCAGAAGAAATCAACTTTGCTGACACCTTGATCTCTAACTTCCATCCTCTAGAAAGTTGAGAAAATAAGTCTGTTTTTTAAGCCACTCAGTTTGTGTTGATTTATTGGCAGCATTAGCAAAATAATATTCTTTTTGAGGTGTGTCAGTGTATAATGCATCCTAGTAACAATGACTATAGAACACTGGGTAGTGAGCATGGGAGTTGGGGAGAAAACTCTGAAGTGTTCTGGTTTGCCCTGGATGCACATTATTCAGCACATAGCTACAGGTTTTATATATATTTTTTTTTACTTGGTTGCATATTTTAAAATTGAACAGTATATTTTGTCAACTGATACATTATGCATTCATTTACAACTAATTTTTTCTAGGCTATAATAGGAAGAAAATGAAATCTGATATTTTGCCTTTAAGGGTCATTTCCTTCCAGTTGCTTTTGGAGATAGGTCTTTAGCCACTCTGTCCATGAGCCAAGGTCAAGTCTAGTGAAAGCAGCCTTCGAAGGGACCCATGGTACCAACTGTAGGGGCCCTGACAGACAGTGAGTATTCCACTTCAGAAAGCATAAAGGTCCAAAGTGTGATCGATTTTACTTCATATTATTTTATTCTTTAGATGACACGATCACCAAGCAAAAGCTGAAACCATTCATGTTGCATTCCATGTTCCTGACTGAATTATTAATCTTCTGTCAAGTCTAATCCCTGACCCTCAATTTGATTCTGTTTTAGCCATTGATGCCTCTATTAGCCTCACTACTCTTCAGTTCTGAGTTCTGTTGCTCCCTTATCTATAGCCTGCTGAGAAACTATTTTTCGAGTACTGAGGAGAAAAGCTCTGTGCTTTATTGACTCAGATTTTAATTTCACACACTATTTTTACTGATCAGGTGCTTGAAAACAAGTGTTCTGAGAGGCTCCCCTCGTGCACTGAAAGGTGATTGCCAAATTTCATATATGTCCAAGGACATAAATGATAACAAAGCCTTCCTTCTTTGTACCATTTAATTCTTTATACCATTAATAGACTCCCGGAAGAATCAATGGTACTGAAGGTGGAAAAATAATAACTTTAAGAAAAGTGATAGCAAAGAAACATATGGATTGGAACAAAAAATAGAGACAGGGTGAGATGTCACTATTTCTGCATATTTTTTATTCTGATAAGATAAACATAAGCAAAGTAAAATATAAATGCAATGCTGAAGTGGAAATGTATTGTAAATCAATAATTAACAAAACATAATCCGATATAACTGAATGCGATGACATTATGCTGTGGGACTGCCTCATTTTAGCACACACAGGACTGACAGCACTGCGCTGTATTGAACCAATCAGCTGAATCATTCCAACTCTTATTAGTGTGTTATTACCAATAGTAGCAGAATTCTACCGTGTAGAGAGCAGTGATGCTTCAAGAAAGAGTGTTCTTTGGCGTTGCTGAATATATGAATGAACAAAATGTATTGATTGCTATGTCCCTTGGTGAAACTTAAAGTAAAATTACCATTATCTCTTCTACTTCAGTCTCCTGCTGAATAGCACTTTTATAAATATCCTTCAAGTTATTTATTCCAATTCCTTTTCTCTAGTGAGCGAATGCACACCTCTTCACAAAGAAAGGTCATTCCATTTTTGAATAAATCTAATAATTAGAAAATTTTTTCTTACAATGACTCTTATAACTCCTAGTGCTACTCATTGATATTGATACCATGGCAACAGTGGAAATCAAACAGTAAATACATTTTCTGCCTCTGCTACTTGATAAATTTTAAAGTTACTTGAAATCTCCAATTTTAGCAAATTCTGTTTCTATTTCTTCCATTGTTCCTCGCCTAAAATGGTTTATATTCCCTTCCTGTACCTGATTACATTTATCTGAACATACTCTGATGTGTTTATGCATTTATAAGCTGTTTTCATCTGATACTATAAATGTATGAATACTTTCCAACATTAAAGGTTTCTTCCCTGGGATTTTTTTTGCATGTCATCTTTTAGTGATCATCAGCTAAGTCATTCAACAAATATTTACTGAGTTGTCTCTCAACATCTTCCATTGTGATATCATTGGAACCAGAATTATGAGTAAGGCCCTGTCTCTGTCCTCTGGAGCCCATCAGTCTAGAAGACAATGCAGAGTAAATCTGTAATTATAAGAGTGTTATGGTGCGAGAAACACAAGAAACTGTAAGAATTATTAGAACCTTATGCCCCATTATTAAAGGATCTAGAACACTCTCCCAGAGGAAGTAACATTAAAGATAAAGTACATTAAGAATGAAGTGGCCACACAAAGAAGGACCGGTGAGATTTCCTAGAAATAATGGGAATAGGAGCAATTAACTAGGAGTTAGAAAAAATACCAATGAGTGGCATATTCAAGGACCTAAAAATAGTTTAGAGGATCTGGAACACAGAGGATATGGAGTATGAAATGAGGCTGTGGCAATAAATAGGGGTTGAATTGTGATGACTTTTAAGCACCATGCTACATATATGTATGTCTTTGACTGTTCAGGCTCCTATAAAAAAAAATACCATTGATAGGGAGCTTATAAATAACAGAAATTTATTTATCACAGGTCTAAAGTCTGGAAGTTTAAGATCAAGGTGCCAGCATGGTTGGGTTTTTGGTGAAGGCCCTTTGCTGACTCCTTGCTGTGTCCTCACATGGTGAAAATGTCTCCAACCTCATGACCCAATCACCTCTCAAAGGCCTCACCTTCTAATACCATCACCTTTGGAATTAGGATTTCAAAATATGAATTTGGGAAGGTAGGGTTTCCCAGGTCTGCCATAGCAAATTATCATACACTGGCTACCTTAAAACAACAGATATGTATTCTTTCATAGTTATAGAGCACAAAACTACAAAACCAAGGTTAAGATCTTTGAAAATAAGGCAACATCCTGAGGTTTCTGGTGAACAAACATTTGGATGGGATACTAATAAACTTGTTGCTGGTGGAAGTGGGGTTCTTGCAGAATTGCAAGGAAAGCATTCCAGGAGACCCACATTTGGGAGATTGTGGCATGATAAGATTTATTTGTGGCACCAGATGCAAAAATCAAAGGAGTGCTTTTAGGTTCCCAATGTTCCATCTCCATTTCTCCTGCCTAAAAAAGGTCCAATATTGCCTCTATCAGGCCCAGAAATAGGGCCAGTGCCCAGAGATTCCGTGTGATATTAAAGTTCAGTCCTTTTCCCAGCTGTGCTCTGACCAGCTGGCACTGCTGTATGCGGTACCCAGGCTTGGCTTGGAGCCTGCCTGACGTCCACGTGGCTATCAGCCACTGGGCCTCTAGGGCCACGTGGCTGCTACGGAGAGAATGTGCCAACAAACAGGGCAAGCCGAGCATGTGTTACCAGGTGAGAGAGAGAGCTCTTCGTTAGCTGGGATTATATTATTTTAGCCTGGGGAAGGACCAGGCACTTTTTCAAACTAATCAATCAACTTCCCAAGCTTTCGAGGGTTTTTGTTCCACTCCCTAACCAATCTAGTCCCTAGACCTGCCAGTGTTGTGTCTCTTATCCAATTTGATCCTTTTCCCAGGCTAGATGACAGGCCCTATGATTGCCACCTTGGCTCCTATTGTGCATGTGCTCACCTTCCCTTTATTGTCCTATTGCCCCCCCACCCCCTCCTAATAATCTGCAGAGAACGGAAGGGTGTCTTCCTGGGGAGTGTGTTAAACTGCAACTTCTTGATTAAGCAGACTTACGCTCCCTTGCTGATTATGCTTAATAATGTCTGATTTCCTTTGCCCCCTTCCTTTGTTGGCTACCCATGCCAACAAACCCACTAAAAGAACCAAGTGGGATTTTATGATTATGCAGTGAGAACCCATTGATAGGATTATGTAGGGTTTGTAAATTAGAACTATTGGGAATGTGTTTAAGAGCAGGTATGAGAAGAAAAGTAATAAATTTAGTTTGAGATAAATTGAGCTTAAATATTTGAGGACATCAATATGAAGATTTTAAAGGGTAATTGGTATAAAAGTTTGGGTTTTAGTAGAAATATCTAAATTATATGCTAATTATACCCACATAGAATTCCATGATGCTTATGTTTTCCCCTCATTTATCTAGTGTTGGACTGGAGCCAGAACTTTTGGCTCACAAGAGTCAATTGCTAAACATTTGAAAATTTTGTTAAGGCCTAATAAAGCTTTGGGAGTTTGCAATCAGCCAAGGTGGAACTATTTATACCACGGAGAGCCTGAGGGTAGTACATACCACTAAATTTCATCCATTAGAAAAGTTGATGAATACTCTGGACTCTCCCCAGAGAAATATTACATAAAAGTTTTGTGCTGGACACAATTTAAAGAACTCTGATACTGTTTTTGCTTTAAATTTCAAGATCATGTAGGAGGGGAGAGAAAGCTAACTATACAAAAGAAGGGGACAGGTGTTAGGTTTCTAATGAGGTAGAAGAGGAGGGAATACATAACATCCTTAAGGCATCCCTGCTCCTACTGAACATAGGCTTTTGTGCTAATACTTTATATTAGTTTTCTATTGCTGCTGTAACAAATTGCCACACACCGAATGGTTTGAAACAACACAAATTTATCGTTCAGTTCTGGAGGTCAGAGGTACAAAATGGTTCTCACTGGACTAAAATCAAGGCATTGGCAGGGCTCCATCCCTTCTCAGGGTGCTAGTGGAGAACCTGTTTTTGGTGACCGCCTGCATTCCTTGATTCATGGCCTTGCTCCTCTACCGGCACAGCCAGCATGTCAGACTGAGTCCCTCTGAGGCCGCTTGCTCTCTGCCTCTCTTTCTTCACCCTCTCTCATTTATTGATTAGGGTCTTCGTGATAATGCTTGGCCCGTCTGGATAATCCAGGATAACCTCCCTTAATTCCACCTACCACCTTAATTTCCCTTTGCCACATAACCTAACATATTCACAGGTTCTGGTGGGATTTGGACATGGATGTCTTTTGGGGGCTGTGAGTTTGTCTACCACACGTGTGCTACTCCACCTCCCCATTTGTGGTTCATTTTTTACTCTATTACTTTTCACTCTTCCGCTGATTGGTAGGAGGAACTGAGTCTAAGTGCTTTCTAGATATTATCCCAGTTATTCACCTCTCTGTGAGATGAGATTTTTTCTCTTTAATTTTAGCTTATGAACCTACAACTAACAAAAATTTGTAAAATAACTTGCTTCAAATCACATAGGTGCTAAGTGTTCATTTGGGATAAAAATCCAGAATTTTCTGATCAGCTACTAATACCTAATGAATAATAAACTAAATTAATATGGTAAGTTATGAATGTTTATGTAGAATAAGGATACTTGCATATATATGAAAAGTGATATAAAATAACACAGAAAATGGAAAATTGCTTTTCAGTCATTCTGTGATAAACTTCATTTGCTATAATATCAATTAGATATCTACCACTTCCAATGTATTACTAACTGTCCGTCAAGTGGATATAATATATTTACTTTATAGTGTCCAAACTATTGGGCTTTACATCGATTCCAGTTTTTAAATAGACCATTACTAAGGAAATAAAAATAATTTTAAAATAAACAAACACTTTTGCTCATTCCTGATTCTATTTTTCTTCTTAATATCTCCTTTCCTTTTAGACCTTGTTTCTTCCTATTTAAATCCTCTCAACTTTTAAAAGGAGGTCTCAATTCTTATGCCTCTATGAACTGTTCACCCTCTAGACTCTAGGTTTCTTTCTTTCTCTAAGCTCAATATATTTTGCATTTCTAGTTTTTGAAATAAACACATACACACACACACACACACACACACACACACACACACACACCCCAAACTGGAATTATCTTCTGAAAAGTGGACCCCTCGTAGTATAGGATTCCCCCAGTAGGTGAGTGGTCTAGGCATTGTTGTGAGAGGCTGCGTTCAGCTTCAGTGAATTATTTTTGAAGACTCAGTGCTTTTGCCCATTTCATGATGGGTGGTTTATGAGTGCACCTGTTCACACCAAGCTCAGTGTTCAGCAGTTTTGACCAAAAACACCCTTCCTATTCACCTGATTCCTCCTGGAGGGATGTTTTGTCTTTGTTTATTTCCCCGGATGAAAAAAGCCCTCCAAGGGAACTGTTCTGTGGATGTGGAAGAGGTGAAACAAAAAATGGCAGAAGCACTAAAAGGCATCAAAATAGAAGAGTTCAAAAACTATTTTGAGCAGTTAGAAAAAGTCTCAATAAGAATATTGCACTGAATGAAGAGCACTTTGAAGGTTACTAAAGTTTAAACATGTAAAAATAAATACCCAATTTTTAATAAATAAATTCCTTTGGGGCCCCCCCTCAAATATATATATATATAAAGTTCTCGGGACAGGAACTGCATCAAGGCTGAATTTTCGTTCCCCAGTTGCATCTACTACAATGCATATATACAATAATATACTTGGTTTTGTGCTATCAGCCTTTCAGCCAATTGCCGAAAATTAGCAGCATTCAAGAACCTTATTTTGTTAAATATGTATTCTCACATATCTGCTTGAACACAATAAATATTTTCAGCTAACATATTATAGATAGCACATCTGAGTTTTGCTAGTCAATTCCCTGACTGTCTCCTTTTGAATAAAGATTACTAGGCAGTGCCTTGCCTTCTTTACCATTTAATCTCCACATCTTAGAAAAATGCCAGTCTCGTTTCTGATGAATGAATGCATGTTTGTTTGAAAAATATTGGAAATATCCCAGAAAATTTATTACTTAAAGTATATTTACCTGTTTGACTGAACTGAAAAACAGATGTGTCATTCTAAATTTAATAACATAGTGATTTAAGCCCACATTCACTTTTGGAAATAGAAACTATATGTATTTATGTATACATCATTTGTGTTTGTGTGTATGTGTGTGCATCATTTTTACTTCTCTTACCAACAAGATTCTTGTCTGTGCATCGTAATGTAAGATTTATGTGGAAAAAAAAAGGTAGCTAGGTTTACCAATTCACTAAGATGTAATTTTATGCATTCATAATGACCCAATATCTACTGGCTAGATAGGCTCTATTTTCATTAACAGTATATCATGCTACAAAAGATACCCCAGAAAATTATAGGAGATCAAAAGAGAGAAATAATGTAAATGTAATTCACAAATCCATCCTATAAGCTTTCCCCCCAAAATCTGATGACCTTGTGCTAAACACTAAGGTTCCCCACTTCTGAACTTTGAATACCTTTGTGTTCTCTTCCCGCAGCCATTTCAGGTTGCTGCTCCCCCCCTGTTCCTCTCTTCCCTCTCCTTTCCCCTAGTTCCTGCCCCAAAGTGTCTCTCTCTCTCTTTCTCTTACACACACATACAGATTTGCTCTCATGTAAGAGGTGAAAGGCAGCTCAATATTTACTAAAAACCTCCTCTAGATGTCTTTAAAACCAGAAGGATTTCTTACAACAGTAGACATTATATCTCAGAATGTTTATTCTGATAGATTGGCTACTTTTGACTAATTACTTCATTAATGTTTGGGTTTCCACAAATATAATTATTTCATTTTTGTCCCACTCCTGAGTGACTAATGAGCCATTGGTACCTTTCCCTAAAAAGAGAAAATTGGATCTGTTATGATGTGCTTTCTCTGCTGTTAGGTATTATAAGGAGCAGAGAAGAGAGAGGAGGTGGGGAAACAGGAAAAAAGAAAAGAAAAGAAAGAAGGACGGGAAGCAGATCAATTTTACTCCCTTATTAGTATGCATATAAGGTTCCTCAATGTCTTTTTGTGGCTTAATAGCTCATTTCTTTTTAGCACTGAGTAATAAATACTCCATTGTATGAATGTACCCTAGTCTGTTTATCCGTTCATGGATTAAATAGAACTGCTGTAAATAATATGTAAGGTTTCAACCCACCTGGGTAAATACCTAGGGAGTGTGATGGCTGGACCTTTTGTTAAGACCAGGTTTGGCTTTGCAGGAAATTCCAACTGACTTTCATAGTGAACCATTGCCACAAACCATGAATGAAAGAGAGGTCCTGTTACTCTGCATTGTCACTGTCACTTGGTATTGTTAGCTTAAAAAAAAATTATTTTAGCTAATACGTATGTAGTTGTAAATATTGTTTTCATTTGCAATTTTTTAATGAAAGACATAACATTGAGCATCTTTTCATAAGTTTATTTATCTTTGGTGTATCTTCATTAGTGAAGTGTCTATTCAGATCTTTTATTATTTTCAACTAAATTGTTTTCTTTATTATTGTTACATTTTAAGTGTTATTTATATATTTATATTTTGGGAGGCATATGTGTTTTTGCAAATGAATTCTTTCATTCAGTCTTTTTGTTATCTTATGTTTTGTAGAGCAGAACCTTTTTATTTTAATGTAATTCATCAATATCAGGTATCATGAGTCATGTTTTAGATGCTGTACCTGAAGAGTCATCACTAAACCCAAGGTCACCTAAGTTTTCCCTAAGTTTCTCTAACCTTCTAGAAATCTTATAGTTTGTATTTTACATTTAAGTCTATGATCCATTTTGAGTTAATTTTTGTAGAAAGGTTAAGGCCTGTGTCAGGTTCATTATTTTTAATATGATGTTCAATTGTTTGAGCACTATTGGCTTTTACAGACTGTCCCTTTGTTCTTGCATTGCCTCGGCTTCTTTGTAAAGATCAATTCACTGTATTTGTGTGGGTTTTTTCCCCTAAGCTCTCTAGTCTGTGCCACTGATCTATGTGTCTCTTCTTTTGGCAATACCATGCTGCCCTGATCATTGAAGCTTCATAGTAAGTCTTAAAGTTAAATAATGTCATACCTCCAACTTGTTCTTTTTCCGTCATGCTGGCTAGTCAAAGGTTTTTAAATTTCCTTGTTAATTTTAGAATCCTTTGTCTCCCTTTATTTTCTTGTCTTGAACGACTAGAGGTTTATTTATTTTATTGGTCTTTTCAAACAACCAGCCTTTGTTTTCATTGATATCTCCATTAATTTTCTGTTTCTAATTTAATTTGCTTCTGTTCCAAGTTTTATTATTTTATTTTTTTCCTACTTGCTTTAGGCTTAAATGATCTTTTTATCTACTTTTTTAAATGTGTAAGATTATATTATTGATTTTAGTTTTTGCTTCTCTAATATATGCATTTGATGATATTAATTTCACTTTAAGCACTGCTTTGAAGTCTACAAGTTATGATAGATGTAAAAATTATTTCATAAATTAAAAATCATTTTTAGTTAATTCACAATCATTTATATTTGCTATTGAGATTTCTTTTCTGACCCACGCTTTGCTTAGATGTGTGTTGTGAATCTTCAAGTTCTTTTTTGGTCAGGGGCAAGTTTCCAAATATCATCCTATTATTGATTTCTGGTTTAAATCCATGTGGTCTTGGATGCTATGTATGATTTCTATTTTTTTTTTTAATTTGTTGAGACTAGTTTATGGCACAGGATGTGATCTATCTTAGTAAATGACCTACATGAGCTTGAGAAGAATGTGTACTCTGCTGTTGTTGGCTGAAGTATTCCACAGATGTCAGTTACTTCCATTTAACTGCTGTCCCTGTTCTTATTTTATTTTTCATTATTACAGATCTCCCCATTTCCCCCTCCTTTGCCCACCTACCCCCTGCCCTCACCCTGCCTTCCCTCTGACCATCACCACATCATTGTTTGTGTCTATGGGCTATTCACATATGTTCTTTGGCCAATCCCTTCACCTTCTTCCATCCAGTCCTCCCTCCCCGATCCCCTCTGTGCTGTCTCTAGTTTTAATCAAACATTTTATATAATTCCATTTTTTCTCCTCTCAAATTCTTTATACTTTTTTCTTACTTTTTATAGTGGCTACGTTTGAGTTTGCAATATATAACAAACTAGCCCTCTTTCAAATTATAGTATTCTATTTCATGGGCAGAACAAGTGACTTATAACAACAAAGTGCTCCTAATTTCTTCATCTTGTCTTTTTTAATGTTTCTATCATTCACTTTAATTATCCATAAGGTGTAATTGTCTAATATATTACTGCTACTATTATTTGACAAAACTTATCCGTTAGACCAATTAAGAATAAGAAAAATAGTAATTGAAGAACCAAAAAATTAAATTTAAAAACTAAAAAAAAAAAATAATAATAATAATTATGTTAAAGTAATGTGTTAAAATTCTAAAATGTGATAGAACTTTCAATAAATACAATAACAATATTCTATGGTGAGTAGAATAAGAATTTAAATAATATTTATTAATATGCATATGTACCACGCAGTTAGCCAAGTTCTTTATAAGAACTACCTCTCTTAAGTATTACAAGAATGCTTTAAGTCAGGCACCATAATAAAAAAAAATAAAAAATACTTCTGGCCAAGATGGAGGCATAGACCAACACACTCTGTCTCCCTCTACAGCTAAGAAGAATTACAGCTAATTCAAAACTAAAAATAATAAGAAGTTCCTGTAAATAAAGCTACATGGAAGTCCAATGTATGAAGTCATAAACAAGTGGTGCTCGTCCAGACGGGTGGGAAGTGCAAACCCACGGCTGAGAAAGATCGAACAGTGCTGGAGGCGGCAGCCGCAGTGGCGAACGGCAGCACCTGGTGAGCAGACGCCTGTGTCTGGAGGGAGGAGAGAGGCACCTGGGGGCCACCCCCGCTGCAGACCAAATCCTTCCGCTCGCAATTCCAACAGTGGAGAGGGCAGACCCCGCTGGGAGGTGGCCCTGTTTGCCAGCGGAGAGTAACAGCAGGAATCCATCTTGGACACCCGCCCCCCAGGCAAAGTGCCACAGCGTGGTGAGAAAGGTCGCCAGGTTGTGACAAGCACACGGGGCTCCACCCAATACAGCGTAGGAGGTGTGACAGCCCCTGCCCAAGAGGGAAAGATAAACAAAACGGTCAGAGTGGCAGAATTAATGACTGAAATACCAATCACACAGTTAACAAAAAAAACAAATAAAAGCCTTGACCAAGGAACAAATAGTGAATCTTTCAGAAGCTCAGTTTAGAGCTATAGTTATAAGACACCTTACAGACCTAACAGCGGGACTGAATCAAGACAGGAAAGGAAGGAAGGCTAGCCCTGCTGAAATGAACAAAAATACATACAAGTGATGAGGAAGGGAAAGCCATGGATCAAATCAATAAGTTGGAACATAGGGACGGAACAAACAGTCAACAAGTGCAGAAAGAGGAAACAAAAAGTGAGGAATACGAGGAGAGGCTCAGAAACCTCTGGGACAGCTATAAGAGAACGAACATTCGGGTTATCGGATTGCCAGAGGGTGAAGAAGAAGAACTAGAAATAGAAAAATTATGTGAAAAAATAATGAAGCAGAACTTTCTGAACTTGGGGAACGAAATGAACTTCCAGGTCTAAGAAGCACAGAGAGTTCAGGATAGACGGGACCCAGGGAGGACCACACCAAGACACATTATCATCAAAATGTCAAAAGTTAAAGATAAAGAGAGAATCTTAAAAGCAGCAAGAGAGAAGAAAAGAATCATGTACAAAGGGGTCCCAATTAGACTATCAGCTGACTTCTCAAGGGAGACCCTGCAGGCAAGAAGGGACTGGCAAGAAATATTCAAAGTAATGAAAAGCAAAAACCTACAACCATGAATACTCTATCCAGCGAAGTTGTCATTCAGAATAGAAGGGCAGAGAAAGTGCTTCCAGGACAAAATAAAACTGAAAGAGTTCATTAGATCCAAACCACTGTTATATGAGATGTTAAAGGGACTTGTTTAGAAGAAGGAGGATCAGGACAATGAACATTAAAATGAAAACTGTATTACAACAACCAACAGCAGAAGCTAGGGAACTGAGGCAAGGGCAAACTAAGGAGGCAACAAGAAGGGAAAAAGAATTATAGGTAAGGGGGGCATACTGGGGGGAGGTCAACGGGAAGGGGGAGGGGGAGGGGAGAGAGGGAGGGAGATGGTGCAGGAATTGGGAAGCATAGTGGGAGGGATGGGAGTGGACAGAAAGATGTTGAAAAGAACTATATGCAGGACCAAGGGGCATGGACTAAACCGGGAGACAACTGGAGGGGGTGGGGAGCAGCAGGGAAGGAAATTGGGACAACTGTAACAGCATAATCAATGATAAAAAAATTTTAAAAATAAAAATAAAAAAGAATAAGAAAAATAAAACATTTTATTTTACTTTCATTTTATTCTTCTCTGACACTCTTCTTTTCTTCTTGTAGATCTGAATTTCTGAACTATATTGTTTTTTCTTTCTCTCTGGAGAAATTTTAACATTTCTTAGAAGGCAATTCTAATAGTTACAAGTACCCTTGACTTTTGTCTAAGAAAGTATTTCACTTAACATTTGTGGAATAATTTTGCTGTGTATAGAATTCTATACTGCTGTCCCAACACTTTAAATATTTCACTCAACTCTCTTCTTGCTTACATGGTTGCTGAACAGAACTCAAATGTAATTCTTCTTCTTCTCTATAGGTAGAGTATTCTGTGCCACCCCCCTCCTGCCATCCCCTTCAGTATTTTCTTTTTGAGTTCTTTTTTTGCCACTTAAATATGATATGCATAGATGTAGAATTTTTAAACTTTATTCTGCTTTGTGTTCTCTGAGCTCTCTGAAATTTGCTGTTTAATTAATTTGGAAACACACTTAGCCATTGTAACTTCATGTAGTTCTTGTACTCTTTCTTATGCTAGAATTCTAATCACATATGTGTCACACCTTTTGTAATTGTCCCACCATTTTTGGATATTTTTGTTCTATTACTTTTTATTCTCTTCTTTCTCTGACATTCCATCAGGTAAGTTTCCATTGACATATCTTCAAGTTTAGCTCTGTACCATCCACTGGTTAGACCACCAAAGGCATTCTTCATGTATATTAGAGTGATACAGCTTTCTAGCTTTATTGTCTATTTTTTTTTCTTAGTTTTGATCTCTCTGCTTACATTATCCATCTGTCTTTTCATGTTGTCAGCTTTATCCATTAGAGCCATTAACATACTAATCATAGTTATTTTTAAGTCTATCAGATAATTCTAAATCTGTATCGTATCTGAGTCTGGTTCTGATGCTTGCTTTGTGTGTGTGTGTTTGTGTGTGTTTATACCATGCCTTCTGGTTACTTGTTGAAAGGTGACATAATATATTGGGTAATGGAGAATGAGACTAATGTATCCTTAGTGTGAGATTTTAGGTTAATCTTGCTAGCAGCTTCCTGGTTAATGACTGCTACAGCTCTGCCAGACTTTATTTTCCTCTAGTGTTCTTGTTTTGTTTTTGTCTTTTTTCATCACTGGTTCCTTTGGGTTTATCTAAGAATATCCTCTTAAATAGAATCTGTTTTTTTTTTTTTTTTAGTTGCAATCCACTATTATACAGGAGCCTTGCTGAGGTGGGGGTAAAGAGTGGGGGAGATAGTATTTTATAATTTTACGATTAAATTTCAGTCATTGAATGGGCCTATGTCTCTGGGCTGTAACCTTCAGAAGTGTTTCTTAGCTTTATTCTTCTCCCCATACATAAGACAGGAGGGCCAGAGGGATAGATAATTGCCTTTCTTTTACGTAGATAGGCTTGGTAAAGTCAGTTCCCTTAAAGAGTGTAGGTCCCTGTGTTGGAGAGGGCTATGGTTGTAGTATTTGAAAGTGGTTACTTTCTGTCTCCCCCTTCCTGAAACCAGAGGAGATTTTTTATAGGATCTTTCTCATTAGCACATGCTTGGGGTGGTGCAGAGGTGGGGGTAAACGTGACAAAAGGGCAACCTTCCCTGCCATCAAAGCCAGGGCCCCAGGAGTTTCTCGCTCTCAAACTAGTCCACATGAAGACTCCAGCAATTCATCAAAACTACCGCTTCTGTGTTCCTACAAGTTAAAGTCTCTGGGAGGGCTCCACTAGGTAATTTGATCTCAAGTGTAATTCTCTTTCTCGAGATTATCAAGTAGCAGTATCTTGTGACCTCAGTTCTCTGACTGGCCTAATAAAAGTAGTTTATTTTCAGTTTTTTTCTTTTTTCTTGTAATGACAGGAGTTATGACTTCCAAACTCTTTGTGTATTGGAACTGAAACAAAATCTTATTCCAAGAGCACTACTTTGGTAAAATGGCTCACTGCTATATAGCACTGATCCTATGGATTCTATGCTTTCAGGGGCCTGATAATTGGTAGATTTAAGACTTTCGCTCTGCCTCTAAATCAAGTCCACATTCTTCCTCCTCAATAGTTCTCAAAGTCAGATGTTTTGTTCATTTGTTTGTTTTTAAATAAACTATGCTTGAATGGATTCTGGATGTAGACAATTCATCTGCATAGCAGCAATAGATGATAGGTAGATAGGTAGTTGAAATTAACTAAAGAGATTGATCAATTGATTTCCTAATTTAGTAGATTTTAGAGATAAATGAGGCCAAGTTCTTTATATAGATGGCAAACAGATCTGTTAAAAGGAAACAATTTCTCCTAGCAACTACAAAGTAGTTCACTTGGGATAAAATTTAAAATTTTTCCTGCCAATTTAATGCTTCTTACACTGTCCTATACTGTCACTGAAGATTGTCTGTGTGTCTTTTATTATTTTTTATTATTTTTCTTATCATTTCATAAAGTATAAACAAAGAAACTTATACATAGTTTTGCCTTTTCATTATGAATACCTCCACAGTACCCAAAATTTAAAGAATACAATATCAAAATGATTTTCCCATCAAATAAAAATAAGTACATAAAATTTCCCTTCTGCTTTAAAAAGTCATGAAAACTATGTATTAGCCAATAAGTGGGAACTCATTATGTAGTCTTTTGAAAGGAAGAACATAAAGAATTAAACCTAAAAGAGTACTGCAGCCCTTTCTACAGGTTCATGTATAAAATACACAAAATCTTATTTCCCATTAAACATTTCTATTATTAGCAAACTTATTTGCATTAATGAGAACTAGGAATTGTTTAAAATGAAGACATTTGCTTTCCCTTTGTTACTTCTTGTACTGTGTATGTATATGCATATTATATATAATATGTATGTATGTATGCAAACACAAACACACAGTTGATACCATAGAATGCTTTCATGGAACTTTGATTTTAATATTTTTTTATCTCTCCCTTTCATTATTAGACATTTTTCCTGACACCTTAAGAACCTTAAAACATTAGTGAACAATTGAATTCTGTTTTTATAATTGTACAAATCTCCCAACTATCAAGCTGGTGTCTTGCAGCTTTATTTGAGTTAGACCTCCAAAAACTAAAAGTGGGTCCAGATATACAGCAGGGCTCTTATTACTGAAAAGCAAGTGGGGTCCTGCTACCCACTGTCACCCTCTAGGCAAAATCTGGAGGCAAAGGTCTGGTGATAAAGGAAAGGAGTCTATTCAAAAGTTACACAATTTTGGAATAATAGCTTTCCACATTCATTAGTCACTTAAGCCTATCAATTAAAGCTAAAATGTTTAACTCCTGAATTCCCCTATCACTCTCCCTGTTAGTTTTTAATTCTCTTATTTCTATAAGATTAGTTTCAGACAAAGACAAGATAAGGTACAAAAGCTACACAATTTTTGAAAGAATGGCAGGCTTCTGCCTCAGAGCCCATCCCCTCTAGAACACCCAAAGAATAAACCTGCCACCCTCTGCCAGGCAAGCCTGATGCTAAGCTGCTCCTGAAGTTTCTTCTCCCATCCAAAATTGATCCAAAATACTGTTCTTTGGGAAATACAGGCAGCTGCAGCAGGATCATGTAGGCATCCTTGAGGAAGAAAGCCCAAGATCCCATCTCTGCCCTCCTTTTATTTTAAATTTTCTGGCCCATAATTCCATGTGCTCCGGTGGTGTTCAGATTCTCAGCCAAGCCCATTCTAGATTTTACCATTTGCCTCTGGCAGCCTCCTCCTATCCTCCCACCCCCCTCCCCAGTGATCTGATCAGATCTCTCTTTATCACTCTCAGGAACTACGGAATGTGAAACAAACACAGAATGAATAATGCACACAGAAGCAAAGGTAATTACAAGAATCATGATAATGTGGAGAAGAAAAGTTAGTCAAAGGAATTCAAGAGAGAAACCAAAAAAAGAATGGGACTCTGCAAACAGAAAAGAGTAGGTTAGAAAGAAGAGCTGAGACTTTCCCAAGACTTCAAGGCATGGCAGCTGGCTTCCTTTATGGATGGTCCTGAATCCCAGAGGACACCTTTATTCTTAAAAAGTTGTAAAAAAGAAGAGGAGAAAGCTGATTCTTAAACAAATGGATTCCAAATTCAGATATTTCCTTTTTTTGAGGAGAAAGAGAGAGAGATATCCCCTCCACAAAATGCAAGATTCTACTCTATTTTCACATATTTCATTTCATTCTTCATTTCACATTTACCTCCTCAATTAGACTTTGAGCTCCTTCAAACAGAGTAGCTACTTTATTTTATTTTTATTTATTGTATTTTTTATTTCCCCAGCATATCATACAAAAATATAATAGTTGAATAAATGAATCTCTACAACCATGTTTCTCAATTTTTAAAATTTATGTTCTGTTATCACAAACACAGAGAGGACACTAACAAACATAACTTTCAATGATGGAGATTTTGAAAGGTCCCCAAATCCCTCACCTATCCTGTCTGGACTTCAAACTTTCCATGTTTACTTTGTCACCAAAGCAATAATCTAAAGTGTGAATGTTATTTTGTCACCTCTGGTGTTAATCAATTCAGTGTCTTCTTTTCGGTTTTAGGAGAAACCTCTCTGTGCATGTGTGGTGCCTGCCTCACTTGTTAGTACCATCTGGACCCATGTGCCCCATTGCTCAGTAGTAAATTTCTAACACTAAAATAAAAGTCTGCTATAATTAATAAATACCTGTTGAATTAGTTATTGAAGCAAATAATAATCCTCACAGAAGCACCTCCTTTAGAAATGCTTCTATCACTTAAGTTCAAGTTACCAATTTAGGGACAGAGAAAAAAAAATTTTTTTAAATAGCCAAATTCTTAAACAAATTTGCCTCAACGTGAAATGGAAATTTCTTACCTGAAATACATATCAGCAAAGAGAAAACCCCATGGCCCTTCCTATCTCTGAGCCCCCTTTTATTACTTTAAATCTCACTGTAGGTCAGAATACCTGGGGCACTATCCTCCCTTGCCTATTTATAAGTTAAATGTATTAATCCTCTGTGTCTAAAGCTTTTTTATCTTTAAAATAATTATTGCAAATAATGTTTACAAAGATAGCATTGTGTCATATGGCTATAAAACATTCCTAAAGAATTCCATTTACTCAGGTATTAGATCCAATTGTTTCCTTTCCCTTTTTTACTCATTCATTTGCTCCACATTTAATTATGCATATTTTATTTACATATACATATGAGGTCTGATGGGAAAAAGTCCAACCATTGTTAATATAACAAGAATGGTTTGTGCAACATTGATGTAACCTGGTAGCCAAGGAGAGTGGACTGGAATGCATATGCATGAACAATGACGACTTCACTGTACTAGTCAGTGGGGGCGGTAGACTTTGTTGAGTGAGCATGTGTACTGTGTGGCCATCGCATTCAAAATGACTGAGTGAATAGAGCAATGAATTTGCATCAAATTTTGTGTTAAGCTTGAACATTCTTCTGGGAAAACTATTTGGATGATTCAGAAGGCCGCAGCTATGGGCAACTAGTGATTGGCAGCTTCATCATGACAATGCACCCGCTCATACATCATGCCTCATGCAGAGTTTTTTTGTGAATCATCAAATCACCCAGGTGGCTCAGTCCCCCTACAGCCCATATTTGGTGCCCTGTGACTTCTGCCTTTTCCCCAAACTAAAATCACCTTTGAAAGTGAAGAGATTTCAGACTGTTGATGAGATTCAGGGACATATGACAGGGCAGCTGATGGTGATTGCGAGAACTGTGTGAGGTCCCAAGGTGCCTACTTTAAAGGGGACTGAGTCATCATTGTCCTATGTACAATGTTTCTTGTATCTTTTATCTTCTTCAGTAAATGTCTCTATTTTTTTATATTTCACAGATAGATACATTCTGGGCAAGCCTTTTACATTTATATACACATATATGTTTATGTATATACAAAGGCACATATGTGTGTATATATATATATATATATATACACACATATTTCAACTTGAGGGTTCAAAAATGAAGAGTAACATAGCATTTTTCCCCTTGTATCTCTGAAACAAACATACAAAAATACAATACACTGACCTGATAGGATAAGACACAGTACAGAGTACAAGGCAACTGGGGAGAGTTCAGTCGGGGATTCACCAAAATGTTTTCATAGAAGAATTGCCTGATTGAAATGAATGTTGACAGATAAAATAGATAAGTATGGGTAAGAGTGGCTGAGATAAAGAGTATTCCATGAAGATAGAGAAGTGTGTGTGTTGGAGATGGAGGTTCTAGAGAATTTCTACAGCAAAATTATATATTTGGACTTAATTTCATAGGCAATGAAAATTCTTGTAAAGTTTTAAAATGGGAACTCATTGATCGATTTCTCTGCTCTTGTAGGGGAAAATAAATTAGAGTTCACACCTAAAGGCAGGGAGATCAGTGAGGAACAACTGCAAAAACATGATGAGAGAAGATGATCTCTGAATGAGGACTACGGTCCTGGAAAGGCAATGGAGGTGGGTGATACAAAAGTTAAGAAGGTAGGGCCTGAGGATTTGGTACCATCCCCTCCATCCTCCCTGTCTTATTCTGCTAAGGATAACATAACCAAGTGTCACAGACTGAATGCGTTAAACATCAGGACTATATCTTTTCATAGTTCTGGAGGCTATAAGTTCAAGATCAAGGAGCCAGCAGAGTTGGTTTCCCCTGGGACCTCTCTCTGACTATGACCTTTATTCTCTGTGCATGTCCTCCTGACATCCTCTTTTCTTATAAGTCACCAGTCCTATTGTATCAGGGCACTCTATGACCTAATTTGATCTGTATTACCTTCTTAAAGGCCTTATCTCCAAACACAGCCATATTGAGGACTGGGGTTTCAAATACAAACTTTAGGGGGGGGTGCAAAATTAACTCTATAACATTCCCTTTTTTCAGTTTACTCATAAAAGTTTCTTTGTCCCTCTTTTTTTCTCTTTGATCATCATCTTTAGTTAGACTTTCACTATATTTTTGCCAAATTTATAGCCTTTCCTCCCTTTTGATAGTCCATGTAACCTTTTCTCTTCTTGTAAGCCATTTTTTAATTCTCATTTAGGTCCTAAATTCTTTTCAATCATTGTTGTCTCCAGCTATCTACTCCTAAACTTTTCTTTTTCTCAACTCACCACCCTGTAAGAAATTGAGTGGGGACAGAAGCTAAACTTGGGTCAAGAAAGGGAATTCAAGAGAGTTGAAAATATTAATTTTCCTTCATTTCAATTTCCTAAAACTATAGACCAACTTAAAATCATCGTTGCAGTTCTTTTATTAGACGGTCTTAGTAATAGCCCAGACCCCCCAGAGAAAAAAGAAATTATTTCACCTAAAGAATGAAACTTTATGCCACAGACATGAAGCCAAAGATTATTTATTGACTACAGATCATTAAAAACAAGCATATCCTTACCTCAGCAGTGAACTAGCTCAGTGACTACAGTTTATTCAGGAATTTTTCATGCTTCATTAACAAGCCATTAGCACCATTAGTTCATTAGTTCTGACTTTAAAAATTACTTCCTCAAACCTCACTGTTCAAAAGATTGCAATCTCAATAGAGTATTTGACAATATCCAGATTGGGACCCAAACCCACCCAATTTCTCATATTCTGGGTTTTTTGTTATTAATGATGATTACAGTGATTTTGTAACTCCTTGGTCTTCTTCAATGTGATCATTAATGACCTTGAAAGTAACAATCAATATTGGACACTTTTTATCTGCCTTTGGCCTTTCATATTGTTGTCTTTTCCTTCTCCTCCTCTTCTTCCTTCTCCTCTTTCTCCTGCTTTTCTGCATGGTCATCCTTACAGGACTATAATTCACAAGCACAGTATTTATGTTAACTTATTTACATTACTCTTTGAATAGAATCCATGTTATCCAGCTCAGACAGCCAACAATAGTCTGAGAACACAGCATTAAAAGAAGGAGGAGATAAATTTGCCCTCGTCACATTTCAATTAGGATATCACTTTCTCATCATATCTCCCCTTCCTCCTTGGTATTTCTAAATTGTACATGTGGTCAAGGTAGTTGTCCGATGCCACAGCTTTGTAGGCCTCTTCATGATTTAAGGCTCATGTACAAGGGGGACGCCCCCGCCAAAAAAAACTGGAATTATATTCTAGAGAGTGGGCCCCTTGTAGTACAGTCTTCCCCTGCTGGTGAATGTTCTAGGAACCCGTCTGCATCAGTGTACCAGCTGGTGTTGTTGTGAGAGGCTGTGTTGGGCTTCAGTGACATTTTTTGAAGATTCTTTCAATGCCCATTTCATGATGGGTGATTTTACAAGGGTAACTGCCCACACCATGCAGTTTTTGACCAAAAGCAGCATGACACCCATGCCCTACCTTCCATAATCAACCATCTTACCCCAGCTATTTTTTATTTATTTCCTTGGATAAAAAATGTCTTCAAAGGGAAACATTTTGCTGATGTGGAAGAGGTGCAACAAAAAATAACAGAAGCACTAAAAAGGCATCAGAATTGACGAGTTCAAAAACTGTTTTGAGCAGTGTAAAAATTTTTCTCATTAGGTATATTGCATCAAATAGAGAGTACTTTGGAAGTGACTGAAATTTAAACATGTAAGAATAAATACACAATTTTTTATTAAAAATGCCTGGGGTCTTTTTGGTCCCCTCTTGTATCTCTGCATAGCAGGAAGATTAACATTTTCTTTCTTTCTTCCAGCTTTCTTCATCTTGATGCCATTTGTCTTGGTTAGAATTCTGGTTAAAGAAAATAAAGAAAGCATATTTGTGCATTTTATTCCTAGCCCGACATCCCATGGTATTTAATAAAGTACAATAAGTTACTATAGAAAACTTCTGACATGCTTAATCCTATAAATATCTTTAGACTCTCCTGATCAAAGAAAGCAAAAGATAGTAGATAAGGGCTTTCAAGAGACATCTATTCTTTACTCCAGTGCTAGGAAAATACTAATAAAATTTGATTGTCTTCTTCAAACAGGACAAACTTACATTATATTGGACCCCTATTTTACATATTGTTGTGTTTTGAAGTTTTTACCATTTCCTTCTTCTACTAGAGGTATTTCTTTTCTATGTGGCTAGTTTTATATTTTTAACTAGGTTTCTGTGTGGTAACTATAATCCCCCAATTCTTACCTAAAGCTCACCAAAACAGGCAGTTTACTGTCACATTTACCTTTGACTGCCTCAGAAAGACATACAGGGAAGTTAGATATGGTAGAATTTAAATAAGTGCATATTAATTTTTAAACTAAAATTTCAATAATTGGCAAACTTTTTAGGGTAACTATGTTCTAGAGAGAGAATCACACTGACACTGACACTGTCTCTTTTTCTTTTTTCTTTTTTCCTTTTTTTTTTTTTGCACCAAAGTATACTTCCATATATTATCAGTGACATTAAGAACCTGGAAATGAATTCACATTAAGTTAATTTGTCTGATAAGAAGTGATGTTTGTTAAATACCATTGGCAAATAATTAACAGTATCTTATGAATATTACTACTATAATAGGTTGATTATATATTTCTTATTTATATTTTCAAAGTTCTTAAATTTTTGAGCTTTGATTCAATATTCTTCTGAGGAAAATAAATATAGTGTAACATTGCCATTTATAAATCAAGAAATAGAATCAGTAGTGTTTGACTGACTGACATAAGATTGAAGGACTGATAAACAAAATATTCACCTATTCTTTTTGGGAACAATTAATAACCAGATATAAATAGAAATGACCTTTCTATGTACTTCCTTCTTAGGATGTAAAAGTTATTAGAGATGTGATAAAAGGTTAGAACAAAAATTACCAATATACCACAGAAATCTTTAGTATTTGAAATTACATCTTTTTAAAAAATCATATGTAGAACCCACATAATAAATCTATATCTAAACAGTGTTAATAATAATAGCTAAAGACTAACACTAAATATTATTATGTATAAAAAGAATGTTTCTAGTCAAAATTTGTAAATGAATCATATAAAAGACAAATAATACACAATTAAATACTTCATTAAAATATAGCAATGTTTTATTCTATGGTCTTATGTGTCACTGACAACATTGCTTACATCGTTCCTCTAAGGAACAATTTTATACTTTCCTATTTTATTTATTTGTTGCTATGCCCTAGCCTATACAGAAAGTACAACAAGTATCTTACTTAACTTTAACATTTGCTTTCAGCTTGTTACTGCTATCTGTTACTCTAATTGGAAAGCAAACTTTCTATCTTACCTTTCATATTGTCTAGTGGAAAGAAATTTGCATGAAAAGATATTAGCCATGTAAATGCTTCCAAATTATTGCAAGGAAAAAAATAGACCACTGAATTATTATTGAGCTCATTAGAAGAAAGATGCTATGTAAGTGCAAAATATTATCATTTTTTCTGACAAATACCATTAGTTCATTATAAAGTATAGCATTCAATTATCTACAACATGCAACAGAAATGAGATACTTTGTTAGGCTCTGCTAAAATGTTATTCTGAAATTACTTCTTAAATTTATCTGCCAGTACACTTTTGTTATTAAATAAAGAATGAGCTTCATTTAATTCAAAAATTCATTGTTTCTTTTCAGGATTACCTGATTGGAAGACATTAACACCACAGCACCTTCCTTTGAATATACTTCCTGTAGCTTTGTAACGATCAAAGTCATGATAAAAGTCAGAGACCCTGGTGTTTTTTTTACATAAAATGATTCATTATTAATAATAAGTAGAATATGAAAAATTAAGAATGCATGTATGTATATTGTAATGGCTTGTGGACTCATTGGTGTTCTCTGAAGCACTGATGAAAGGCTCTAAAGGAAATAAGAACTTCTTGCATTCCTTGGCTAATTCCTACATGAGCATCTTAAGTAGCTGTAGTAATCATAATTATAAGTAATGTTTGAATAGCTCTTTCTTATTTACCAATCACATACATAGGCACTATTTTATTTAATAGTATATATCACTTGTCATTTTTTTCTGTTCTGAGTATTCTCCCTCAAGTTCTGCAAAAATGTAGCCTATCTGTATTAATGCTTGAGGCAGGAGATACTAATACATGAAAGTATAAGATTTGTAAAGACAAATATTTCCTTTAATGTATTATTTATTGTGCTAGGAACAGTGATTAGCAAAACCTCATTTACTCCAACTTCTCAAGGAGGTCATAGTCTTGCTAGAAAAACAAATAATTCAAGTAACACTAATAAATAACTACTAATATATAATATTCCTGAAGGTGGTAACATAGAATCATCAAGAAACTTCTCTGATAAAATAAAGCTTTATCTGATATTTAAAGGTTACCAGAAGTTAGTTAGACCAAGAGGAGAGGGAAGTATATTCTGGCCAGAGAAAACGTATTACAGTCCTGTGCCAGAAGTGATCATCACAGTATTATGAAATTGATTGAGGGTCACCATAGCTGAAACAGAGGAGCAAAGGCAAAAGTGAGTTATGTTGGTAACCACTGACACAAAAACTTATAGTGTGTATTAAGATTTTTTCTTTATTCTAGTGTGATCATGAATTATTAAAGATCTTAAATGTTAGAAGAATTTGACTAGAGTTGTGTTTCAAGACATTCAATTATGAATGTGTTGTAAAGAAAGAAATTGATGACGAGAGAAGTAGATAGAGTTATAGAGGTGTAAGAAGTATTCCATTAACCCAGCAATATTTGGGCATAGTTGTTCTGGAATGCAGAGAAGAGCTAATCTAGAGATAGTTGGAAATGGTCAAGAGATATTTAGGAAATGTTTTAAATAAATAGAATTAATGGGAATCAAAGTAGAATTGGCAATGAAGATGTGAGAAAGATAGACAATGAAGGGTATTACATGGAGAAGGAAGATTTTTTTAAAAGTAATCATTCAATACTGCCAACAGGACTGTTTTTCTGAGTGATTTAATCTAAACACTATCAAAATACCAACCATTGCTCCTAAGCAAACTTCAAAATAGGGATTACTTTATTATTTGTATCTTGCACTAACCTTTTCTATTTTGTTGATCCTGATAGGTGAATAGTAAAGGTGAAAAGCACTGAACTTACTTCCTATCAGTACAGGTTACAGTTTTCCTCAGTAGAAAATCAGTTTAATAAAGAAAAAAAAAATCACTGTTGTTTGCCTATGCATCCTCGACATCTAAATCAGAGACTGCCCAGAGAAAGTACTCAGTAAACACCTGCTGAAAGAAAGGTGACTACTCTTTGAATGTGATCTCAGGGACTACGCATTATTGTTTGCTTCCAGATAAAAAAAGGAGAGGAGAGCGTAAGACAACGGACCAAAAGCTGTTTTCTTTTAAAGCCATTGGTTATTCTGATAGATGCTAACATTGAATAACAAAAACAAGTGCATACCTTTTATATTTACTTTTTATAAAATCAAAGCTAGAGTTATTTGGTACATACTAGTCTAATTGGATAGGAAAGGTGAAACATTGTATTGTTAACTTATTTTATGAAAATGTTCTTAAGTGTTTCATATCAGTTTTAGAAACTCTTGTCTGTAACACTGTAAAACTTCATTAATATCAGTTATGCTACATACTTTTTAATGCTTATCCTACAGAGAGGAAAACCTGATGCACAAACATGTACATAAGTGCACTGGATTGAATAATATATCCCCAAAACTTATGGGATCCTGTGAATATGATCTTATTTGGAAATAGAGTCTATAGATAGTTGGTTAAGAAAAAGTCATGCTGAAGTAAATGGGGCCCTAATCCAATGACTGATGTCCAATAAGGGAGATTTGCATACAGATATGCAGGGAGATTACCATGCGATGACAGAGACAGGAGATACAAGAGGTCAAGGTAAAAAATTTTCCCTAGAGCCTTTGAAGGTAGCATTGCCCAACTGGCAAATTGATTTCAGACTTGTGGCCTCTAAGTCTGTGAAAGAATATTTATGCTGTTTCAAGTCACCAAGTTTGTGGCACTATATTTTGGCAGCATTAAGAAATTAATAGGAGTCAAGTTTAATTTCCTATATAGAGATTATGCCTATGAGTTGCTTATTTTGATGTGCTAGACAAATAAGCTAAATACAGTTTTATTACTATGCCTAAAAGTGTCATTAAAAAGATATTTCATTGGCATTCCTGTTGATCACTTGACCATATATGGGTGAATATTTCTGGGCTCTCTATTCTGTTCCATTAGTCCTATGTCTATACTTATGCCAGTACTATATGTTTTTTTAATTTATTTTTATTGTGTTTTTCCATGACAATTTAGCAATTTTTAAATATGCAATACATTATTGTTATTATTTAAATGCAACTCTTTTTTATGTATATTTTATTGATTATGCTGTAACAGTAGTCCCAAGTTTTTCCCTTTTTCCTCCTCCACATGGCACCCTCTTTCCTTCCAACAATCCCCACCCCTTAGTTCATTTCCATGGGTCAGGCATGTAAGTTGTTTGGCTTGACCTTTCCTATACTATTCTTAACAGCCCCCCTGTCTAGCTTGTTTCTACTGATTATGCTTCTTGATCCCTGCACCTTTTACTCCTTTCTCCCCTTTCCTTCTCCCAGCTGATAACCCTCCAGATGATCCTCATACTTATGATTCTGTTCCTGTTCTTGTTTGCTCAGTTTGTTTTTGTTTTTATTTTTTAGATTCAGTTGTTGATAGTTGTGAGTTTGTTGTTATTTTAATGTTCATAGTTTTGATTTTGTTCTTTTTCTTAAATAAGTCCCTTTAACATTTCATGTAATAATTGCTTGGTCATGATAAATTCCTTTAGCTTTACCTTGTCTGGAAAGCACTTTATCTGCCCTTCCATTCTAAATGATAGATTCACTGGATAGAGTAATCCAGTTGTAAGTCCTTGCTTTTCATCACTTTGATACTTCTTGCCAGCCCCTTCTTGCCTACAAAGTGTCTTTTGAGAAATCGGCTGATAGTCTTATAGGAACTCCTTTGCAGGTAACTCTCTGCTTTTCTCTTGCTGCTTTTAAGATTCTCTCTTTATCTTTCATATTTGGCATTTTAATTATGATGTGTCTTTGTGTGGTCTTCCTTGGGTCCAACTTGTTTGAGACTCTATATGCTTCCTGGACTTTTATTACTATAGCTTTGTACTATATTTTGATATCAGGAAGTGTGGTGCCTCCAACTATTTTTTTTTCCCCTCAAGATGAAGTAGGCTATTAATTATCTTTTTGGTTCTATATGAACTTCAGAAATGTTTCTATTTCTATAAAAATTGCCATTGGGATTCTAAGAATTGCATTGAATCTGTAGATTGTTTTAGTTAGTATGTGTATTTTGCAATGTTAAGCCTTCCAATCCATGAACATGGAATGCCTTTTTATTCGCTTGTGTCTTCTTTACTTTCTTTGATTAGTTTTGTGTACTTTTCAGTGTACAAATCTTTCATCATATTTAAATTATTTCTAATATGAATGCTATTGTTAATCAGATTGTTTTCCTAATTTTCTGTTCAGATAGTTAATTGTTTGTATACAGAAATATTATTGATTTTTATGTTGATTTTATATGCTGCAACTCTATTAACTTTGTTTATTAGTTTTAACAGTATTTTTGTGGATTCTTTTAGGTTTTCTGGATGTATGATTTTGTTATCTGCAAACAGAGACACTTTTCTTTTTTTCCTTTTTGATTTGGATGACTTTTATTTCTTTTCTCTGCCCAACTGATCTCAAAGAATTTCAGTACTATGTTGAATAAAAGTGATAAGAACAGGCATCCTTGATTTTTATCCTGTTCTTAGAGAAAAATCTTTCAGAATATACAGCAGAGAAAAAGATAGTCTCTTCAATACATGGTATGGGGAAGACTAGATATCCACATTATAAAATAATGAGATAGGACACTCATTTTATTCCATTTACAAAAACAACTCAAAGTGGATTAAAGATGTAATATAAAACCTGGACCAATGAAACTCTTAGAAAGCACAATGGGAAAACCTTCATGATATTGGACTTGCAGTATTTTTATGACTATGACACCAAAAAGCACAGACAACAACAGAAAAATAGACAAGTGGGACTACATCAAACTAAAAACATTCTGTACCTCAAAGGAAATAATCAACATAATGAAAAGGCTAATTTCTGAATGGGAGAAAATATTTGATCTAATAATGAATTAATCTCTAAAATATGTAAGACTAAATACCAAAAAAAATTTAATAACCCAATTAAAAATTATCTAATGACTTGAATAGACATTTTTTTCCACCAAAGAAAACATACAAATGACCATCACTTATATGAAAAAATGCACATCACTAATTATCAGAGAAATGTAATTCAAAATCTCACACCTGTCACAAAGGCTATTATTAAGAAACCCATAAAGCAATAAATATTGTTCTCAATTTAGATAAATGAGAGTATTTGTACACTCTTGGTGGGAATGCAAATGATGCAGCTACTACAGAAATCAGTATGACAGAACCTCAAAAAATTAAAAATAGAACTGCCGTGTTATACAGCATTCACATCAATCCCATTGCTGGGTATTTATCCAAATAAATTTAAATCAGGGTCTCAAAGAGATATTACCTCTTCTATGTTCATTGCATCAATAGCCAACATCTAGACCAACTCAAGTGTCCATCAACAGATGAAAGAAAATATGGTGTATATTATATAATGGAAGAATATTCAGCCTTTTAAAAAAGGAAATTCTACAATATGCAGGAACATGAATGAACTCTGAGGACATTATGCTGAGTGAACTAAGGTAATCACACAAAGACAAACACTGCATGATTCCATTTATATTAGGTGTCTAAATTTGTCAAATTCATAGAATTAAAGAGTGGAATGATGGCTGCAGGGGACTGGGGAGAGAGGAAATAAAGTTACCCATCAATGGCCACAAAGTTTCATTTGAGCAAGATGGATAAGTTCTAGCGATCTGCTGTATAACATTGTACCCCTAGTCAACAAGGTTGTATTACACACTGAAAAAATATTCTAAGAGGGTAGTTTCATGTTAATTGTTATCACAATATGATGGAATTTTTTAAAAATTCCATTCTTCTAGTAGTAGCATGAACTGCAGAAAGCTACAGTTGTGTTCTTACACTGGTCAGGACTAAACTTTTCTCTTCACTCAAAATATACAAGCAAAAAGTTTTCCCATAATATGAAAGGAAATAACACATTCAATCAATGCAGATTTCATCATTTATGTCCTCAGCAAAATGATTTTACAAGGTTGGTTATCTGAAAATGAATGGATAAAGAAATTCTGGTTGAGTTTGATGTGAGTTGACCAATGATGAAAGAACCAACATATTGAGGACTGATTGGACCATGCGATAATATTGCCTCGGCTGAGCTAAGTGTCTGAGTATATTTTTTTACACTCCTCTTTTCTGTTGTTTTGGTACACATACATTATCAACTTCTCCGTCAATCCACTAAGGCTATACTGGTAAAACAGCATCACAATTATTTTTGTAGATGATTTAATTGATTTATTTTGCCAAAGAATGAGATTTTTAAGTCAAATGAAATTCTTGATTTCTGAAATCTCCATGTTGAAATAAAAAATCCAAAGGGAGGAAAATAATCATCCTATTGAGAAAGTATAAAGAACGGTTTGCATTCATATCTCCAGCGTCATATGTTCTGTGGATTTTGTCTGCAATCTGGAACTGAGAGCTGTAATAGCCCCTGCTGGGTAACACATCCATTAAGAACAGACATTTGTTGGTTACAACTGAGGAATGCAGACACTTGGCACTCACACATTATAGTCTGAAATAAGAGTGAACATGTTTTTGCAGAAAAGAAAATCTTGGCAACTCTTCAACATTATGCAAAAAGTAGTTCCAGCTTTGTAATTGTGTTATCATTAAGGAGAGTCCAAGTGATTTTTTCCCCCCTGAGGATCTTTCTGCTCTTCTCTCTCATGGACATATTCTGTAGTAAAAATACTTACATTTTGTGATTATATGTGTGCATAAAGAAGTTAGAAAATCAATTGATCCTATGAATTGAAAAATAAATTGATGTATAATCATGTATATTCGAGAACCCCTATTACCTGAATTCTATCTATCATTGATTTTTTTCCTTTCATTCACATATATATAGATAGATTAGATATATATAAATATAGATATAGATGTAGATACAGATATAGATATAGATAGATATAATATTAGGTTTAAAGAGATTTCTGTGACATTTTATTTCTGTACTCTAGCAGGCTTATTCTGTATGTCTAAGACTGCTGTGAGGTTTTCTTTTTTTTAAGGTTTGAAGGGTTGGTGCTGGATGAGGATTCCTCCTCATGTTAAAGTAAAAACCCAAGGAATTCAAAAACAAGCAAGTCTTACTCTTTTTGATTAAGGATCTTAAGATCATTGAAAAATATAATTTTACTACTGAGAGTTGTTAGTCCTGCATGAAATGTATATCATGGACAGATATACAAGGTGTGACCCTTTTCAAAAGTTTACAACATCAAAAATATTTTCATAATAATATCCAGGCATTATTTTCACTCCTTTCCCCACAGGTAGGCACTTGAGCTTTGCAGAAATTACATAATGTGTGGTATTGCAACAGACTGAATGCAAAAGTTCATGTTTCCACTCTTTTCTCTTCCTCTTGCCTTCTTCTCTCCCTCTCATCTCCTTCAGAGAGTTGCTTACTTGAGACTCATTTTTGGTTCTGGAGCTCTGAGACCAGAGTGGAGCACAATGAAATCCAGAATTTCTCTGGATTAGTTCTTCAGCTGCGTTTCCAAAGTAACAAATGTGTTGGGAACTCAGGAAAAAAACTTTCAAGGAACGATGCATATCCTGGAAATAGAGATATCTTACGTTCTCACTCTGAGAAACCTCCAAACAGTTTTAAGTTCAGGAGAGCAAGATATTCAATAAAAAACAGATCACAACATGCTGGTAAAAACTTTTAATGGCCTCAAACACAAATGCAGGAAGACAGATTGTGACAGTGACCAGGAGAGTCAGAAAAGTAACGAATCAGAGATGTTTTAGTGAAATTATGCTCTCCCAGGGAAAACACCCAGAAAGAACACTGGATAACATTGGGGCAATGTGGAGCGGGACAGAAAATGAGGGGGGCATAAAACAATTAAAAACAATCATCATCCTGCTTACAATCTAGTCTTACTCCTTCACTTGAGCTTACATGTGTTTACATGTTTGTAAATGGTTATGACATTGTATGTATGCTCTAATAAAGAAATAATCTGGAACAAGTATTTATAAATTTGTTATCTGAGATAATCATGAACATATTATAGGGTTTTGTACTAATGACATATCCTTTCAAGACTTCAGTATTCTCTTTGAAATAAGGACAAAATTCTTTGTCTTGACTAGCTCATAGAATGATTATATGCATCAAATTAGAAATATCAAAGTTCTTCCTATGCTTTAAGGCATTGTATAAAGGTAACATAGTATCTTTACCTTCTCATTACTTTTTACCAGAAATGCATTCCATATTTTATACTATTACTTTATTGAATATTTCTCACTAGAAGCTATATATACAATTACATTTAGTATTTTAAGTTTTCATTTAAAATATTTATTTAGTAATTATAGGGTGCTTCAAAAGCTGAGGAAATGGGAATTCTAACTTAAACAATTAAATAGTTTATAGAGTGTCATTATTTCTACAGTATTAACTTTCTTTACCACAAATTTATGTTTTTCCCAGAGGCAGATTAAGGTTGGCTGGGCTCTGAGAGCAGAAGAAAATACTGGGCCCCTTAAAAAAAGATAGAAATAGGGAAAATAAAAATACATGGTTTTGCAGGCCCCTGCAGAAGTTGAGGCCCAGGGTGTGCACCCGGCGCTCCTGCTGTTAAATCTGCCTCTGGATTTTCCCTTAGTGGGTTTTAAGGTGATTCACTCATGTGGTTTAAATATTTTAAAACTTATTTATTGAGGTATATTTCATCTTGAAAAATATTTAGCTTTTAAGTACAGCTTATTTTTTCACACATATTTACCCATATAATTACCAAGGAAATCAAGATTCATAACTCAGAGAGCAGAAGGATCTTTTCAACCCCCTCCCTGCAAGTGGCCTTAAAGATAAACACATCTAATCAAAGATAACGTATTTTGAAATATTAAATTTATTTGTGATACAAATATAGGCTTACTTATATGTATCAGATTTCCTGAGGAAAAATCACTGTACTACATACATCAGCCAACAAAACTACCCAAAAAGCTTTTGTAACTAGCTCTGTTTTAGATGCAACCTGAGATTTTTTTGCAGTGTGTGTTTATCTAGATAGCTAGCTAGCTATAAAGTAGCATAGCCCTTTTAAAGCAAATTTGGAATTTAGAAGGATTTTCAAGACTAACACACATTAAGCTAGAAAAATAATGCATTTTTACTTTATTCCTCCATTAGGTAAACAAATACATTTTTAGTATATTCAGATGCCAGTATTTAAATACTTAAGTATTTTTACCAACAGTAGGTGATAGCTCAGAGGGGCTGGAGATAAAACTTAGGAATAGTTATTCATCACACATGGACAAGTGAGTGTCGCCCTGAGACTTGAAAGTTTGCTCAATTTGGGGAGGCAGAGAATAGAGCATTTAAAAGTAAAGGAGAATTAAAGTAGATAGGTTGCAGAAGACCTTGAAAGTAAAGCAGCAATTTTGAGTTGTGGAAATTGAGAGCTGCTGACGTTTTTTGAGATGAGAAGTGATGTTCTAAGAGAGGGTTTAAGGAAGTTATATGTGTAGAAGCCAAAGCATGGTCTGAGATGGATGTGCTGAGCGTAGAACTGAGCAAAACATGCAGCTGAAAACTCAGCAGTGACATGGTGATAAGTACTAACGAGATCACCGTGAATAAAGGTAATGTCAACATTGCGCGGCTAGCTGGCTGGAACCATGACTTCCCTCAGAGGACAGGAAGATAGGGAAGCTGAGTTAGTCTGCAGGAATTCTGAGTTGATTAAAGAGAAACTTGCACAGCATTTGAAGTCATATGAATGGTGCTCTAGTGCGAGGATAAGACTAATGTTATAAAGTGGGTAATTATCAGAGGATGGAGTTGCGGATGACACTAAAGGGAAGTGGACCTGGGTAGGGCACTGGGGTGGCACGTAAGCACAGATGACATAATGGGTGGTGTTAGCAAGGGGGCAACAGGGCTGAGGGATAGTAGGCCCAGATGAGGAAGAGGTCTTATTTACGTCAGTGACAATCACATCATTCAGAGCAGACTGGTTCAGAGATCAGACTTTCAGAGTGAGCAAAACTGATGTTACTAATTTAAACCTACTCCCAAGGCAGAGGCCTACATCTGATCCTAGGACAGGTTGCTCTTTGTCCATCTTCCTTTTTCTTTGCTACAGGAAAGTGTCAAAGGCTTACAGTATGCAGTAGACCAGCAATTTTCAACTGGTGTACTGTAAGAAGTTTTAAAACATCCAATACCTAAATATTGCATGTTTTAAAACAAGGGGCACTGATCTGTGTTCTCTTAGATTGTTAAATAAAATAAATGACAGCAGCTAACACAACAACAGCCATCCACTGTGAATTGAATGCCCTGTCTTGAACCATGAACATACAGGTAATATAACAGACTTGTATCTGATTGGTTAATTCTTGGTACCAGAAATCCTTATAGACAAGTATAGGCACCTAATTTTTTTAAAAAATCACTTTGAAATGAAAAGGATAGGTAATTACTATTTTGTTTTTAACAATCAAAATCATACCTATTTTTGTCAAATCTGAAAAATATATAATTATTTGGCATGTCATAGGATTTGAGTAATTATATAATTTATGTGTGTCATGAGATGAGAAAGATTGAAAGTCACTGCAGTAGACCAAGGAGAGAAGAAAAATACCCAACTAGATGAATTTTCCCCTGGTTAAATGCAGGTGAGAAGGGGGGAAGAAAGAATTTCTCCTAGAAGTGATGTGTGAAGCTTCAATGGCGAGAAACCTGGAGCTCAGGCGAGGCACCTTCTGATTAGCCTCGGTGGTGGGAGAGGAAGTTGGGGCAAAATCGGATCATCAGCTGGATGCTCTCTGGTTCCTGAGCCCCATCCTCTAACTGGTCTAAGGCAATTAAAATTCTATGAAAGCATTAGCAAATAGCACCCTGATGAAATTCTAAAATGTTGCTAGAAGAAAGTCTTTTGCTCCCTACACCTATACATTACATTCTTCCATCAACACTCTCCCTCCTGAAAACACAGCACACAGAGGAACTGTTCCCTTTATCTGGTCTCATTAAGCTAGCTGCACACAAGTTAAAAAGTAGATATGGTTCACACCCAAACAAACAATGACTGTTGGAGGCTCTTTCTCCACCTACCATTCTTTCTGATTTATTTGATCTGTAACACAAAGTTCTATGGAGGGAAGCCTGAAGGAAAACTAGGGAAATAATGATTTCCAGGGCTCCAGGTACCCTGTACCTCCAATTCCACTTGTTAGTGGAACCAACCAGACATGCACAGGTCAAGTGCTGTTTCAGATCAGTGAAGACAAATGGTCGAGACAGAGTTCAGAAACAACTCCTTTTTAGCTGCACTCCAAATCAAAAAGTTTATGAAAACTTGCACATAAACTGGTTACAGAGGAAGCCTTTATCTCTCCCCACTTCCCTGCCCTCCCTCCTATCTGCCCTCCTGTTTTGGATTCTCAACATGCTGAATCCAGGGAAAAATTTTATAGTATTTCAAAGGAAGCATTGCAGCTTCTTTATCCTTCCTTGACAGGGAGGATCCATTTTCCATTCAGAATCCACTGAAGAACATTTCCTTAGCTGTCATTATCCTTCTTCCTTCATTATTTTTCTGCATAGTACTTATAATTATCTGACATACAATGCATTACTTCTTGCTTGTATTTATTGTCTGTCTCCCCTCCTAGAATGTAAGTCATGCAAGACTTGTGATTATTTTGGTTTTGTGTGTGTGTGTGTGTGTGTGTGTGTGTGTGTGCGCGCGCGCGCGCGTGGTTGTTGTTCTTTGTATTCAGTATCTGGAAAAGGGCCAAATGCATAATAGATACTAAAACATGTTGATGAATAAATGGGAAAATGCATATATGAATAGGCTGTCACTGTATACTTAATGTGAAGAAACTAACAGTTTAGAATGTTTTTACTCATTTTTTTAGTTTGTTGTATATAGATGTATGTTTCTTCTCCAAAGTTTCTATTTTTCCTTATTGGATTTATTGAGGTGATACTGGTTAACAAAATTTTATAGGTTTCAGGTGCACAGTTTCACAACACATTATCTGTATTGTGTGTTCACAACCCCAAGTCAAGTCACCTTCCATCACCATCTATTCCCCTATATCATCCCCCCACCCCCACCCCTATCCCTCCAATTATCACCACACTGTTGTCCATGTCTATGAGTTTTATTTCCTTTTGCTCAATCTCTCCCTTTAAGCCTCCCAATCTCCTCCACCTTCGACAGTTGTCAGCCCTATCTATCTATGAGTCTGTCTTTATTTTGCTTGTTAGTTCATTTTGTTCATTAGATTCCACATGTGAGTGAAATCATATGGTACTTGTCTTTCTCTGACTCGCTTATTTCACTTAGCAAAATACTCTTCAGGTTTATCCATACTGTCACAAAGGATAAGATTTCTGTTTTTATGGCTGAATAGTATTTATGTTTGATTTTAAAGAAATTTACGTGCTGCTTATTTCATGAATACATTCAGCCATTCATTTGGTAAACACTTCCTGAGCACCACTGAGCAATCATCATTCTGTCTCAGATAGTTTTCTGCTGTCTTTTTAAAAGGTTGAATAAGGAAAAACTCCAAATATTATAGAAGAATATAATCTCCTCTAATTAAGATTTTGATGTCTAGGTAGGGAGCATCCCTAGAGAGTGTCATTTTGACAAGCATGATTGCTTAGAACATTCCATGAGGTACAAGTCTGCTCAGTGATATTCTGCTCAATCAGCACTGTGGCCATCTCACCACTGATAGCCACTGGGTTATAGGCAGCTTCCTGGAACTTCAGATACACCTAGAGTATACCCTTTGTCCTTTCTTGGTCTGTTCTCCTCTTATTCAGTCCTGTTCTCTGGAACATAATGCCACTTGGGCCATCAGGACAATGACCGCACCTAGAGGTGATAGAAAGGTAAGGACTAAGGGAACCTGGATGTTTGAAAATTATTTGAGCACATTCTCTATCTGAGTCCTGGATTCCATGATGCTAGACTTTTATAATAAAAGAGAAATAAACCTATCTCTTGTTTAAAACTCTATTACTTGGAGATTTTGTAATATCAATGAACAAGTTATCCCTAACAAATTCAGATACAAAATCAGGCACTGTAATTTATTAACTTTATGAACATGCATGTAAATGTCCTACATGTTCCTTAGTTTTCTCATCTTTAAAGTAAAGCTAATGGGTAGCATGATTTCTCCAACTTTGTTCTTCTTTCTCAAGATCACCATTGCTATTTGGGGCTTTTGTGATTCCATATAAATTCTTGAGATATTTGTTCTAGCTTTGTGAACTATGTCATTGATATATTGATAAGAATTGCATTGAATATATAGATTTCTTTGGGTAGTATGGACATTCTAATGATAATAAAAATATTATCTGCAAGAACTAAATTTAGATAATAATGTCAGATGATTAAAGAAAAGTCCTACAAATTGAGTCTTAATCTTCACTTTTCTGAGATTACCTGTAATTTACAGCATCATTAAGTGCACAACTTAATATTGGAAGTCAAAAACTGTATTAATTTAAAAAGCTTATATGGGTTCCTTATAGATGAGGAAATATTTGAATACATATTATTTACTATTTATGTTACGTAAAACTTTCATACATAGGAGGATAGCTTATTTCCAGAAGTTATTTTTAACAAGGTGGTTAACAGCTCTAAAGAAAATTGAGCTAAGTTATTTTTATGTGAGTTAGAACTATACATTATATTTATTTGGGTTTTTTTCCTTCTGGGGCTTATTAAAATGCTCAGCATTAAAAGTATATGTCAGTTCCTAGATCCTTATTCACATTAAAAACAATGGGAAACTCAATTGTTTAGGGATGTGCTTCTTCTCATCACACCCAAAAAGAAGAGATACTCCACAAACCAGCATAGAATAATAAATCTGCTGCAAGTCTTTCTATTAACTCTCCTCCATCAGCAGTTTTGGGAAAACTTTTACTGTCTTTTCCATTTGATTTTTATATCCCCCCAAAAAAGCCAAAAAAGAATTGCTGCTGGAAGAAGTCACAGCAATAAATCTAGAAACTTCTATTTACCCTCTAATGAGGCACACACACACACAGAGAGAAAAATAAGAGAAGGGAACCTTTTTCCCTGGAGACAGTCATGTTTACCAGTGTTGGGTAAACCTAAAAATTAATGTTTTCAATGCATATTGCCTTTAATGTGTCTGTCTCACTGAAGGACACTGGAAGCCATTTTTTCCGGATTGTGTAGAAGGAATCATCATTTACTGGGGAGAGACTGCAACTTTCAAATGATCTTAAGTCTTATGTTTTGTAAGTGTTATGTTGGCTCATCTTTATCTTTACAGTGAGTTACTCTCCAAGGCACACAGGCAGCTGGAAGAACTTATGTCCTGCCCAGGCAGCCAAGGATCACGTGGACATCTGAGCACAGGGAGTCAGAATTATGCCTACGTGTTGTCCTATAGTTTTGGCATAAGAACACCCATCCATTTTTTTAAATGAAACAAAATATGTTGCTCTATTGTCACATGGGTGTCTGCTTCTATAAGCATGCCTGACTGGCTAGGAAAGATTTGCGTACATGATGGCATGTTCAGCTTTGAGAATGTGTTCTCCCACCCATTCCGGCTGGACTGTTTAGTATAACAAAGGACTTTGGGTTGCTGAAGGAAAAACTGGGGCACCCTAAGCAGCATCCCCTGAAAGGGTGCTTGATCAGACCTTCTCCATCTTTGAGTGATGACACTTGAATGCTCTTAGCCCAGAGTTTAACCAGCTTATTAAACCCACTGAACACCACAGATATACTCAAAGCACACATGGAAGAAGAAAAGTGTAATAATCTAATGCATGAAGACCTAGTTTCAAACCCAAGTCCAATTAATTATTAGTGGTAGAATCTAAGATGAGGCTTGATTTCTTCAAATATAATTTTCACATCTATAAAATGTGGGAAACACTACTTGTCTAATTATTATCACTCAACTGAGAACAAACATTATTTAAATTGATAACACACAGCCCAAATCTGTAGCCATTATAGACATGCTATAACTTTTTTAAATTTATACTTTACTGAATTTACGGGGTGACATTAGCTCCTAAAATTATATAGGTTTTAGTTGTACAATTCTAATGATAAGTTCCTCTCTGCACTCTGCTCTGTGGACAAGGTCCCCTAGCCAAATGACATTTTTTATTGTAGGGTCAAGATACAATTTCTGCTTATCTCTGAGTAGTAGGGTTCAGTTTCTTGCTAGACCTTTGAATTATTCAAACAAAATAATCACATCCTGCTGTGGGAACCAAGGGTCACCTCACCCCCTTGATACTACAAAAAGCCTGCCTTCCACATGGCCTACTATTTCACTCTGTTCCCAAGTGCAACCCCATGTGGTTCTGCATGGTGTGCAATGTCCTCTTCCAAGGACTGTGAGTCCATGTGATTAATAAACTGCTATCTCATCTGTCTAGTGCCTGGTGTTGTGTGTGTGTGACCGTGACCATCCCCATAGATATAGGGAAGGTGGAAATCCCTTCCTCACTAATTGGGTGAGTCGTCGGCAGCGGTCTGTCTCGAGAGACGATGGTGTAGCTTCTTAAGAGTCTATCTGCACCGCCGAGAATGGCTGTGCAGTCCAACTCGGGAGTGACACGGTATCTGTCTCCTCCCGTGTTGAATCGACATCTTGCGATGACGCTGGAGTGTCCTCTCCAGTGAAGCTGAAGCTACAGAGCCTGGGCAGGGTGATATGGAGGGTCTGCTGTTGCCCATGCAGCAGACCCCCCCTCTCTTCGCAGCTGAAGGGTCCAAGGGAAAGACGGAGTCAATACAGCTTGGCTTCAGGTGCGCCGCAGGAGTTGCCGGTGTTGACTACAACGTCAAACCGCCTTAGGGACTCCGGCTCCGGATTTTCTGTCGGGGTTTACTCCCTTAGCCTTTCCCCTGAAGAGGTATGCCGCAAGGCAGCGGAGGTTTTTTGGAGTCAGAGTTTTCCTTCTCTGATGTGCCCTGACTGGAAGATCGAACCAGCGACACTTAGCTCGCAGGCCGACGCTCAATCCACTGAGCCAAACCAGCCAGCCCATTGGGTGAGTAGGAAGGGATTAAAACCATAGGTAAAGAAAGTGAGCAAATGGAGGAGAAAGGCAAAAAATATAAAATGCAGGAAATGGAAACAGAATAAAAAATTGGACTCAGAGGTGGAGTGGAATTATATGGCTAGCCAAAATCCCTCATAAGTTGTCTCTTTCCAAACACTTCTTATATCCAAATAAAAAGGCTATATAATATTTTATGTAGTTTTCAACTAAGTCTCTATATGGATTAATGAAAACAGTTTTTCAAAGGCACAATTGGAAATTGGTCATTTTGTCTCGATCAATGAAAAGAAAAGAAATAGAAGCAAGGCCTTGCATGCATTTGAGACAGATTTCATAGGATCAGCAATGTAATTGGTGTTGTTTGATGTATCATCATGTGTTGGAGAATGTTCCAGAGAGCCTGGATCTCATGAAGAAATCTCACTTCTCCAGAGGCTGGCATTTAGTGATTATGTCTTCTTTGAATTGCTCGGAGGACAGGAGGGCTTTATAAATACAAACTTAATTAAATGTGAAGATTCGATGGTGGGTTTGAGATGAAGAGGTGGGAAGAGATCACACAACCATGTTCTTCAATGATTCAGTATAGTTAAACAAATGGAAACATCATGATAAATCCACTGCTAAAGATCACTGTCTATTTTAGGGAAGTGTTGCATGTAAAACACTTATGATGCAGTCCTCTACTTCTCTTTGGAGAATAAGCAAGAGAGGAATACCAGAATTTTCTTGACTCTGCCTTCCTTAGAAACTGAGTTAAACAAATAAATAACGTTTTAAGCTTATTTAATTAATAAAAATGATTTTCCTCTGAGTCAAACCTAGCATTTCTATCCCTAATGTGCCATCATGCCAGGATATGACCTTGGGCAAGTAGCAGACCTCTTTCATGTAACTGAAGAAAAAAGCAACTCCCCTTAACTCCAGTATACAATTGAATCTTCATCGCTCCTTATTTTTTTGTTTTAGATCAGACATGCAAGATATTAATATATTTATTCATCAATATCATCCAGATAATCTGACACTCAATAAGTATAACTTTTTTGCCCTTCCCATTATTTCTGTCTTTAAAGGATTCTATAAGGAAAGAATATTGAGGCATCCTAGCTCCAAAGGACCACTCTACCAAGTGTGCAAGTTGTCTTGTACACAGACACCAAACATAACATCCTGGGGATTCTCTTTTATGTCACTCACATCCTTACGCCTTCTCTCCAAAGTAAAACCTAATCAATTTTATTAATCACTTGTGCTTAAATCAACCCTCTTTTGAAAGTTAACAAATGCTTTTTAATAAGAACTCTCTGGAGAATATAATAATGCACAATAACTCCAAAAGAGGAAATTTCAGAAACTCTTGCACATTGCTTATACCAGTTAGGTATAGATACTATCATGTAACATCTGCTTATTTTTGTTTATGTACATGACTAACTGATATGTGATATGTCTTTCTCACATACAATCAATTATTTTTTGAACCAGAAAACTTGACCAAGTTACTTGGTGAAACAGAGGCATTATATTTAATATTCACCTTTTACATTTAACTTACGATATTTGGTATCTTTACAAGGTGGTATTTCAAGAGAAAAGTAGTCCTTATGTGGCCTGAATAATGTCAGACTTTTTGCATTATTAGTATGCAGGCTCTGGATAGGAAACAAGGTTTCCAGCAGACTTGAATATGTGTTTAGAATACATGCAGTGTTCAGAGACCTTTCAATGATTCATGGCAGTTACAGTTTTTACTTTTATTAAGAAAGCAATTGAAGAGGAAAGATGCTTTGCTTTTTCTTTTGGGAAGAGGGGGTAAGGGGAGGCATAATATCTTAACCCAAAACCAAAATATTGAGTACATGCAAATTTGCCCTTTTACAATATGAACCAAATTATTCATTTCCACACAAAGAGAGAAAAAGTGGACTTCCAAGGTCATGGTTCCTGAATGCTTTATTGTACAATGACAATTTAGTGACCTTTCTGAAATACAGATATATTAAGACCAACCTGATTTGTTTAGTCACTGGTAATATTATCATGGTCACCCAAACAAATCAATGATATGAAAAGAAAAAGAAAAATTATAGAGACCAATTCAATGATTTAAAATAAACTATTATAATATCCATTCTAGTAAACTTTCTGTGACCATTTAAATAATCCGAGTTTTCTTTTAATTAACTCTTAGATATTAATGATTGAAGTCTAATAATTTTCTGAATACAAAATAATAATATGAGGTAGATAAATGCTTTCATGTCTACTTTTGAAACTAGTAATTTTAGAATCACTTCAAAGATAGTAGGACAGGAAATATACTGTATAGAAAATGATCATATGAATATTGCTGTTAATATTTTTGGAAAATTGAAAACACATTATAGACTAAGTTTAGACTACTACTCAAGTCTTTTACTTAGATATAGTTGAACTATAATAATAAGCAAGTATCAGGGCAAATATTTTTAAATTACCTTAATAAAACATTCAGATATAAGAATATTTGTGTCACAAGCATAGCCTTTAAATACTAAAATGTAGCATTTTCTTCTAGTGAAGTTCAGGAATGTCTAACTTCTGAGATGGGTTCTAGGAATCCCTGCAGTTTAAAAATTACTCAGAAGGATTTGCAGCAGAGAGGGCATCTACCAAAAATGTGTGGTTTTGGAATTAGCACCCATTTGGAATGTTTATGTATGGAGAGACCTAAATATACATTTTCTTGAATTAATAAGAGCCACTATTAATATTTTTAATAAGTAGAACTGAAATATTTGGGGAAATGTAGGGAAGAAACTGGGGATAGATACAAAAGCATGTCATAGTAATATACATCCTGATAATAAAAGCAATATTTTTGTTTGCTGTTCAACTCTCAGAAACTAGTGTAGAAACTGTACAACTCAATAAAATAAAAGCAATCTCATCTGTACATCTTGTAAATGAAAGGTGCATTTCAGTAGGTATATCTACCATGTATGGTGACAGGAATTTTCTCAAATATGATTAATTTAACCCAGAAACAAGCCAAACCAATGAAGATATCCTTCCTAATGATTAGTGATGTTGAGGATCTCTTCAGGTGTCTATTGGCAAGTTCCACATTGTCTTTGGAGAAGTGGCTACTTTGAGACGCCTCATACCTTTCATAATGGCAATTATCAAAAAGACAACAAATAATAACTGTTTGCCCTATTGTTGAAATTGTAAACTGATGCGACCACCATGTAAAATCAATGGAGATTCCTCTAAAAATGAAAAACATAATTATCATATGACCCCTCTATCCCACTTATGAATATTTATATGAAGAAATCAAAATGACCAATTTGGAAAGATATATGCATCTCTTTATTTATTGCAACATTATTCACAGTGGCCAACATATGGAAGCAACCCAAGTGTCCCTCAATAGACAGCTTGAAAACTTGTATCTATTCAAAAGTCTGCATGATGCACATAGATTTTATAGCAGATTTATTCATAATTGCAAAAACTGGGAGGCAACCAAAATGTCCTTCAGTAGATTAATGGATACATAAACTTGGCTACATCAAAAAAATGGAATATTGTTCAATGCTAAAAAGAAATGAACTATCAAGACACGAATTAACATGGAGGAACCTTAAATGCATATTATTAAGTGAAAGACACCAATGTGAAAAGCTACATACTGTAAGGTTTCAACTATATGCCATTTTGGATAAGGCAACATCAGGGAGACAGTAAAAAGATCAGTGGTTGCTAGGAGTCTGCGAAGGATAGTGATTTTTTAAAAATGTATGTGTCAGAAAGAAGGAGGACATTGAAAATGTACTTGTCTACCTTTCCTGGGCTTAGTCATGTGCATGTGTGTGCATGTAGGTAGATATGAAGCAAAATGTAGGCTACAGCATTATTTATCTAGACAAAAAAAATCACCCAGGACATAAAATAAAGAATTATTTGTTTTGATTTGAGAATTTTCCTAGAGATCATTTGCATGAATCTTATTGACTGGCTAGTCGTTCAGTCATGTCTTTCCTATTCTGCCTGAATGAGCACCATCTCCAGCACAGGCACCCTGAAAACGGAGCCAGCAATAAGAACCGCAACATGAGATCCTTTCAATGGGTTGTTCATGCTGCAAAGGCAGTAGCAGAGGTTGATTTGCTTTCCTTGTTTCTAAGTTAACATCTTTTTTTCTTGCCATCACATTTTTGTCAGTCTTGCCTTACAATTCCCTGTATCTGCCAACATTTGTTGCATCAAATAAATGTATTCTTCTCTTTGCTAGTCATTTTCTCTCTACTTCCTTGATATTTCCAGACAAAATTATTGTTTTATTTTTTACTCAAAAACAAAAGGTACTAATGGGTTCTCCTCTGTTGATTCTAATAATAAGTACCATTCATTTTACCCTCAAACTCACAGAACTAAATGTATCTTTGATTTTTAAAGTCTCACATAAAAGTTTTTATACGCTACTGTTTTCCCTGAGTAATATTGATAGCATGTATGCTGAACATAAACAATCTGTCTGTCTATTATCTATCTCTCTATCTTTCTATCTATCTATCTACCTATCTATCTATCTATATCTAATTTATCTACCATCTATCTATATCTATATATATATAAATATAAAAACATATATATGTATGCATATACATATTTATTCATTTAATCATCGCTCTATGATGGCTCATTTTATGCATCAACTTGATGGGGATAAAGGATATTCAGCTAGATCATGAAACCTTATTCCTAGGTGTGTCTATGAGAGTGTTTCTGTAAGAAATTAACCCAGCAGCCTCCTTACACCAGTGGCCCCCTAGTTCTTAGGAAATCCTGTGAATTATGCCACAGGATTTCTTGGTACCTTAACATTTGGAAGGCAGATTGCAGAATTCTTGGCTTCCATAACTGTATAAGTCAATTTCTATAATAAATATTTTCACATATATATATATATATATATATATATATATATATATCTCAATATATATCAACATATTTCCTATTGGCTTTGTGTCTCTGGAGAAGACTAATAAACTACCTATTCATCTAACTATCCATAAATAAATATATATTTAATTATATATATATACATATATATATATAACATTTTAAATAACTACTTTGGAAATTGAAAACAAAAGGTCAGTGAGATTTTGTATGCAAAGCCCAAATGAAATATTAAGCAGTTATTTTTATTGAAGCACACATTATTTAATTCCTGGTATATCTATTTTAGAAAAGATGTATGACATTTGAAAGAAAGGAAGGAAGAAAGAAAGCATCAAAAACAAAAACATAATTTGAAGCAAAGATGTGTTGCTATTTTTACTATGCAAAGATTTGTTGTTATTATTACTAGTTTGGGTGTTGTTTTAAACTCAGTCTCCATTAAAACAGTCCAAATATTATATTAGTCAGGTTCTTCAAAATCAATAAAAATCATGCACATATTCATCTCCTATAACACAGGCCTATAGAAATACAGAGTGGGAGGGGTGTGCATATAAAAAGAAAATGAACATTTGGTTTTAGGGATCACTGATTTAGTGGAAGATTCATGTAGACAAATAATTGCCATACCACATGATGATCAGGCATTCTGGTTACATGGAAGAGAAGGTTTAAACCGAGTGTCAAGAAGGTACCCAATTCAAGACGTACCAAATACATGAAAAAAAAGGAAAGGCATCTAACATCTAATATTATCTCTTAATCTAAATGTTCCCCATATTGTACAGATTTTGTGTTCAGAAAACTCATAAAACCTTGCTGTATACCCAGACTAGGGACGAGTTTATTCTTGTTTTTTTCTAGTGCTTGTACTCTTTCAGTTTTTACATTTAAATCCCTAATCCATTTGGACTTGAACTTCATCTTTATATATGGTATGGGAAGTGAATTTTTTACTGTAGTACTATTTTTAATTCCAAATATTGCTAACTTTCTATATGTTCAAAGTTGAAGACTGGTTTAATCAACAATACAAGACACAGTAAAGCATTCTGTAGCTATAAAAAGAATAAAGACCTCTATGAACTGATATGGAGTGGCATCGAAAAGTTGCTGTGTAAAACAAAAAAAAATGAAGAAAACGTATGTATACACACATATGTGCATGTGTATATACAGAGTAGGGGAAAGTAGCTTTACAGTTGTGAGTACGCAAAACACAGAGTTTATTCTTGAATTATTATTATTGTATTTGTATTACAACTGTAAACCTACTTTTATCCCACCCTATGTATGACCTCAAATGAAGTTCAGAGTCAGAGAATATTCACCTTAGAGGTAACCATCAATCATTTGTTCCATTATTGAAGTAACTGAGACACAGTGGTCTGACTCCAAGGTCACGGATAAAGTCAGAAGTAAGACCTTCCACGCCCCAACACCAACAGGCTTGGAATGAACAGGGAGAAAGCTAGCATGAGTCCTATTAGAGTGAATATTAACTATCGTGTCTTTACTGTGCTAAAGTTCCAGATGATGGTGCTCTGCCCTGCAACACCTACTGGTGGCTGCCTTACAACAGAGTGACCTAACCCACAAATTATCACACCACTTGCTTCAGAGAATAACTCAGGCTAGCAATTCTGAAAAGGCAGGTGGAAATGATTATCACAGGCCATTTCACTTCCCAACCACAAGAAATAAAATCACCATCACAAACAATGTTCTTCTCTAGCAAGGAATTTATTATTCTGCACGTTTTGTCCACTTATAAAATTTTGCTTCTTATTTGAATTCAGAGACAAAATTGGAAATTATAGAACTGTGAGAGTTGCTGAACACAGTGTTCAATTTAAAAGGAAGGTATATTGATTACTCCCTTGGATGCACATAGAAAATTATTCTGAGTACATCATAAATTAAGTTTCTGAAAAAAAAAACTCAATAATTCTCAACATATGCAATTTACAAAACAAAGGTAAACCTGTCTCTTTTTACTATGTAGTAAAAGGAGAACAAACAGATGAAGCATCACAAAAGATCAAGAGATAATATTAATTCATTCACTGTTAGAATGATTGCAGTAATTTCTCAGAAACTCATTCATCCCAATGTGTTTACAATGTCTTTCTTACTGACTCTATATTACCAGATACAAAACTAATTTTCCATTAAATAAGAACACAAAATCAATGTACTGATTTTAAGGTGTCTAGGTGGAAGGAGAGAAACATGTTTCCCATCTTGTCTCTTCAGGTGATATCAAACATAGGGAAGGATGAGGTCCCAAGAAGAATTACAGAAGTACAGCACTTGTTTCTCCTTTATCCCATATATTTTACTGAACATAGTTTCCTTCCTGGGATTCCATCTCTTTCTTATCTAACCAAGTTTTCAGACCTTAATTCTCCAGTCTATAGGGTAGAGCCTTTTTCACAATCTTCTCCCTAAGTCATGGTAGGCTGCATGGCTTCTGTCATTCTCGCCCTGCTCCTGCCCTTCAGAACATAATATTTCAAGATTTATTTACTTTTTAATGAAAAAATGGTTATCTTACCATCAGCTCAAGATGTGGGCATCTTTAAGCAGACCTGGCTCAATGATCTCATCTCCAAATGAGTGCGTACATCATGGTATAAGCAGAAAGAATCTTTGAGTTTTAGCATGGTAGTGCAGGACTATAAAATGAACGTACAGCCTAAAACTGTACAAAATAATCTCAATAATCAATGAGAGAAATTATGAATGTCCTGTGACCTTTACTAATTTTTTTCAGACATCAAAACGCTCTTACTGTTGGTTATAAATATATGGGAAATAAAATTTAATATTTTAAAACTAATACCTATTTAGCATGCTGTAATTTATGAATTTCCCCTGGCTGGTTTGGCTCAGTGGATTGAGCGTCGGCCTGCGAGCTAAGTGTCGTTGGTTCGATCTTCCAGTCAGGGCACATCAGAGAAGGAAAACTCTGACTCCAAAAAACCTCCGCTGCCTTGCGGCATACCTCTTCAGGGGAAAGGCTAAGGGAGTAAACCCCGACAGAAAATCCGGAGCCGGAGTCCCTAAGGCGGTTTGACGTTGTAGTCAACACCGGCAACTCCTGCGGCGCACCTGAAGCCAAGCTGTATTGACTCCGTCTTTCCCTTGGACCCTTCAGCTGCGAAGAGAGGGGGGGTCTGCTGCATGGGCAACAGCAGACCCTCCATATCACCCTGCCCAGGCTCTGTAGCTTCAGCTTCACTGGAGAGGACACTCCAGCGTCATCGCAAGATGTCGATTCAACACGGGAGGAGACAGATACCGTGTCACTCCCGAGTCGGACTGCACAGCCATTCTCGGCGGTGCAGATAGACTCTTAAGAAGCTACACCATCGTCTCTCGAGACGGACGGCTGCCAATTTATGAATTAGAAAAACTGAGAACTTAAGTGTCTTACTTCTTTTTAAAAAGAAATGATCTCTCCAAGATGGTTTGAAGAGCATTTGCCTTCTTTTTGTTACATAATTACAGTACAAAACAAGCATCTTTTCAATGACTTGTAAATTGTCATGTTCCTTTCTAAGTTGCATCAGCTTCTAGCACTTTATCCCTTGTGTACTCAATGTTGTGAGATATCTCTGGGACTTCTTTTACTGTAAAGTGTTTTTGCCAATGTGACTTCCTCTAGGATATCTCCATCCTTTCCATCACAACTGTGTTCCTTGCTCATGTTCACAAGTCTGCCTTCACTAACTTCCTCTGGTCATCTCTAGAACAATAACACAATGAACATTTCTAGAGTCAGTATTTCTTCCCTAAATCTACAAGGGAGAACTCTTGTAGTACAGGCTTCCTCAGCTGGGTGAGTGTTCTAGGAACCCATCTCTATCAGTGTACCAGCTGGTGTTGATGTAAGAGGCTACATTTGGCTTCAGTGAATTTTTTTGAAGCGTCTTTCAATGTGTTGGCCCATTTCATGATGGGTGATTTTATGAGCACACCTACCCCAACCATGCTGACTGTTCTGCAGTGTTTTAACCAAAAAGAGCATGATCCCTGTGCCCCACCCTCCTTATTCACCCTGTCTCACCCTGAGTGCCTTTTTTTGTTTGTTTCCCTGATGAAAAATGTTCTCAAAGGGAAACATTTTGCCAATGTGGAAGATGTGAAACAAAAAATGGCAGAAGCACTAAAATCCATCAAAATCGATGACTTCAAAAACCATTTCAAACAATGGAAAAAATATCTCACTATGTGTATTATATCAAATGGTGGGTACTTTGAAGGTGATTGAAGTTTAAACATGTAAAAATAAATACATAATTCTTTTATAAATAAATTCTGGTTTGGGGACATTCCCCCTTGTATTTACGTTTTATTTAAATTTCAGCTTTAACATTAGTTTTCATTTCTTTGTTGCACCTTCATCTTTGTTGGCTAAAGCCCTCTTTCAATTATCCATTTTTGTAAAATTTCACGTAGGTTTATCACTGGAAGACAAGCAGGCAACGTAACTATACATTTTGCTGTCTGTATGTGAGCTGAATAACAAACACATGTTCAGTAATTAATGTTGACAGACTTTGAAAGAAGTGATGTTATTAGTCATTGATCACATGTGTTTATAATTCACATAATAATTTGTGGAGTGAAGATCCAGTGGTGAAATGTGTACTTTATGTAATACTAACAATTAATATGCTTTGGTAACCAAAATTTGGACCATACTGTTGAGATACTGGTGTTACTTCTTTAAACCATGCTAATTGAAATTCATGCATGTTAAAACATGCAAAGCAAGGACTGCCTGTATATGTTTGTATATCCGTATGCATGTATTTATGCATATAAGATTTCTCTAAATAAAACAAGATTGTTCAAAAATACTTGAGAAAAGATGGTCCCAAAAATTATTTAGATTTTTAAGATTCCTTATTTATTCCTCCTGAAAATTACCATAACAGATATGGTAAGACAAATATCTGAAACTTAACATAATTAAGTATGACAAGAACTACCTTTCCTGGCCAACTGATTCTTAGCCACCATTAACATCAAATAAAGATGTTCTGTATATTATACTCTCCAGGTCCAGGTCAGAGAAAGACAAGTACCATATAATTTCACTTACATGTGAAATCTAATGAACAAAATAAACAAACAAACTAGAAACAGACTCTCAGATACAGAGAACAGTCTGACAACTGTCATAAGGGAGGGGGTTTGGGGGCCTGGGTGAGAAGGGTGAAGGGATTAAGCAAAAACAAACAAACAAACAAAAAGCAGCTTATAGACACAGACAACAGTATGGTGATTACCAGAGGGAAAGGGAATGGAGAGAAGGTAGAAGAGGATAAATGGAAGATTAATGGTGAACACACAAGACAATATGCAGGTGATGTGTTATAGAATTATACACGTGAAACATATAATTTTATTAACCAATGAAGTCCAATAAATTCAATAAAAATTATAAATAAATAAATAAACAAACAAATAAAATTGAAATAAGTTCCATAAACAAATAAGCAAAAAAGCTGTTCTCTGTAAACTAAGGCTAAGATATCTTTTCTCCTATAAACAAATCAATGTCAGTGGCCTTTAAATCTGCAAAATTCCATTTGACTTAATTTACTTCACACAAAAATGGAGTTAATGACTATCAGTGCAAGTACTACACTTGTCATTAATATAATAAACTAATACTCTATGGGAGTGAACTTTGTCTTCTTATGACAGCAGAACACAACATGATGATTTCATGCTTTTTTAGTAGTGCCTTCAAATCTCCCTCTAACTAATCATTAGAGCAACTACAGAATATTGAAGAAAACTCAGAAATAGTCTCTGAGATACTGCTCATTCAGCGGTAAGAGGACCTCGGCTCATGGATGCATAATATTGCAACAGCATTAAAAAGTGCTGCTGTTTGATCATCTCCCTTCTATCCTTTCTCTCTTCCCTTTGATGTCACCAAAGCATCTGTGAATCATCGAGCCATTATCTGATAGTTAAGCATCACGGATATATGCTGATGAAAAGAACATTTGTGTTGGATATTCTTAGGCAGTTCTAGAAAAGGTGAGCCTGAGCTAAGAGTTTTGGAGGAACTGTAAGATTAGGTCTGAGAATTACCCATATTCTGCTGGGGAATCTGTGTATGCGAGAATGATAGAAAACCATTGTGCCCTGGCTGGTGTGATTCAGCTGGTTGGAGTGTCAACTTGGACACCAAAAATTTGTGAGTTCGATTCCTGGTCAGGGCGTGTACCTAGGTTTTGGGTTTGATACCTGGTCAGGGCGCATAAAAGAGGCAGCCAAATGATGTTTCTCTCTCCCATCAATGTTTCTCTCTTTCTCCCTTCCTATCTTTTGCTAAAAGCAATAAACATATATTTTTTAAAGAATAACATTGCTACTGTTACAGAAACAGGGGAGTCCAAAAATCCCCAGAGTTTGCGGCTGGGGGATGGGGAGAAGGAAGCAGCTTTCAGAATGCCTCCACATGCCTGAGGCTGGTGGCTGGTGTCTTTCATTATGCAAAATTGCTTGGATGCTTCCAAGGCCTCAGGTGGATGGGAGGAGTCTTGAACCAGGGGATGGTATGGAAAGCACACAGAACTACGTGGCATTCTGTGAATGGTCAGAACTATTGGCAACACCCACTGCGTCAGAGGACGCAGTCAGGGATATATAGGCAGCTGCGGACACTTTAGGGGGCGGCGCGCTCTGGGGCTGTCTCCCTCACTGGTGAGTGTTCGCAGGGGTGCTCTGGAGAAGGAGAGGAGCTCCATGCAGTTTACAGAAAGAAGACAGTTTGCAAAGAGGCTGAGAATCCAGGCGGTTTTGTATTGGGAGCTGAAAGGCACCACAGCACAGAAAGGACCTCCCCAATCAGATTGAGTGATTGGCAGCTGCTGGTAAAGCTGAACTGTGCCTAGGAAGTAGGGAAACGGTGTTTCTGACCTTCCTAAAACTGGCTAGGTTTGGTAGGGGGGGAGGCACGGATATGTGTAACTGTTAAATAAACAATTTTCTTTTCACTCAACTGAAGCATTAAGAGTTGTAATTCTGGCGGCGGGCAATCGGACCCCTAACTAAAGAGCCCGTGGGTTTGTCTTCAATTGGAGCAGCCCAGGGGTTCTGTAACATGACTATAGGCTCAGTTCATTCAAATCTGAGGCTAGAGTCACAAAATGATTGGGGCTTCTATGATCAATAAAAGTGCTCTAATGGAGAAGGCAAATGGCAGTTTCAACGTGATAGTTAATAGTTGTCCTTTATCTCTACTCCTTTTAAAATAAGAGATGGAGTTAGCACCTGTAACATCCAGCAATGGGATTCAAGGATAGTCCTCAAAGAATGCAATTAAAAAGCTCTCTGAGAAATGGAGAGGGTGACCAAAGCACCCCAGAGACAGATACAAAAGTGTATTGTGCTTGAGAACAACCGACATATAATCCCCCACTTCCTAAAGTTGTGGATTGGTCTTAGAGTTGAATGTGAAGGGAAATCCACCAAGGAACATAAACTCCACCCAGAATGGACCTCCTGAGCAAATGGTAATAGCTATCTAGTTGGCGACAATGAAAATCATAAAGCAGTGCTCACTTTAGTGAAAAATAGAACTGCAGTAGATTTAGAAAAAATATTGTACTCTTATTGGGAATATACATCATAGGCATGAGAAGCATGGGTCACAGCACATGTTCAGTTTCAGTATTTTTCCCAGTCCAGTGCTAACCCTGTGGTGAGGATCCAAAGCGAGGCTCAACTCTCAAGGTCAGAGAGTTAGAGGGGAAGAAACTACACAAGCTTTCATAATGACTCTCACTCAGCGATCTCACTCTGACAATTCTTTCTGCCTTTCTTTTCCAGTGAGGCAATACAAGTACTTAGCTATAAGTAGAGAACTTCAGAAATACCTAGGCCAGGGGTGAGTTAGAAGCTATTCCTAGGGTAAGAGAAGAAGACTACAGGAAAATTTTTAAAAAAGCATTTGTGTAGAAGAAAATCCTATTTGCTTTTCTCTTTATACTTAGAATAACAGGGTACAGTGACCTCACGTACCAGTGACCTCACTGTTTCATTGTTTATATAAAGGTTATTAGTGTGTGGATAGTAAGTTCTTATTGCAAATTATACATTCCAGCAACCTGCAGTAAAAATATGTAAGACAGTGTTCTTGCTAAATTATTAAAATATGAAAAGAATAATGAAGGGCATTTTAGTGGAAACTTACCTGAAAAATAGCTATTCAAGGTACGGAAAGAAAAGTAAGAGAGCAGTGATAATGAGTCAGTCTGTCCCATAAAGGAAAAGAAAGCAACCTTTCTCATAGATAAGTGGATGATAAGCATATCCATAGCAATGACACAAAAAAAACAGCAATATTTGGACTGAATGCACCCAACCTTTTAAGGATGGCATTATGGAGGGCCATGATATTCATCATCAGACTACTCTAGTATTTTATTGGTTTATGGTATTGTTTTTCCTGATGTCTATAACCATAAGCCTTTCTTCTATTCAGGGGTATTTATTGACTTAGCCTTGTCTTTACCCACAGGAAGAAAAAATATAGGCAGCTCTTGCGACATAGGGAAGGGCAAGTCACATTTTGTTGACTTTTTCTGGACCTATTGTCTAGACCCTACAGTACCTTAGTTCCTATCTTCTTATTACATCTATGTAATCATGTGATTTCTACCCTTTATTATATTGTGTCTCCCTGCCTGGATCTCTGACTCATATTACAGTATTCCCTCACTTACCACGGGTATTACATTCTAGACACCCCCCACCCCCGCGATAGGTGAAAATCCGCGAAGTAGGAACCCCACATTTATTTTAGTATTTATATATATTTTAAGGCCTTATAAACCCTTCTCCCACACTTATAAACCGTTCCCAGTCCCTTATTAACCTTTCCCACTCCCTTATTAACCTTTTT